>NC_089207.1:9425452-10025452 GCF_963930695.1 Labrus bergylta
CTCAAATGTATCGCACATGTACAGCCACACAGTCCTCATTCTGGGCTGCATGAGTCCACTTGTGTCCACGTGGCCCTGTGCAGAAGTCCAGACGTTATGCAGAAAGTATATTTCGAGCTTTGTTCTACTCTGTTTATGATGTAAACATCTGCAGTGTTTAGACTGAAGCTCATAAACAAAAGTCAAAGTGGCTCCAGGAAATCATAAAGTATATATGAGGAATCATTCTGGGCCTTTAAGTGGAGTGTGAGAAAGCACAGCTGTAGGGGATGTTACACACCTGCCGCGTTGAAATGAAAAGGGAAAATGTTGACACTGAATCATCTCTGTTTGTCTGTAAACGCATGCATACACCAAATTCAGAATTCATTCCTGTCAATTGATAATGAGAGAAATTCTGCTGAAACATATCCAGGAGTTTGAGCAGGAACTCTAGCTGTTTGCATTTCTATCATGGCGGGCCTTGCAGGGTTATTTAACTCATGTACAGTGTGGCGTCGGTGTCCATGGGACATTGGAAGGCCCACTGTATCTCCAGTGTTTCCTGTGAGGATTATAGGAGGGACCAGTAGCATGTAACCATTCCTCTGCTTAGACGAGTGTCACTTTGAATCAGAGATAATGGTTGTGGACAACAGGGACGGGCCTGAAGCGAGCCGAAGTGAACGAACGCTGGCTCCTCTGTTACCTCATAGAGTGAACAATGAAACGTCTCCATGTAATTAAGCTCAGCGGCGGCTGGATGGCTGTGTTGGTCCTATTTTTTGTTTTAGGAGGAAAACAATACCTCTTAAACATTGTGCATCTTGATTTGCTTGGCTTTGTTTATGTTCAGTTTTATTTGTGTCTTTTTGTGGCTCCGGGGAGAATGGCGGCTGCTGTAAACGTTTCATTAAAGCTGGGGACAAGTGGTTGTGGAAACGCTCAGATGCACTGGAACACAAATTAACCTTGACATTTTGAGTTTAGTTCCTCAGGATTCGATGAATCATAACCACGTGAGGCATGCGAGGATGAACATGAGCTCTGTTTTTGTCTGCACTGCCTGCCTCGCAAACATCTGACCCAAAATTGTGTGTGTCGTGTGCGTGTGTCGTGAGTGTGTATGGCTCTGCACATGTGCTCTTGATCCTCAACACTTGGCGATTGGTTGGGCTTCTCAGGCTGGCGAATAGCTGAAGAGTTTTTCTTGTTGCAGCTGTGTGCACCGACAACAGCTGTTAGAATGGAAAAATAAAATAGAGGGGTTGTGTGTGTGTGTGTGTGTGTGTGTGTGTGTGTGTGTGTGTGTGTGTGTGTGTGTGTGTGTGTGTGTGTGTGTGTGTGTGTGTGTGTGTGTGTGTGTGTGTGTGTGTGTGTGTGTGTGTGTGTGTGTGTGTGTGTGTGTGTGTGTGTGTGTGTGTGTGTGTGTGTGTGTGTGTGTGTGTGTGTGTGTGTGTGTGTGTGTGTGTGTAACCCTCACCCTTTAATCACCAAAGTGATCCATCATAAAGATCTGTTCATGCTTCAGTTAAAAACCTTTCAAGTACAATCATCTGTTAGTATCTTACGCTTCCATTTTCAGAACCTAGTTGTTGAAGTTGACGAACAATTTAGTCCTGTTTCTTATATCATTTTTATCTTGGGGGGAGGGGGGGGGGGCTTTTTGCCTTTTAATTGATACGAGTGCTAAAGAGAATAATTAAATGTATGGCGAGAGAGCAGGGGATGACATGCACCAAATGGTGACAGGACCTGGAGTCGAACCTGCGTCTAGTTCAACGAGGACTGAAGCGTCTGTTCTGGGACGCCGGCTCTACCAACTGAGCTTTATCGACACCCAAAATATTTTGTCTTTGAGGCTGAAAGAAGTCCAGTTAGCTACTTGAGAGGTGAGAATTGAGTAGCAGTTGAGAGAATATGTCTACAAATAGACTTGTATGCCAAACCAGTAGAACCAATAGTCATTACTCTCTCTGCTAGCACCATACTGCATTTATATTAGTTATTCCAAAGTTAATGACCGAAACCCAGTTGATCTTTGTAAGCTCTGATGGTTTTGGTATTGGATTGGACGAAACAACTCAGACAGAAAACCAGAAACCAGAATGCAAACCAAAAATCTCTTCACCCTCATTCATTTCAAAGTTTATAACTCTGGTATTGTGACAACCCCTTTCTGAATTATTGTGAAAGGTATTGTATAAAATCTAGAACAAATGGGAATATATTGCAGTTATGGTCTAAATATTTTCACTGGCATGATTTAAATTAAGAAATCGAGGAAGGGCAGTTAATTAAAAAAGGTTAAAAGAGAACAAATCTTCATTAATAAATGTGACAGAAAAAACATAGTTGCAACAAAAAAAAACTGAAGCTCATTATTAGAAAATCAGGAGTTAAAAGGTCAGAGGTCCCAGTCTCCATTGAACCGTGGGAGGTGAAGGAAAAATTCAATCAGAGCTGAAGAAAGAGGCGGGGTGAGTTTTGAAAACCCCTGGGGTAAGACCACACTCAGCATGTGAGACTCGGAATCCCCCCTCTCTGAGGAAATGGTTTAACCCATTTATGACTTGCTGAGTTTTCGTCTCCCAGAGCTTCTCTCCTTCCAACCACAGATGTAATGGTTTCCACCCCACGGAGAAAAGCTGCCTATAAAGTTTATAAAACGTTCAAGATGAGCAAACAAATCAAACTTGTGGGATTTTTTTTTTCTTTCTGTTATGGTCCCTTAAAACTCTGGAGTTTGTTACCCCTCTCCATGAAGGAGCAGGGGGGGATGTTTGTGAGGAAGAAGTGAAACGACGGAAGTCATCAGTGCTGGGAGGAGACGTTTGTGGCTTCGCTGTGATGGTCAGATTAGAAAACCACAGCCCTGTTCCTGTTGGTCTTTCATGTTTCCACATTTAAAGTCTCAGTAGTTTTCTGGAGAATGACAACACGAGACACTGAGTGTAAATCCTGCTGACTGGGCGACATGGGCCTTCTTATATGAAATGCAGATCAGAGTGTTGTTTAGATAAACTGTGTGGAGGTTGTTAATGTTCAGATGATCCTCAGTCAGGCCGGAGAATCAAGAAAATATCAGTTTAGATCTCTACATGACCCACAACAATACACAAAACAACAGTTAATTATGATTTAAAAAACCCCTCTGAAACAGTATCTGTACAGTGCGTAACTGAATCGGAATTGAGAAAAAAGTGGATTAGTTCATCTCTAATTATAAGCTCTAAATATATTAAACATTTACCGGACTGCTATACAACTTGAAAATGTCTTTTTTTTTTTTTTTTTTTTTCCATGTGAAGATCGTGAAAATAGAAAATAATAATCTTCAGTCATGATGATACAAGCACTCTATTAAAAATCAACTATCTTTTTGTCTTTAATGAATACAAATGTTAAATAAAAACAGATGTGATCTAAGCAGCTAATTGAACCCTGCATCACATCAAATCAGGTGGACTCTGCAGCATCTCACTGGGATGCCCTCGGTTGTAATCTTAGTCTCCTAACCTGTCATTTCAGAGGTATGTGAGGATTTCTCTGGAGCCTTCCTGTTTCTTTTTTAGCGGGGGAAACTCCAGGGTTGGATGAAGAGCCGAGGCTGCATGTTCGCTGAGAAGAATTTCTCTTTAAAGCACGTACTAATCCTCTTCATATAGAAGCTAAAAAAATGTCCCCCCCCCCCCCCCCCCCCTTTTTGTGGTACCGTCTCTTTGTTCAAACTTTGAGTTTCAATCCATACTGCATTTTTAAAGTAACGCTGAATCAGAATTAGAAAATCATCAGCTGACATGCCGGTGCTATATTGGTTTTAATGGTTAATCTGGAGGTAAGCTGCTATATAAAAGCTGCTGCTCCAGGACTCACAGGTGTTTGTTGTTGTTGTTGATTGCGCGGGCAGCCTGCGAGGAGAACAGGAATAGTTGTGGTTTGATACAGATTTTTAGATTCGATTTACAGCCATGCAGCAGCAGCTTGCATCAGCCACAGACAGGAAACAGCTTTGTGTTTTTGAAGGGTTGAAAAAAGATGTTTCCCCCCCCGATTGCATTACAAGTTATGTCATTGATATTGATCAAATATTCACCTTTTAGAAACTCAAAACAGGAAGTGAAATGAGGGAAACGATGATCATATGCAGATAAAACCGACCAAACAGCGCCTCAAAGCAGTTTCACTTCCTCCTCATCATGGCTTCATAACAGAAAAAACCATGATGGTTTCTCTCTTTTGCTGATAAAGTGACGCTGGGTGCGGCTTTCTACCAGCAGCACTGTCAGGACTGTGATTTCCTCAGAGAAGATACTCAAGTGCACTTAAGTGGATACATGGCCGATCTGTCAGAAACATGCATGTCTGAGTGCTGTGAGAGCTTTCCTCATCATTTGAGTCTGAATCTGAAGAAACACTCACAAGAGTCAGGATTTTAATTTGCTTAGCAATGCAGGTTAAACCGTACGAATGAATGAATATTTTATTTTCGTGTCCTCATGGAATTGTTTAGACACATTAGCTGAGAACCAACAAATGTTCCAGCGTGTCATTTAGCCGACATCACAGCAACACCATCACCATGAACCACCCCCCAAACAAACACACTCCAATAGGTAAGATACATCCAATATCAGCACAGCCCCCCCCGCCAACACAAGGCTGTTACACCAATACTAAAAATGATCCAGTTTGTAAACCAGTTACATTAGACTGTGAGACATGTACCTGTTGTATGTAAGCTTTCTCCTGCTTTCCCACGCTTTAAAGAGATATTCCATTAGAGATGCACCGATCCACATTTTTTCAGTTTCGATCCGATTCTGATTGCATATGTACCAATACCGATACTGATATTTTTATTATCATAACTAACAGTTGTTGTTGTTGGTATTGTCTGTGAGGCTGCACAAAGCAGTCGTAAACCCAACATTGCATTGCAGTGTGCTGGCTTCACATACAAACAGGAAGCAGCAACAAATTATTCATGTTCTAAATTGAAGTGTAAGAATTATACTTTTGATCACATAGAAGGAGCTGCTTCATCTCTTCCGAGCGTCGTCATGGAGATGATTTGTGGACACTTCTTACAGTTCAGTCTGAACGTCTTCAAAGTGAGACTGTGCGAGCTGAGAATATTTAAAGTGCCCGATCATCCTTCCTTTTCTGTGACGTTGATCGGCTAGGTCAGTCCGATATCCGATATGCAAATTACGTCAACATCGGACCTGATACCTCTATATTCCATTAAAGGACCGTTCTCCATGTGACTCAGGTCTAAGTCATGGACATGAACTTTTTTAAACAGTAGTTCTCGTCGTGTTACAGGGGACAGTATGAAATAAATATGGTTTAATTTTACCAAAAAAAAAAAAAAATAGATATCTACTCAAAAGAGGTCGAACAACTGCTCTAATGAGACAACGTTTATTTAAAGGTATCAAAAAACATATAGATCTGCGCATGTGTTTAATCTCTATTGTGTTGCACTTCTATGTGGGTCTATTTATAGAGGTGGCCTCTGCTCTGTAAAGTGGTGGAACTACAAAGCTGTCAGAAGGAATAGACTCATGCAAAGCTGGCTCAACGACCTTCCGGCTATTCAGACTGGAATGTTAGTCGTGTCTGCTGTGACCTTTCACAGAACAGGAAGTGAAGTACGGCCACGACCAAAAAAAAACAACAGCAGCAGCAGCAGCAGCAGCAGCAGTAGAACAGTTTCTACACTGGGAACTTTCCTATACAGTCAGACCTGCTGGTATCTGCGCTGACCTTTCCAAACAGAAGAAGTGGAAGCTCTGACGCTGATAGCAGCAGCAGCAGGAACTTATTTTGCGACGCAGAAGTTTGGCCGCTTTGTGTTCCAGAGCAGGGCTGAAACGTATCATTGTTTCAATACGGAGGAACAAATCCAGAATCTTTCAGTGTAGAGGTTCTCCACAAAACACCACAAAAGGCCCGTTACACCAACAATACTGTATGTGTCATCCTAACTTCGGGTGTTAAGGTCCCACAAGCCCATTAACTTTCACATTTGTAGAAAACCACTGAAAACCTCCTGATGTTTGCCGGACGAGCTGTATGTGTGATTGCAAACAGCCGATTTGGTCACTGGGACTTCAGACGGAGTTTCCCCTGCAACCCCCCTTCATCTTTTCAAGTCAGAGTGAGCTGATGTGAGAACACAGCAGGATATTCTCCGGAGAATTCAGCTTGAGCGAGTGGGAGGGGGTGATGAGGTTTACATCCTGTGACCAGTGCACGATGCATAGAGTGTATGCACGGGACCGCTACGACCTCTGTGCACGCAATTAAACGGCTGCATTACATTTTATTTTCACCAATATGTTCTGCACCGCTCTTTTGTTGATATTGTCATTCCATTGATATAGTGGCAAAATTCTCATTATAGCATCATATAGCGGACTCTGGGGTTTCGTCCGCTAGATCCGGGTAATTTCTTTACATTTTCTTTACCCCCCCGCCAACCCTCCCATCTGAAATGTACAGCTTCCCACTGTTAGGTGCATATGTGAACAGCCAGTTCAGGAAAATATCTGGAGCAGTCCTCCTGAAATGATCTAGATACTGAGTGCATGTGTGAAAACAGCTTAAGTTAGACATTGTCATAAGGAAGCATGAGTATCTGTAAGTACATGTGCCAATTAATGAATATTATACAAGACAAGTAGGAAAGATTATACCTTGATGATAGATTAATTGCAAACACAAGTGTCATAAAAATAATGGTTATAAATAGATAATTAATCTTACACATAGGTGACATTCTTCATAGCCGTGTTAATGAGTCTGTTAGCAGTGACCAGCTCTGCCTGCTAGCTTCAGTTCAGCTAAAAATAAGAGTCAGAGCCTCCGTTAGTATCTGGGTCATGTTCTTTGATGCTCTCTGTGTGGACTGATGCAGTGACGCTGCTGCTGCTGCTGCTGCTGGCGATCCTCAGTGGATTCGCTCATACATCAGCAGCAGGATTTTGGTTTCATGTTTTCAGGCCTTTAGACACATTTGTGTCATTTCAACACAGACATAAGAACCAAAAAGAAGTGATCGGAAAAAAACTTTTAGCTCTTTAAAGGGAGACAGATCATCTTGCTCCGTTTGATTTTCTGAGTCTAAAGAACTGGTTTTGTCTCTTTTTTTTTAGGGTTTTGGTGGTTTGTGGAGTTGTTAAAACATTAGACTAAACTAGATGATGCATATATGGACGTAAAGCCTCATTGATGTTACCCATTGGTTTCTGAAGCCGCCTTTTGAAGCTCATTGATGTTGGTCGCCATATTGTTCATGCTGTCTCAAACTTACTTTAAGTCAACCTAGTAACATACAAAGAGCTGGAGCTGAGGCTTACCCTCCTGGCAACAATACGCCTCCCAGTCAGTCATATCAGCCACGCCCCCAGTTATAAACAAGTCTTGGCCTTAATGTAATCAAAAAACTTCACCTCCTGTACAGTGTGTGCGGAGAAATAAAATGCTATTCATACTAAATTATTTTTTGAAAGAGGCTGTCATCATGTTTATTACTTCTGAAAAAACAGCCTTTTTGAATGGGAGTGTATGTGACTTATGAGGCTTTTGGCGCCAGCTTCAAGTGGTCACTTTAGGAACTGCATGATTTAGCAATTCCGCATAGGCTTCACTTCCAATTTTTCCATTTTTTGTGCATTTATTGTAGAGATAGGACAGTGGATAGAGTCGGAAATCAGGGATAGAAAGAGTGGTGAATAACATGTGGGGAAGGAGCCACAGGTCGGATTCAAACCTGGGCCGCCCGCTTGGAGGACTACAGGCTCCGTACATGGAAGCAGGCACTAACCACTAAGCTTCCAGCGCCCCAGTCCATGATTTCTTGTGTAGTACAGAGCATCCTTGATTTTAGAATATGAAGTCAGAAAAAAGTAACCTTGCTGATAACAACTATCTCACCTTGTTTTAATAATGACCTTGTCACCATTGTTTCCTTTCTAACCGGCTCTGTTGCCTCGCACTAGATAATATCACATCCTCTTTATTATCCACATTTAACTTCTGACAAAACACTTCCTGGATAAATGTTTTATTATCGAGCTGGCAACCGAGTGTGAAGACAGACAGAAGAGGCTGTATCATAGATTATTACGCTTCAGTTATGTTTTGTGGACACAAGAAGAGCTCTCAGTTTCCTTTCCCTCCTCCAACGTACCACCGAAACCACTCAGGCCCCGATGTGGAGCCTGGATGAAGATGGAAAAAGTTATTCCTCCTCTTCCCCTGGTGACTTAAAGCTCATCCACAGTGTGGAATGTAAGGGTCAGGCTGCAAATCTGGAAAGGAGGAAGAGGAGAGATGTTGGGATTAAGAGGTTAAAGGAAAGGGCTTTGAAATGAGGGAAAGATTTGGAAAAAGAGCAGCAGAGGAAGGTCGTTCACTTCTAAGCATCCCTCCTCCTCCTCCTCATCCCTAGTCACATGTCTCCGAGGTCTGAGGAGGAGAAGGATGATGAAGGAGGTGGGGGGTGATGGAAGGCACCAAGTTGGCTATAATCCCTCAGCATGGGACGACACACGCTGAGAGGAAGAGGAGGGAGAGATCAGGTTGAAGAACGAAATGCATTTAAAAATCATCTACAAGCTGCTTTTCATCTTGGGCCACTTGTCCATCACTTAAACAAGGCTCAAATTAGCTATCTTTATCGCACCACATACTGTATCAAGTGTTTTCAAACTAATCAAACATAAGAGTGTTTCCAATATGTCCGCTTAGTAAATTTTACAAGGTAAAAACATCACTGATCAATTCTTTCAGTCAGAAGTGAAAACATTCAATGGTTCGAGCCTCTCAATAGATCTTTTCACACTGCTTTTTTCACAAAAGTGCCATGACTAAGCTCAGCTGTCATCAAATCTTTGTACCTTCATATTGATTCCGCAACAGCGTAATATTGATGTCCCAGTCTAAGAATTGACATTGTGTTTTTGTGTCGCAGAAGCACAACACAGTCGGAGCTCCAAATACACACACAGTCAGACATGCACACAACGCATACACAACGCTGCGCTGTCCCACTGGCTCCGCTGACACTGTCTCGCCTCTGTAACGCCTCTGTCAATACCTCTGAAGATGGTACAGAGGGGGGATCACTTTGTCCCCCCATTACGCCTCCACAAGATTGAAGGCGAACCGTCACAAGGGCGTAAATATCGCGGCTTGAAACGGCAGAATGATTAGCACTAATGAGAGGATTTTTTTTGCTCTTCTGCTTGACATGGTAAATTGGAACAAGCAATGTAAAGACCTCACATTGAGTTGTGTAAGACTGTGAAGAAGACCTTAATTAAATTTTGTACATCTTTTTAAAAATGAAACTAAATGTATGAATATTTGGATCGTAATTATTAGTCTATAATTCAGTGTATGATGTCAGTTTTTCGTTTCCTTTTGAAACTATTACATCACCAGAAAATGAAGAAAGAAGAGACATCCCTCTTTTAGCTTTGCACAGTTTCCAGTGGGAAGTCTACATTTTACCCTAGGGATGTTTAAAGTTAGTGGAGCGTGTACTGAAAACATTTTTAGCTGAGCTGCACATTTTCAATGATACTGTTTATAAAGTTAATGCTGGTTTCAATGTGACACCCTGAAACAGTCTCTCTGGTTCTGCTAAGTTTCCCAAAATCAAAATGTCGATCCAGACTGCTGCAGCAGCTGTGTTTTTCCCACTGACACTGCTACAAAACCTCATCATAATGATAAAATTAGCCCCTCTTATGATTTTGATTTTGTGTCTGCTGGCTCATGTAATTGTTATAGAATGCAGCTACAGTCTGTGATAATGTTGGGTTGGTGGGGGGGGGGAGCAAAGGATGAGGGCAGGCGGTGCAGACAGATGGCCTGTTTTTGTAGCACTGAGGCAGTGATGCTGAAGAAACATTGAGGGTATTAACCGCGTCCAACTGTCTGGTGTTTCAATCTAGATTTTGGTCTGAGGAACAAACAGAGTTATATTTAATAATGTAAACCAACCTGTTGTACCTGATAGAACTGGCTGTTCGACTCTCAAAACCCACAGAAAGTATTTTTTTTATTAAGAAGAATAGAAAACAAATTTCTGAGTGTCTGTGTAGACACATAAAGCTTTATATTATTAAAAGTTACTTAGTGCTCATGATAAATTAATGTTGGATCTTTGTAGACGATATAACAAAGACAAGAATATGCAACTACTACTAATACATAACCAATGAGCCACACTATAAGACTAGACTATAAAACAGAGTATTACTGATAATCCTAACCTGTTTTTATGGTGTGAGCAGAAATCAGTAAATTTCAGCCATAGTTTGAAAGATTTTTTTTATATTTACACGTATTTACTAAACTGTTGCCTATCCCCCCCCCCCCCCCCCCCCCCATGAGGCCAATTAAACTGCGTTTTATTATCTTTTCATTTGAATTTTTCAGCAAGTCTTTGTTTTCCAGAGATTGGATCACTTCTTCTTCCTCACATATTTCTTAATTTGCTCCATCTTCCCTTTGTTTGTCTTCTTCCTCTTCCTCTTGTATTGTTACAAAACTTGTCTTTTAAAACTGCTTTTATAATGGATTCCAAAAAGTTTGTTTAAAAATGAACTGTATATACGTTTTTCATGCATTTTCAGTCAATTGGCCTCATTTGGTTTGGTTTACTTTATAGAGTACAAACGATGCCTTCCAGTGTCAGTGACTCTGCCAGGTGTTTTGGTTTGACTCCCACTCTAAACACCAACACAAGCAAATGGATGTATTTGTACTCTTCCTGGCCTGAGTTATGGTATGTTCATCCTTGTTGTCTCTGGAGTAAAACTGGTCACTTTCAGTTGCTGTAATTGGATGCATAATGCATAATGGTGTCTTAATGCTTAATGCTTGAAATGTAATTTGTAAGGTGAGGTCTTAGGGTTGTTTCTCATAGTGAAGAGGCTTTTGTAAGACTTGGAACGAAGGTGATAATAGTTTATTAGATTGATTATGTTTCCTTCTACAAACAGGCCTCCCTTTGTGTTTGCACTTCATTTCTGCAGCAGTCACACCAGCAAGCAGACGCTGATAGACGCTTATGTCAAGTGAAGCTTCACATGAAAGCTAAGTGAAGGGCTGAGGGCAAAACGTTTCTAAATGGCTTAAGGCAATAGAGAAATGGTTTCTCTGAGTTTCAGTTTGCTTATTATTTCCTGCATGGTACATCAATCATTATCCAAAAAGTGCTGACTAGCAAAAACTTCTCGATACTAGATATCCATGCAACCAAAGTTGAAGTCCAGATGGTGAGCTGGCTTCAGGCGGTTTCAGGAAACTTGTTAATCCAGCAAAATGAAATGTGATTAATGTCTCCTTTTTTTAAAAAACCTGGCAAGCATCAGGTCATGTTCTGTTTCATCAGATTAAATCATTAGCTCAAGTTAACTGTAATGCCTGTTGAAGCTTGGAATTAGTCAAATTTGTGTTTCTCTGAAAAGCTGAGTCACGCTGGAAGAAGCCCATTTGGTACGGTCATTAATGGCCTCAAACCGTAGAATACATCAGTGCAGCTACACATTTTGTTTGAATAAATTATGAAAAATAATGGTTTCGCTAGTTCGGGAAAAGAGTCTACTACTAGCTGCACTGTGAGTCTGTTCTTTGAGCCAAATGCTAATGATATGATGCTACAAATGACAGTAGACAACAGATGAGGTGGATTGGAATGTCTTTTCCGTTTGTTGGTTATTCAGTCATAAACCACAGTGTTTGACAACTTTGTCTACCTGACGGTGGTGTCGGTGTTTACCAAATGAATGGCAATCCATCCTACAGTTGTCATATGGGACCATGATTATTTGTACTTTATTTTGTGTAAATCAGACATATTAAGATATTAAGGCTACGATAAAACTTTGACCTGTTTTGGCACAAGGAGAAAAGTAAGGGGGTACCTGTGTCATTAGGGTTTATCATCCTGGGACCATGATTGTCTCTTCATATATCATAGCAATGTGTTGAAGAGTTCAACATGGAACTATGAAGTTCTGTACCAATACTTATACAAGTCTGGGCAGTAGATATTAAGATAGTCCGAAAGGAAAGGGGAACATTTTTACCTGCTGTTGGCACTGGTGGATAACTTGATGTTTCATCAAAGTGAATTCACTGGGGACCATGAATGTTTGTACAAAACTTCATGACAATCCATCTAATCCACAAATGCCTAATAACCCTTTGACTTTGGTTTATTGCCAACATAATGCAAAGTTCTTTGGATTCATCATTTTGGAACCATGCATGTCTGTACTGAATTTAAGGCCCATCTGTTCTGTATATTTTTATACATCTCAAAGGAAACTGCACTATAGAGGAAATGTTTGGGGGTCACTAAAGGCATTTGAATGAATCCTCTTGGGAGCATGCATGCCTGTACACGCTTTCGTAGCTGTCCATCCATTTGGTGGTGGTATATTCCAAATAGGACCGGTTTACTGCCTTTGCCATTCCTAAAGATATGTGAGCATTAGAGCCCGACTGATATGGGATTTCTGGGGCCAATACCGATGTAGATATTTGGGAGAAAAAACATCCGATACCGATATATTGACAGATATCTATTTTAGATCTATCTTTGATGCCATTTATTGCGTTGATCCCTCAAATGCAGTTATCAAACACAACTGGAAAGTAACTGTGCATACGTGCATCACCGCTTGACACTCCGGAGAGTGATGATATCTGTTGTAATCCATATAGCACACATTTCTGGTGACAGTCAGAAAGAGAATTGCTTGTGTAACACAACGATATTCAAATGAAATGCTATTTGACTGGTGAAAGATATGGTTGCATATCTGTGACAAAATAAGCCGATGCCAATATTCACTTAATTAATCAATTGGGCTCTATTGAGCATTTCTAAATCCTTTTTTTCTTCTTTATGTATTGCATTAAAATTAGCATTATCCAGTTTAAAGATGAAACTTTAAACTAACACCATCTCGGCAAACTCTCATATATTCCCCCTTTCTGGTCCTTTTTGTTGGAATAGCAAGAGGAAAGTCCTACAGATGTTTTTTTTTAATGTGGCTCATTGTTTGTGATCTGGATGTACTTAAGACCAGATGGCAATCAGTAAATCCAATCTTCCACTTAAAGCTATTCAAGAGAGAAATAAAGTAGGAATTATTGGAATTTGGTAACTAAGGACACATCAAGAGTGCAGGACTGCTTTTAAAACACATCCTTATATACAAGAAGAAAATATGTGAGCTGCAGCCGTATTAATTCTTTAAGGACAAGTTTGATTGCATGTACCTAGATGAATGAGTCTTTCATTTTCTTCCATCACTGGATTTGAGCTCAGCTAAACAGTCATGAGAACACTTACTCACTCAATCACATTTCCAAGGTCGGAGCATCAGTCATGCGTGCCCGGGGTTTCTAGGAGGGTTTCATGCCTCCCTCTCTTTCATCCCTGGACTCCAGCACTCCCTTATTGATTTTCCACAGCAGTAGCTAGGCTGCTGTACAACAGCCCCTTCATTCTGTTATCAGTGACCTGGTCCTGCCTGATAAAACCCAGTGAAAGCCTCTCTGTTAAGAGCCAAAATGGCAGACTCCTTGGCGCTGCATGCTCTTAGTTAGTAGTTTGAAGGCTTTAGTTGGTTATGTGTGCACGTGTACTGAATTAAACATGTTTTCGCTTGTGATTCTCTTTTAAAGAAACCAAACTAGTCTCATGTATGTCTCTCTTAGAGTTTATAAATGTGTGTTTATGTGTGTTATTAGTCCTCCTTCCTTCAGTGAATGGCTCTGGCTAAATGCTGGACTTGTGTGACTGACTAAGAAGTAGACTTTCTGGACCGACATATAAATGTCCAAGCCAGTGTCGCTCCTGTAGGCTTATTAGAAGCCCCTCCCCCAAGACACACGCCAGCTAACTCCCAGCGTCTGGTCCAGACTCTTAATGACAGTTGTCGGCCTGTCTGAGCTTCTGTGGTTTTAAACGGGTGAACATGGTGGACTCTGATGTATGTGTGTGTGTGTGTGTGTTTGTGTTAAGTGTGTATTGGGGGGTTACTGTATGGGTGGCCATCTGGAGAGGCAAAACAAAGCTGCTATTGGCTGTGTATATATGGGGAGTAGGGGGTCTGTTTGTCCTGAGACAAGCTTAAGGAAGTCTTGCAGAGCGGATTCCTGAACTGAAGCAGAAGTTTGTGATTTCTATCAGAGCTTTGATATAGAAACTTTTTTTTTTTTTTAGCAGGAGATGTGTGTCTTTAAACGGACAAAAAAAAAAGCAGCAGCTGCTCTCAGATTGCTGCCAAATTTCTCCCAGCAGTAAGATCTGTATTTAGGTGGATTTTGAGGTGGAAAATAGGACATGCGTCAAGGTTTATGTCTCATATACAATCATGCAGTTAAAATAGTTCTTTTCAAGGGTTGGGTTGATAATTAAAAGGAGGACTGTCAGCTGATATATCATCATGTTCAGGTTTTGGGAATGGTTCTGGATTTACCTGAGACTTAAACCAGGCTTACAGTAATCTTTTAGCTGAAATGAGCTTTGATGGCAACCAAAATGTCCCTAACAGCAATCTAAATGTCGTTTTTAAGATTGTATAGCCGATAGGTCCTTTTTTGCTGACTCAGCTTTCCTCAGTTGCAAGGAAAAGGGAGTTGGGAACCAATGTTGCTCTATCATACATGTTTTAAATGATAAAATATCTTAATAGAATCAAAAGTATCAAAGCTTTAAAAAAAAAAAAAAGTACAAATCTTTAGTCATATTTATAATCAGAGCTGCAACAGGCAAAAGAGAACGAGAGCTGCGGTGGTCCATAAAAATTCACAGGTCTGCAAATACTTGTTTTCCTCAAGTCATTTTGGCGTCTCATAAAAATGCAAAAGTTCCATTTATGTTCCTTTTATAAACAAAGAGAGCACACACAGGAGGTTACTTAATCATGTTCATGCCGAAACGTTGCCACTTGTTCAATTTATTCAGTGTGCAGAAGTGAGCCTGCAGTTTATGGTAATAAAATACAAGAGATGTCGTAACAGGGGTGCTTTAGACTTCTGTTATTTATGCTGTAGTATTGAAACAGGTATCAATAGTCATAGTTTTACTAGTGTCATGTCGAGGTGTTTGATTCTGGTATCATGACAACCCTGAACTGAAAAAAAAACCGGAACTTTATTTTCATCCTTTAGATCAACTATTCTACCTTTGCTTGTATTTTTAAGCCTCTTTCTCTCCACTCTCCACCCACACACACACACACACACACACACACACACACACACACACACACACACTTGTTAAGCTGTAGTGATAATAAATCGTGTCCTCTCTCATGCTGCTCTGTAGCTTCTTTCAGCCGTGTTCACACAGCGAGGCAGCTGGCAGGGACGACTCACAGCCTCATTAGCTTTTGTTTTCATCTGCTTCAAAACAGTGAGCCGGTCTGAGCCGTCACCTGACCCCAAACCCTGCAGCCTGATTGGACCGCGATGATGAGCCTCAGCCAGCTGACACGAACCCAGGCTTCTGATTGGGCCAGAGTTAATCAAAGCACTTCCTCCTGTAGCCGGGCAGACTCTGTGCAAACTCCCATGAGTGTTGAAGAGTTTGAAAAACACATATAGACCGCCTTCAGTGGAAAGACAGAAAGAACTAGATGCTGTTCCTGCAAAAATCAGGACCAAGAATCACTCCTGTTGAATGAATCCTAGTGTACTATCAGGAGTTACAAAAAGCAGCTGTGTTAATGTGTATTTAACCAGTTGTTGCTGCTTTATTGGGGTATAAACGTTGGATTCTGAAGTCTTAAAAAAAGCAGGAGACATACTGTGTGTGAGTACCAAATGAAAACCTGAATATGATCTAAAATAAACACAGTAGGTTTCATCTCCTTTAGGGGGGGAAAGCAGGCGATGTGGTCGTGACTCTGAGCTTGTTTTTGTTTCCAGGCAGATACAGGAAATCAAATCACGCAGGGAGGGGGGGAAACTGACGGGAGAAGTGCTCAGCACTGAGTTGTTAAAGGATGGTCAGTTATTTTGGGAAATGTCCTTATTTGCTCTAAAAGCCTGAATCACAGTGAAGAAGACAAACATAACTTTTATCCTTTTGCATCAAGACCAGAGAAACATGCGGTGTAGCTTAGCACAGTGAGTGGCTAAAACAGGCTGAAACTGCTAGCTTAGCTTCAAGTGGAGAATCATGCCTTCTAGAAACCCAAAAGGTTTGACTACATTATCATGCAGAGGTAGAAAGAAGTCCACCAGAAGACATTTGCACAGCAGGAGCACTGCAGTTATGGCCGTGTTGGTCTTGCTGAACGTCACAGTTTTCATTTCACCAATTAACTTTAAAAATCTTGGCTTGAAGAATAGTAACCTTTACGCTTACAAATTGAACTTCAGTTTGACTTTTATTCACATCTTCTGTTTTTGACTCAAGTATGTGGTTTGTCAGTTCCAAGCTAGTGAATCCAGGTTGCTTGAGAGCATAAAAAGTTGACATAAATAATCATATTATGGTTCTTTAAGACTCTATGAACCTCAAAGATGAGTCAAATCTAGTCCGAGTTGAGTTTATGATGTAATTAATCTGCTAAGAGATGTTATCAGAAATCACCTCTTTATTTTTCTACCTTTTCAAACTGGCTTTTCTGTCTTTCAGCTGTTCACAGTGCCATGGATGTTCATTGTGACATATACAATTACCATCCAATAGAATTACATTCATAAAGGATAGATTGATAGAACAATTTTGCATTATTGTCCACCCCTAGTGGGCATACTGTAAATCTGTCCTTGTGGTATTTAGTGTAAATTTAGAGTGAACATGCATGTTCCTGAAAGCTGTGATTTGTCTCCTTAGGTCTGAGTAGTGGCACTGATTACATCACATCATCACATCAACACTCGCACTTCATCCAGTTTCCTCCTGTTATTTTTTTGTGTACATTTTGTAACTTTGCCTCTAAAATACTTTACACATTTTTTTACGCACACCTCTGTCATTGTCTCTTTGTGATCACACACGCCTCTTGTTTCTGACCACACACAAGCTCTTCTCCTCGTATATATATCTGTGCTGAAGGCAGGCTCAGTCTGCGAAGGATCCTTTTTTTTTTTTTCCTGGTGGGTGTTTGGCTGAACGATGCCTGTTGCTTTGCCTCCAGCATGTTGACAGCAGCTGGTACACGGGTTACTGCAGGGTGATGCCCGCCTACTGCTGTTTTTCTCTGTACCCCCCCCTTTTGACTGGGCTCTGTTCCCCACGTTGCCATGGAGACTGAATGGTGTGTAAGTGGTAGGCAGTACGACACTGACACAGCTAGAAAGGGAGACGTTCTGTCAATATAGTTGCATCATGAATATTGCCATGAATAAAACAATAGTGGTGGGAATTGCACGGTTACTCGCAATACAAAATATGATACATGGCCCGCACTAACAGTAACATAACTGTTCTGCACTAATTGATATATTGGAAGACAATCATGTCATGATACATTCACACTATCTGACTACCTGTTGAATACAAAATGCTGAAGTGCATGACACTGCAATTTGGTGTCAGTTCCACCTCTTATCATGCTTCATCTCTTAACTTCTTTTCCCAACAGTCTCCTTGTTTTATCTCGCTGTCAGCTTCTTCTTTGGCCAATTATAGTCCGTTCAAATTTGGCTCCAGAGCCAGGCAGCCGAACCCACCGAACCAGCAGCAGACAGAGATAGAGAGATATATTGTTATGTTTTCAGAACATCTATGTCTTTGTCAATCTGTTAAGAGCATTCTCTTGTGTCCAAACACTCCATTATTTTACAGTGTTTAGATGCCAGAGGACCACCAATGGGCTTTTTGACAGCTGAAGTACTCAAAGCAAACTGTCAAGGGCTCCATGAGGCTGACATAAATCCATCAAAAATAGCATGATGGCTGTGGATAGGTTTGGGACTTCACAAGCTTTCAAGCTCTGTGCTGAAATCTGGGCTGATTTGTTTTTCCCCATACAAAGAGCTTCTTAGCATGTTTGGTAGCATCTGTCATGTTTTTATATGCAGCTGGATGTTCTAAGATCACTTTTTTTTAAAGGTTTCCTCTGTCCATCTGCCACTGGTGGAACAATATTATCTGCAGGGCGACTGATTCTTGTTGTGCCACAAACCATTCCTCAGAGTGAAACACACTCTGAACAGCAGGATCTTTTTTCTTTTTTCCTTCCAAACAAACCCTTACTCATTCCCTCTTTCCCTCAGTACATCACCTGTGTATCTTCAGCACTTCATGTCATTTAGAAACAGAACAAAAGGGCTGCAGGAGGCTTTGGATGTTCAGTGAACCGTAGAAAGAGTCGACTTCGGCCTCTTGGAAACACCTGATCCATAACTAACTCTTTTCAGTCCCGTTAAACCTCACTGACAACCTGCAGACCTCAGGGACAAGCCTGGACATGTCTGAGGGTAACACTCACTGCTACACCTGTACACTGAGAAAGGATGTGTCCTAGTTACACACTTACAGGTTTCTACTGACCTTGATTTGAATTTATAACAAATATTTTAGTGTTTTTTTTTAAAATGGACCCAACATTAGTTTAAATTTGTTGACATTTTTTGCTAAGCAGATAAAAACAAACATGAGGTTTGTTGGTATTTTTCCATGAAATTTCCAAGATTGAAAAAGAACTCCAGTTTATTAACAAAAACAAACGAACTGAGCGACCTCAAATCACAACGCGTTTCATTATTATCCAGTATTACATCTTGTTTTGAATATGGCCATTTCAATCAGTCCTTATTCATATATTTTCTGCCTGTTCAAAGGATTGTTTCTGAAAAATCCCAATGTAACATAAAATAGACAAATAGTCAATCAACTCACAAACTTTTTAAAAATTGTTTTTGGATCTATTTGGCTTTCTAATATTCACATAAATATTTAGTTGTGACATTCTCAGACATGCACACGGTTTGATACATTTTCTGCATATTATGTTTTCATTTCCATTGTTAGTCAATAGTTTGTGTGTGTGTGTGCATCTTTGTTTTATTACATGTTGTTTATGTATGTAAATTTGCAATATGACTAACATAGATGCCATAAAAACATGACTGAAGCTGAAAGAGAGGCAGAAGAGAGAGAGAGTGAGGGTGATCGTGTGCAAAATGAGTAAATATTGAGAAATGTGACCCTTCAGGTGAATATCATCTCTTAAAAAAAATGTGTGTGTGTCTTCTAGTTTTCTCAGCTCAGTGCCCTGTGGAAATAACTTTGACCCCCTTAAATCTGTTCTGATGGATTGCCTATTTACCACCACACTGCACATTTGAGACTCTATTTGGTTTCAAGTAAAAGGTATTTGTTGCGTTCTTTAAAAAAAATACGACTGAAGATCTGTGGATATTTTTACGCTTCGGTACTTTCGATAGTCAACCATTAAGAAACGGTAGAATCAAAGTATCCAGTATTTTGATTACCTTAGGCCAGATTTACACAAAAACAATTCCACTGAAAACACAAAACCTTTTTTGTATCGTATTTTCAGAAAAGTTTTGCGGTGGGATGAAAACATTTTGATAAACGTTGTGCTAACATATCCACATAAACCACTAACAATGCTGTTTACAAGCCAGGCCAGTAGTTGGCAGTGTGACATTCTTATGAAAGATGACGACCATGCAAACATACGCTTCCATCTAGAAAAAACATTTTACATAAGAGCTTTGATTGAGTTTTATTACCATCTTACAAACAACCGAGATCAGGGAGTTTGAAATCGCTTGAAAATTGTTTTGTGTAAGGCCAGCATTGTAAAACTGTGTGTGTGTGTGTGTGTTGTAAAACCCAAACTTGTGTTATTTGGCTCTGTAAATAAACTGTGCATGTCTTGATGTGACTACAATGCTGTGTGTGTGTGTGTGTGTGTGTGTGTGTGTGTGTGTGTGTGTGTGTGTGTGTGTGTGTGTGTGTGTGTGTGTGTGTGTGTGTGTGTGTGTGTGTGTGTGTGTGTGTGTGTGTGTGTGTGTGTGTGTGTGTGTGTGTGTGTGTGTGTGTGTGTGTGTGTGTGTGTGTGTGTGTGTGTGTGTGTGTGTGTGTGTGTGTGTGTGTGTGTGTGTGTGTTGGGGGGTAAGGTGTTTGTGTGAATGTGTGTGTTTATTCTGTGTGTGCACATTTACAAACAGTGAAAGCATCTGTGGAAGTCTGGAACTCTGTCAACAGTTTGAAGGACAAAATAAAAGACTTGAATGAACAGGAGATCTGCTTAGTCATAAATCACTCCTGGCAAACACACACACACACACACACACACACACACACACACACACACACACACACACACACACACTGTAAAGAGCCTCTGTTTTATTATCCTGGCATTTCTCTGCAGTGAAATCACTCTTCCTCCTCATCCTCCACTTCTTCTTCTTCATGTGATTTAAAACAAACCCATGGTGTCCAACCTCCCTCTCCCCAGTTATTGGATCACATGCTAACCTGTGATGCATGCTGGGATTGGTTATCTTTGGCTGCTCAACTGATTGGCTCTGCAGACCTCGGACGGGAAAGAGTTAACGCTCTATGTGAAGGTGCTAATGGATAAGTGGTGCTGTGCTGTTTCTCTTTCGGGTCGATAGGTTTTAATGGTATTACCTACAGTGTGTGTGTGTGTGTGTGTGTGTGGTAGTTAACGTGGGGTCCTTGGGTTTCAGGCTCAGGTCGGATCAATTGTCACCTTGTGTTTGAACCAGATATTTAAAAGGATTTTATGTGGGTTCTTTCTATTTTTGGAAGTAATAGGTTCACACTTTAAACATGTCGTGGCTGTGTTTACCAATATGATATAAATTCTTTATCTCCCCATGTCTGAGTGATGGTTTTAATCATTGACTGTATATAAATATGGATGATGCATCTCCACTTCCTCTAGTTGTAGAAAGAAAAAGCCAAAATAATCCTGCAATAGGTGCTGACATATCGCCAAGGTGAGGCCATTTGGAGCCAGGACATGCAAAGGAGGGAGCTGGCTGTTGGAGCCCCTTCACTAACCAAAACCAGAGACTTTCAGTAACATAAACCAAGTCTGAGTGATGTCAAGTCATCCTTTGATTTCTGAAGGGCTGTTTGGAAGCCCATCCATGGTGGTTGCCATATTGGAAATAACTTACTCTGGTCAACCTAACAACAGGCAAAACACTGGAGCTGAGGCGGGCCTTAAGCTTCCTGACTAAACTTTACAACTCAACCACATGCAGTCATGTTGGTCCCGCCCCTAAATATGCGTATAGTTTGTATCCTGGCCTATCCCTGTCAGTCATGATGTCACATCAGCTCGTTTTACCGCCAATGAACAAAGTATAACTAAACTTCTACGAACATTGAACACTTGTAAATTAACATGGAGGAGGCGGAGCTTATGACCTTTACTGCAGCCAGTCAGCAGGTGGAGCTCAGAAGGTTTTGGCTTTACTTGCAGTGTGCGGTGTGCTGCCATCTTTCGATACAATCTATGGTTTATAAACATCTGTATGAGTTCAAACAACAAGTGGTGTAACGTGGATTCACTTCTATTTCTCTGAAATATTTTTTTTTTTGGGAGGGAAGGATAATATCGTGTCTGCCTGTAAATTAAAAGTCAGTCTTTTTTTTGTTTTTTTGCAAAATTATATTCAGATACTCTTTATTTTTATGATTTAATGAGCACTAGATGTTCACAGTTAGTGCAGAGCAAGATTTTTGTTTTGCTTTCCTCATGACTAATGACTCAGCGAGTCTGGGGTCCACTGTGTGCATGATGATGAGCCCTTTTAGCAGGGAGGTCTTCTGCCGTCGGACATGAGGGTTACAGAACGGCCGTCCTGCTGTCACGCCATGTGGCTCGAGACTGGAGCACATAGACCAAATCAGTGACATCACTTTGTAGGTTAAAAAAAGACCCAGCAGTGAGGATGATGCAAGCGAGGTGCAAGCCCACCTGAGTGGAAACCTGAAGACCCGAGGAGGACTTGCAGACAGACGCTCTCTGTCTGTCAGTCTGCTTTAATCCCCAACTCTCCTCCTGCTGCCTGAATAAATCATATGAAGCTTTTCAGAGTCGGAGAGTCGGAGGGTTTGTGTTGTCAGACGAGAAGCTGTGGGGATTAACAGCAGCAGAGCAGAACGGAGGATTTTACAGTCCTCCTAAATCTTATGTTTGATTCTTATTTACACTCTTAACTCGGTGATTACAGACTGTGATGCATTCGCTCTGGAGTCAAGATGAAATAAGTTGGTCACAATTACATATTTTTTTTAGGTGGTTGTGTAATTTTTCCTGCATTCAAATGCGTGCATAGATTTTTTCCTATCCTTATCGTTTCATTTAATCATGAGCGCAAAACAATGTAGTCTCTTTTTACAGATCAAATATTCCTTCATCAAATATGGGCAATGTTTGTTAAATTAAATCTTAACTAGTAAGTCATTTACTTTATCTTTTAACCCTGGTACTGTTTTGGCATTGACTTAAATTCTTTCAGAGTATAGAGTATCTAAAGGTTCCCACAGCTCATCACACTTTGATCCAACTGTGCAAGATATAAACCTAAAACATGCAGGTTTGAGATCTTCATGCACACATTGATAATTAATAATTTTAAATGTCAAATATAAATGAAAATAAGTTTTTGTCTGATCCCTCGCTTCGTTACACATTTAACCTTGATTTAGAGCAGCATTTCTGTCATGTCACTTTGGTCACAATCACTCTAGTTCTTACCGTCCCTTTAATTAAAGAGAGGACATTTCCCGGTCTTTATGACCCGCCTTTTTTCTCCCATAATTCTTTGTCAGTCTGCAGTCATCTAGTATCTAGTGCAGCAGGAAGGCCAGGCGCTGTTACTCATTTGTCTGGAGGACAGATGGATGTGATGTGTGTCCTGTGGCTGCTGATTACTTGCAGGTCCTTTTCAAGACTCTGGCCTTCATTACTGCCACATACTATGAGCAGGAAGATATTACTGCAGGCAAATCTGATATTTAACCATCAATAGTATGAGAGAGGCCAATAAGACTACGTAACTGTCTGTGTCCTCATCCCTCTTTATCTCCCTGCCTGCACTGCCCTCTCTTTCCCTCGTTCCCTCTCTTCATCCCTCCCTCCTCGCTGTAGGTTAAATCGCTGTCTATTTATAGTGTGCAGCAGCAGCAGCAGCACTGGAGCTGAATTGTGGGTCAGTATGTTGAGAGGGAGGAGGGGCTGGTGCTGCTGCGTGGTGCATCACAACTTGCAAGGCTTAATGTCTCGAAGGGGGAGACAAAATAACCAAGTCGATTATTAGAAGAGAAGAAAAGTTGTCTTTTTTTTGTGGGGAATTTGCATAAAAGATAAAAAAAAATCAACCTGTTGCACAAGTTAAAATTAGCTTTGAAGGGGATCATTGAAATGGGCAAGTTTTTGTATTTTTTGTATTAATGTTTATGCTGTAAAATCAATACTTTTACACACACACACCTGCTAGTTGTCAGAAGGAAAAGGATGGAGCTGAATCCAGGTCAGCAGGCGCTGCTCTATTATGAGCTCAACCAGCAGCCAACTGTTAGTCACCTGAAAACAAACACTGCGCTGGACTTCTTGGAATATTTGAATCAAGACTCATTGATTGGGAACATTTTTCTAAATTTTTCGAATCACTTTTAATGATAGAAGTGGGACTGGTGAGGCATCAGGGGATCATCTGAGGATAACTCTCTTGACCTGTTCAGTGAATAAACAAATTATTTTCTGTAGATAATGTATTGAATGCATGCCTTACACAATCAAGAAAATGAAACATGTCTAGCTGTAACTTGTATTAACACTGACATGGCAACATCCAAAAACATCTAAATCTATTTTTCCTGCTGTAATCTGACCCTTAATATCCTCCTTTTTACTTATTTTTTTTTAATAGAGACAGAATGCGTAAAAATAAAATCCTAATAGAGGATGTAGAGCTATCAGGATGAAGCCTGATTTTAGCAGCACAGTTGGTGTCATTGTACGTGTGGTCCTTTATCCACTAGCCGTGTTATGCTAGCAGCTAATCTGAGCCCAATCAGCCTCCTCCCTGTCCTGCAGCACAGCTCACACAGAAGTGCGTTAGAGTTTGTGCACTTTCTGTTGACTCTAAGGATTCTACTGAATTACCCTTTATTCCTCTTAATCCCACAGCTCAGTACACAGCAGCTCTGTGCTGCTTTTAAAGGGTGTTTTTATTCCCCCAAAAACTGAACTGTGAGCTGTTTTTAGCCGCCGCTTTGGCACTGCCATGAATAGTTCTCACTGTGGTGGTTTCAATGTGTGGTCGTAATTCTTTGTTTCTAATCCCTACAAAGGTCTGTGTAGCGCAAAAAGCCCCAGAAGTTTGCTGATGTGTGAAGTGATTAAGAAATGGATCCTTGTCTTGTGTTTTTGCCAGAGAGAAGTAGCTGCAGCTACTTAAATAGATTGCAGCAGCTGTACAGGTTGCTGACAGGACATTTTAAACTCACTCTTAAGGTATGATTCATATTTCTGGTGGGATGTCTGGACGCTAACTTGAAGGTAACTTTGGAGGGTACGAGGTCCTTTCTTAAGACAAATCTATTTTTGTTGACATGTTGGTATGTGGGGCCCTTGAGGACTGAAATTGAACACCATTATTGTTACGACCTTTGGCGTCTTTATGGCGACCTTCGGTAATGGTTGTCACAAGAACCGCCGTGCAGAAAACCCTCTTTGTGCTGCTTGGCTCAGAGCTCGAACAGAGTCAGCAGTGTCTCTGTTTTTATATCAAAATAATGAGGCTTCTCTCTGCATGAGAACCACCGGATGTTTCACTCATCGTGAACACCTTTGAATTGATCAATGTCCTCATGTAAGGGAAACTTTGACACCATACTTCCATGGTTGTGTTTCATCTGCAGTGCATTTGTTGTTAAAGTCCAATTTTACCATCCTTGCTCATCCTAGTTTGCCAGGTTTAGAGCTGGGTACAGCTTTATTTATTATTTATAGTAGTGCTTGAGACAAAGTAATGCCAACTCTGCTTTAAGCTTCTTAAAGTCTAGAGTTAAGAGAAAACCAATAACAGTTTAGGAAACCTGAAACCTTTTAAATTCACAGATTGGAAGGCTGTTTAACTTGGTTTATCTGTTGTTTAATTTTTTAATTAAAGATGTAAATTTGGGGGCTTTTTATGTCTCCATTTCAGAGATAGGACAGTGGACAGAGTCAGAAACTGGGGAGAGAGGTTGGGGGTATGACATGCAGGAAAGGAGCCACAGGTGGGATTCGAACCCAGGCTGCCCACTCTGTACATGGGGTGTACGCGCTAATCGTCAGGCTACTGGCACCCCTGGTTGGTAAATTTTTAGCAGGTCATGGACGAGAAAGTATCACAATGTGTTTTAAGGCCATGGGTTCCTAAACGTAACCCAACCTCCTTATAGCTTTAGACTCTTGCAAAATGTTTCTCTTCTGTTTCCCTGTTGAGTTGAGATGTTCTTGAGATGTTGTGGATCTTTGCACCCCTCTGTTTGTTTTTTGTCTCTTTTTTTTTTTAGCCCTCTACCCCCCTGGTCCAAACATAATGGGGCTGAACAGAGCGATGAATGATCTCACGTATAACAGAGACTTAGTGTTATCCAATCCTAGGTCTAAAATTTCCCCTCTGTGCCCACCGCCCTGCTTTTCTTTTTTCAGCTGTGTGTTTTCACCGGCCGTTAAAACATCCCTGTCTTAATTAAGTGCGCCTCACCCTTCCCTGCCTGCGCTGAAAAAGAAAAGCGGTTCTCTTTTATTGCGGCCCGCTGTGAATGTGAAACCTCCTTCAGACCTCACTCCTTGACACCGCAGGGCCCTATATTTACCAGAGTCACCGCTGCCCCCCCTCGAAAACCCCCGCTCATTACACTTACAGGCCTTTTGAAGAGGTGATAAAAATGCCAGTGTAGAAAGTTCCAGTGGTTTGGATGTCGCCCTGCCCTTGTGTCTGAAAATGGAGGGTGTAGTCGGCATCGCTGGCTGCAACCTTGTAGGAAACACACCAAAGAGATGTTGCAGGCAGTGTTGTTCCCCCAAAACATGAAGCGCTGCAACTTCTGTTACTTTGCTCAGATGTCTTGATAAAGCTTTGGAGAGCCTGATTACACCTGGTATTAACATGTGTCCTGGGTGATCTGATCAAAAGTGGACAACTCTAATGGCAGCCGTGCACACCGGGCATTAAAATGCCATGTCAAGTGACCGACTCTCACTTCTCTGCTCTATATGGAAATAAAAACACTTTCATTAGCTTGGGAAAAACCTCAGTTGATGACGCAGACTGGCAGCGCTGAAAGACAAAGCGCATGTGGACAAAGGAGAGAGGGAGCGGGTAATTATGGACTGAACTGATGAGATGACTGTCTATGAAAAACCAGTGTTTGTTTGCAGTTCTGTAGTTTACAAGTGATTCAACTCCATGCAGAATGAAGTCTCTGTTAGCAGTGAAAAAACACAGATGAAGAGGGCCATGTTTTATGAATCTCTTCAGCAGATTCTGCAGAAATATAAAGAATCTGTAGGACGTGGATGACATTTTTGTTTGAAATACGACGAGCAGTATCGTCCCCCAAATGTTTCAGCAGGTAGTATCTGTTTGCAGGAAAACTGTGTGGGGGAGCAAAAGATGCTGAACAGAATCTGCCTGATGCAATCCACCAAAAAATCTGCTCCTTTCCCCCTTTGTAAATTGCGAGTTGGACTGTAGACACTGTTTTGGCCAGAAGTCGTCTATCAGTAACCTCTGGCTACACTAGAATCTTGACAAGCTTGTTGATGCTTCTAGAGGCTGTAGTGTCGCCCAGCAATAACTGAATAACTAAATTCATGTATAGGTAATCTGCAGTCCTCTGTGAAGCGTCAGTATCTACGCTGCGTTATGATAAGCTAAAGCCCTTTTTTACATCGATATCGCCTTCACTCTTTATTTTTACTCTGCAACCTGCAACGGTGTCATTTTGGTGTTCCCATGTGTGTGATTTCTAATTGTTACTTTGACACCTCCGTTATGATGTGAGATGCTGACTCAGTGATGGAACATCTCCGCCCCCCCCACCATCACGCCTCCGTGACATTAACAAAGACAGCGAGGGGCCTAACAGGGGCGTAAAAAGTCCTACCTTAAACTGCAGTGTAAAAGGGGCTTATGATAACCTCCTCATTAGTAACATCTGCTTCCTTTTCTCCTGGAGAGATTGTCCCATATTTCAAATTCTAACACAGTCCATTACATCCACATAAGTCCTGATTTGTCCTTTATTTTGTGCGTTGCTACCTCTGGTGCTTGTACACGTTTGTAAATTTGGGAAGACTTAAAAATAACCAAGAAGAGTCTTATGACAGTGTTATGGAAGTTATGAACCAGACGGCTTATTGCTGCCATTGGGGAGATGCGGTGCCTATATTTGGCCATGGATACATTTGCACTGACACTGCAAGACAACATGTGGAAAAGTGAAACCCAGACAACCTCCAGATGTGGTCTGAGTGATCAGATTTCTCAGTGCAACTTGGGTTGTTTATGTTGTCCAACTGTTGTCATGTCTCTCAGTACACATGTTAAAAGAAGTGTAAACGGGTCCAGATTTAAAGTGAAGTATAACTACGACTTGCTGAAGAGGTACAGACCTTTGAAGCAAAAATAAAGAAAAGTGGATTCATGGAGAAGATTGATGGTTTTCCTTAGCTCTTCTCTGAAAAAAGCTTGGCACAGTTCAGCTCTCTTTGAAGATCTTCTTTCCGTCTTCCTGTCCTTCTTCCTTCCGATTGTACGTTCAGAGGATTCTTCCAGCGCATGAGACACTGCAGCAGTCTATGCAACATCTATCAAAGGGGCCGAAGCATCAATGGAGCCGTGGTTTGGTTTGGAGCCGGGCCGAGCGGTTCTGCTCAGTCACACTCATTTAGATATTTCACACTGCATGGGAATCTTCCTCTCTTCCTGTCTGTTAAAACACCATCCTGATGAGCTGTTTGTTTAGGACTGTAGGGTTCGGAGATTGAATTTAGCATCAGAAAATATCCTTTTATGTCACAACCTTTCTTTTGAGGTGGGAAGAATTTACATTATTTTACTGGGAGTCCTGTAGGTCTGGATCTCTCTTTGCATTTGTGATGTTTCTTTGTAAATGTTTAGCAAATTAAAAGCTTCATTTGACCCAAAAAACTGAAATGTTCAAAGCACAAATCTTTAATCATAAAAGAAAATGTAATTACATTTTTTTCGTGTGGAAATAAATCAAAGCTTAAGCTAATAAAACCATCACTTGATTCCAATAAATCAAGCTGTATATTTTCCCTGCATGGCTCCTCCTTGTTTAATGTCCTGCCCTGACTTTGTTTCAACAGGAAATACTTCACATAAGAGAAGCCAGACACTCACAATGCTATTTCAGTGAGACTTTATTTTTTAATTTATAACATTCAATTTCTCCTCTGGGCGACAAGTTTAATGTTT
The DNA here is from genome assembly GCF_963930695.1 of Labrus bergylta. Lineage (NCBI taxonomy): Eukaryota > Metazoa > Chordata > Actinopteri > Labriformes > Labridae > Labrus > Labrus bergylta. Next base: position 9,453,947 of record NC_089207.1, read on the forward strand.
GTATTAATAAAATCTGTAAACAGCTAATTAATACGCATTCTTAATGAAACCTAAGACATAACACATACACACACTGCATACAGATTAAATATGCTGGTATGGTTATTCCAGTTTCTACCTGCTCCAGCCTCGATAGAGTTAAAGGAAAGGGTCAACAATATTTGACCCCTTTTTTAAAATCGTATCTCACCTCTCTTAGATGCAAAGTGTACTCTGTTTCCATAGTGATAGCATGAACAATCCTGCAACTGCTGGGGGAGTGGGGGGCAGATGCATTACGGGAATGAGTACATTAGTTCCCAGCCACACACACATAAACACACACATACTATACATGCACACGCTCAGAGATACATTAACAAATGACCTGCAGCTCTTTCCATTTTGTTAAATGCAAAAGCATAGCCACACTGCAGGATAGAAAAAAATACACAAAACACACACCGACTCACACATTCATTATTTGCCAGTGAGCCTGCAGGCTGAACTTATGCAAGCTGACCTCATAATTTACTTAAAAGACTGATAATGTTTTTACATAGTTAAAGAGCCTGCACACATGCATTTCTTCTGTGTCCCTCTGCATGTTCAGTGACTCAGCAAGAAGCTAAAGTGAGGCTTTGACTGACAGAATATCCATTAATGGGGTTCTTAAATTGACCTTTTGAAAAACATTTTAAATGTCATTACAAAATGTCTTGATATTTTGTACAGAACATTTCAACCCCATTTCCCCCCCCCCCAAAAAAAATCTAAATGGATATTTCATTAATAAAATATCTAATTGTCAACATCTGGTATGCTGACCTGGTGCTGTGTTAATGATGGGGTTTCAATGTTGGACAAGTCATTAGTCGAGGTTTAATTTACATTAATTTACAAAACATCCCAACTTTTTTTGAAAACTGTTTCAGAAACTGTTTCCACAAACATTAATCACTTATAGATAGTTTTTTTTTTTGTCTAATGATCATCTGCTTGTATTTATGTCCATGTAGCACATGGTCCTTTTCATATTTATGTTGTTGTGCGCGTCTGTGTGCCTCCTGCTTCTGCACAGTCTGTCGTAGGAGTGGCCATCTTGCATCAGAGGCCGGGGGGGGTAAAGTAGGCCACCGGCCCGCTTTCTCACAGCGCAGACAAACAGGGCCGAGCGGACGCACAGCTGATCGCTGCAGCACACGCGTGTCATCAAAACGAGCCGCGTATGACATGGCCGACTGCACGCACATGCTGCACGTCCACTCTCGCTCTGTTTCCCCCCCATCAGACAAAGTGAGCGCTGTGTGATACAGCACAGGAGCTCTGTGATGGATGGATTTGTTTTTAGCGTTAACGCAGCACAGAAATGACAGGAAAGCGTCCTCTTTTTTTAATAGATTTCCCTGAATGTTTTCACTTTGCTTTTATTAAGACGCCCCATCGCCCTTTTAAGGACGCTCCACCTTACTCGAGGTTCTTCTTTTTTTTTAAATTAAATCTCCTCCTCCTTATTAGCCTTCATCATTAGATATTTGAATCCCTCAGAGGAAGAATATCCCTCCGTCATTAAGAGCATTACAGTATCATCCAATCTGACTACACTGCCAATCTCTAATAAGTGAAGAATTGGTTGGTAGCTTAGCCGTTAGCGTTCCCCTCTCACTTCAGGGAGCAGAGAGGCTAACAACACAGTCTAATAAGCTAATTAATTTGGCACTTTAGCCTGACGCAGCCCTGCTCTAATTAAGCCCAGCATTGGTTTCCAGGTTGAATGTAAGCAGCTTCTGCAGCCCCCCCCCCCCCCCCCCCCCACGTGGATTAGTAAGCCTTGCTCCAGCAGTGCTCAGACTCTGTTCTTCTTCCTCTTGTTTCCCTGCTCATTTTCACTCGCATCATTTGCATTTTGGAGTAATTCAAAAATGAGGTTGAGAGTCCACAGTGGGTAGCTTAGAGAGCTGATTTAAATCCCCAAAGTGTGCTAAAGAAATTAATAGTTTAAGCTGCTGCTTCCCACACAGAGTCCCTTGCACGAAGGCGGTACATCTATGGAGATTTTTGTTTTAGGTAATACAGTGTATCTAAGATATGATGAATCAGATTTTTATCCACCTATAATCACAACATTCTCTTCGGAAATACTTGGAAGGATCAGCAGGTTTGTGTGTCCTTGCGGTGAACTCCCGCTCCTGTTCATAAGCAGGACGTAAACACCCCCAGTCTCTTGTCTGATGTTGAGTTGGTGGGTGGAGGTTTTCTGAAGCCGGGCAGGATTTAAGATAGCTCGTGTGGGAGTTGTGGGTCACCGAGGGAGCTGCAGGAGGCAGCGAGCCAACCAACCAAACAAGGAGAAAAAAAGCAGATACTGACATCAGCTGTTACAGAACGCTTGGCCTATAGGATGCTAGTGTTCATATTTGGTTTTATATGAGGAGCATTTTAATTTAATATTGATGTGTTTTTATTTCACAAATGGGCAGTTTGTCATTATGTCATTTTGTATGTGCGTGTACATGCTTTAATCACGCCAACCTCTGCGCGTCTGTAGATGTCGCTGTTGGTCTAGCAATTTGGCTCTTACGGGAGAGAGAGAGAGAGAGAGAGAGAGAGAGAGAGAGAGAGAGAGAGAGAGAGAGAGAGAGAGAGAGAGAGAGAGAGAGAGAGAGAGAGAGAGAGAGAGAGAGAGAGAGAGAGAGAGAGAGAGAGAGAGAGAGAGAGAGAGAGAGAGAGAGAGAGAGAGAGAGAGAGAGAGAGAGAGAGAGAGAGAGAGAGAGAGAGAGGAGTGTCGGTTGAGTTACATAGAAATAAAGTAAAATTTGCCTAATGAAAAGGAAATAAGACGTTATTGTTATTTTGGGCTTTTTAGCATTAAGACAGTGAATAGAGTCGGAAATCAGGGAGAGAGAGAGAGAGAGAGAGAGAGAGAGTGGGGAAAGACATGCAGGAAAGCAGCCACAGGTCGTATTTGAACCCGGGCCGTCCGCTTGAAGGACTACAGCCTCTGTACATGGGGCGCTCGCACTAACCACTACGCTACCATCGCCCCAAAATAGGTATTTTTATTGATTTACACTAGAATCATATTGATTCTGGCATCCATATTGTCTAATGGAAATGTTGAATTAAACCGTTTTGACTCGATCACACTACGGGTTGTATATTTGCTTTGACTTTTAAGTTTTTCGATAAATTATGTAGCCTATACCAAAACATCATAATACGAGACGTATTGTGTGGTCCTTGCCAATACGCAGACCTAAAAGTAAACTTGCTGAGCGGTATTACAAATTATTCCGAGTTAAAAAGTGTTTAAAGTGACATAACTTCTTCAGTGGTTGAGTTTTTCATTAGGTGAATTGAGCTCTGGCAGTGTTTGTACCTTGTTTAGATTCAAACTCCTGGAACCCCTGAGATGTTTTTCTCCACCATCCCTGCTAACTCCTCCCTCCTCCTTCTACTGAATTTAATTGTCATCCTTTGAATAGCATTAATGTCTCCCCTCCAAAACAATGTTGTACCACTTTATCGGGCTCCATCCTAAGACTCGGAGCGAGCCTCTCAAACAGGATTTGTTTAATACCGTTCTTCTCCCTGATTCATATCTCTGCAAACCCCCCAGTCAGCCAAGATCAACAGTAATGACGCTTTGAGAGAGAATAACGAGCCTCCAGCAGTCGCTCGACTGTGTCTTCTCTGGACGAGGGAGGTCAGCGTGGGGAGGCGGAGTCAGCGGCCAATCTCTGTAACAACAGGGGTAATGGCGTCCGACAGCGAGCTAATTCCTCCGGTGTACTCAGCCGCTTGAACTGGGCTCCGTCCAGAAACTTTAGACCTGGACACAGAGTTTGATGAGTCAATGACGATGATTCTTTTGATTTGTTTTCTTCCAACAGAGCAGGTTAAACCAAAGCCAGAACTTTTCCTTTTGATTTTGAACCAAATGACCTCGAGAACGGCCTTTATCTTTCTCTTCTTCCATCCTGTTCCGTCTTTTTTTCCTGGACTATATTCCTCTCCCTCTGCCTTTGTCTCCACTATTGTGTGGTGTTTTCTCTGCTGATTCCCCCTGACTCAAAGAGGGCTAATGGAGGAATGTGATGATAAAAGGAGCAATGAGAGGATGTCTGGTTGTCTCGTGTCTGGATGTCCTCTGACTTTACACCCAGGGAATGTAGCAGCACCTCATCTTTCTCACTTTAAACTTCAGCTTGAGGCATGGAACAGAATAAGCTGCTAAAGATATCCTTGTATCCGTCTTTCTATACTCGGTTCAAGACTCAACTGAATCTCAGGTGGCCCCGCCCCCTTGCGACTCGGACGCTAGTGCTGTTGCTTTCCGCCGGTTTTTGTGGTTTTTACTGGAATCAGCTGAATGTTGCAGCACTTTGAGTCCAAATTTGAGAAAGAGGTGTATTGTATCGCATGAGGCCGCTATCATTTGCTGCTGAAATTTTTAAAAAAGACCGGGTAATGGGAGAATAAACCATGTTTGTCTGAACTCCAGAGTCCGAGAGGTCCACCAACCAAAGGATTGTTTGAACCACACAATATGAACGTTTCCAAAAGTAGTAACCCAACAAATGGAGGGCAACACAATACGTTCATGTTAAATAACGCAAAACACATGATGCACCAGGGTATCGTTGGGAAACTGGGTATCGTTACATTCACAAGTAATGTCACTTATGTTTGTAGACTTTTCTACATGATTATCAACATCCCCTTTGTGCTATATGCTTAACTTGAACCCAAATCTACTGGTTGATAGTGTTGTATTTGTTTGACCCATCTAATACCTCCACCAGTAATCCCTTTTTTTCTTGTACTTCATCGCCTCTCAAATTTTCAATGCCAAACATTTCTATGGCCTGAAGATGTTGCCTCCTTATTTAACAGAAATAAAGGTCAAACAGAGATTTCAAAGACAACCTGAGCTGTTGTTTTTTGGTGCCAACAGTCTCCAAGAATTGATTATTTTACTTTGCTCATCCACAGGAATAATTTTGTCAAATTCTTTTTTTTTTTTAGGTTGCAAAACACTTTACATAACGGACTCTGTTCAGCTGGTTGGATTTTGCATCTATTTCCCAATTTCATCTTTTGCACTGTTTCTTTATTTAAACAGAACCCAGTTCATCTAAAGGTTTACTGTGAGTTAATCTTTGGAGGGACTGGGACGTTTTCCCTCTGCCTCTGCATGGCTTTTTAAAAAGCCCTGATGTTGTGGTTTGTCGGCCTGGTCATAAGCGATATCCATTTCACCAGCGGTCATTCCCCCTGCGAGTCTAAAAATGGCGCGATAGCCGGTTACGTTATGGAAAGTTGTACGAGTGCCCAGAATGTAACCCCCTTACTACAACTATGGTTACAGCATCTCTGCAACACTGTCTGTCTGTCTGATTCTCTGTCTCTCCTCTCCTGGTCACTATAGGTCTATCACTGTCTTTGGGTCTGTTTCTGACTTTTTAACTGCCTTACTTCTTGCCTTTATCGAGACATTTAACTCCAGATACCTTGCTTTAAAGGTATTGTTATACTCTTTCTGTTACAGCAATAAAAGACATTAAAGGAAAGAAAAATGCATTTTGCTTTAAGACATTTTGATTGGGAACAAGCCGTTTTAGACATAATGTAATGAAGGAGTTCCATATTGATTTTTCTTTATGGTTCTTGACAGCATATCAAAGGAGTGATCGCTTCCATCCTGTTTCAGCTGCACCACAGTGATCAATAGAGTTTTATAACTGACCAGCCTCTCTCTCTCTCCGTCTCTCTCTCCGTTCCTCCCCAGAGGGAGCCTGTTTTCTTGGCCTACTTACACTGAGCGTCCTGTTTGAACACTCAGAGCAGAGCAGCAACAGAAACTGAGCTAAAGAGAGCAACATCATCCGTTTCACCCCCCCAAAAAATGTGCCTTGAGCTTAACCACTTTGCCTCTTTCACCTTAAAGTATATTTGATTTTGTTTGACAAAATGCCGTCTTTGCAGGCTTGGCAGGAACAGAATAAACAGAAAGTCATCAAACCGTCTTTGGTTTTGTTGACACCGTGTCAGAAAAGGTTTTGGTTGGACTCTGTGGCCACATTGAAGGGAGTGATTTGTCGATGTTTATGTCGACTGGAAGTATGTTCTCGTTATCACTCTTCATTTACAAACCTTTTCTGTATTCCTTGAAATTATCTAAGAAACAAATGTCCCCCCAACATACCAAACTGCAAATAACACACACAGCTTTTTGATGATATTTTTAGCCTTCATGCTGTCATCTTTGCTCCTTCTCTCTTTAAAGAAAGGGCGGAGTGGTCTTCCTCTGGGATTTCTGTTTAACATTTCCTTGCTGTCGGTGATGTTTCTTGTCTGAGAGGATGTTAAGCAGCAGCTGCCGACTCTTTGCTCATCTGGAACAATCCAGAAATATTTAAATCCCTCCTCCTGACCTCGTCATAGTTTAATCTGATTTATTTCTGCGTGTGTGTGTGTTTCATATTCAGTATGTATCGAGCTGCTGATCAGTATGTGAGAAACACCCTGAGGTGAGGAAACCCGTCATTAGCTCTGATGATTAGCAGCATTTTCATAACTTAATGCCTCACTGATTTAATCAATTAAGACGGATTGTGGGAGAGTTTCACTTTCCGAGCTGCAGAAAAAGGAAGTGAGTTTGTCTGTGTGTCTCCCCATGAGCAGGAGACTGTTTGAGTAAGAGTGTGTGTGTGTGTGTGTGTGTGTGTGTCTGTGTGTTTCTGTGTGTGTGTGTGTGTGTGTGTGTGTGTGTGTGTCTGTGTGTTTCTGTGTGTGTGTGTGTGTGTGTGTGTGTGTGTGTGTGTGTGTGTGTACCAAATCTTGCACCTGGCTTCTTGTATTTGCCCCAATGCCCAGAGGGGTGCAATAAAGAACTCCTTGTCCCAAAATCTACTCACAAGTGTACATACACACACACACACATGCGCGCACGCACACACTTTTAATGCCCAGAGTAAAGTTAAACACAGAGTTTGCAGGTGCGTCGCTAACAGATTATTATGTGAAAGTGTGTATTACACGTTAAGGATGGCACATACAGTCGTGAGAATCGCTTCTTCTCTTGTGTGTTTGGTGTGTGTTTGTGTTGGTCCTCGATGACTCCACTCCCCTGGCATTTCCTTGAGGGGGAAGTCCTGCTTCCCTTTTTTTTTTTTAATTTCTTACTGGCTTCCATCTTCTACACAAACACATGAACACACAAAACGTTATCCACAGTATTTTCGATAAACCCTCTGACACTCGCCCTCCATCCTCCTCGTCGCCTTCCTCCTCATCTTCACGTATCCCACTTTTATTCTTTTGACAGACTTCTTGTGTTTTCTGGCTGCAGACAAAAGTTTAGAAATCAAATTATTTCCAGAACGGAAAAGAAGGGAAGCAAAAATATTTCCAAAACAAGTACATGAAGTGAAATGCTGCCAGTCCGTTTGAGCTGAATGAATCACCATGACAACACGGCAGTGACAAAAGTGAGACAGCAGAGCAGGAAATATGGAAAAAACAACAAAGTGTCTAATGTTCCAAAAGTTTCCATAAATGTTCCACCTTTACTTCTGACATTATCTGAAAGCATTTGAATGTATTACATATGTTGTCAGATATGTTAAATGGACGTTCAAGTTGGAAAAGCAGTGTGAGGCTTTGAACTGTAATGTTTAAGTCACGTAGCTAATCCTAATAGTTTTCAAGTTTAAGGCGCTTTACTTCGACATGCATACATTCATCTGGGATTTCTGCAGATTGCATTTATTGGCGTTTTCTCTGTGCGATGTTAACAGACTCTTTTTACCCGATTGCAAAGCGGGGGAAATCCCAGTTTTGAGTGCTGCACATTAGCATGAGTTTGAGAGGGACAGTCGTATTTATTACGACTTATGTTGATAGCTTCAAATGAATTTCTTCTTTTATTGGAATAAAGGCCAAAGAGGAGAATGTTTTGCTTATGACAGTAAAGTTTAAGGTTTGACTTTAGTTGCAAGTTTTTGCTCCTAACTCTTGAAATCTTCTCTGTTATCTCTATATGTTCTTATAGGAAAGCATAAAGTTTCACCTATAAAACTTGAACTTCCACTGGAACAAACAAAAGCTGAAAAACATCCTCAAACTGTTCATACCACTATCTGCTGTGTCAGAACATTCTAGGATAATATTGTTTATATATACAAGTTGTTTTGTAATGTTAATCACATGAACATAAATCATCCAATCCAATCCGGCAACAAAACATGCAGACTGTTGTCTGAGCCGTTGAGCACGTAGCAAGGAAACTGAGCACAGATCAGTATCTGCCTTCAGCTTTTGCTCTCGTTCTCTTTAATGAGAAACCCAGATCACTCCACTCCTCCCTCCCTCCCGCCTCTTTAGAGTCCAAGCTCCAGCTCAAAGGTCACACCACATGAAGGATCACGGAGGGAGGAGGGTCTACCTTATGAACTCTGAGGTCAGGTCTCTGTGGTCTAAATAAGGGACCTCATTAAATCTGTTGTCTGAAGCTTCGATGGATCCAGATTTGAAGTTGAGGAGTGATCAGAGACGTGACTACAGCGTTCTTAATCTCCACTGTGGGACTCATTAGGCTTCATGATTGCTGTTTTGATCACCTCTTTTCATTGTTTCAAACTGCTAAGAATGTGCCGCAGTACAAACACTGTGTGAACCTGTCGGCACCGGTTCCAGATGTCTTGTGGGCAGCCGGACCACTTGACAAAGATACAGGATGTTATATTTCACCTCCGATCCTGTAAAAAAAAAAAAAAAAAAAGAGTACTCAGAGTAGCATATTAGCTTATGCTTCACAGCATCACAGCATTACTCATCGTTAAGTTTTACATCTGAAACGATGATGTTTTTGGAGCGGCAACATAAACAATCGTAGTTTGTTGAGCACAAAGCAAGTTGAATATTTAATGTCTTCAGGTGACGGATTTGTGAGAAATTCTGTTTATTTCTCGTTTACGACAGATGTTGAGAGAACAACATAATGACTTGACCAAAAAAAAAAACGTCACAGATTTTAATGCATTGGATAGATTTCTTCTGCCTACTTACGACCGAAGAACTTGCAAGCTTAATAACATTGACATAGTGACACTATGTAAAGCTTTTGTGGCAATTATGTAGACAAACAGCTGCCTACTTACACTCACATCAGGGATGGGGCGACACAAAAATCAGCAGGGAATGGGTGAGTCTGTGAAGCCCTTAAACTGAAGCAGAGTCCCTGGAGAATAAAAAAAAACACATTCAGGTTGAATCAATACATCAGCACCTACACGTGTGACCTTTTCAGCTCAGACTTCCTCCTCAGTCAGCTGAACGAGCGCTTTAGAGCTCGACCGATTAATCTGCCAGTCGATAATATCGGCCGATCTGATCATATCCAGTGACTATCGGTGTCGGCTAATCTTTCGCAGATATGCGGTGATATTACTAGATTCATTCACCAGTCAAATAACTTTTCGTTTGAGTTCATTGTTTTACACTAGTAGTTATTTTTCACCAGCAGAGGGCGCTATATGGTTTACAACAATCATCATCACTCTCCAGGGAGTCAAACGGTGATGCCAAGTTACTTTTCAGTTGAGTGACCATCTTGTCTTCATCATATAATTTTTCCACAAGTGTTTTATAACTTCATTTGAGAACGTAAACACGTTGTATCTATATCTATCTCTACAGATTGAAGATAGATTTAAGAAAGATATCGGCAGAAATATCCGATTTTTTTCTCTCCCCAATATCGATATCTGTATCGGCCCCAAAAATCCTATATCAAACGGGCCCTAGATAACAGTTTTTGTTAATTGTCTTATAGTTTTTTCTAGGCTGGGATAAAGTTCTCAGGGAACTATGACAGACTGTAGTTTAGTATTTCTATTCAAAGATGGTGTAAAAAAAAAAAAAAAAAATCCATGCAAAATACAGCCTGTTGAGAACTCCACAGGAGCTGAAACCAAGGCTGCTTTGTTGTCCAGGACTTTGTGTAGAGCAAACCGTCTCCCATAAACACAGGCGTCCCTCGAGGCCGTCTAATAACTGTGTAGAGACCATGTGATCCTAAAACTCTGAACGCTGAAACTAACACCGACATCCTCCCGCCTTAAAGTCCCTCCAGGCTTTTCTGTCGACGCTTTGGTCCAAACATCCCACACAGAAACTCAGCCGAAGCACGCTGGAGAAGGTTCCTGGTGCTGGTCATGGGAGAGTCGGATGACAGGGAGGATTGTATCGTGTTTGAGTGCAGCGTGGAGTCAGCTGGGAGCTTTAGTTATGGCATTATTTACATTAATGGTTTTTAAAGTATAAAGTTTAAATCCCTTAGATCTTCAGTTTGTCCTGCAGTAAACCAAACAATCTGTCACAGAAGCACAGCTGCTCTTATCCAACTTTAATTCAGAGAAATCTTCTTATTTCACTTCAGTGGAGAACTGAGTTCACCCCAGATAATATCTAGCGGAGGTGGATGGGGTTAAAAGGTTTAGCAGTCACTGCTGTGTCTAGTTTTCTCTGAATGAGCTCTTACTTCCTGCTGTGAAAGAACCTTAGGGACGAGCGTGTTTAGGCAACAGAACAATTACATGTTGTCACTCTCGCTAGTCGGCAACAGAAATACTAGTTGGTTAGATTTTTTCTTAATTTCATGCTTATTGGTTAGTCTGAATTAAATTCTGTGCTTAATTGACTTGACTCTTCATGTCTGGATGTTTACCGTGTGGTGTGAAACTTTTAGCACTGAAGTTGTAATAAATAGTAAGAGTTCATGTTCTGAGCAGTGTAAGTGAGAACATCATTCTGCTTTATCATCCATTCAGAAGAAAACCTTTTTATTTAAAAATCTAACGTTGTGAAAATCCTCTCAAGCACTGCTTTTATTTTCTAATTTTCTGAAATGTTGCAAAGGTATATCAACAAAGGAAAGACCTACTGGTCTAATGGAAATATTAAAAATTAGATTTTTTCATGACGGCACTGATATATAACAGGAATCTAGTTTTACTTAAGTGTCTGCACTCTTCAGATCCTTAAACATGACATTTTAAAATCCTGCTGACCCACTTTGAGTTTCCTGACAAAATTGAATCATTCGCGTGACCACAGAAACCTTGTTGCTTTCTTCTCTGAGTTTGTTAAATCCTTTTAATGTGACTCTTCTCTGAAAGAAATCCAACGACATTAACCCTGACTATCAGTCTGTTCAACGTGGATATCAAATTGTTTTTTTATATGCAACTGCAGAGCAGTTAAAGTCTACATTTTTAAATGCTACACTGCCTACATGCACAGATGGCAAGCTTACATAAGTTTGCATTATTCCTTACAACTTAACAAAAAGCAGCAAACTTGATATTTCTTGTTTACAGCAGCATGTAACGAACATTCATGTGATGTGCAGTCAGATGTGTCAGTATGGACAAAGATGATTTCTGTAAAGGTGCTCTGATGCTGATTTGGACTTAAGTCAAACTTAAGTCTACACCTGACTTCTTTTCTGGTATTGACAGAATTTTGGGTTTTCTGTGCTATGCGAGATTCATCCTGCATCTCAGTAAATACCTTAATAGGAAAATGACATCATAGCTGAAATGAATTATGGGTAGAAGAATGAAAATGAAACTGGAATTATAGAAAGTATCCTGGATTTTTCTTTAAGCTAACAAAAGCTCTTCTGATGGACTGTCCCCTCTGTCTCTGTGCTGTCTCTGTGTGTCCATTCTGCCCAGGTGTTGGCGTGTGTCTGTGTGTGAGTGTGTCTGTGTGTGAGTGTGTCTGTGTGTGAGTGTTCGTTCTGAACAAAGGAACCTGAGAAGAAGATGATGTCATCTTTTACTGTTGTGTGACCGTCTGTGCGTTGGCAGTTGGGGGGGATTCTGTAATTATTACAGTCTGCAGTCTGAGGTCACCTTCCTCACACACGCAGAGAACACACACATCTACACACACACACACACACACACACACACACCAGAATTTTTCATCGTTTAGACAGCATCATGTTGATTATTTCGGTTCGAAACAAAAATGTCTCAACATGATGGGAAAAATCGACGATGCAGTGTCTTTTTTCAAAATAATAAATGTCTTTGAGGTTAAACTGCAAGACAGAAATGTCAGAACACACCTAGATCTATCTTGTCTGTAATCAACCCCAAGAATGTAAGAATTAATTTATTGTTAAATAAATAGTGCGTGCGTGCGTGCGTGCGTGCGTGCGTGCGTGCGTGCGTGTTTGAACGCTACAGGTAGGACAAATGATGTTCAATGATGTTCAAAATAAGCTGAAACAGGCTGGTATACGTATTCATACCCCCACACAGCATACACACACACTCACACACATGCAGATACACACAAACACAGAACATTGTTAAGCAGCGATATTGCGGTCTGACTGAATAGAGGGGCGGTGTCAGGGTTCTTATACTTTGTGTGTGTCGGTGATGAGTGCATTCAGCAATGCAAAGTGAGTTTTTTTGTGTGAATTACCTTCTGTGCGAGTGTGTGTGGGATGTAAAAAATGCGATGACTCAGCAGTGCTACAGTACGATGGGTACTGGAGTTTAATAGAGCCTGATGGAGGTCAGTGTGTTGGCCTTCTGCTGCTGAAAAAGAACAGAGAAAACCGCTCTCGGTTCTTATGGCTGATATGTTGGCCAAGTTTGTCCGAACAACATGATTCTCTCAGATTTGTGTTTGTCACGTTGATAAATTTAGATCTTGTGTTTGCGATCCCTTTTTACGATCCAAGACCTCCTAAGATACATGGTGCTTTAGCTGTCTTAATGCTACATAAAAGAGCTAGTTGCTAACTTTGTTCGTCAGCTGGCGGTCCCTGAGGGGTACGGATACAGTGTTTGTGGGGGGGGGGGGTCATTGTGGCTTACAGACTATTTAAAAGCCCATCTAGGGATGAACATTGCATATTAGCACATTAGGCTATAAATGCCGTACTATTTCGCAACGGTTTACTTGCTTCATACTTTTGTCCCTTTACAAATAAACATGAAATATTAAGATACAACAATGACGTAGTCTCAGTGATGTTGTCCTCCTTACTTTTGGTCAGTCTAGAAACAGGCACAGAGGTAGAGCTGAGGCTAAGCTTCCTGGCGAATGGCTACATCGTGACCACCTGTCAGTCAACTTAGCCATGTCCCTCATTAAGCAAATTTATGAGCTATTCTAAGGCTATATAAAATAAACAGATGAGTTTAAAAAAAAAAAAAAATGCACCCCCTTGCCAGAGTGTGCCATTAAAGACATAAGCTATTTAACCCCCAAAAAAATGTTAACCAAGCTGTAAGCGTTTTTATTTCTGCTGTCAAAATATGCATTTTAATATTGGACTTAATGGGTATTTGTGGTGTTTTGAGCTGGCCTCAAGTGGACACTGAAGGAACTGCAGATTTTTGCACTAAACGCTGACTTCTTTTTATAACACTGTAGGTTTCTGCTTGCTTAAAACAAGAACTGCTGCTGTGAGTGAGGTTGATGGAAAGTGCTTAATACCAAAACAATGAGCTCAAAGAGGCTAAAAAAATAATAAATAAGAGCTACAGTAGTGGTGATCATTCACTGCCCTTTACTTCAACCAACCCCTCCCTCATATAAAGTAGAATCTGTTGGACTCATTTTATGTTAAACCTGCTTTTTAAGACTTCAAACTCAAAGTGCTTGATATGATTTAGTTTCCTGACAGCTTTTGACTTTCCCTGTGAAGTCTTATTTTCTCTTCTCTGAAACTTCTCTGTTTGTCTCTCCCTTCCACTCCTGTTTGTCCTCTCCCTCGACTGTCACTCCTTTCCTTTTGTTTTTAGAGCCGATATCGTTCAACAGAACATCAGCCCTCCTACACTTTGTTATGCATCACTATTGTTGCCAGTTTTCCAGTACCTAAACTCCTCCATAGACTGTCACATGGCTTTATACATCATCTTTACTTTTCTTTTATTCTCTTTTGGCTTTTTGCATCATGAGTTTTTCCTCGGGTTAGCTTCACTCTCCTTCTCCTCCTCCACCTTTACGTTCCCGTCCTCATGTTCCCACAGAAAGAGAGCAGCAGAGATTTGCTTCCTTGAGATCTTTGCTCTCTCAATCAACCCTGACCTTTTGGCCAAGCTCTTCCTACACACACACTCACACACCTACACCTACACACACACACACACACACACACACACACACACACACACACACACACACACACACACACACACACACACACACACACACGTCCCTTTTGGCTAAACCAAAATGGGTTAATCCCTCATCACTCAAACCGCGGACTGGGCCAGCTTATTCAGAAACGGGGGGGGGGGGGGGGGGGTCGTGGCTCAGGTGTCTCAGTCCTGTTTCACACAAAAGAAACTTGATCATGTAGCGGTTGAGACACACATGCACTCACATAATCTCCTAAAATGATGCAGACATAAAGGTTTGCAGAGGCTTAAAGTCACACGTTCTCTCCCTGCCTGTTGGTTTATCCTCTCCAGTTTTTCCATCTGTGAAAACATTTAGGTTGATGATATTAACGCAAAGAGGTAACTTGGCAGTGAAGTGAAGGCAGGTTTTAAGAAACAGGATCTCTGATTATTGTTGTCGGGTTTCAAAGGGGAACTTTACCCGGCTTGTTTGTTCCCACATACACAGTATTTGACTCAACAACCGGACTCACTATCTAGTATTAAATACTGTTACTGAAACAAATATAAATCATGGTATTTTATGTTCTGTTTTTATCTTTGTCTATTTTTGACCTGGGTTTAATGTTCCCCTCTGACAAAACAACTGGCCCCAGTTTGGCCCCCTCAGTAAAAGTGGTCTAGAACCGCCACTGGTTCAGGTAACGCTCCTTTCCACATTGTTCGTTTTTGAGTAGAATCGTATCAAAGCTTTAAAATCAGGCATCATGACAACCCTATAGTGTATATGGATGTGATATGGTGAATATGGACTGACCTTTGGCCCGGCCTCTGTCTTCACATTTTTTTAAAAACATCCCATCATCTTGATTCAAACTTTGTGAAAATCAAGAACTGTGGATCTTTGTCTCTCTTTAACCCAGCACTGGGTGTATTGGTTTGAAGTTCAGCTGTAGTATTTGGGCTGTTGCGGTCTGTGTTGTGCTCAAAGCAAATTATTTATCATGGAATTGTTATCAACCAACCCAATCCTCATGTCTGTTAACTTGGTCTATAAAACTACTGCCTAAAAGGTGTAATTAGTTTGCTTCCATCAATTTCAAAGGGTCTGTTTCTTTTTAAATTGTTTCCACCAACGTTGAAAGAGAAAATAATTATTCTCATTGTCGTATTGTTCCCTTCTTTGTCTAATAATTGAGTTTGAACAGACGTCACTCGTCAACAAAAAATCGAATGTTTACCTTTCTCTTATCTCTCCTTTTTTTTTCTCTCTTCAGGGTCGACATGTCAAGACAGGACAGCTGGCCGCCATCAAGGTCATGGACGTCACCGAGGTCAGTAAACACTGCTGGATGTATACTTTAACTTTTTTTTTTGTTGTTAGTTGCTATGGAGACTGATCTCACTCGTGTGTCCAAAGTGAGACATGTCTTTAAAGTGTTGCAGAGGAGTATACAGCAGAGATGATGAGATAGAGAAATCTGACATTTCTCTTTGTTTCATGTCGATTTTGAGCACTTTACAGATCTGAAGTCTTGTCTGCTGCTATTTTTAGTCTCTTGAGTTCATATTAAAGTCGTATGTTTCATGTACTGTGGTTAATTTGTTGAGCCTCATTGCATCGCACTCTGTGGTATTTTGCATTCATCGATTTTGCAGATCTTTTAACCTTAGTCAAGCAAAGGAATTAGTCCAATATTTTGACTTTTTTATCTCCAAATTTTGTAATTTATCAACTGCATGACTGTAAAAACTGCTGCACTGCATTGTGCAAGGTTCATGTTATGAACGCTAAAGTTGATTGCATTCTCACCAAAGGTAGTGGTGCTTAAATCAGAATAGTTCTTCTGTTCATGTAGTCGTTTGAGAGGTGTTACAGTTTGGTTAAACACAGCTACTTCATTATTTCCACACCTGAACACAGTCTGAATGGGTTCATTTAAAATGCATGAGGAGAATGTAAAACAGCAGCTGTAGCAGTGACCAGACTTACCAAAGCAGCTAAGAATTCAGATGTTGCAGATTTTAACCGCGCTTCTGAGTCGCTTCTGTCCATATAAATCCTAACTAACTCCTTATTCAAGAGTTAAGTTAAACAGTTCAGACTTTCCATGTAACTGTCAACGTTTTCTCTCCATGAATAATCATAATTTTCATGCTTATAGTCCCACAAAAGGCCAAAGTTCATCCTAGTTTCTTGTCCGAGAATGACACTGTTTGAAGCACAAAAGATTTTAAGTTTCCTGGAGGGATTTCAGCTAATAGATTAAAGCTGAGTGTGTGACACTGGTGTGTGTGTGTGTGTGTGTGTGTGTGTGTGTGTGTGTGTGTGTGTGTGTTCTGGAGCCCATGGGTGCATGCTTATCAGCTTTAACAGAGTTGAGTCAGGAGCCAGGGGGCTGTTTCTGCTGTGTAATCAGAGTTTGTGTTCCTTTGTGTGTGAACACACAGAAATGTCGTGATAGCCTTATAAAACGACATCTCACTGCGTCCATGGGGGAGAAAGTGACTTATTCTCTCCACTTCGCTTGTTGTGTTCTCATTGTTAAGTAAGTAAAGTATTTCACAAACACATAGTTGAGGCCACTTGACCATTTCCTGCCCAGACGCCTTAAAGAGGACTTGAGTGTGTCATCGAGACTGTCACATCAAACTCTTTAATCTGGGTCAACTCTTATATGGAAGAGGATTGTACGTCTGTCTTTAAGGGCACGGTCACACTGGCTCTCCGTAGTGTGCCCAAGCACGCTTCAACCCTAAAGTCCAGTTCGTTTGGCCAGTGTGACCGCTCTGTGCCGGGCTCAGGCACGGTACACTTCCTTGGCTTTGGCACACTTCGGAGAGGTGTGCTTCAGCACGGTACACTTCATGCACGAGCACAAGCACACGGGTACACAACGCTGACAGCCTTCATTATGGAGAAATCCAGAGTTTCATGGCTGTATCTGACTAAAATGACACAATATAAGACACAAAGTAGCTGTCATGTTCTCCGTGTTGTTCTCTGATGTGCAGCTGTGGAATCGGCCGCGCGTCTATTTTATTTTTTAATTTCTTTATGGCTGTGTCTGATTAAAATGGCTTAAATTAAGCAGCAAAGTCAGTAAAGTAGCTGTCATGCTCTCTGTTGTTCTCCAATGTGCAGATACAGACTCGACTGTGCTTCCCTTTTCTTGTTTCTGGCTCTACATGCGAGTTGTTTTTTGTTAACTTCCAAAAAACCAAAGAGAAAACTTTGACAGTTAAAGAGTGTAGTAACCTGCCTGGGTGTGTTGGTGTAATGCTTTAACACCTTTCAGATGCAGTCAAAGCTCAACCTATCAGCTAGCAGCTACCTTCAGATTAATTGGACCCAATTTGGTGGTGATGGCGTGTATGCACTCTGAATATTGTTTACATGTTGCAAATCACACAGCATTTCTTTCTCATATCATGCAGGCCTAGATGACAGATGTAGATAACAGCAACTCCCAAACAGATCAATACTGTCTCACCTACACATGTATTCGGGTGTCGAGCTGTTCAGGGATCAGATAAACAGCACAGTTGCTCAGTCAACCTTTATGTTACAGCGTTGTTGTTGTAAGCCAATATAAAGCTGTGTATGGCTGACAAATATAAAATGAGATGATGAGAAGATGATGACTTGATCCCTCATCAAACTGCTGTTCCTCGAGTGTCCACTTGAGGCTGGCTGCAGAAGCCTCTGAAGCTTGCAAGCAACCAAAAATGCTCCATTTCAAACTGTGCAGATTACTGAGAGGACATGAAGAAGGAAAAGGAACGTTCGATGTGAACGTGTTTATGTATTCATGTGAGCTGAACGACTGAGGAGAAATGCACATGTCGGGAATATTCAAAACATGGCGGTTAATTCTATCTCAATGTTTACAGTGGCCCTTTTCCTCCCGCTTCAGACTTAAATAAACACTCAGAGTTTGTCGGGATGTTTGCCAAAAAGCACAGTCAAAAAGAGGAAGTTGTTTGCACTGGAGAAAGATTTTCACGTGCATGCACACATCCACATGAATCCTGTGTAGATTCATTACAACACAGCAAACTTCTGTGTGTGCTCATGTCCACTCTCTGCTCCCTGTGCACATCTCAGCATATGTGACCCACATTCAACTTCCTGTTCCAGAGAGAGAGAGAGAGAGAGAGAGAGAGAGAGAGAGAGAGAGAGAGAGAGCGCTAGTCTATGTTAACCAATCTGATATCTCAGAACCACTCAGATACACTCATGCCTCCAACCAAATCACAGCTGTGCTTATATTCAATAAAAGATAACTTCCTCTGGTTGATATTTTGTTTAAATCTACTATTAAGTAGGCTATCTGTGCCAAATATAACTCAAGAGGGGTTTGTCTTCAATTCCTCGTACATTATATCAAATCGAACACCTTAGCCAGTGATGCTTTATCAGATGTGACAGCCCTTTGCACTTCCTGTGTGAGAGACTCAGGAAGTGCACCTACTCAGTTTTTAGCACCTGTGTCTGCTGCTCTTCGGCTATAAGCAGCTGCAGTTTCTCTCTCGCTTCATAGGTATATGATTTGAGGTTTAGGTTATTTTACTTTGTTCAGCACACTTCTCTTTATACACATTCAACTTGCTAGACATTACTGACAGTATTTAAACATTTGGCCTTTTTTGATGGAAGATGGTTAAATAAAACTTCAGTGATGTCATGCGTCTCTCTCCTTTGTCCTTCCCTTGACGTTGGTCGTGACACTTGAAGATTGAACAATTAGAAGACTTCATCTTGAACTTTTAGGGAATAGGGATGGACATTTAGTTTTTCCTATTTTGTCATAATTGCAATAGAAGTTTCTTTTTCTGGCATGTTGGGCTTCTTTTTGTGTGTTTTCATCCAGACTCAACAAAAGCTGAATCAACCAATCAGGAGGTTTAATGCTCGGATCAGCACAATGCTTTGTTCAGATTTGGGGGCATGCATGAATCAGCACGGTTAGTGGGGATTCAGGCTGAAAACAGCGCTGTGTTCATCAGCACATTGAGCTGAGTGTTTGAATGTGCTGGTGAGACAGTGCCATACAATACAGGGAGTGTAGAATAGATCATGTGTTTTAATAATTATTATCAGGTTTTGGAAAAAAGTGCACAAAAGCTGATTGTAAAACTCAGAATAGCAGCTGAGTGTTTTCAGAAGTCTATAAACTTTACATCAGGTTCATTATTTAACCACAGCGCTAAAGCAGCGCCCTGTCAAATTCTATTTTTAATCTATTTTTTTGATTAATCCGCAAGAGCTCTTGGCATAAGGTCTCAGGTTTATATTTTTGTGTTTGATAGTTATATCTATGAAGCTATCTTACGTTGTATATCAATATACTGCCGCACTAATCTTTTAATTGTGTTAAAGTATCTATACTGTGTCTCTGTCCGGGTGGTCAGAGAATAAGACGGAGAGGTAGGAATCGAGGGAGTGCTACTTAGACAGAGCGAGCGGGAGAGCTCAGATAAGGAGAACAAATCAGCAGAGAGAGTTTCTTGCCCTCTCCGTCATCCTGTGAGACGGTTCAGCCGAAGTGCAGTGGGATTATGGGAGGGGCTACTGCTGCGCGTCTCCTTCGCTCCTCACCTCCATTGCATACACCTCCCAATGTCCTTTGTTGTGCACCCGTCGTTTTCATCGATAACGTTCCGTTTTTCTGTCGTAATGATTTTCTTCCTTTCTTTTTCTTTTTTATGCACACACCTCCTGCTCGTGTTCATCGTCTTTCCACTCCTCGCCATCTTTCTTTCAGTCACCGCCTCAGACTGTTTTCTGGGGGAAGTGAGAGAGAGAGAGAGTAGACAGAGGGAGTGAAGTCATCGTCATCTCTTACAGAAAGCAGATAAATAGATGCAGAGAGAGAGAGAGAGAGAGGGGTGCAGCAGCTCTGCATTCAGAGTCTCTCTGCTGCTGTTTACTGGAAGTCATCCAGCGGGATTCAATCGGGAGAGAAAAAAAAAGATCGATCTTGATTAGCGAAAAAACTCCACAGCCAGCGTCTTTACTTCCACCCTCCTGGCCTCCCGGGGATCGAAATGCTTTTCTCACCAGATTCTCTCTCTCGCCTGTTATTCCTCTGTCTGTGTATTTTGCACCTGAAACAAATAGTCAGAGTACAAGTCAACTCTCTCTGTCTCACCTCCCACCTCCTCCCACTGCTCCCCGTCCACTCAGAAGGTGTGAAAGTGAAAAGTGGGAAGGTGTAGAAGGCGAAGAATTGCACGTTTGTCTTTGAGGAATAAAGTCGGTCGTTGTGTAACGAGGGGGTTGTGGAAATTGCAATGTCACTCAGACGGCTGACTCAGAGTGAAATATCTCTATTAGTTGTATTGCGATGACATTTGATGTACATATCCGACCTACGCCCTCATAGAATCATCTTCACGGTGAAGGGAATTTTCCCCTTGTGTTACTTCTGCAAGTTTGATTGCAGGATCATTTGTGAAAAGTCACTCACACCCTGAGTGACTTACACCCTGATTGCCAAAACCCTTCCCACTTGTTCCTGGTTTCACAACAACATCTAGAGGTGCACACCGTCTGTGAACTTCATCTCATTCTCAAGAAGCAGCGTCTGGATTTACTTTCCCGAGGCTGGCGGCTCTACTTGAGGCTGACGAGTATCTGGGGTGAAGACACTTAGCTGCAAACTGTTGATGGACAAAAAACACATGAGCCTGCAGACTCTGTCCATCTGTCTCTGCTGTGTGGCAATTTCATAACTGTTGTCAGAATCCAAAATCATTCACTGTATTTAAGATACACGTGTTTCTGAATCCTTATTGCCATAAAGGATTTTGATGAAATAAACACTATTTGCTGTGATTTAAACGTGATATGAAGTGCAATGTGAATGTTGATTTCTACATTTTGATGCGGATTTGTGGAAAATCACTTTGTTAGAACTATCTGCAAGACTCCAAGGAAGCAGCTTTAACACGCTTGTAGTCTAAATACAGTTTGGTCATCTTTTGCAATCACTGCCATTTCCAATTCAACCGCTCAGGTCGATATTACTGTAATCATTTTTCATGACTCAAGATTAATTCTTGAGTTTTCCTTTCTGGCTTCCTGTTAAAGAAATGTCGTCCTCTCTCTGCCTTTGTCGAAGCCAAACTCTTCCTCCTCCTCAGTGTCCAGTTTCCATCATGCTTTCTCTCTGTGGCCGTCCTCTCCCCCAAGGGGGAGGTCGCGGTTCTGTTGTACTTTAGCCGCAATATGGCCGCCGCCGTGTCTCCCCACCATCTCGTGACCAGGAATGATAATGAGCAGCTTTGAGACGCCTTGTTTTTGAGCGACTGACTGTGAAAACAAAGTTGAGGGAGTAATGGAGAGGGTGATACACGACCATGGGGATAAAGTCATTCCAGGAGACAGTTATGGAAAAGAAGGAGAGTAAAAGAGTTCGTTAAAGAATGGTCGAGAGAAAGACGATGATGTCAGTGTCTCCTTGTCGAAGCAGCTGTGTTCTGACATCCAGGTCTCCTTCTGCACCGCCTCTTCATCTACCTCACACACACAAGAGTCTGTGTGTGTGTGTTTCTGTGTTTTCTCCATTGAATCCAAACGAGGCTCTCTGACAGACAGAAGGCTGACGTCTGAGCTGCCTGTACGTCTGGTGCAGCTCAGTATAGAAAACTGTCACGCTCTGAAACCTGGCAACAGACTCTGGACCAGATTCTTGTTCAGGAAAAAATGTGATGAGTCATTAAACAGAATATTAATCAGCTACGAGCTAGCCAAAGTGTGCTAACATTAGCCTGCCAACACAACAATGCAGACCGCAGGCAACTGCAGCTCAAGCAAAAGGACAACTTTGTCCACCGCTTGCACTTAATGGTGCTTAATTGTGGTGCGTTCTAATGAACAACTGCTTTCGTGTGAACGTGAGTGGAGTGGGGTTGGAGGTGTGTCGCTGGAGGAGAGCGGAGGCTTCAGAATAGCGGCGGTGTTGTAAAAAAAAACAGCAGTTTGTTGTGGTTAAGTGCTGGTGCTCAAGGGCGACATCTACTGGATCAAAAAGTCATTCTTCCTTTAATTTGAAATCTATTCAAGCGAAAGTTGCCTTCAGAGTTTTCAGGGTGTCTGTCTTCTTCCAACAATCTTTGCTTTCCTGACTACAGAATGTAAACGACTCTTACATTACGGTCTTTCTCCACGTTTTTTTAAAAAATTTTTAGATGTTTTTCAGTTTTCATGTCTCTTGTTGAATATTGTGTCAGCCCGTTCCTGCTGTGTTTGTCTTCCTCCTGTCTGTCTTCTGTCTGTAATTATTCTGACTTTTTCTAAAAACTCTCCAATGACTGACAGTTTGTGGGCGATGCGATATTCTGTCGACCAAAGAAGGAACTATTTTCTTAGTGTTGACTTTCTGCTCTTTAGATTTTTTGCTTTTATTTCCACTAAGTTGTGGATATGTGTACATCTCACTGCCTTGCTGGTTGAGTGGCGGGTCGTCTGGCTCACCTGCTGGGTGACTGACGGTCTGCTGCTGATGAGTGGATTAGCAGAAGGACTGGCGGCCTGCTTTGTTGGCTCTCTGACTCACTCGTTGGCTTGCTGCCTGGTTAAATGACTAGCTGCCTGGCTTGAGCGGTAACCAAATGGTCGGCTGACTCAAGGGATTGGCCTACCATCCGGCCAACTGACCTCATCATCAACGGACAGTCTGAACTCTTTGAACAGTCGGAGCAGATTAAAGCAAAAAATGAATGAGGGAAAAAAAATCTGCTTATTTTTGGAGGGGTAATCAGCTCGATCCCAGGGATGTTCTCGTCTAAAAACCTGCTGTTTACTTTGAGATAACTTCACCTTTATCTCAGCAGTGACATAATTAGCAAGAGGAAGAACCGAGCAGAAAAAAATTAAGAGAAAACCCTCTCCATATGAGTGACGGAGGGAAATAGTCGTTACTCAGGTTAACCTAAGCGTCCTGTATGTCAGAGATAGTGAAACTGAGCGGCAGGATGTACGTTTTTAGATCTGATGACTTCTGCTTAACTATCTTTAAATGCCGTAGTTTGGCTGAAAAGTCCTTTCATCTCTGGACAGGGCTCAGAAATGTCAGCCGAGTCGTCTGTCTGTCTGTCATCGGTTGCCTCTGCAGCTGCAGAGCCTCGATAAGACTCGTGTGTTTAGATTTCTGCTAAAACGAACATTTAACACCAATCATATCCTGTTGTGAAAAAAAGAAAAAGACATGCTTTGACAGCCAACAGAATGAGGTCGCTACCCTGCAGTGATAAATATAAATGTCGGGTAATGTCTTTTGCAGATGTAAAGCAGCTCTGAGTTGTCAGTCTACAGAAACATTCATCATAGTCGGATTGAAACGAATACTCACATACAGCAGTCTAAGGACTGTTCTTATATAACCTAAAGATCTATTCTTTGACATTGTTGGTTCTCCTTTGAACACTGTTGTCTTATGGGTTTTTTTATCCCATCGAAAGACACATATTCTGCACAGAGCTCTGCCTCTGATTGGTCCAAAGATTGGCTCATTAAACTGCAGAACTTGGAGCTTTCTTTTTATCAGCTACTTTATTGTTGTTTCTTATGATTCTGTTTTTTAAAGCATACAATGACACAGAAAATAAACATGGTGACTGTGAAGAAAAAGGTTTTTCTATACACTCGAGTGCTACATAAAGTGTGTTTTATCATTCTCTCTTATTGTGAAAATATCTGTTTTCACATGGAGCCAAAGTGAGTGTAAAATAACAACGCTCCTACATCTGGACTTCAAGGAATCAAAAGGTCAACTGCTTCAAAACCACAAAAGCCAAACTGTTTCCCCTCTCGGTTCCTCCTGGCTTCTTCTTCACGGAGATTTCTGCAGTGCTCAGTTTGTTCAGAAGTCCGGTCTGCAGCTTCCTGTCACGCTCCCGCTTATCGTGCTTATAATAACGGGGAAAACGTTGTGTTATGTCAGCTCAGGTTGGTCTGTAAAGTCAGACGCACAAGCTCGGCTGATGCAAATCGCTGGCAAATAAATGTCATACAAGCTCTGTGACGCTGCAGTGATGGAAAAGTAATCGCTTGATCTGGTTAGAACTCTTGAGTCGGTGCTGTAATATCCTGAGTGTGTGACAGGAGGCTGTTGTTATTATTCTCAGCTCAGTCTGTACGTGCAGGTTTGTTTCCGACTGATATCTGCTTTGCATATTTGTTTGTGTCTCTGCTTGGCTCCTCTGAACATAAATGGACTGAAGAATAGCTGTTGAAGAAAACTTTTTTCACATTCGTCTGCGTTGTCTTCAGTATCAAGGTTACCCACTTGGAGAGGGCTGAGGTCTCAAACATTACACAGATGACGTGAAAACTAAGGGCGAGTTTTAAAACACGGGGGAGTTTAAGTCCTACATGGAATATGTTGTCTGATAGGTTTGCCTTTTAAGATCCTTGAGAGGAAAAATACAATTTCCACGCTTTCTTTTGGGCTGCTTTAAATCCAGCATTAAAGACGTTTTGATACTTTGATACTTTTTGGATACCATGTGTTTTAAAATGATAAATACAACATAAAGATGTTATTTTAATGATATATAGTATAGAAAAGCACCAAAACGACATCTATTTCATAATACAGGTTAATGTAGAAGAGGACGAATCCGTTAAAAGTTGCAGACAAACTCCTGCTCACTGTTTAAAATTGCACAAAAACATTGGCAACATGTCAATGTTTTTGTGCAATTTAGTCAGAGTGCAGCACTTTGTCTGCAATTTTTGATAACAAAAAACAAGATATTAACAAATATTCAGTGTCTAGGATATCTATTATTGTTGCCATGGTAACAAAACCAGTATGCATATTGTTTGATTTTCATTCTTATCATATGGAAGTTTGAAATTCTGGTTTTGTGAATAGAGCCCGACCGATTTATTGGCCTGCTAATGATATCGGCCGATATTAGCATTTCACGTGGCTATCGGTATCGGCTAGTTTTATCTCCGATATGTGCCGATATAACCAGTTTAGGTTTATTTCTAAATAGTTGATTTTTATAATAGTTGATTTGTAAATATCTAAATGAGTATTTATAAGTTCACTCTTAACACTGTCCAACAAAGGTTTATGTTCAAAGACCGTTTTTACACAACAGCATTTGTTGGATCAACACAATAACAGTGTGTAACGATCTGTCTCTTAAGATTGATGATAGAGCTCAGAACGATATCGGTCAATATATCGTTATCAGATTTTTCCGCCACCCTTGTATCAGAACCAGTATCGGCGTCAATAATCCCATATCAGTCGGCTCCTAACTGTGAAAATCCTAGTTTGTGTTTTTCCTTCAAAAGCTCCTGAAGAATATGAAGTGTATAAAATATAAAGAATTAAAATGGGAAACTGCGTGTCGACTTTAAAACTTCACTTGCAGAAATGTGATTAATAAACCAAGCGGAAGAAATGAAGGAACACGGGGACAAAAAGTGAAAGTACTTCATCCTCTGCCTCCTTCAACGTCATCGTCCCAGATAACAGTTATTTTCCTGTCGGACCGTTGTGTTGCTAATTTTCCTTCCTCCCAAACAAACCCTCCGCAGCTTTAACAACCTGGGCAGAGGAAAACAGGATTGTTTGTTCTGATCCACTCCAGTAGTTCATATAATTGCTTCCTGGAGGTCTCACAGGTAACAGAAATGTGTTACATCCTCACTGATGGGTCTGCCTGTCTCCGTCTTTTGTTTGTAGGATGAGGAGGAAGAAATTAAGCTGGAAATCAACATGCTGAAGAAGTACTCTCACCACAGAAACATCGCCACCTACTACGGAGCCTTCATCAAGAAGAGTCCACCTGGACATGACGACCAGCTATGGGTGAGTCTCTTTCCTCCAGTTATTATTCCGACATGTCACCCAACTCTCTCTCTCTCTCTCTCTCTTCATTTCCGACTCTAAAGCCTCCTTCCCCCCAAAAAACAACAAGAACAAAATCATCATGTGCAGCACGCTGTCTCCTCGAGGTAGCTTATCATTTCATATAAAACAGCAGAAGATCTCATAAAAGCAGTGACACTACACGGAGCACTGTGGAACAGAATGAGAGTGATTTAACATCAGAGAGGAAAATCTTGTGTTACTGAGAGAAGATGGTCTGAAATCTTTCCTGAGATTTTCTCGTTTAACCAAGTTTAGTGTCAAAAAGGCGAAAAGAGTGCTGTAATAGCCTGATTTTAGGTTTCCCCCCTCATATTTAAATTAAGCGTAGACAGCAGTGACAGCAGATAAGAGACAAATCAGAGATCAGAATTCAAACATCTCTTTAGCAGTGGGTCCCGTCTCTGTGGCTGTGATGTGTCTGTGTGTTGAGTTATTATGATACACACTGCCTTTCTGTTCACCTGCAAACCCTGAATACATCAAACATAGTATCACCAACATTATAGCCTATTCTGGCTCTCATACACATACAGAGAGAGGGGGGGAGGGGGGATACCACAGGAGAGAGGAGAGTAATAAACAACACAACAAATCAAAGTAGAGACAGAAACAGTGCAGAGGAAATGAATAATAAACAAAGCAAAATGAGAAACAAACAGGCGTCAGGGGGAGAACAGATTTATAGGGCTTGTTGGAGTCAGGATCACCTAATTTTATGACCCCGCAGAGAGGAGAGGTCTCACTCTCACCCCACAACACGGCTCCGTGTTTGTTTTTACAGCTGCATCCACGACCCGTTTACAACCCGGCTAATGTGGCTACACGCTGTCTGCTGTTTGTGTTAGTGTGTGTGAGAGGGAGAGGATGTATACGTGTCATTTTCTGCAGTCCAATACAACTAATTCAAAATATTCCTGCACAATGCAGAGGCAGAAAATAAGGCAGGGTTTGGCTCCGTTCAGTTTGTTCTTCTATAAACAAACTGTACGAAACAGCAGATTGTTCTGTTTCTATCAGCACTACTTCAGCAGATAAAGAGTGTTATATTGCATGTTTCATATTTTTGTATTCCCTGCAGAGGTAGCAAAAGTACACGCGTCCTTTACTCAAGGAGAAATACAGATATGTGTGTTAGAAAAAGTTTCTGTTAAAAATAAAAAGTTCTGAAGTCAAAGTAAAAAAGATTCTGAATGTACTCACAGTATTAAAGGGTATAAAAAAAATCAACTTCTACAGTGTTTTTGAACATTTGGGTAACCTGAGTGTCTACTGACCCACACAATGAGAAATAAACCCATCCAGTCTTTTGTTTGTGGTCTGCAAAAGTCTTACAACACAGAGAAAAATGCTCAGTTTCAAATGTGCTCTCCTTGTGATGTCACAGTGGGATTCTGGTAAAAAAAAAAATCCCCTCCCCTGATATCGCCACCCATGGACTCCATCCCCAGCCTAGAACAAAACTTTTGCGCAGGTCCACCATTTTTCTTCTCGCTAGTGAAGGAGGGATATCTACCAGGAAAACTTAAAGAGACACACACACCAAAACGGAGCGTTCTGAGAGAGCTGGTTTATACAGGGTCACAAACCTCCTCTGGTGCTTGATTCATGTTATATTTTTACCAAAGCACAGCACAGATGTTTCATTTAGACCACAGGGGACTGTTTGAAAAGGTGTAAAAGGGGTATAAGATGTCCTCTTTAAAGTGTAAAGCAGATCTCTGAGGGACATTTCTACCTGTGGCTTTTGTTCAGACTGACCTACATTTAAAAATAGTCATACACTGACAGTTATTTAAAGGTATATTGCTCCTAGGTGCAAACCAGATACAAAAAATATACCTAACAATGATTGCATCAAAGATAAAATAATACACATTTAAAAAGCTTGATTTAAGAGCATAATAAGTAGAAGATGCAGATATTTCATTTTAAATCTGGGGCTTTAAGGGTAGAAAGTTTTCAGAAAGATTTCTTTACACTCTTCTTTTGTACAGTAATAAAGTATTTGCATTTGATGAGTTCCCACGTCTGATTCTCTTCAAACATGAACCGTGTTTCAGCTCTGATTTATGTGGCCCCACATTAGGAAGGCAACAGCTTAAAGGCCTCAGTTAAAATTCTGTTAAATTATTTACTGACTTTAAGTGGACTGTTTGTCATCATGATTTGACCATCAAATTATTTCAATTCAATTATTAATCATCATCATTAATCATCAAATTATTAAATGTATATTTTATAAGTCTATTCTGGAGTCAGTGGATTTCCTCGTGCTCACATCATTAATTTCCCATCAACCCTTCTGCTTCCAGTCTCCTGTCCCAGTCCCTGCAAAGGTTAAAAAATGTTTTCCATCAGCTTTTATTCTGACAACAGATGCTCTCATATTTCCACACAGATAAAAACAAAAGCAGAAAAAATGAAGAAGAGAAGATGAAACAACAGAAGCTAAATCTAATAGAAACCAACTGTGTCTGTACAAAGTACATGTGCTACTGGTTTGCTGGTGTACAAATGCTGCATGTAGCACCTTTTGCAGATTGTCTCTGTAACTGTGTTTTCTTATTGTCTGCCCTCTCTCTCTCTCCCTCTCCCTACCTCTCTCTCTCTCTCTCTCTCTCTCTCTCTCTCTCTCTCTCTCTCCTCCAGCTGGTGATGGAGTTCTGCGGTGCCGGCTCCATCACAGATCTGGTCAAAAACACGAAAGGAAACACCCTGAAGGAGGACTGGATCGCCTACATCTCCAGAGAGATCCTCAGGGTCCGTAACCATGGCGATTTATTTTCCACAGTCAATTAAGGGAAACTTAACCAAGTGTGTTTTTGTTGAAAGGCTGAAAGTTGAAATGCTTTTATTGTTGCCTGATTAAGCACAAACATTTAAAACAACAAAGAGTGAGTAACATTTAGTTGTTGTTGTCTCCCCTCTCTGCAGGGATTAGCTCACCTGCACGCTCATCACGTCATCCATCGTGACATCAAGGGACAAAATGTGCTGCTGACTGAAAACGCTGAAGTCAAACTGGGTATGTGTCTGGTTTTTATTGTGGCTCTAAATGGGCCTGCACTCAAAAAAATAAATAAATAAATAAATACTGCAGTTGAGTCAGCACTGAGCTTGGGCCAACCGGAGCTTTGTCTTTGGGTTGTTTTGTCATGTATCCCATTGTTGCACAGTTGTCTCACTCAGTTCTGCAAATCCTTGAATAAAATCCACTAAATAACCGTGCGATTCTCTGATCATCATGTCTTGAGAGATGTAACAACATGGCTATTATTAAACACAAAAGAGCTCGTAGATTGTTCTTCATTCATTAATGAACAAACTTGACTAGACAGCTTGAGAGAGCTTTGCATCCTAACCAGTGTGACTTTAAGTGAGCGATGCGCTGCACAAGCATGAAGCGGAAAACTGCTCGAATAAAAAAAGTAGTTTAATGTTCTGCCTCCTGTTGTATTTTCTTTGCTTCATTTTAGGCCTTTGTTTGAATGCTGGGCAGGACTTTCCCCTCATCAATCTTATTTTATGACGAGACTATTAAGCCTAACTGTTTATTATCAAATGTATTTTTTTACGACGGCACGATAGCTGTCCTGTGAAGGCCAGTATAAACCACACACCTCCACTTTGTCCAGTTCTGAGTTCAGAGGAGGTGAGTCCGAGGTTTTTGTCCGAGCCTCTGACCTTTTCACTCGACAAAGACTAAGGACTCGTGTGTGCCGGTTTCAATGTGATGTCAGGCTGAGTCAAATTTTAATTAACATGGTGCCGGGCCAAGAGGCCGAATCTTTAATGTGGCTCAGGGGCGGAAACTTGAATGACCCCTCTGATGATGTTGGTCTGTTCAAACACAGGATCAGCACTCTTTTAAATTTCACATTCAGTTTTTTTTTATTTCATATTTTAACCTCCATCTGTCCCCAAAAAAAAATCATGACATTCAGGGTCGGTCTTTAGCGTCTCTTTTACTTTTATAAAAAATATGCAAATGAAATGTTTTTGTTCCGATGATAATTAAATTCAACTTTTTTTTCCCCCAGTGGACTTTGGTGTGAGCGCTCAGCTGGACCGGACGGTGGGACGAAGGAACACTTTCATCGGGACGCCATATTGGATGGCTCCAGAGGTCATCGCCTGTGATGAAAACCCAGACGCTACCTATGACTACAGAGTAAGAAACCAGAACAAAGGCGGGGAAAAAAAAAACACTTGATAAACAGTTTAGCATACATCCAAAAGCTTTTGTGATAGACGTATCAACCTGCAGATGTTTGTTTGATAATACCCAGAATAATCAGGACATTATCTCCGGAATCCAACATTCTTGAATAATTTGCTCGTAGTGTCAGAAATCCCCGTCTGGAAAAAGAGATTTAAATGGTGCTTCATTTAAAAGCAGTTGCATGAGTTTAAAAAGTAAAAAAAAAAACACTTTGATCGTAGATATGAGCAGCTCCACAGTAGGAATAAACATGCATGAATAAAAGAAACAAACTCATTGACCCTTTCTGCTCCTCTGTCCTGCAGAGTGACCTGTGGTCATGTGGAATCACGGCCATAGAGATGGCAGAGGGAGCGCCTCGTAAGTACACATCACTTAAACATCATGTTGGTTTGGTTGGCATTTCGAAAACAGGAAATCCTTTAAATGTTCGTTTTGAGGAACTGATGTCATTTCAGCACAAAGTGGGACAAGAGCAGCTTTTTCTACGACTTCTGCAAACAGATAATGAACCCATTGACTCGAGCAGAAATTTGAAAAAGTTCCTCAACATATCATTTGAGGCAAAGGTGCATGATACATATCTGGCAAATTATTTTACTGCCTGATTCAATCAAGTGCAGTTAATGCAGCTTGTAACGCATGTTCTGCAAGAGATCAGACAGCCATGGTGTAATATATCCTCCATCTTTACTCACTGCGTCTCAGCCCTTCTTATCTTTAGGCTGCAAAAACTTCAGGTTATGTCCTTTTTTAAGTTCTGTATTTTTTAATCTTACATACTTTTTTTAATCCCTCAGGGAAACTCTGATTTTGCACTCTGTTATTTAGAGACATGCTACTCACACACACATAGGCCTGAAATACACACATGCACAATCAGGAGCTGTGGACATGCATTAGTGGAGAGATGACAGAGTATGGCTGCTACACAGGGGCAACCCCTAAACCACCTCAGCAGTACTCGGGAAGTGACCTGGCACCTCTACCAGTCCAACTTACATATTTTACACCTTACTGGGACTTGAACCAGCAACCCTCCTGTTTCAAACCCAGGTCCCAACAGACTGAGCTAGCCTACTGCCGCCCAAGAATGTTAACTCAGACAACTGATTATTTGTCAGTAATTCTTTTATTTTTTTATTTTTTTATTTGTCAATTTTATTTCATTAAAAAAAACAATAAAGTTAAGAAAAACAAACAAACATAAAATCTAAAATTTTGAATGAAAAGGAGCAGGAAGACGATTAATCTTATAATATCTGCCCCTCTTTTACAGAAACATTAATTAAAACAAAACAGAACACAATTTAAATTAAATTAAATTGGCTACAGGCTAACACAGCCACTGGCAGCCCCCTTGTAAGTCCTCCTTACCAATTCATTATGCACAAAGTATATCACAATACATTTTTATTACAGTATCACGAAAAAAACAGTATCTCACTGACATATTTCCACATATTTATTCAACAAGCTGGCTTTAATTTATCTTTTAAATATCATGTTTGATTTTGATTCTTTAGTTTCTCTGTTGAGATTGTTCCATAAACCGATTCCTTTCACAGTAAAACAACGTTCCCTCAATTTGGTTCTGAATCTTGGTTTATTAAAGATCTCTGTTCCTTTTAAATTATAACGGCTTTCCCTTTTTTCAAATCTGTTTTGGATGTTTTTTGGCAATGTTTTCTGATTAGCTTTAAACATAATTTGCAGAATACTGTAATCAACTAATTCGTGAAATTTCAACAACTTGATGGATCTCTATACCGACTTCTACTGATGATTCTTATGGCTCTTTTTTGCAAAATGAAAATTGAATGTCATCAGGTTAATAAAACCCTGAAATAATTGTTTGTTGTTTAAGCTTCAGTCAACTGAGCTGTGATTTTCACTTTCTCTCTAACCTCTAGAGACAGTTTGTGAATAAAGCAAAGGTTGGCCTTAAAGATATATATATATCATGATGTTTGCTCTCTCTCCTCTCTCTTACCTGTGTTCTCTGTTTTGTCTCCTCTAGCTCTGTGTGACATGCATCCAATGAGAGCCCTCTTCCTTATTCCTAGAAACCCTCCTCCTCGACTCAAGTCCAAAAAATGGTGAGAAATCAAGATTGAAATGTTTGACTCATTCTCTGAAGTCTTAACGCGTATCTCTTAATAACCACACTGAACATGAATCTGACAGGTCGAAGAAGTTCTTCAGCTTCATCGAGGGCTGCCTGGTGAAGAACTACACCCAGCGTCCTCCTACCGAGCAGCTGCTCAAACACCCCTTCATCCGGGACCAGCCCAACGAGAGGCAGGTCCGCATCCAGCTCAAAGACCACATCGACCGGACCAAGAAGAAGAGGGGAGAGAAGGGTGAGTCCATGTTGGTGTTCATCTCTGATGGTGAAACTCAAGCTCATGGGCAGTTTCATCGCCGTCATAATCCAACATTTGTCAGTATGGGACAACACTGACCTCATCAGCGGGACATTTATTTCATTTTGTTCTCAGAGGAAGAGAAGCAGCTAAAATCCTGTTTGATGTCACCTCAGAGGGAAAACACATTTCCTGTTAATCACATGTATTTCCATTCCCTGACCCATTTTCTAGTCTACCTGTTTGACTTCCATTTATTAACTATTAATAACTTTTGTTTGTTGATATATCCTTCATCCTTACTGTCCTCAGATGAGACTGAGTATGAGTACAGTGGCAGCGAAGAGGAGGAAGAAGAGGCCTCAGAGCAAGAAGGAGAGCCAAGGTAAGAACACGTTAACGGGTGACATATCCTAAACTTTGATACTGTCTTCCCCCAGAACTGAGAGCCTTGACCTCTGTGGAAACTTTTAAAAAGCAGCTAAAGACTTTTCAGACTTGCCTTTGTTTGATTTGTCTGTATTTGATTTTATGTGACTGTTTGTAATCTGTTTTTGTTTTATTGTGAAGCTCTTTGTGACGTCTGCTCTTGAAAGGTGCTATATAAATAAACTTTTACTTACTTACTATACTTCCTGTTTGTTTTACATGACTTACTGGTAAAGGCAAATAAAGATCAAAATGATATTTCTGATAGATAACTTGAATGCACAAGAATGTTAGCAATGACGTCTAAATGCTAAATTTAAGAAGTTAAAAGCTTCATGTATCTCTTCTTTATGAATGATTGATTCTGCTCGCCTTTATCAAACCCTCTCGTTGTGTCTTTCGTGCAGCTCCATAGTCAACGTGCCCGGCGAGTCGACTTTACGCCGCGACTTCATCCGCCTGCAGCAGGAGAACAAGGAGCGCTCGGAGGCGCTGCGTCGCCAGCAGCTCCTCCAGGAGCAGCAGCTCCGCGAGCAGGAGGAGTACAAGCGCCAACTGCTGGCTGAGAGGCAGAAACGTATCGAGCAGCAGAAGGAGCAGAGGAGGCGGCTGGAGGAGGTGAGCTCTCAAGAAATATGAAATACTTCAATCTTTATGGACTTTCATTACTTTAAGAAAGACTAAACAAACAACTCAAGCAGGAAATGAAGGCACTGCAAAATTATGATGCACCTTTTTTTAAATTCTCTTTTTTAAAGATTTATTTTTGGGCTTTTTGGGCCTTTATTGGAGAGATAGGACAGTGGATAGAGGTGGAATGGAGAGAGAGAGAGAGTGGGGATTGACATGCGGGAAAGTAGCCACAGGTTGGATTTGAACCTGGGTCGCCCGTGTTTTGAGGACTATAGCCTCCATATATGGGACGCGCGCGCTAACCACTGCGCCACCAGCGCCCCATGATGCACCTTTTTTAAAGTCAAAAAAAGCAAACAAACCATGACCCCGAAAATCTTTTAAGACAAAAGGCCTCCATTCCTTCAAACTGATTCCTTCTCCCACATCGAAGACGATCTCTGAATCTAAACAGTGGAAACACCGCAGTCAGTCTCTGCTCTCGTCGTGAGTTAAATAGTGTTAAGTAATCATGATCTCGATATCAATCAGAATCATTGTGACTATTTGCTACAATCGACCAGCGGTAGTATTTACCCACTTTGTCAAGTACATGTTACCTTTTGACTTTGTGGTTATTGGAAAGTAATTTTCTGGATCATTTGAAAATAATAGACTCTGAAATCAAATTTAGGCAGCAGAATAAATAGTTTCCCCCAGAGGACACGTTTAAAAACCTGTTCTTGTAATTCCCTTTGTCTCTTTGAGCTCGGGTTCTTCTTCTGTTTGTGTCTGCCTGAGCCTGGCTGCACTTCTCCTCCTCAGCTCTCTTAAAAGAAATAAAGAAATATATTCTGTGAGGGAAGGGGAGCAGCGGTAAACATGTGCAAGAAAAAAAGATTTGGAATAAAGTTTGACAGAAGAGGATTGAAGTAAGAGACCGAGACCTAAAGACTATAAGAGGTGGTGTCACACGAAGGGAAATGTACATTTGAAGATAAAAAATAAAAAATAAAAAATAAAAAAAAGACGGGAGCAGAGAGTTTGAGCATGTTGGTTCACTCCACCTGAGAGTGCAGCGCTTCTGTAAAAAGAGACGGGAAAATAAAAGTTGTATTTCAGCTCTTGTTTTCCCACAGTGGCTGCAGCTCGGGGCTGTGTTTGTGATTCATGACGCGGCTTGTAGATGAATGACACAGCAGAAACCGTGGCTGAACTGAAGCCATGTGAAATAAATCCAGCTGCTCGTGTGCTCTCCTGTTCTGATTGATCGCCTCCTGCTGTGGACACCTGAAGGCAGATCTCTGAGTTTGGTGCAAACACGATGCGTCACGATTACTTCAGCCAAATACGCTTCCCCTTTTAGCCACACTGTGACGGACAGAAATCGGTTTTAATATCTTCGACTGTCCGCTTAAAGAGCCAGGTCTTAGATAAGTGCCTGTCAGACTTAAGATATTACCGTGATTCAATGATTTAAATCTGAAAGCAGGGCTTGAAACGTCGACATTTCATCTTGCTCATGTCACTTCAGCTCATCCACTGTTTTGATTTATATTCCCTCCAGGAGAAGAGGTGAACACATACTCTGTCCAAGTTTGAGAAAAGAACAAAGATAATCTAGTGTAATAAATAAAACGTTTTAGAAAGACTTCTGCAAATGAAGTCACGAGCAATGCATTGAAACTCCTTGACAGCTGGTGGATTTGCAGCAAAGATCTCAGGTCCTTGGACAGATGGCTTGAGTTTGAATGCATGCTATGAAAATAGAATTCAGTGCTCAGACTGAATTTATACAAACTGCTGCTAACCGTGCATCAGTTTGTAGATCAATGGAAAGAAGTCTCATATCTTTTACTGTGAAGAAATGATATGCAAAAGAACTATTTGCAAGTGTGAACAGCATGCACATACCTGAGGGGGAGTGGCTTCAATAAAGGGGTGTGGTTTACCCAAAGCAACAAATAAAGGCAGACATTGGAAAAACAGCAACTTACTTAAAACTTCAATCTTCCAAAAGTGTCGTCATCCTCTCGTTGACTTGTTTTACAAACGACAGCTCAAAATCCAGACTTATTAGACTTAAAGTACATATAAACAGACGTTAAACTGACAATAAAAGCTGAAATTATTTAACTTTGAGAAGCTGAAACCAGCAGTTTTCAGTGTCACTTTCCAGAAACTCCTGATGGGTAGCCCTGTGGTTGTTAGACCGATCGTCTAATCTTTACTAATGAGCCGTCAATTCTATAATAACAAAATGTAGCCTCCTTAAAAATCAATCCTTGTCATGCTTGATATTTTATTTTAGAGTGTCACTGTTATGTGTTTTGCACCTTCAGACGAGCTCTTCTTCTCTATGCTGATAATTGATCTTCTTGGACACATTTAATAACATATAAACTTGTATGAATGCACTTAGTACTCGGCTCACTGGTTAGTCCACAGAGAGAGTATCACCGACACTAAAGTGGGTCGCCTCAGATTTGGCTGTGAGACTCTCTTTGCGTGCTCCGTCTTGTTTGTGCTAACTCTGCTCTGCTGCAAGACGAATATTAGGTTAATGATCTAACATGTAGCTCACAGCATCAACAAATCAAACGTCTGTTCAGGTCACACCGCTCAGGACGTGTTGTTGTACCGCTTACCCATGCTGTCAAAAACACAAAGCTCAAAACTCCCGCTGCTTTAAGTTGCACAAAAATAGCAAGAGGTCTGTGTCAAACATGACGAGACAAAAACTCAGATCTAGGACACTCTGTCAGCTGGGACATGAACAGGTTTATCTTCCCCCCCCCTCCCCGCAGCAACAACGGCGTGAGCGTGAGATGAGGAGGCAGCAGGAGCGCGAGCAGCGCCGGCGTGAGCAAGAGGAGAAGAGGCGTGTCGAGGACATGGAGCGACGCCGCAAAGAGGAGGAGGAGCGCAGGCGGGCCGAAGAGGAGAAGAGGAGGGCCGATCGTGAACAGGTACAATGAGACAGAATCACACAGAGATCAAAACAGGGGGGAGATGTCAGGCTGTCCGTGGGATTGGTAGCGATTTTAGAGGACAATGCCCGAAGTTGC
This sequence comes from Labrus bergylta, assembly GCF_963930695.1. Classification (NCBI taxonomy): domain Eukaryota; kingdom Metazoa; phylum Chordata; class Actinopteri; order Labriformes; family Labridae; genus Labrus; species Labrus bergylta. Next base: position 9,490,688 of record NC_089207.1, read on the forward strand.
GAGAATAAAATGTACAAAAAAAAAAAAAAAAAAAACATTTTGAGCTACTTGGTCCCTGATGGATCTCATAAAGTTTTTTTTAGTGTTTTAAGTAATTTTGCACGGCCAACAGTCTTCTTTTTTTTTTTTTTTTGTCACTTTGCTGGTAACCATGGAAATATTGGATAAAAAAACATATTTGATTTGGGAATCTTCTACTTATGTCTTCTTCAACAGTTGCCATGAAGTTTTGAGAGTAAGGTTTTACACGACATTGCATGATGGTACATGCATGATGACATTGCAGGTTTTACATGACATTGGCTTAATTACACGAGCGTGTTTATGAATCATTTTATTTAACTGATTTCTTTTTTCAAATTTTGAATTTGAAAAAAATTCACATTTCTTGGACCCTCATCATAATTAAGAGGCTTTATGTGGTGGTATTTCTTTTCTTCCAAAAGGGAACTAACAGGGTCTGTGTTTGACTAACAGGAGTACATCCGTCGTCAGTTGGAGGAGGAGCAGAGGCACCTGGAGATCCTGCAACAGCAGCTGCTCCATGAACAGGCCATGCTGCTGGTGAGTGTTGGTCTGCACCGTCTTAACCCGGGGCCTCAGACTCACATTGAAAAAGGAATCCTCCTGGTTTAAACCTGACCCTGATTGTTTCATATTTTAGATCTAAATGACTAAAAGGTGCATTAAAGGTTTCAGTAAATTACTTCAGCCAAATTAGACAGTCAAAGCCAAACTCCCAAATTCTGCAAGGAGTGGCTTGTAAGTGTGTGACACAAACAAGCCCTTTCATTGGATGCAGTGCACAAATACAGGTCAGCGATTGGTTGATGGCTGACCCTTAACGGTACATAACACCAAAAAGATGAGTCGTAAGCCGCTGATTAATGTCCCGTGTTTTTACCCTTAAGTATGACGTTGCAGTAATTACAGCCCGTCTTTTAGCTGCCAGCTGAAGTGATTCACCGGAGCATCTCAAAACCTTTTGTACCTGTAAATCCTTTAGAACCTGAAATATCCTAAATGAGGCCAATGTTTACATGAAGTGAATTTCCTTACATTTCTCTGTTTCCTTTAAACCATCGAGGCAATTTGATTCTCTGAGTTTTGGCCCATATTTCCCTCCGTCTCTTGTTCCTTCTGGTTCTTAAAATAGATCCTTCTCCATGTATTTAAATCTACGATATTCATTCAAATGTTATTTCCTTCAGTTTGTGTGTCCCAAGTGGTTTCTTTACTGTTTCCACAGCTCCCGGGTCGTTACATTTCATAATGCAGGATCTCATTATTCCTCTGTTACGCAAACTTTCCTCAATCCGTTTTTTCTTCCGATCTAATACTGAATCAAGTTTTTGGCGCTGACGTATGACTCTTGTGGACACATTAACAGCTGAGGTTGAATCATAATAATTATTCTCGTGTTTTTACTGGGGAAGTTGGGATGTTTACAGTCCTTTAGTAAGGGCGATGTCGTCACCAGGAAACTAGTCATCCAGTGGGAAGAGAGGGTTTCCCCTGTTTGTATTCCAGATGTTATGCAGGTCAGGCAGGCTGCGCTATCTTTACAGGTTTGTATGACTTGTTTTCTTTGTATTTTTAAAAGAGTTCAAGTCCTCTGGGATTCTCAGAGGATACTCAGATAATTAAAGGATATGACCAGTCGTATTCCCACTTCCAGGCTTCACACCATCACTCCACCGCTGGCTGCAGTCCACAGGTTTCTCTACAGTCACCGTTTAGAAACCTGTTTCCTTTACATCATGGTTGGCTTTCACACTAAGAGAAGGTTTAAAGGTTTTCTTTGGCCGGATTAATAAACATTCTTAAAGTTGCTGAGTTGTCATCTGAAAGGAGCTGTAATTTATTACATTATTATTTGTTAAATCGGTACGACTTGCCCGGCGTCTCCCTCGGAGGTTTTTCTTTTTTCTTTTGTTAAACGTGACCCTTCCTGCACTCAGGAGTATAAATGGCGGGAGCTCGAGGAGCAGCGTCAAGCCCAGAAGCTTCAGCAGCAGCTGCAGCAGGAGCAGGCCTACCTGTTGTCTCTGCAGCAGAACCAGAACCTGGACAGTAACAAAACTGCTCAGCAACAGAGCACCAAACCCTCTCAGAACCTGGAGCAGGACAGGATAAAACCTCTGCAGAACCCTGACCCTGATCCAACAAAACCACTGCAGAGCGCTGACTCTGACAAGACGAGATCTGGTCAGAGTCGCAGTCTGGAGAAACCTACAGAGCCCAAACTTCCTGCTGCAGACCTCCAAGGTCCCGCCCCCAACTCTGAGCCAATCAGAGAGGTGAACCCCTACAGCTCTTTGCGGTCACACTGACCGCTGTAGAATGCTTCTCTTGCTTGTGTGTACTCACTCACACTGCTTTGGGGGTGTGTAATATGTTCATGGTGATGGCTAGCTGCTGGTGTGGGTTGCTCTGTAGATAATGCTAATGACTATAATCAATTAATACTTCTTTCTAATCTTTTGATTCTAATAATTAAACGGGTCCATGTTGCAAATACACTCTGGTGACCAAAAGCTGAAAGCCATCTTGTCCCTGTCACAGTCTTCAAGTTGTTGTGATGAAGTCAAATGTGTGAACAGGAACGTTTTCTATCTACTTACACAGCATTAGCGACAAATAAGGTCTCTTATGTGTACGTCCACTTCAGCTCAAATAGCACTGGTGTGACCTGATGACACATTCTCACAGGCCGCTGTCACCATCACTCACTTCAGTAACAAGTCAGTGGTTGAGCACTTCCATTTGCAGTTCTGAGCTAACTCCCTTGAATGCGTATTCTTCAGCTCTTTTAATTTACCTCATCGTTGCCTTCACTGCCATATTAATGAAGGCACTGTAATAATTAGCCACCTCATTAGTGCTCAGTGTGAATGCTTGTCCCTCTATATGTGAGGGAGGAAGAGAGAAAAATGCCTTCTCTTAAAGTACCTGATGACCAAGTGTTGTTTTTAGTTTTCTGTGCAGGAATTGGTTTGGACTTGGGTTCAAAGAAAGAACTGCTTAAGTAATCCTCTGATACCCATGATGGAGGGCCACAGACACTTTAAAAAAAGCGAGTGTTTCTTTTCTTTTTCTTTTTTTTTTTAAATATGTGTCTGGGGTTTCGGCAATACTCGTTGTTTATTACAAACTTCACATCAACCTTACGAAGCCTGGTTGTCAGGATACTGTTTTATCAGACACACAAACCCTCACGTCTCTGTTGAGTTGAGACACAAAAGGAAAGTAGGAGGTCAGTTACAGGCATCCGTCCATAGAAGAGGCGCTGCTCATGCTAACTTCAAGGATAGAAGACAAGGCACCGTCTGGTAACGTGGCTCCCCTTGTAACTTAGCAACACAGTAAATCTTAAAGGTACATTCCACAAGTTTAACTATTACAATACATTTTCTTTTCATTTTAATCTCCAGAGTCTCTTCTGAGATCTATGAAAGCAGCAAAACAGCTTAAAACAATCCACAGCTTTGAGTATTTATGTGTCATCACCTTGAAACTGATGCAAAACCTTTTTAGTGACAGGAAGTGTTGCTGTTTAAATGTTTTTGTTTTATGTATTGTTTTGGGTTTCTCTGACTTTGTTTTAGAGACAGGAGAGTGGATACAGTTGGATATCAGTGAGAGAGAGAGTGGGGAATGACCTGCAGGGAAAGGAGCCAAAGGCTGGTTTTGAACGTTGGCCGCCTACTTTACATGGGGCGTACAAACTAACCACTAGGCCACCTGTGCCCCTTAAAATGGTTTACAATGACTTGAAAAATCGCTTTAATAGAAGATCTAAATACATGCTGAGAACATTTCATTTCTCCGTTTAAGAGCAGTCATCTTCAGATTCAAATTGGATCATGTCTTTTTCCGGTCGTGTCTATAATTAACTTTGACATTATAAACAAAGAAGACTCTTTCACACACAGACAAACTCTCTGTTTTTAAAGTGAATCAGAGTCCTGGACCCTCTGTGTGCGTCCTAACCTCTCTGTTTCACTGTCGTTGTTTTTCCCTCTACATGAAAAATGCATGACTCTCTTCGCTGTTCCTGAGCGATGTGGGACTCTAATGACAACAATAACACTGCTGCCCTTCAGGAAGGGCTTTGTCGTTCCTGTTGGTGAGCCTGTATCAGCAGACAACTTTCTCTCACAGCTCGTCCGAAACGTCTTTGCTCTGCGGGGAGAAACTAACAAACCGTAGTGCCTAATGGTGTCTGTCCCCTTCCTCCTGTTTGTCTCCTCACTCACATTCACCTGTAGTCTCAATCCAACGCTAATGTTTGTCCTTCACTCGTCTCTCCTCTCAAGGCTGATGAGCGATACCGGAAGAACATCCAGGGTTCTCCTCAGGCCGCTCAGACCAAACCACAGCAGCCTCCAGTTCCACCGCGCTCCGAGTCTTCTTACCCCAACGGAAACCCGGCATCTGAGGCGCCCGCCCGTCATGCACCCCCAGTGGAGCCACAGGTAACAATTACATCTTTAAACTCTTCTCCCTGCTGTTGAATTATTCCTCCTCCTTTACTTTCATAAGTTTGGGAGCATTTTGAGTTGTTGTTGAGACGTGTTTGTCACTTGTCTCAGTCTGCTGGGGCTTTTTCTCTTGCAGGATTCAGCTGTGTGCAACTAAATGGCTCCACTGAGGGACTTGCACTGATTTTTCATGTACTTAACTTGTAAAAAGCAAAAGAAACGGTGTCCTCTCTTGAACTCTTGATCTGTTTGTCCACAACAAAGAGAATAGATTGTGTAACTTCGTGGAAAATATGACTCAGAAAGCCCTCAAACCAAACAGTAAACATACACTGAGTCAAATGACATGCTAGCTTGTATATCAGATTACACTTTTTCATACTTTCAATTGTTAAAAAGAGTTTTTCTGTTTTCTTAACCATCCTTTTCTGTTCTACTGGAGCTGCAATGGCCTTTAATAACTTCCTATGATCATAATCTTTCGTTAAGGTTCTCTCTTTCAGGTTGTTTCAGGATACTTGTGATTTCTGTCTTGCTCTTTGTTGTTTAATTCTTACATGTTTTTGTGAGATATGCATAAAGATATGTGAGCTGTGTTCGGTAGGATTGAGTCTGTAGCTGAACTCTTTCAGGTTGTTTCATGTGGATGACGGAGACGACGATCCCTGTAATCTTTTCAGCTTCGGGGTCGTCATCATTCTTTTTAATATCGTTTGTTTAAATATGTGGCATGAGTTCTGTTTTGTCTGAAAGAAATGATTACAGCCTCGATTATATAACCTTCTCCCATGGTTGACTCTTTGATTGACAGGTTGTCCTCCCTCTACACTGGATGTATAATTATTCCAGTCTCTTTTATTTGTATGAACACAATCATCGAGCTGTGTGTCGTAGCTTTGTGTGTCTTCACTCCACATACTGTTCCTCCTTATTGTTCACTGGTGATAAAATGCATCCATAATTCATAGGCACTACGTTTTTCAGCGAGGGCGACTGTGATTCAGCATTAGTCAGCAAATAATTCAAACCACTAAGCATAAATAATCACAGTTCATTGAAGTCCCTCTGTTTTGAATATGTCCCGCAAAAGAAATTACTCAAAGTCGATGCTGTAACTCTGTGTTATGTGGGTGATGATGTCATTCACTGGTGTGATCTTAGTCACAACGTGATCTTAAAAAAAGGATTGATTATTTCTCTCTCCTTAGCTGCAGACTAACATCAGTCGTAGTGTTTCGTTTTAACAATGTTACACGTACTGAGTTCATAATCTACTGAATCTAACTCAGGGGAGTCGTTGTCAGGTGTTGTAAGAGGAGGTTAAAGTTATTCAGGACCCAGTTTGTTTCCAGCATGTTACTAATAGGGACGCAGAGTATCGGTATTTTTCTGATATTTTCCAAGTTATGTTAGCTGATTGAAGAGATGTATTCTGTTTTTTATTTTATTTCGATGTTTGAGTTGAAAGAAACAAAGAATAGACGAGGACCTATGGCGAGGACCTTGGTGTCCAGTTTTGCACGCTGGGCTCTGTTCATGGCTCGTTAATATTGTTTATCTTCATGCTTGTTAACGGTGGTGAAGCTGAAAGCTCCTGATTCTTATATCGTCTTCCTGTAATATCAAAGACATGCACCATGATAACTGATGTAAATAAAACTGGATGGGAGACAAAGAGGATGACTCTCAAAAGTTAATTCAAAAATAATATTTCAAAACTAATGTTTCACAAACATTAAAACAGATTGTCTGCAAAATGTCTTAAATCTTAACTCAAGGTCTATCTTGGCATAAGATGGGGATGTTTGCGTGAAATTAAAATGATGTGAATAGTTTGATGCTTTTGCAGATATATGCTTTGCCATTTTGTCCATTGTAATTTATATCGGAACGATAAAACCGTTTTCAAAACAAGTGGACGATATTTCAATAACATTTAAATATTATTATTCTAGGATCAATGAATACAAGATTATATTTAACCGAGTCAATCTTAAAGAGTCTGACCTGCTTGATGTCTCAGGATCTTCTCAGCTTCATCACTTCACCGCTCTGCTTTGCACTTTTTATTTTGTCTTTTTTTATCTTCCTCTGCAACTCTTCAAAATTCAAAAGTACAGCATGATACCATGTGTTGGCCATGCTGCACCTTTTCATTTATTCAAATATTTCTAGAGCTTATATTCAAATATTTGAATAATAGCTCTTTTCTTTGACTACTTAACACCTCCTGGCCTCCTTTCTGACCCAAAAGAAGGTGCAGCCTCAGTGACAACAAGTACATGTACATGTGTGTGTACTTTATTTTGTGAGTGTTGTTCTTGCTCCCATTGCATTAAATAAAAATAAAAAAGGGTTCTTTAGGAGCTTTGCTGCAGTTTGGAGCCATCTCAAATATGTGCAACTGAGGCCAGAAAGCTTCTTCAGGACTTCCCCCAAAGCTAAAAACCACAGCAGCTGATTTCAATAAATCACTTCTCGAGCACGAGCCAAACGAATAATGTCGATCAGATCTGGGGATATTGACTTGATCCAACTTGTATCTTGTATTCAGATGAGAAAGTTTTAAATATCAGTCAATCCTAACTAATCAAAAAACTCTCAGAGGACCAAAATAGAAAATCACTGTTAGAGTTTAAAAAAAGAAGCCTCTGCTAAGAACCGCTCTATTCTCTTCCAGACTTGCGTCTGCGACTTGTGTCAGGATAAGCCCCTGAGTCACTTTTACATAAAAGTCACATCTGCAGCCTCACTTAGTTGGACATGTAACATCACTACCTTTCATCACTCTCAACACGGCACAGCTTTGAATGAAACGCAGTCAGATTAACCTAAAGGGACACCAGCACAAGGTTAAATACACCGACAAAGATTAAACACATGGCTCCCTGATTCTCAGCTGCTTGGTTATAAATTTAGCACTTAATTATAATCCCCACATTTTCATCCATGCCAACTGCAAAGATGATATTAATAAAATGTACAGCACCGCTGTGAAATAAAACATGTCACCTAACAGGAATTAAATAAGAAATCCAACGTTATGTCTTATCAGTCTCTGCTTTCCCTGATGGAATGGTGGATTTTTTTTTTTTGTGAAAATAAAAATATAATATACATATGATCTAATACAAAAAATGGTTCCAAAAATGATATTGGAGGTGACAAGTTAATTCATTAAAAAAAATAAAAGAAGAAAACCATACTGATGCAAAAATCCAATCAGAAAATGGAAAATTATTTATTTAAAATCATTGATTAACAACTCACTGCTGGAACCTTTTCTTTTATTGTCTATTATCAGCGAACTTTAGGATACATAGAATCTAAAAAAAATAAAAATATACTGTATGTGTTGAAGTTTTTGACAAAGCTGATCCCCTCTGTAAAACAAAGGCTACAGAGTGGTTCCTCAAGGCACACTTCTAGGCCCCTTTAAGGCTCCAATCCAACAAACCCATAAAGACACCCTGAAGCCCCTTTCTTTGTCATGGTGAATTGCATGCAGACTGACCCCTCCTCCCCTCATGTTTTTGTTGTTGTTTTATAAGGTCCGTTCCCATCTGGCTGCTCTTAAAAGCAACATGGCCTCATCAAACTCTTCTCCTACCGCCCCGCCCCTTGTGTCGCGGTCACACTCCTTCACCGAGCCGCTCGCCCCTAGCTTTGAAAACCTTCACCTCCGCAACAGCCAGGAACCCCATCAACACCATCACCCTCCGTCTTCATCACCATCCTCCTCATCATCCACGCCTGCACGCACTGACCCAAAACCCCACCCCCAGACTAGACCCTCACCCCATGAATCGGCCCCTTCAGAGGACGTCCCGCCCAGGGTAAGGACAGCAAGCAAACCAGAAGTGTAGACTGGCAGCCGTAGTTTCTGTTATTGTAGCGATTTCACCATCCTGACCTGTTTAATAATGACTTGAGCTGAATAATGAACTGCTTCCCACTCTCCGCCTGGTTCCTAATGCTATCAATAAATATTTTTTTATTGGATTTTCTTTTTTTGTCCCGCAGGAAAAAACTTACGTGGGAATTATAGAGGCTTTAACAAGAGCCACTTTAGCTTAACATACATTTGAAAATGAAACATTTGATGGGACACTTTAAATCCTGTTTCTCTTAATAAAAAGACTCAGTCTCTTCCTCTGCTTTCATGAGAAAATCCACCTGATACACATTCAATCACGAGAAAGAGGAAGTTATCGCCCCTTTGTGTGATTAGATCAATGCGGACGTCGCTTACTGTTATCATTAACCACAAGAATCCGTCTGTGACCTCTTTATCAACCATCACTTGGTACTGTGATGATGCTTGTATTGCTTTTTTTCCCTTAGTCTTTTACTGTAAAACCACAAAAGGACATACTGTAAAAAAAAATATCTGCAGAAGCAGAGAAAAATAAGGAAACGGAGAGAGATTGCTGCATTTAGGAAAAAGCTCCTCCACCTGAATGAATTACACGCTGGACACTAAGTATAGGACAGACAGGAAACTATATGTTACCACCCCCAAAAGTTTAAATATACTGCACTGAGCCAAAGTTAGATGCCCACCAGAAAAACAAACCCGATGTTAGAAACAGAGCTGCTGCCAAGCTGAACCCTGTCTGGACTTAAATGTATAGTACATAGAGATGTGATATGTCAGTTAGCTCTGCACAAGCATCATTATCATCTAAATACAGAGGAGAAGCATGTTGGGCCCTTCTTAAATATCAGCCCATTACCTTTTCTTTTTTCCCCTTTAAACTTATTAAAAAAAAAGCAAAATAATGGCTGCTTATTCTAAATTGTATTTCCTGCTTTAACTGGAGGTCAATGCTTATTGTCTCCGTCTTTCATTGCTACTATATGTTCTGCTTTGGCTATACTAAATTTAAATGTGACTTAGAAAATGTGGGATAGATTTGTTCTACAGTGACGCTCTGGGGTGTGGTGGGGAGGGAGGGTGAGGGGTATTGTTAGCCAAGGAAGACCTGTCATGGAGATGTTTTTTGAGGTGCATGAGTAAGGTTGAAAAAGTTTGTATTTTAGGAAAGCAGGTGTTTACATTTTGACAGGTCCTTATGAGGTTGGAGATTAGATTAAGAGACTCAAATCTCATACACGTTTTAGATTTCAGCTCTGATGATTAGTGTGAGATATAGACACTGTTGTTTGTTATTTCAAACATATTTGATGACCATGCTTGCTGTAGTACTTGAGGTTGCGATTCAACTGTTTCAACGAGTCTATCAAATCACTCTGTTGTACCACAGTCCAGTGAACACAACTAATTAACTTGAAGAGTTTGCCACTACCTGAGCAGTTTACCCAGGGATCAGGCTTATACCAGAGTTTACGTGATGCTTCTGCAAACCTCTCCTGAGGCATAAATGAAATGATGCAGTGTTTCTTATTGTTTTCATGTATTTGATGTGTTTTGTACACTATCTTGGACACCAAAGTGTTTACGTCAGAGCCCGTCATTGTCTTTATTATAAAAGGTTCCTGTCAGGACCACATCAAGGTCCCCGGTGTTGTCTAGACGAGACTCACCTCATCACCATGGCAACGCCTCGCAGAGCAGCCATGCTGTGCACCGTAACACTGCCAGGTAAAATAAAAAAAACAACAGTATGTATGACTTAGTATGGTGTTGTATGAATGATGCATGTGTGGATAAAATGGAAAGCTATGGGATTCTTAAATAAGGGCTCACTCTTGACTATAACATTTGAGAATCATAAAACTATTCCATAAAACCTGCATATGCATTATCCTTGTAATATAAAAACTAAAAGAGATTCATAACTAAAGGTTTAAAATGAAGTTTTTTGATGGCTTAAAAAATGTTTTAGCCTACTGATATTGCTGATTAATACATCAACATGCAATCATTACACAAACAACAGGATAAAATGACAGATCAGTTAACATTTTACAGAAGTCGACTTGGCCTAGACTAGTTCCCTGTGGGACTGTGCTGGTTTTAGCTTGAGAGGAGAATACATGAGTGCAGCCACTGAATGTTTACACAGAACATTTTATGAAAGTTAAGACCGTCTGAGGCTCGGAATAAAAAGGAGCTCTTATTGAAGTAAAAACTCTGCAATGTCAACCTGTAAAAGAAAGTCATTCGCTGCCTTCAGGAGACAAAGTCTGAGTGCTGTGAAGCAATGTGACACCAGGCTGCTGTTTTGAACTGGCTAATTTAAAAGACATGAAATGAGAAAGACTTTTCAAAGACTCCCATGTTACGGGATGGATCTCACACATCAACACACACACACACACACACACACACACACACACACACACACACACACACACACACACACACACACACACACACACACACACACACACACTCTGTACACTCAGCGTCGTCACTGCGTCTGTGCTGCTCCAGTCTTTGTCTACAGAGTTGTGTGGGAGGATTTATGTAATAGCGCTAGCTGTCTAACCTTGTGATGCTTATTTACTTGTGTGACTGTGTGTGTGTGTGTGTGTGTGTGTGTGTATGTATGCACGCACAAATGTTTATTGTCAAACCACAAGTTTCCTCATGAGATTCTTTATTTGTGTTTTAGCTCCCTTCTGCTCACCCTGTAGGCTTATATATCAAGAGAAAACAAACCCTGTGTTCTTACTTTACCATTTATGACTGAGTATATCTGGAATCTCCCCCGGGGACTTCACGTCATGACCGTTACAGTGCAATAACCAAGAAGGTTATTTTTATGTTAAACCACGTTCTCTGTTATCAGCCTGACTCTGCTATAAGTTTCAAACTAAACTCCTTACATTTAGAGAGAGAGCATTGGAGAGTGCCTCTTTTGCCTTTATCTAAAGGCAGAGTAGCATTTTTAAAGGTGTTTATTTGACTGGGAAGATTGGAAATGTGCACACATGTCTGTGATTTATACGTTTAGAAAAAAGTTTGCATTTAAATATCACTAATATAAAAGTCCTGGTGAAGGAAGCAGCGTTTGGTTCAAATGTTTCCCTTTTTATCTCCAGACAAATTCATCTCTAATTTTCCCCTTTTTGTTCCTTGACAAGGTAATTTATGCAAATACTGTTCAATGCTTTGAGTTAAAAAAGTTAATTTCATGTTATGATGTAGAATATCAGCCCACCCAAATAATGACCTGCTCGCATCTTAATTGTTCCTGTCAGAATACAAAATAATAACAACCACATTGTTATAAATCACATCAAACGGTACATTATTGCAACTGCATCAACACTGCTGTAACCCTACCAGGTAGAAGATGTGTTCCCATCAATGGTTTCATCTCTGACTTGTCTGACTCTCGTCTTTGTTGGCTGTACAGCGCTGCAGAGCCTCGGCTGCTGTGGGAGCGAGTGGAGAAACTGGTTCCCAGACAGAACAGTGGCAGTGGAGGCTCCAGTTCCTCCAGCAGCTCCAGTAACTCCAGCTCTCAGCCCGGTTCTCACTGTGGCTCTGGAGAGAGGTTCAGGGCCCGCTGTGAGTCCAAACACACAAATCGGCACTTAAAAACAAGCAGGAGGCTGACACCATAACTGAAACAACACTTTAGCATACAGTTTTGCTGAAGTAATCAAAAGGGAGCTACACCAAATACTGATCTTTTTTACCTCCACCTCCTTCAGCATCCTCCAAATCAGAGGGCTCACCCCTCCAACGGCCAGAGAGTGCTGGGAAAAAACCAGAGGAGAGGAGGGACCTGGTCAGGCCGAACAGACCAGCGGTGAGACTCGGAGCAGACTAGCCAGAACTTTAGCTCGATAGTGAGAGTAGATCTACACCTAGAACTGCTGGACTGTGTGATGCTTTGGTTGTGGCCTGATGGGAGACTGTTCTCCCTGATTTGAGTGTGACTGGTACTAAAGTAGCTCATTAGGAATGTGCCATTTGACCTGCTAACCCTCCTTTCGAGTGATGAAATAACCGTCTCATGTTGGAACTGAACTCTCTGGCTGCACTTATCGCTTCCTTTCTCTCCACTGGTCTTCCTGCCTGGGCGGTGTCCATCTCGACTCATGCCTTCTTTAACTGAAATGAAGTATTTACTTTTTCTTCTTTACTGTTTTTCATCTTCACAGCTCTTCTGATTGTCTCATTATTAAAATTAACCCACTAACCTTACCTACAGTAGCTTGAAGGGCATCAGCTGTGCTGTACGACAGCTAACCCTCTTCTTCTTCTTCTTCTTATCGTCATCTATCGGCTTTGCTGCTCTCACGCTGGCTTCTCATTGGCTGGTTTTTCCCTCTTTAAATTTTCTTTATCTCTCCAGCAGCTTTTTGTTTCCTGCTTCACGCCTCTCTTATGAAATACCCAGTTTAATAAGGACAAAATTCAACAGATGGAGAGAAATAAGAAAGTTGCACTATAAAATAATATTTGACCCATTTTCAATGTCACCTCCTCCCCTTTAGGACCTCACGGCTCTGGCTAAGGAGCTGCGTGCAGTGGATGACGTTCGTCCCCCAAATAAGGTGACAGATTATTCATCCTCCAGTGAAGATTCAGACACCACTGATGATGACGATGATGAAGAGGTAGACCAGGAGGCAGGGGAAGAGTCAACCTCTGGTCCAGAAGATTCCAGAGCTGTGTATGTATACAACGCTAACCTCAAAGCATGTTTCTATTGATACTCTAACAACAACAAAACGCATCCTTTAGAAGTCAATATTTGAGCCGAAATCGATTGTGCTTGTGTTTCATAGCTTTTCTTTTTCCTGCAGTTCTTCCAGGTTGAGTAACGGAGAGACAGAGTCGGTGAAAACGATGATTGTTCATGATGAAGGAGAGAGCGATGCAGGCTCGACGCCCTGCAAAGACAGCACGCTGATCGTCAGACAGGTACCGGCTGAAAAGGAAACAAACAAAAGTCTCGACTACATATTTTCATTTTTTTTCTGTTGTGCATTTTGTTCATTCATACCCCCGGATGTTTTTTTCCATTTTGTTGTGATGTTATGCTGCATGTTCTGTTCTCTCATTCTTTGTTTCTGTTTCGAGCCGTTTAGTCAAAACAAAAAGATGAATGAAGTTTCATAGCTATAGATTAAGCATACATAAACATATTTTTAATCCATTTTAAGATTTTTCCCCAAAATTGAGTACCGTCTAATCCTACTCCTACGTTGCCAAAGAGTTTTTGACCTCTTTGGCTTTTTCACAGCAGGTTTCTTCAGCTCAGGACTAAAGTAGACATGAGTTCAAGTCTTTATAGAAGTCGAAGTTTAGTCAAAAGATCATGATTCATCATCAACAGTTTGTTTCCCACATGATATCAACAGCGGTCTACTGGGCAGATCCTGTATCACCACACATTGGTTCCAACCAATCACAGGGCAGTTGGGGGAAATTGAGCCAGTGCTCTTTTGGTGGGGAAAAAAAGTGACGAATGAAGGGCATTTCTATAATTCAAAATGACCCTACAGTGATAGAAATGATTAACAAAACAAAAAAACTTTCTCTAATACTAACAAAAGAACAGGAAGTCTTAAAAAATATCTTTCTAAATTACTAACCAGAGTTTTCTTCACACCTGTAGCATATCCACTGTAGGTTGCCCTTTGCTCTAGCTAACACCTTCCCGTCCCCTGAACTCATCAGGAACGCATCTAGACCCAAAGTCGTGTACCCCTCTTTCTACTTCCAGAGTGCAGGTGACAGCAGAAAGCGCCCGAGCCCAGGTCCGGGTCAAACCCAGACCTCAGGTCTGATCACAGGCTTTGCCCCGAGTCCTGGGTCAATGCCAGGCCCAGTCCTCATCCACCAAACCCCCAGCCCCCACCATCATCATCACCATCACCACCATCACCCCACACAGCACTCGGACAGGAACGGCTTTGCAGGCCGCATCCACCACCTCCCAGACCTGATCCAGCAGAGCCACCATTCCTCCCCATCCTCCTCTGCATCCAACTCCCCTTCCTCCTCAAGCCTTGCCAGCCCCTCCATGTCTCCCCAGAGTCCCCTGGAAAAGCTCGGCATCCTCATAGAGGTATGTCCCCAAGACCCAACACTGAAACCTGCTAATGGATTCTACTTCTCATATGATCTGGAACATGATAAGAAAAGAAAGGTTGGAATCATGGCAGCCTTCAATAGGTTGTTTGTGAGAAGAGGGCGTGGCCTCTTGGTTTAATAAAATGAAGCCAACATGCCAGTGCCTTTAATCTGCAGTAACTCTAACGCCCAAAAGAGGGCGACTCCCCTGGTTGCAAAAACGGGTTTAATGCAAGAAAATTACTTCACTGGATTTATTACCTCAAAGACATTTTCTTAGTGAAAAACATGTCGCTTGTCTCAATTCCTTGCGAGGCTTCCTCTGATTGACAGCCAGAAAACTTAACCTGACAAACCAATGGAAGGTGTCAAAGAAGTTTCTTCCACTTGTTACTTTATACACTTACGTGATGCGGCCCTGTTACTTTTTTTATTCTGATATAGACTCTCTTTAGAGGAATCGTTTTATTGGAGGAGGGCTCAATTTTAGGAATCATTTTTAAATTTGTTTGGATGGTAAAAAAAAGTAAAGCTTTTCTTCAGATTAACACTCTTCTGTCTTTTTGTTGTTTATATTTAATTTACAACAAAATGATAGAATTAACTTTATAGGAGTGATTTCCAGCTGTCCCATCGTGCCTTCGTTAGTTTTACATTTGAGATCTGTTCGGACTGATTCAGACTTGGTATCCTCTGAGCTCTGTTCAAGCTTTCCCACAAACATCTAAATCTCATTTTACTCCTTCATACTGCCTATTTTCAGCAAACGAGTCATATTTTCACCTTCCCCAGACTCTAAATCATAGCAAACAGGCCAGTTAGGAGCACAACGGCAAGTACATTTCCCATGGAAATACTATTTTTAGCTGCATCTTTGGTTTCCCTTTTGTTCCTTTTGTCAACAGAACTCCTTGTCTTTTATCCTACAACATTGTTTTTCAGTTCTGTTTAGGATTTGGCCCTCCAACTGAATGCCCTTTGTATGTGGATATTCCACATTTAGAAACACCTCAGTTTGCCTGCTTTGTCTCTTTTATATTTGTCTTCATCTGTGTGCATTTTTTCTGTGAATGTTTTTTTTTTTTGTATCTTTCAAAAATATCACATTTAAATTCATGATATTCTGTTTCCACTGAGTCTTATTCTCTCTCACTGTAGAGCCAATCTAGTAACAACATGCAGAAACACAAGTCTTCTTCCTCCTTCACTCCGTTTATCGACCCACGCCTTCTCCAAGTCTCTCCATCCACCGGCAGCGCCCTCAACAATGTTGGTAAGTCCCCCCCCCTAGTGGCTGGCTCCATCAGGTTTACAAACACTGTTTTAAGTACAAGGTGGTAGATTTTTATCAAAGGCCTCCAAGGGGTCTACTAATTAAAAGGTACAGAATCACAAGGAATTTATTCCAGGGGCTTGGAAACAAAACAATCCAACTTACTCCATTTGCACATCAGGAGTAGGACCTTAACCCTGGGAAATCAGAAGTGAAAACAGCATCCACTTTATTCATCTTTACTTTTTATATCTGGGTACAATACTGTTTTATTGTTTGAATTTTCATTTGTCAGACTAATAGACTGACCACCACCGATCATGTTCCCTGTTGCAATCTCAAGTCTCAGTTATTTGAAGCGAACCAAACTGAAATTCTGGTTCCTCTTAAAGCAACAGCGTCAAAATTCTGAGCGTGAAAAGTTCTAGAGATAAGTTGAAATCTTTATTATTATTATTTTGTTTTTGAAATGAAGCAAAGAGTCTTCCTGTTCCCTCTTTTTTCTGATGATGATGATGATGATGATGATGATGATGATGTTCTGGTCTTAAAGCCGGTGCTTACTCAGCCTTTACCTCATCTGATGCAGCTCGTGATCAGCCATTGATCCTAAAACTGTAACAGATCATTGAGCTCGCATTGAACCATAAATTGGATTAGTCTGGATGGATATTTAAGAGAAGCAAATACAGACAGAGGTCATATAACACCACAGATGCAGAGGCTTTCTGGAGCTTTTAATGTATTCCAATTATTAAAAATAATCAAGAAAGAAATCAAAAGAGATGTTAACTCTTCTAACCTCTGACCATGTGACTGATCCCCACCCTGCCCGCTAACTTCTACATCCTACACTGTCCTACCTAAGCCCTTCCCTTTGACATTTTAGGCTACGCCAACGACGCCAGGCTGGCAGAGGCGCTCAGGGCCGACCCGTCTCGGAAAGGCTCTGTGGTCAACGTGAACCCGGTGAACACTCGCCCTCAGAGCGACACGCCAGAGATCCGCAAATACAAGAAGAGGTTCAACTCTGAGATCCTGTGTGCTGCGCTGTGGGGTGAGGAAAACGTCATGTTCATGGTTTATTAATTATCTGACTGTTTTCATTTACTGTTAATATTATTGTTTTTATTTAATGACCCAATAGGATTGATCAATTATGACAAATATTAACAAGCTTATCTGCAATTCTGTATACATTTTATTAATCGTTATTAATAATTGTCTATTAGATTTTTATTTGAATGTTTCTTTAGCCATAGCTTTTTGGTCACTAGATTTTTAACCTTGAAAAGTCTATGTTTATATTTTAATGGTCTTATTGTATTGTGACAAATCATCCGAGCATTTTCACATCAGAATATATAACAATAATAATAATAACAATAATAATATGAGAAGCCTTTAATTGTTACATCAACACGTCCAAGAGAGGGGGCGCTGTAGTCTAGCGGTTAGTCCCCATGTAGAGAAGCCTCGGGAGCGGCGCGGCTCGGGTTCTAAACTGACCTGTGGCTACTCTCTCTGTCCCCAGGTGTCTGCCTCTCTCCACTGTCCTATTTCTAAGAAAAATCTTGTGAAAAACCCATCTTTAACAACGTTAACAAGAGAAATAAATGGCAAAAAGATCTAAAGAATAATATGACTTGATGAAAGGCAGACGATGTATAGACATTCAAACAATAATAGTTAAAGTAATCATGTCAGACAAGTCATCAGTTTTTAATAGTAGCTGCAATTCACTTCTTCACCACCAGGTGTCAGCAGTGCTCCTTTAATGCTGCTTGCCTTCTAGACTCTTTTGGGTGCGTTCGAATTGTCCCTCCTATCTCCTTTCACTATCCACTTTACCTTAACCCCGGGGAAAACGTCATGAGGTTAAGGAAAGGTGTTAGGAGAATTCATAAAGAACTTGGGGAAAGGCGATCGCGTTGCTCTGACAATCCGACCACATTTCCACTAGGCGACGTCATTAAATGTGACGGGCCGGCGGAGGTTAATGACGTGGGTCTGCAGTGGTGGACTACTAAAAGCGCATCTAAAAAACTTTCCCCTCTGCCTTTTACCAGTGAAATAATCCTAATTACCACAAGGTTGGGATTGAAATAAAAGCAATATAGACCACCAGGCTACAAGTAATAAAAGTGAAACCATCAGCTTCCTGTCCACTCATAAATCAACATCAAAATAAATATGACTGTATGAAATGAATTGTTACATTTATGTAAGATATAGCCTACACATAATGTTTTAAGCATACAAATGTACAACTGCACAAAGCATTCTGAAGTGAATGCAATATGTTGAATAAAACATCATCTGGATAAAAATGTCTCTTATCTTTTTATCCCTTGATCTGTGTCACTTTACGATCATCGTTCATTTCCGTGAACGGTCGGATGCGCAACTCGCTTTAAATGTTGCGGCCGAAAGGAATTGTGGGGCAGCATATTTCATCTCCTTTCGTAAAGGATGGTCCAGTGCTATCCTAAGCTAAAGGAGGTTATAAAGGAAGCATTGACCCACCTTTCCTTTGCTTTTAGAGAAGTAGAACGGCTCTTATCATGGCCACTACTTAAATGCTTCCGGGTCATTTCACTCAGTTAGGAACCTTCCTAAGCAAAAATGACAATTCGAACACACCCTTTTATCCAGCTTTGGTTAGTGTTGTTGGCTTGTGTTCTCATATTTGTCTGTGTGTGTGTGTGTGTGTGTGTGTGTGTGTGTGTGTGTGTGTGTGTGTGTGTGTGTGTGTGTGTGTGTGTGTGTGTGTGTGTGTGTGTGTGTGTGTGTGTGTGTGTGTGTGTGTGTGTGTGTGTGTGTGTGTGTGTGTGTGTGTGTGTGTGTGTGTGTGTGTGTGTGTGTGTGTGTGTGTGTGTGTGTGTGTGTGTGTGTGTGTGTGTGTGTGTGTGTGTGTGTGTGTGTGTGTGTGTGTGTGTGTGTGTGTGTGTGTGTGTGTGTGTGTGTGTGTGTGTGTGTGTGTGTAGGGGTGAACCTGCTGGTGGGAACAGAGAGCGGTCTGATGCTGCTGGACCGCAGTGGTCAGGGGAAAGTTTACCCTCTGATCAGCCGACGACGCTTTCAGCAGATGGATGTCCTCGAGGGGCTCAACGTCCTGGTCACTATATCAGGTATTTACACAGTCACACACAGTCACACACAACCACACACAGTCACACACAACCACACACAGTCACACACAACCACACACAGTCACACACAGTCAAACACAGTCACACACAGTCACACACAACCACACACAGTCACACACAGTCACACACAACCACACACAGTCACACACAACCACACACAGTCACACACAGTCACACACAACCACACACAGTCAAACACAGTCACACACAGTCACACACAGTCACACACAGTCAAACACAGTCACACACAACCACACACAGTCACACACAGTCACACACAACCACACACAGTCACACACAGTCACACACAACCACACACAGTCAAACACAGTCACACACAGTCACACACAGTCAAACACAGTCAAACACAGTCACACACAGTCACACACAACCACACACAACCACACACAGTCAAACACAGTCACACACAGTCACACACAACCACACACAGTCACACACAGTCACACACAACCACACACAGTCACACACACAACCACACACAGTCACACACAACCACACACAGTCACACACAACCACACACAGTCACACACAGTCACACACAACCACACACAGTCACACACAGTCAAACACAGTCACACACAACCACACACAGTCACACACAGTCACACACAACCACACACAGTCACACACAACCACACACAGTCACACACAACCACACACAGTCACACACAGTCACACACAACCACACACAGTCACCCACAGTCACACACAGTCACACACACTCAAACACAGTCACACACAACCACACACAGTCACACACAGTCACACACAACCACACACAGTCACACACAGTCACACACAACCACACACAGTCACACACAGTCACACACAACCACACACAGTCACACACAGTCACACACAACCACACACAGTCAAACACAGTCACACACAGTCACACACAACCACACACAGTCACACACAGTCACACACAACCACACACAGTCAAACACAGTCACACACAGTCACACACAGTCAAACACAGTCAAACACAGTCACACACAGTCACACACAACCACACACAACCACACACAGTCAAACACAGTCACACACAGTCACACACAACCACACACAGTCACACACAGTCACACACAACCACACACAGTCACACACACAACCACACACAGTCACACACAACCACACACAGTCACACACAACCACACACAGTCACACACAGTCACACACAACCACACACAGTCACACACAGTCAAACACAGTCACACACAACCACACACAGTCACACACAGTCACACACAACCACACACAGTCACACACAACCACACACAGTCACACACAACCACACACAGTCACACACAGTCACACACAACCACACACAGTCACCCACAGTCACACACAGTCACACACACTCAAACACAGTCACACACAACCACACACAGTCACACACAGTCACACACAACCACACACAGTCACACACAGTCACACACAACCACACACAGTCACACACAGTCACACACAACCACACACAGTCACACACAGTCACACACAACCACACACAGTCAAACACAGTCACACACAGTCACACACAGTCACACACAGTCACACACAGTCACACACACTCAAACACAGTCACACACAGTCACACACAGTCACACACAGTCACACACAGTCACACACAGTCACACACACTCAAACACAGTCAAACACAGTCACACACAGTCACACACAGTCACACACACTCAAACACAGTCAAACACAGTCACACACAACCACACACAGTCACACACAGTCACACACAACCACACACAGTCACACACAGTCACACACAACCACACACAGTCACACACAGTCACACACAACCACACACAGTCACACACAGTCACACACAACCACACACAGTCACACACAGTCACACACAGTCACACACACTCAAACACAGTCACACACAGTCACACACAGTCAAACACAGTCACACACAGTCAAACACAGTCAAACACAGTCACACACAGTCAAACACAGTCAAACACAGTCACACACAGTCACACACAACCACACACAGTCACACACAGTCACACACAACCACACACAGTCACACACAGTCAAACACAGTCACACACAGTCACACACAACCACACACAGTCAAACACAGTCAAACACAGTCACACACAGTCACACACAGTCACACACAGTCAAACACAGTCAAACACAGTCACACACAGTCACACACAACCACACACAGTCACACACAGTCACACACAACCACACACAGTCACACACAACCACACACAGTCACACACAACCACACACAGTCAAACACAGTCACACACAGTCACACACAGTCACACACAGTCACACACAGTCAAACACAGTCACACACAACCACACACAGTCACACACAGTCACACACAACCACACACAGTCACACACAGTCACACACAACCACACACAGTCAAACACAGTCACACACAGTCACACACAGTCACACACAATCAAACACAGTCAAACACAGTCACACACAGTCACACACAACCACACACAACCACACACAGTCAAACACAGTCACACACAACCACACACAGTCACACACAGTCACACACAACCACACACAGTCACACACACAACCACACACAGTCACACACAACCACACACAGTCACACACAACCACACACAGTCACACACAGTCACACACAACCACACACAGTCACACACAGTCACACACAACCACACACAGTCACACACAGTCACACACAGTCACACACAGTCACACACACTCAAACACAGTCACACACAACCACACACAGTCACACACAACCACACACAACCACACACAGTCAAACACAGTCACACACAGTCACACACAGTCAAACACAGTCAAACACAGTCACACACAGTCACACACAACCACACACAACCACACACAGTCAAACACAGTCACACACAGTCACACACAACCACACACAGTCACACACAACCACACACAGTCACACACACAACCACACACAGTCACACACAACCACACACAGTCACACACAACCACACACAGTCACACACAGTCACACACAACCACACACAGTCACACACAGTCAAACACAGTCACACACAACCACACACAGTCACACACAGTCACACACAACCACACACAGTCACACACAACCACACACAGTCACACACAACCACACACAGTCACACACAGTCACACACAACCACACACAGTCACACACAGTCACACACAGTCACACACACTCAAACACAGTCACACACAACCACACACAGTCACACACAGTCACACACAACCACACACAGTCACACACAGTCACACACAACCACACACAGTCACACACAGTCACACACAACCACACACAGTCACACACAGTCACACACAACCACACACAGTCAAACACAGTCACACACAGTCACACACAGTCACACACAGTCACACACAGTCACACACAGTCACACACACTCAAACACAGTCACACACAGTCACACACAGTCACACACAGTCACACACAGTCACACACAGTCACACACAGTCACACACACTCAAACACAGTCAAACACAGTCACACACAGTCACACACAGTCACACACACTCAAACACAGTCAAACACAGTCACACACAACCACACACAGTCACACACAGTCACACACAACCACACACAGTCACACACAGTCACACACAACCACACACAGTCACACACAGTCACACACAACCACACACAGTCACACACAGTCACACACAACCACACACAGTCACACACAGTCACACACAGTCACACACAGTCACACACACTCAAACACAGTCACACACAGTCACACACAGTCAAACACAGTCACACACAGTCAAACACAGTCAAACACAGTCACACACAGTCAAACACAGTCAAACACAGTCACACACAGTCACACACAACCACACACAGTCACACACAGTCACACACAACCACACACAGTCACACACAGTCACACACAGTCACACACAGTCACACACAACCACACACAGTCAAACACAGTCAAACACAGTCACACACAGTCACACACAGTCACACACAGTCAAACACAGTCAAACACAGTCACACACAGTCACACACAACCACACACAGTCACACACAGTCACACACAACCACACACAGTCACACACAACCACACACAGTCACACACAACCACACACAGTCACACACAGTCACACACAGTCACACACAGTCACACACAATCAAACACAGTCAAACACAGTCACACACAGTCACACACAACCACACACAACCACACACAGTCAAACACAGTCACACACAACCACACACAGTCACACACAGTCACACACAACCACACACAGTCACACACACAACCACACACAGTCACACACAACCACACACAGTCACACACAACCACACACAGTCACACACAACCACACACAGTCACACACAGTCACACACAACCACACACAGTCACACACAGTCACACACAACCACACACAGTCACACACAGTCACACACAGTCACACACACTCAAACACAGTCACACACAACCACACACAGTCACACACAGTCACACACAACCACACACAGTCACACACAGTCACACACAACCACACACAGTCACACACAGTCACACACAACCACACACAGTCAAACACAGTCACACACAGTCACACACAGTCACACACAGTCACACACAGTCACACACAGTCACGCACACTCAAACACAGTCAAACACAGTCACACACAGTCACACACAGTCACACACAGTCACACACAGTCACGCACACTCAAACACAGTCACACACAGTCACACACAGTCACACACAGTCACACACACTCAAACACAGTCACACACAGTCACACACAGTCACACACAGTCACACACACTCAAACACAGTCAAACACAGTCACACACAGTCACACACAACCACACACAGTCAAACACAGTCACACACAGTCACACACAGTCACACACAGTCACACACAGTCACGCACACTCAAACACAGTCAAACACAGTCAAACACAGTCACACACAGTCACACACAGTCACACACAGTCAAACACAGTCAAACACAGTCAAACACAGTCACACACAGTCACACACAGTCACACACAACCACACACAGTCACACACAGTCAAACACAGTCACACACAGTCACACACAGTCACACACAGTCACACACAGTCACACACAGTCACACACAACCACACACAGTCACACACAACCACACACAGTCACACACAACCACACACAGTCACACACAGTCACACACAGTCACACACAACCACACACAGTCACACACAGTCACACACAACCACACACAGTCACACACAGTCACACACAACCACACACAGTCACACACAGTCACACACAACCACACACAGTCACACACAGTCACACACAGTCAAACACAGTCAAACACAGTCACACACAGTCAAACACAGTCACACACAGTCACACACAGTCACACACAGTCACACACAACCACACACAGTCACACACAGTCACACACAGTCAAACACAGTCACACACAGTCACACACAGTCAAACACAGTCACACACAGTCACACACAACCACACACAGTCACACACAACCACACACAACCACACACAGTCACACACAGTCACACACAGTCACACACAGTCACACACAGTCACACACAACCACACACAGTCACACACAGTCACACACAGTCAAACACAGTCACACACAGTCACACACAGTCAAACACAGTCACACACAGTCACACACGTAAACGTCGTAAATAGAGAGACTCACACTCACGCATTGATTTAAGATGGTTTTCTTACACTCTCTACTGTAATATAAATACATTCAGGATGAAGACTTCAAGAATGAGATCAACTGACACCAAATAAATGAACATCACATCACATCAATTACACATCAAACATGAATACTTCAAAAAGTTTACACAAACACGGTTGCATTTAAATACTGTAATAAAGTTAAAGATAAACTTTATTGATCCCCCGTGGGGGAAATTTGTGCATTACAGCAGCTCCAGAGAACAGGGGACGGGAATATACTTATAAAAATTAAAAATAGAAGTTAAAAACAGATCAAACACATTTACATCATTTAAATAAATAAAAATACAATAATGTAAAAAAATACAATAATGTAAAAAAATACAATAATGTAAAATTATACAGTAACTTGTTCTTAAAAAAAACACACACAGTGTGTAGCATGAGGTGGTGATGTTGTTAAAGAGTCCGATGAGGCAACTGAGGCAACACAGAGATTAAAGATCAGTTTCACTTCTTGTTTACGCTGCTTATTTAGTTTATAGTGCACTGTCACACAAGTTTTTTTATGTGTTTGTTTGTGTGTGTGTGTGTGTGTTTTGTCCGGTCAACTTCCCTTCTTGTCTCGTGCACATGCTCGCGTACACCTACAAACACACAATAAATCCTGCTACATGCCACCTTTTCTCAGAAAAGTTGCCCGTTGTTGCATAGATATTTTCAGACACACTCAAGATTTCTCAGATTGAAAGCACATTCATGTTCTTACTTCTCCTATTTCTTAAGTTCTCTCTCTCTCACCCACTCATATAGACAAACACACACACACAAACACACAGACCATGCAGACATAAGTGTCACAACAGATATTATGAACTAATCGGATATTGAGTAAATCTCAGCTCGTCGAGGCCCTGTCACGCATGTGTGTATATATGAAGGCTGACACACTCTTGAGCTTTCCATGGTGGAAGGAAACGCAGTCACGCACGTAGAGTTTTACGCGTCGATTTCCTTCGCATTTTGAATGTGCATCATGGAAAGTTTTAAAGCATCACTGCTTGAAAGACCGACATCACATCACATAATCCATTTCCTAGGAGTCAATCCAAACAAAAAGCACACACACCAAACATAGGGCTGTCATTGTTTGCATGCCTAAGTTTCCTAATAGTGAATCAGTTTAGCAGAGAAGAGCAGCAGGGTTGCCTCGGTGAGAAACAGCTGCAGGAAATGTACATAAAAGAAAAAAGCACTCTCTTTAGGATGCAGTGGAAACAACCGATAGTTGCTAATGAGAACCTGAAAAATCAGGACAATAACCCCGAATTCATGCACTAGAAGCTGTTAGTTAGAAGTTGAATTAGCCTCGCAATTTAAACCGCGCCAACAAGAAAATCTGTGACATAATATTCAGCCACATTCTACATCGATAAAAATGACTGCGGCTAGCTTCAAACACAAAGTACCAGCATGCCAGAGGATAACTTAGCCTCAAACGTCTACAAGAGAGGATAATGTGTAACTACATTTAGTAGACTGTACCTGGATATACATTCATTTAACCAAATAGAAAAAAGTAAAATAGTTGTCATGTCGTATTGCTTGTTATCTAATTTCCTCATCTTTAAGCTTCAGTGTTTTTGTTTTAGTGGTTACACCTTTTTGTATTCTCATTCGAGAAATCAAATAACTACATTTTTTTTTTTTATATTTATTTTTGGGCTTTTTGTGCCTTTAATGGAGAGATAGGACAATGGATAGAGTTGGAAATCAGGGAGAGAGAGAGTGGAATGACATGCGGGAAAGGAGCCTCAGGGTTTTGAACCTTGGCCGCCCGCTTGGAGGACCATAGCCTCCATACATGGGGCGCGCCCACTAACCATTGCGCCACCAGCGCCCCAAATAACTTCATTTTTAAAGTTGTAAACTCCTCTACCAGAGCTCAAGAGAAATGTGCAGTTGGTTGGAAGATGGAGTCTTGAGCTTTTCTATACGGACACGAGCACCTAATGAGTGGACTTGTGTGGGATAAAATCTCAGATATTGGTTTTGAACGATTATCCTTCTTTTTTAAATGTAATATTCTCTGTATTTGATATCATAACTCAATACACACATCATCCACAATGATAAACAGTTAAATATATAATTCTTTATGTTATTATTTCTAACAGTTCAGCTATTAAATCAAGGCTCTGATGGTGTTTTTTTTGTACTGGCTGCATATTTTTCATATTTTTGCATACAGCCACACTTCCTTTCCCCGCTTGATCCACACTGAGAGTGGGGACAAGTACACATATGCACACACACACACACACACACACACACACACACACACACACACGACACACACAGATCAGCAACTTCTCAAAATGTCGCTTAAAAAAAACCCAAAAAGTGGACATACAGGACAGAGTTGGGAAATTTGAACCACTGGGTCCTCTTAGATATATGATGTCTGTCAGTAAGTGCTGGACTGTTAATTGCTGCTTTTGGCTAAAATTAAATCTTAGTAAGTACATTTGTGAAACAACATTTATGTGAGGCCAATGCATATTTGAAGTGTCTGTAATAAAATAAAAATTTGTGTATAAGGCCATCCGATCCTTAGGTCGACAATAAGGGGAGAATAGTGTTTATATTTTTGTATTCTTCAAGAAAGAAGCAGCATATTTAATTATTGAAGCATGTTCTCTCGTATCTTAGGTGCAGAAAATAGATTTGACCAGTTCTTGATCACTAACAGGTAAGAAGAACAAGCTCCGTGTGTACTACCTGTCCTGGCTGAGGAACAAGATCCTGCACAACGACCCTGAAGTGGAGAAGAAACAGGGCTGGACCACCGTAGGAGACCTGGAGGGCGCCGTCCACTACAAAGTTGGTGAGTGACACATTAACAATAATTGGGGCATTAAAAACTGCAATCGGCTAACGGGTCAATTTGATGAATACCTGGGGATGAGAATGGTTTTGTTCATGAAATTACAACCCTCTGGCTTGGAACACAGACTGTATGAAACATGGACTCAGTCTCAGTGACGTCACCTAATGGTTTCTGAAGAGGCGTTAAGAAGCCCAACATCGGCGTGGCCATGTTGGAAATACTGACTCTCGCTAACTTCAGGTCAATCTATACAGTCAAAGAGGCGAAGCTGAGGCTGTTATAAGTGTGTAGTAAAAATTCCCCCCCCCCCCCACAGTTTTTATGAAAACAGAAACGAGCTTTGACGATACAATTATTATACCAGTTTGTAAACATGTTTGTTTCTGCTGTTCTAAAGTGCATTGAAATACGAGACCTACAGTCATTTCTTGGCTTCTGGAGCCGGTGTGGACTCAGGAGAACAGGCAGAACAGCTTTTTGCACTTGAGCTTCAATTTTTTCAACACTAAAGGTTACGAAATGCTTGGAACCTTTGTGTCATCTCACCTGAATTTCTCTTCTGCTGTGACCAATGAAATTACAAATTAGTGAAGCTTGCAGCCTTGAAAAGAGTCCTCCTCTTCCTCCTGTTCGTTGATGAAAATAGTTCAGTTTGATTTCCATATGGTATAGATGGTCTTGAGATCAGCTGGTACCTAAACTTGTATCCGGTAGAAGGGTGGGCTCTATAAGGACATTCATTCCATATTCCTCGTTGATTCTGAATTGATAATGTCAGCTTTTTAGCTTCAATTTGTCAGATAATCATCTGAGTTTTTCGACAGGAAAAAGATAAAACAATGACTCTTATTTTTCAAACGTTAACAAACCGTTAAAGACGCAGAGCATACGTATGTGTGTGCACGTGATTGTTTTACGTATGATAAATGATGGGAGGAAAGCCCTTGATTGAATAATGTTCCTCTAAGGACATCAGAGTGGATAAATACTCTGTGCTGTCTAAAAATCAGAATGCCCTCGGTGATTGCAGTGCAACCGAGCAGACACCAGCACTTCCTGTTGGAAACTCCTCTCCATTGAATACAGCCGTCAGTCATGAAATACATTTCCTGTCAAAGTTTTAGTCATGTTAGACCATCGATTTCTGCTCAGATTAAACTTTTTGGAATCCCAGCTGGCAAAGACTGAACCGACACTTGGAAAGTACAGGACTTCCATAAGCGATGGATTGAATCGGTGTATGTGTGAAAACGCTCTGCACAAAACGTTTCTGTGACGCTCTCCTCTTCAGATAGAGCAAAGATGTTTTAATGTGAACATTTGAAATACTAAAACAAGTTACATTAAAAACCTCTAAGTGGCTACAAGTATAACCTGTTTTTTACATTTTGTGGCAACAATCTGAACTAATGTTGGATTCTAAAAATCTAAAATGCAAACAAGATCTGCACACCAAGAAGCTCCGGACCAACAGGCTGTTCCTCACACTGCATGTTGGCCCGAAACGTCACTTATCAATTAATCCTCCAAACGGGAGCTTCTTGGTGTGCAGATCTTTTTTGCTTTTCTTTACCTGTACCTGTGTTTTTGGATCCAGCTCTGAGGTGCAGGTCTTTTTGGATTTTTCAAAAACAAAAAAAAATCAAGGATTCTTGAGGTTGAGAACTTGTTGATTTATTTACGAAAAGTAGCAGTTAACAAGACTACTTACTGAAAACATGCATGATAAAATTACATATAAATAAATGAATATCAGTTAATGGTAACTGCCTTTTTAAAATGAGAATCAGGCACAGAGTAGGATGAGCTTTTTTTGGCATCGCTTCAGACCAAGAGAGAAAACTAGTGTGCTCATCCAAGCAAAATGCAAACAGGTGCAGGACAAGAAATGTCCTGACTGCAGAAAAAATCTTTGCACATGGTTCAATGCGAAATGGGCGATTTTATTTAACCAGGGTAACATTTTGATCTACAAGATCTTGCTCAGGCCCTCGGACCAAGAAATCATTGTCCAACATCCACTTGAACATGAGCATGAAGTTATCTAGATTGACACTGACAAACATTTTGTGTGAGCAGCTGATTCTGGCTTCCCACCTTGATGCCGTTTCCTCCTTTCCTTATGTTTTCTTCTTTTTATTCCTCAGTGAAATACGAGAGGATCAAATTCTTAGTTCTGGCTCTGAAGAATTCGGTAGAGGTCTACGCCTGGGCCCCCAAACCCTACCACAAGTTCATGGCCTTTAAGGTGAGTCAGCAGACTAGCTAGTCGATATTTAAGATTTAATAAAACATATATAATGTGTTTTCTTTTTCTTTTTTACCTAAGATTCACAGACATGTGTTTGTGAAGCTTACTATCAGTAAAGATAATCTCTGCCCTGGTGAAAATAATTACTGATCAACTCGACTCAACTTTATTTATAAATCACTTAACACACAACACTGTTGATCTAAAGTGCTGAACAGCGCTGATAGAGGGGAAAAAAGGAAGCATAAGAAGGTAACAGACAAAAGAAAATCAAATACATAAAAACATCAGCATTATGATCTTTACCTGCAACATGCAACAGTAAATCAACAACAACAGAACAACCATAGAAATGAAGTTTGAGCTTCTGCTGGCTGACTGAACAAGAGATGAAATGTTCTTCTGCCTGTGTGTTTCAGTCTTTTGGTGACCTGGTGCACAAGCCCCTGCTGGTCGACCTGACTGTGGAGGAAGGCCAGAGATTGAAGGTCATCTACGGCTCATGTTCAGGTTTCCACGCTGTGGATGTCGACTCTGGGGCTGTCTACGACATCTACCTGCCTACACACGTAAGAAGACACATTCTGCTGCTCAGCTGATAGAAAATGTCACTTTGCTGTTGAACTCGTTCAGCTCTGGGTGCTATCTAGATGATAAATAAGTTTGATAACAGGACTGATTGTGTTTTGCGTCCTGTAGATCCAAAATAACATCCAGTCTCATGCCATCATCATCCTTCCCAACACCGACGGGATCGAGCTGCTGGTGTGCTACGAGGACGAGGGTGTTTACGTCAACACCTACGGGCGAATAACCAAGGACGTGGTGCTGCAGTGGGGGGAGATGCCCACCTCAGTGGGTGAGGAATCAGTTTTCCCAAACTCTCACTCGACCAGTGACCATTGATTACTAATTATCTAACACTTGCTAACATAAGCACACAGTTATTGTATTTCACCTTCACAAGCCTCTCGTATTGATTATTTGTCCTGTAGCTGCAGTGTAAACCCTTACAGACACACAGACACACACACACACACACACACACACACATGTTTAAGGAGCTTTGAAGCACTAGGTGGTGTGTGTTCAGTATCACCATCATCACTCAATTAGGTTTTTTTTATGTGACTTCATACATTTCTTTAAATCTTTAAATGTTAGTGCATCAGCTGACTGAAAAATGTCTCTTTGCAGCCTACATCCGTTCCAACCAGATCATGGGCTGGGGAGAGAAGGCCATAGAGATCCGCTCGGTGGAGACCGGCCATCTGGACGGTGTCTTTATGCACAAGAGAGCCCAGAGACTCAAGTTCCTCTGTGAAAGAAATGACAAGGTGAGGCAGCCGTGTAAATGTTTAACATCTGATGCCGCCTCTTGATCTGGTGTAAGTTGTCACTTACATGTTGCCGTTTTGAGGCGGGACATTTCACCCCGTTATGCCTTGTTAGCAATGTGGCACAGGAAACTAGAATGGTGGGGCGAAGTTAATCGTTAATCGGTAATCGTCCCC
Source organism: Labrus bergylta (assembly GCF_963930695.1). Lineage (NCBI taxonomy): Eukaryota > Metazoa > Chordata > Actinopteri > Labriformes > Labridae > Labrus > Labrus bergylta. The sequence goes on from NC_089207.1 coordinate 9,521,984, forward strand.
TGATCGGCCATCAGAGGTAGTAACATCGGTGTAATGGGGTCAGGCGGTGGCAATTTTTAACATTGGAAGCCAGCAGGGTTGAACAGCGATGTGTGTGTGTATGTGAAGCTCTTGCTACTATATTTCCACAATATAAAATGTGACATCAATATAACTCAGCTGGGAATGCAATGAGTAAGTACTAAGTAAGTAAGGCGCAATTATGTAGGAATTCCAAATTAAATGCCCTCTAGCCTGCTACTAGCTCACTAATTTTCTATAAATAAAAACACATGGAGCAATGTAACAAATGTTTTAAAACGCATGTTAAAAGTGAGCTAATGCTTCTTCATGCTGCTCTTGTTTAACATAAAGGCTGTCTGCACCTTCAATTTCGGTCTTTGTGAATCACACAGATTTCCAGACAGAACAGATCATCAAACATATCAGAACTATGAGAAAAACTCCCCGAGGTCTTACACAGTCACTTTCTGTTTGCTCAGTGACTGCTCGCTCGGCTCTATCTTCGAAACTGCTCGACTTTCCCTTCTCTCCACTGTGCAGTTTGAACCAAAATAAAGTAAAGATATGAAACTTGTCCCCTCTCTGGGGTTCTTTTAGATGTGCTCGTATGGGAAATAATGTCAGCTTTGGAGGACTGTGGCATAAAGGAAGGAGTTCTCTTCTCGTCCTGTGTTGTGTAATCTCATGATTACTTTTGTTGAGACATTTCCAGCCAATATCAATTTTCTAACGGGGTTTTATTGTGGAATTTACAAAAAAAGCCTATGGAACACATCCTACTGCAAATATAATTAACTTTTTATATTATTAGAAAACCAGCTGTCGGAACAAAATTTCTAATGGGGCACAGTTTTTCGAATAATATTCAGATTTTTTTGATTTTTTTTGCAATTGGCAGCTATTTAATATTTAGTTTATCTTTTAAAATTTAGAAAGGTTTCCAAAATCAGATAAGATCATGTATCCCTTTTATTTTTGTGGTAATGTTGAAAAGTTTAAGAATCAGGATGATCCTATCCTCAGTGTTGCTTAAAAAAACACTGCCCTATAGTGAAATGGATTTAGTTTAAAATCTGTGTCTGTGTCATAGGAATATTATGGAGATGAATGATTAGTAACTGGTGTTAACATCCCTCTAAATGGTGTTTGGTGTTTAAATTGTGGTGAACTTGTCTGATTGGTCTCCTCCTGTGTGTCTCCTCTTCAGGTTTTCTTTGCCTCTGTGCGATCTGGAGGCTCCAGCCAGGTTTACTTCATGACTCTGGGCCGAAGCAACCTGCTCAGCTGGTAGAGGTCCACACCTTGTCCTCTTCCTCCTCCTTCTCCTCATCCTCCTCATTGTCCTCCACCCTCGCTAACACTGGATCTCAGAACCCACCGTCGATGTCTTGTCAGCACTCGGACAACCAAAAGATAATTTTAAAAAAAACAACGACTTACCAGCCCTTTGAAGCAGTCGACAACAACGACTTCACCTTAACCCTGGAGCTGCAGCCTCAGCGCACGACTGAGCTCTGACGCCGTCTGCAACACAGCGATCAACCAGCTATGACGCGCAGGAGTGGCCCACTGAAAAGCCTGAAGTGTCAAAAGTACAAAATGAAATCAGTGATTAATTATTGTATGATAGAAAGAAATGAAATGTGAATTTAAGACAGAAAAGGGGGCAAACTACTTTGTTCCTGTTTGTCAAGGTGCTGATCAGATCGTGATGGGAAACATTTTGTACTGCTGCATCTTCTCTCTGCTACTTTGGCTGGTCAGTAAGCTTGAGGTCTAGTACTGCTACCACAATATTACTACTTCTACTACTGCTTCTACCTTCTGCAGGTCTGCCTCTTGTAAGAAAGTTACCCCATGATCCCACCCTCTGCCCTTTCTAACGAGAGTTTGGTGGGGCGGGTGGGATGGGAGTCTGTTGTATTAATGCTACAGTAGTGTGTGTAAATGTACTTCTGTTTGGTCCAATTACTGCTGACATGCTGGTTAGAGGTCGGAGCTGTCAGCCGGGGATGAAATGTAAAAAAAAAAAAAAAAAAACCTGGAGCAAGTGAGCAGGAACAGTTAGAGGCAGGTTGAAAGGGGGCTAATGTTTGAGGTTGTACTGTAAGTCTGAGTAATAGGACTCGACAGGAGGGCGTGTGTGTGTCGTCAAAGTGTTGTGTTGTTCGGACAGGTGCTTTAAAAAAAGGGGGGGGGGGGGGCGATTGAGAGAGAAAGAGACGTTGAAGCAGAAGGCTTTCAGAATAGTATTTTTTGAATTATTGCTCTTATTATATTATGATTATTCCTTGAACATAAGTGTAACTATGTGGAGTAAAACATGTCTTTTACCTTGTTTTTTAAGATTTACGCACATCCAGCCCTCAGTTTGCTTGCTTTTACTCTGAACCCACCGAAGTGCGAGGTGTTCGTCTAAAGAGGAGCTGACGTGGGTGCAGTCCGTAAATATAAAATAAAGGTGTCTATGTACAATAAAATTTCATTTTATCTTCCAGGTAGTGTCAGTGGTCATGTTTTTCCCCTCATCCATAAAAAAAACATGACGACCTAAACTCAAGAAACTTGAACTGCTGTGAATAGTCAAGATATTCATTGAAAAAATATGTTAATGGAGTAATAAAAATAGAAAAGAAAGTTGAGTATGTGTGCGAGTGCAGACGGAGAGTTCAGTGTCATCGACGTATTGGGAGTTGCGGGGCAGAGAGGTAAACGTATTGTCAGCAGGTTAGTTGAAGCAGAGGAGTTTTTCTGGAAGGTTTTCGGTTTTTCTACCTTCCATTTCATTTTTCCTTTTTACCATTTTGTATGAATGCAATGCACTCAGTGTCAAGAATGTAGAAAGACTTATTACTGTGTGGTGGTCCAAGGCATGAGATGATGTTTTTTGCTTTGTTTCGTGTCACAAGTGATCAATCCTAGATGTTCAATTTATAGTTAAGACAATTTAAAAGCTGCAGCAGCGGAGCCTCTACGTCAGGTGTAGATATTTTTTGATGGGGGTGGGGGGGGTGGGGGGGGTGGGGGGGGGGCGACATTCAGTATTTGTCTTGCAACCTTTTTCACAGCTGTGAGGACATGGGTGGGTCAGAGCTGAGGGGGGTTTATTGGCATCCTGCGGGTTCTATCAGCACATGCCAGGCACTCTTTCATCCATGAAATGAGGATGTAAACCTTACAGCACCCAGACTCTGAATTTTTTGTGTTACTGTGATAAAAGTGTCACAAAACAGGCAAACACTAAACTGAATTTATATTCACTCAGCCGTGTGGGGGGACTAACTGGAGACGGAAACCCACATTTTCTGGAAAGAGTTTTCCTGATTGTGTTCCCTACTTCCTGCTCTGGCTGTTATTCGTGAAAGACTGTGCAGCAAACGGCAGCATCGGAAATCTATCGAGCTGGATTTTCCTCCGTTTTTTTTTCTCTCCACATTTCACCCGGAAAGTAGGTGCAAAGGAGAGTCCGGTTTGTGCTCTGTCCAAACATGTCTTCATCAGATAACAAACAAGTTTTCCTTGGATGAGTTTTCCCATTGACGACAACAGTGACACACATGAGCAGTGTGTTAACGTGTGATGAGGTTACTGCCGGTCACTCAGTAACAAACTTTAACCTCTCCTCCTACAGACAACAGTTTGGACCCCAATGCCGTGTCGTCAGAGGTCTGTGTGTGCATTAGTGCCCAGTTTGTGTCTCTTATTGCATCAAGGCCTTGATGGGTGGCTGTGTGGACTTAATGAAAAATGTGTGGCTAATGATATTCTTAATGGGCTAAAAAAGGACGAGATATAAGTCTGTATCTGATGAGAAAAAGCAGCCGCTTGTCTGCTCACATTGGATAAAGTGCCATGAGGGCCGCATATAAAAGTGTAAACCTAATGTTATGAAAACCACTACTAGGAAATCCTTTAAAATAAATCACTTGAAGCATTGTGTATTTTTAAGTTTTCTAGCTAGTCGAGAAGCTTAACAATAGTTTCTGTTGTTTCTGTAAGTCTATGTACACGTAAATATGCGACTGCGGTGGTTTAATATTATTATGCTCACCTTAGGTGGAGAAAATGTTTACAGAGAAAATGTTTTGTTACACTAATGTGCATCACAGTATTTATGTTTCATGCATATGCGTCTTTAATTCTTTGTTTTTGCTTTTGAGCCCGGTTTTCATTGGATATTTTCATTTTTCTGTCATCTCCCCCTTACCCATAAATAACCTACTTACAAAACAATAAAGAACACACGTGCTGTTCATTTCAGGTATTCACATCGTGCTGCTTCGACGTGGAAACATTGCAGTGACGTTACCTGCAGGCTTGGATGTGAGGCAACGTGTTTTTCCTCTGCTGTTTCTGCCATGCTACTCTAACTTGTGTCCTCTCTGTGTATGACAGGAAGTTGTGTATTTCCTGAAGGTTTCTTTTCTTTGAATAAACTTTAAAAGTAATTTTAATGAAGAATGTGTCCTTTGTCTCAAGAACAAATCCTCTGCGGCTGCTTGTTCCCTAAACACGCATTCAAACATGTAGAAAAAAGACATATTGTGCCACATGTTGGGTAACTGAAAGACTAACACGTCAAGTTGCACATTTGGACCTATTTCAACAGGTTCTTATGAATAACCGTGACTTTCAGCTCTTTAGAATACTAAGTGCAACACCTCCTGCTTTCTCAATGACTGACATCTTAGTTCAAGTGCAGATTGTGGTTTTACACATGAACAAAGTTACATCGTTTAAATTACAAGACATGTCATCTGAAGTAATGCAGTAATGTGAAGAGCAGTATCAGTGGGTGTCTGAGACGGCTGAAAGAGAAGTAATGAATCTTGTCATATTCTAAGATATTATTAATACAAACGCAGGTTGCCATGTCACAGACACTGAAGCTTCAGTGTTTATCCAGCTCTGCATCGGTCTATAAACCTTTCTGCGTTCTAACCTCTCTCCATTTTCAAAAGCATCTCCAACATTCATCCCAGTTTCAGCACGTTTCTGCTCGTGGAGCTTTTTAGAATCGGGTAGAATCAGCTGTTTTAATTTGACAAAAAAGAATCCTTCAGCATCATGGTATTCTAAGAAGAAGTCATTTCTTAATGGATTTATTTTTGTTTTTTAAAATAAAGAAAATTAGTGTAATGCACATTTAAACTCACTTTACACTTGACTTACATTGACAAAAGGAATCAATGCTGCCATACATTAAAAGATTTATTTCACCTCTGTTCTTGATAAAGGTGAGATTATTTATTTGAGGTTTGAATACATTACTGAAGGTTTGGTTTTTAGTCTGGACTTTTCTTACTTCGATGTTAGAAACGACTCTTGCTCAGCTCATGTGGCCTCGAATCTGATGATGAAATAATGACATTTATTATTCTGTGAGGTTCCCTGTGAGAGCTGCTCTCTTTAGGACAAAGGACAGTATTGTCTTAAAACACAGTAAGCTAATGCTTCATTTAAATCTTTGCGCCTTTGTTTGATTATGCCATCAAAGAAAGACGTGCAATTATCAGTTTTTAGGTCAGTCTGATGGCCTTACAGTGAAAGAACCGTACATGTTGAGTTTCTGGCAGGTGAGAAATGAAGCCGGTCCGTGGAACTGGTCACATATCTGTCAAGTGATATTGAGAATCAGGATATAAGAGATAATGAGGCAGTTTGGAGAATTCCCAAAAGATGCAACACCTCCTGCTTTCTCAATGGCCGACATCTAAGTTCAATAAACAGTATGTTCTTTGACAGTCACCCTTTGACCTACATTGATAAAGTAACGAGTGCATTGTATTGATGACTGTTTTTTCCTGCTTATTGATGAAATGGGATTTGGTGATAAAAAAAAATAATAAACACTATTTTAATCTTATGATAAAAAATCTGCTTTGCAACATCAGATGAAACGCAGAAGCTCAGACAAAAGCATCTTGTCTACTTGTCTACTGACATATTGTGGTAATAAAACATCATCATCCTCATCAAACTGGGAGGAAGTAGGAAGCTTTAATAAGCAGAGATCAGATAAATATCTTAGAATATGAATAAAACAAATCAAAGTTCAAGGGTTCATGGCTAAATAAGATGTAGCTTGTCTTAACTTCTTTCTCTCTGATGACCAACATTTAGTAAATAACAGAAGTCTGCTCATGGTCAGAGTGCAGAAGCGAGAATGAGGAACTAAAGCATTTGATAAAACACATGACAGACAGACAACATCCAGGAGTATATGATATAATAAAACCAGATCTACTGATTGTCCTTATGGCCAGTTTCAGAAAAGGTAGAAGGTTTACATGTTTGAGCATACACACACGTGATGGGATCTCGATGAGGTGATGACCTTTCTCCAACAAAATCTCATCACTTCATTATTGATTCCAAGTTGATGTTTGTGCCAGTTTGTTAAGATATTCCATCCAGACATTCTTGATATATCATGTTCACAAATATGGGAACGACATTGGTGCAGAAGCTAAACCAAGCCTCTGACTTTGGGATTGTTTCTATGACGATGGTTGGTTATACGCACATCACGTAGGTGCAGGGCAATGAAGAAGACAATGCTCACACACTAAATATGATTATTGTCATTATCACCTGAAGAAGACCACATGGTTGAAATATAAGCCAAAAAAGACTTCCGTGGCATTGAGCAAATGTGTGGGCATATCTTCTTCTTCTTCTGTTGTTTCTATGACAACCAATTTTGACCATACTGCTTGCACCATGGAAGAATCTTCATGTCGCCTGCACCAGCATGTCAATATTGGAAAATGCCCAGTCATGAACTGTATGACACAAAACTGAGTAATGCACATTACTGCACAATGATGGGTGGCCTGGTTTCTATGCAGAGAGACGACAGAACAGTGAGTCACACGAATGAAACCCAGCTTTTTTATTATTTACTAAGGAAGGTTAGCTAAGCACCTAGATTTTTCTCTTCAGGCAAAGCTTGAGGATCAATAAATGTAGTATTTGGGCTAAATTAAATCCCTTTATTGTTTTGAAGGTCAACCTTTTTAAATACTTGAATGACAAGATTTCTCTTTATTCCCCTCTTAATTTATTGTTTGTTTTTGTGAACTGAGTCATTGGCTTCACCTGCAATTTGAAAGTAATAGTTGTTGGTTTATTCTGGTTGGTCTGAGGAGCTGAGGACTTTAGTGAAAGAGGCCCATTGACGGTCAAACTGGTCAACATGGTTATGAATTTCTGATTTGAGTCTTGTCATTGCAATATGTTCTGAAAGAAGATTAAGAAACTGTGAATATTAAATTCTACCTGTCCTTATGAATGTGCACATGCACACGTACTGCATTGTTCCAAATGTAACAATACAGGAGTGTTGCATATTTCAATACTATACGACTAACCTGTTATTCATTAACCTATGCAACTCCTCTATGATAAGCATAACAAATAGTTCTCCCTTAGGTCAAATGACTCAGTCTCTGGAATGAGATGACATTAAATCATCAAAGCTTAATATGACTGACACCAATCACAATATGAAGTAAAAAGATTAACTTAGTGGACCAAAAATCTACAATCTTTGGGAGGTTGCTGGACAATGGAAAAGTCCAGATTCATGTAAAGATTATAATAATGTATAAAAATATGCAATTTTTAAAAAATAATTTAGAGAAAGGGTTCAACGAAAGAGTAACCGGAACGTAATTTTAAGACAATGGTTGAAGTAATTATTTAACACTTTTGAAAAATATACTCTCTCACTCTGTACTGTTAGTAAGAACAATACAAGTCTAAAAATGAAGTATGGAGCTGGAGGTGAGCAGGTGTAGCATTATTCAGGGGCAAACAGACACACATTCGAAAAAAGGAAAATCCAAATACTATCTGCTAGATAATGCTAGTGTGGTGACATACAATTATTTGGTGAACACAATTAGCTGTAAATACTGCAGTGCAGGGAACTGAAAAAATTCAGCGTTCAGAGGTAGGAATCGGAGAAATTTACCTATTTTCCTTATTAAAAAATGATTCAAACCAATCAACAGGGTCTCTGGATTATTGGAGAGCTGACTCATTATTGAATTATTCCAGCTTTATGAACAACAGTTTCATGATGGTGTGCTTGAACTTAAATTGATTTTCTGCCTGTGGTGCAAGAGGCAGATGCAACAGCTACAACAAATGTAAACATTGGTAAAACAACACCACTACATTTTTTCTCAATGAACCTGCATGAAATCACACTGGGTGGCAATAGCAGTAGCTCTTCCTACACAATGTACAATGTGTGTATGTGAGTAAGTGTGTGTATATACTTCATTAGTGTGTGTTAAGGAGTCAGCAGACTTGAGTGATGAGCTGTGCAGTACACAGTGTTACATTGGGAAACCTGAGAAATTTCCATTTCAGAGGGGTGGGAACCTTGAAAAGAGAGCTCAGGTTCCCCCTGAGTGGCAGGAAGCTGACCATATGTTCTGTAGTCAACGCTGTCACCACATCGGCTCACACGGTCACACTGCCACTGAGGCCAAAGAGCTCACCTCTACACCGTAAGTACACTGTGTGTGTGTGTGTGTGTGTGTGTGTGTGTGTGTGTGTGTGTGCGTACGTGTGTACATGTGTGTGTGTGTGTGTGTGTCTTCACCTAATATAATTTGCAAATATCAAAGCATATTAATACCTAATGTAAAAAATGTATATGAATATGATTGGAATGTGTGATGGTATACATAGATATGACTGTGTGTTATTGTGTGTGTATCTATCTATAGGATTGATATTTTAGAGATTTAGAGTCTATATAGATCGATATACTGTAAAGAGAGAGAGAGAGAGAGGGAGAGCTGTCAAACGATTACATTTTTTAATCACGATTCATCGCTAAGTTTCAATTGCTTCAGTCAACTGCATTTTTTATCACATGTTGGGAATTGGATTATTTCACCTCCAAAAGTAAAAATTGTTCAACTTTTCTTTTCAATGTTTTTACTGTCTGGAGCTGAGAACTGCTTTACTTGCTGTATAAATTCTGGTTGAGCTACAGTGCTCCTAAAGGAACATAAACATGGTGAAAAAAATAATAATACATTCATTTTGCACCATGAGTGCATCGAGATGAAGGCGTTAACACTGACGGCCTAAATATCCTTATCGTCCTCTTAGCTGAAATTTGCAAACAGTGAATATGCATGTACATTACATACAGTATATATATATATATATATATATATATGTATATATACACACACACACACAAATTTAAGCTATGACTGACAATAAGGAGTTTGATCTTCAGAAAAAGGGGCAAAATATTTATTTAGCTGACACCATCCCTTGGTTTCAATATCTTCAAATAGAACTCTTTTACTCTCATTTAGAACAACGACACGCCCACAGATTTTATGAATGGGGTTGCCGTTTGATGACACATTTGACACATTAGAGGTTTTTATCCAGAAAGACTCATCACTGGTGTCGTATAGGCGAGAGCATTTGAGTGGGAAAGTGCTGCCTGTTGTCAGAAGCAGAAGTGAAAATAAGACTGTTTCCACGGAAGCCGTGTTTTAATTCTGCTGCCAAAAAAAAAAAAAATGTATTCTTCCTGTTGAACTAAGTCCAGCTAAAATTAATAAAAAATATAATGGAAAAACAATATGGACTAGAAATAGATTTTTTATTACTATAGGATTAAACTGTTTAGGGTATTAAAATATGTTACCAAACATAAATCTCACACCCGCCAGAAATGATTGTAGCATATGTATACTTTCACGTTAACTGCCTCATCTAAAAGAAAATAAGAAGCCATGGTGAAACCTGCTATCATTCCTTTCATAAAATCCGACGAATCAAACTAGAAATGGACAACATTAGGCTATAATAAATATTGTTCATGTTTTATTAAACTTTTATAAACAGCGCAGGTACACTTTATAATCAAAAATATCTTCTAAAAAAGTGAAATTTTGATTCCATTGTCAATCTATTGTTTTATTACATAACTACTGTCTGTATTATTTTGCTGGCATTTGATCAAAATGACCTTTCGCCCACTAAAGTGACTCATGATGATGATGGTAAACCCTGGGCTTAAATTTGGCAGCTGAGCGTGGGGGCGGGATGACAAGGAGTGCTAGCATTGATATCATCACTAGTTTTGTGATGTCACAAGTTTCTACAAAGCGCAAGAGAGTTTAAATTAAAGCTAGACGTCCTTACAACCCATATCAGCCAACATCAATCAGCATCAACAGCTTCAATATTTGGTTCGGTGACATTTTTGTTTTCTATACTGGGATTGTTATTTTCATGGTTAACTTAAATACAGTGTCAAACCGAACACTTTTTATAGCTGTTATAACAGTTTCTGTTCCCTCAGATGTCTATCTTGTTACTGTAGACAAAATTATTTAAGTGATTTTTGACTTTACATTTTTGTGTCACTGCAGACTGCCAACATGGTTCCCTTGGTAGTGATTTTTGCTGTGTCCGTCATGGAATGTGTTCTTGGAAGACCGCCAACACTTGCTCCACTGCCAATGAAAGGTGAGCGTGCAGAAAATATGTAGCTTCAAATATGGTGCATTAATATATTAACTCAAACATTTTTGTTGCTAGGTTAAGTACCTAACCTATATTTTTATCTTTAAATATAGGAACTGATGTTGCCACTTTTAAGACTTCTTAGTTTTTCACAGCTTGATCCAAAAGGCAAATGAACACGGTTGGAGATTTTGAAGACGTTTTACATCTCCTTGGAAAGGCTTCTTCAGTTCTAAAGTAAATAGTCGATGGAGCTAGAAATTAGTTCATTTTTAGTTTTAAATTGAGGAAGCCTTTTGTAGGAGGGGTGAAACAGCTTCAAGATATTCAACCAAGTCCAGTTGCCGTTGGATAAAACTTCAAATTACCATGGATGTCAGAGAACCTACACAGACAATAGTTAGCTTACCAATTACTGGTTAAATGGACCAATGCATGACTGAACTGACTGCACAAACTATTTTAACCCCTATGACTTAGTAGAAAGAAGTTAGAGAGGGATTGATATATGTTTACTGATAGAGGTTTCTGACATTGCACCCAACATGATACAATTTGGGGCTGAAGTTATATTGAACCGTTATTTGTGGAGATTTTAATAATTTTGGACTGACAAATTTTCAATAATACTCTGAACACTGCCTTCTCTATAATATGTATCATATTAATATGTATCATATTCATATTTCCTCCTCTAATTGTGTAACCGCTTTGAACTTTATGCTGCCTTTACAGCAATTTGTAAGTGTTTGAATCTCTTTTCCCCTGCAGACGGCTGCTACTTGGTGTCTCCAGAGGTGATGATATTCGAAATGGAGGGAGAAGCCATTATACTCTCCTTTCCAATGTTTTGGAGAGTGCTAAAAAAACGCAAGATAGCCCCTCCAACCGCAAAGTACATAATCACCAAGGACAATGAGGCAGAGGATGCGCCCTATCAAGGCGAGGGGCGTGTCCAGCAGCATGGCAAACAGTTGTGGTTGCTCCCAGCTCAGGCTTCAGATTCGGGGGAATATATCGGCACCTACAGGTAGGCATCAAAGCTGCTATCTCACCTTCACTGCTATTTTCTTTGGGCTGACTTCTATAGAATTTCACAAAGGTAATGACTTGCAAGAAAGTTGCAAGAAATAAGTGACAACATTATTTGTTTGCATAGCTTGAATCTACAGCAATATACAGTGCATTAAACATATTTTTGCAAATTGGATTTAACTCACACAAAATAAAATATGAGTATTAACTCACTAGATAAACTGGAAAATAACAAAAATAGATTGATGTTAATTTGATGATAAGGAGGTAGGCAGGTTCAAGTTAAATTCCTCTGAGGGAAACATTCATTCAAAACGTGCCTCAATTTTTTTTTTATTGTGTGCCTCTGTCAGTACACCGTTACGGTCAGAGTGTGATACCAAATAGCCTCTTTTACATTTGTAAAGAAGTGGCGTAGTGGTCACGTGCCCCATTTACGGAGGCCATATTCCTGCATGTCATTCCCCACTCTCTCGCTCCCTCATCTACGACTCTATCCACTGTCCTATCTCTAAAATAAAGGCACAAAAAAGCCCCCAAAATACATCTTCAAGATTATTTGTTTTTGCACTCTCCAGCAACTTTTTTTTTCCTCTCCAGGAATGACACATACTGTGTAACGGGGAGTATCTCGCTACAAGTGTACAAGTCCAGTTCTGCGGACATAAAGAAATGGTCCTATTCCATCAGTCACCCAGTGGGGGAGGATCTGAAATTCAGCTGCCCAAATCTAAGTGACTTCAACCAGACAGGCAGACCGATAGAGTGGTACAAGGTGAGAGAGAAAAATCCTCTTTTGGCTGGATGAGGATCTCAGCGTCTGACTAAGTTCAACAATGAGTTAGTCAGATGCTTTAGTCTTCACTCCATCACAGAAGTCAAACTTTACGATTTTAAGATTAGTGTAGGAGCCAAAATGCTTTGATTGATTCTTGCGAGAAACCCAACACAACACTGTGAATTTGTATTTGAGTGTAATACCGACACTGAACACTAGGTGAAGTCTCGCATAAAGCCAAGGCTCCAGGCAATTGGATTGAGGAATGTGTTTCGGAGTTTTTTGACCATGTCCGCGTGTTGGGCAGTTGACTTGAATGTAACCGTTTGTGTGTTATTATGAGTGAGACATTTACGCCTATCATTGAATCCTGAACTAAAATAAACAAATTGAAGACTCTAGTGGAAAAGACTATCAGACAGTTGTTTGTTGCAACGCCAAGAGCACGTGTCCGGAAATAGTTCCACAACCCACACCTCAGTGGTGACTGCTTTGGACAATATTTGGTTGTTTTAAAAATAGTCCCCACAGTAATTAGTGTGACTGACATTGGGTGCTTTTTGAACCAGACAGTTTTAACTGAACAAATCTGGACTTGATTCTTACGTCAACAAGTTTCCAATTTTCATCATGATCATTGTCAGAAAATAATACTTTGTAAATAAAATCCTTAAATTAAATTGTACTAATAGTACATAAGATGTTGATTATTTTTGCCCTATCTTTACTGTGTCAGGTCAAATTGAATGTAAACGTTGCCAAGAATTTCTGAAAGCTATTTTTTTTACATTTTCAAAGACTATTGTTAAGCAAAAGAGCAACTTTACTTTGCAGGAAGCAGCTCAAGCTGAAAAACATTCAAGCTGTTTAAATGTGTCTGCCATTTTGACCAATAATGACAATTGAGAACTGCCATTATATCTTCAAGGGAGAGGACTTACAATAAACTTGAACTTCTTCAGGATATAGGGGACTTGCTCCTTCTCCTTAAGTGAATCTGTATGTTTTCCTCCTGACAGAACTCCAGCCTAACTTCAGTTCAGCCGGACAAGCCAGACTCCTCTTTTTGGGATACAGGAGACCTTGTGATTCCAGCTGTGAAGAGATACCACGCAGGTCTATACACCTGTCACCTCAGAGCGGTCATCAACAACCAGCAGTACAAAGTCAGCAGAGCTGTGCTGCTCTGTGTCGAGGGTGGGTGATATCAGAATTTTCTCTACGAATATTAGAGCTGTAATCTTTAACATTCCTTTTGCAGGTTTCTTGAAATAATTATCCAAATGTTAGTTGACAAGAATTAAATATTGTTAAATATTAGAGCTTCTTATATAAAAAAAAAAAAGCAGGCAACTTAATGATGCACGTAATTCTTTAAAACACAGCGCTGACTTTCTTTCTCTTCTGCTCTGTTAAAAAACTAAATACCAAGAATAATGATAGACTTTTTACTATTGGCTGAAAATGAATGCACATTTAAAGTCAGTAAAACTAAAATACTGTAAAAAAACAAAAATGAATACCTACCATGTCATCTAATAGTCTTAATCATCCTTTAATAGGAGTTGTCATTGATTTCTCTGAATAGCACTATAAAGGATTATCCTGCCCTGCCACCTATTGGTCTGATGGGTGCAGCACACTGACTCAAATCAGCCACAGGAACAACACACCTCCTTCTCAAACCCACACTGTTACATGCTTGCATGATAGTATCATTATGTGAAATGAGTCATCGTTGCTAATTTTCTGAGGAGTTGTTTTTGTGGTTGTGTTTACACTTTTCTAAATGTGTGTGCGTGTGTGTGTGAAGGTCCTGACCCTGTAATCACTACCACTGTGCATGATCCTTCTAAGACCTCTAACCAAGAGCCATTTAGCAGCAGCAACAGCACTGTTCACAGTGAGTTTGTCTGACGTCTTTTACCACTTTTAAGGGTATACATTTCCCTGTGGAGACAACTGAAGTGTTGCTACTGATTAAATGTATTTTTCTTTGTATCATAGCTCCTGTTATTCGACCCCCTGTGATTGTCTCACCGCTGAATGGAACCATTTTTGAAAGTCTGCACGGTAAGGGATTAGAACAATAAATCATAGAATAGCTAAACTAATTTTCATCTTCAAAAGGCTTTAAAGCATTTAAAAAAAAAAGAGAAATAATAACATTTAAAATGTCAATCATCTATGATGTCTTTCACTTTCAGGACTGGAGCTGATTTGCAAAGTGCTCACTGACTGTCAAATGTCAGATAACACTGAGGTCGCATGGTTGGCCAATGGCAAATCAGTGGAGTCGTCTTACCTTGATGGACGAGCTCTGCAGGGTGGAAAGAGGTAATTGTGGAGTATTTGGTGGATATTAGTCAAAGTATTAAAACAGGAGTCAAAAATAAATAATTTCTGGTGATATTTCTCTTGAGGAAAAAAGGTAAGAGAATTTCACCAAACTTAAAACAAACTTTAAGGCATAAACTTGTCCCCAGATTATAGTGCAGAGAAAAATGGCTGCCACCTTATTGTTTATGTTTACAGATGGATATGTGTATCTCAATGTTTCAGAGTAACAAGGGTGTCTGAAGGCTGCCAGATTGAGTTGAGGCTGATTGTTGTAGCAGTTACAAAAGAAGACTTAAAGACGGAGCTGAAGTGCATCACTCACAACCAAGAAGGGAGACAGGAAGTTGTTGTAAAGCTTCAACTTGAGGGTGAGTTGTGTAATGTGTATTTTTATAACCAGTTTAAAATAACACAGCTCTGTTTTTTTTTTTCAGATTTTATTTATTTGATACAATATTTGCAAAAACTGCTCAAGTTGGTTTGTTTGACTAAATTTAAAACTATGACAAGGTTGTTTTTAATTCTTATTTAAATAAATGTTATAAAGGTGGGTAAGATTTCAACAACACTCTACAATAAACTTTGATTGAGTTGTTTATTTATTTAACAAGTTTACCCATTTAGTTTGTGTTGCAAATTAATTACCGGTATTATGATCAATCTATGTCTCTGCAGACACTTTAATATCAAAAAGAGTGTTGACCTGCTGTCAATATACATTTTACAAGATAACTTTTGATGGCTTTATATGAACATAAAATCACTGACTGGGAATGGCCTTTCTCTCTCACGGCAGACTCCACATTTACATGGCTGGTGGTAGCTGTGGTGGCTGTGTCCTGCTTTCTGACTGTGAATTCTATCTTCTGCTACATCCTCTGCAAACCTCAAAGGAAAAAGAAAATGGATTACTTTCTGGCTCGGCAGAACAGCACCTTCTAACTCTGCTTGTGTCCACGCTCCCTCCACATAGACCTTCAACTGTGGGTTTCAGCACTCCTTTTATTGAATTTCCGTGTTTACACCAAGCTGTCACCCAATGTCCTCCTGTTTGTACACCAATGTCAGTGTAGGTCGGTGTTTGCGGTTTCAGAAGCTGTTTTTTCCTGGAAACTTGAAACCTTGGTGTGAAAACGGTTAAGGGAAACCAACCCTCTGAAATAGGCTACACATAAGCCAACCTGTTTACCCTTATGGAAAATGTTTGATTTAAGATGAAGTTGTTGATCTATATCAGTCAAACTGCTTTATATATAGTTACAGAGGGCTAAGACATGCAGAGAAGCTTTCAAAGGAAAAAGTAGCAAAGACATGTGTGGAACTGCTGCATTGGATTGATTTCCATTTTTACAAAGACTTTTTGTGACTTTTGAAATCTGTTTTATGTGATGGTTTTATAATTGAATGGATATGGTTTATATTATGGCTGCAGACATTTGGAAAGTTTTCTCTTCATGCATTGTCTGTATAAGTGTGACAGGATGCTTAAACATGTCATGGAATACCTTTGCTGACAATGGCAACATCTGCATATATACAACATACAACAACTGAAGAAATGTGATTGGTTTCATTTTCCGGGCAGGTAGGGCATAAAGAGATTTAAAACATAACAAGCAGTAAAAACTTTATTATAACTGATACGAATTACAATAAAACAGCTGAATATATTATTTTGAAATATATTGATATTGTAATAACTGTGTACATGGTTCACTGAAGTTGCTGTTTGCAGTAAATTTAACAGATTAACATAACAATCAGAGGTGTTTCCAGTGTTACGCTCACCCAAATTATAGGGCTTAAGGGTGACATTGATGGCTCTCTGTGAACTTTGTTCAAAATTGGACATTTGTATCTTTATGACAGAATTAATGGCTGACCTGTTGCATTTGACTGCATTAAATATAACAGGTGTATTAAATAAAAAGGCCCTTGGTGCAAGTGCAAGTGGTATAACTTTATTTTTTTTTAAGAAAAGCTTTTCATGGTTGTATCTTGTACAACAGTAAAAGGTTGATGTTTGGTGTTCCTCAGGGCTCATTCCTTGGTCCTTTTCTGTTATCCCAGTATATCTTGGTTCCTTAATTAGTAGACTTAAGTGCAGTTCATATCAGTGTTTTGTGAATGATTCTAAACATTACTTTCAGCTATCCAGGATTTGATATCAAATATCTGTGTCAGAAGATCTTTGTGGGACAAAATCAAGGCTGAAAAACCAAAGCAGAACAAGCTCTGAGCCTTTGAAACCATTTTCCCGCTGGTGATAAAACAAATGCCCTTAGATCTGTTAAGAATTTAAGTGATTGGACTCCATGACTCCAATTTTGGATCCTTCAGCTCTTGATATAAGAATATTGTAGACACTTATATCAAGTGGTTTGTAACAAACTTCTCCTGAACTATGAATTTTATTTTTCCACATTTAAGATAAGAGATGAAAATCACAATAATTTCTTTTTGTCATAAAATTAACACAAAATTCTACATTTACATAAAAATCTGGTTATAAACAATGTTCAGTAAGAACGGTTCACTGTCAATAATAGGCCTATGAGCACAAGAAGCTACGTTATGCAGAGCTTGCAGCAGAAGCAATGCAGCATGGCTGGAAGACCAAAGTCTATCCAGTTGAAGTGGGATGCAGAGGATTTGTTGTGTCGTCTACCATCAGACTGCTGAAGGAGCTTGGAATCCACGGTCAGGCTCTGCGGAAGACCATCAGATCACTTTCAGAGGCGGCTGAAAGAAGCAGCCGGTGGATTTGGATCAAGCGGAAAGATCCATGCTGGGTGAATCTTTGGGACGGTTTGACACGGGACACACGCTGAGAGCTGATCATCCTTCAGCGGGCCGCCCTTGTGGAGGGTGTACAGTGAAAGGCCGAAACACCCAGTGATGCAAGGGTACACTACTGATGATGTGGCCTGTGCTCAACTGTCCTGAAGGTTACCCAGGCCAAGATACCCGTACCATACCGTACATCAATTTAGTTTCCCAGTTTAACTTGACTTTTAATAGATTTGTATCAAAGTTTAAAATTCTGATTATGACAACCCTACTTAAAGAGCCCATATTATGCCCTTTTTGGGGTTCGTATATTTAATCCATGTATCTACTTTTGTACGTTCACAATAGCTAAAGTTTGAAAAAAGTGTCTGTTTTCATAGACTACTACTCCTCTTTGCTCCCTCTACACTCTGAGTCCAGCAGCTGCTCTCTGTTAAGCCCCCACTGTTAGACCCCACTGTTAGACCCCACTGTTAGACCCCACTGTTAGACCCCATGTGGGCCAAGTCTTCTCTGATTGGTATATAGGGCATATAAAACCAGAAAAAGCACAATATGGGACCTTTAACAGTGCATTGAACATCAAAGTGATGTTAACAGAGAGTTAAAAAATGCAATACAAACACTCTTCCTCCTCATGGTCACTGTCAGTACTTTTGTGTCATGTAGGTGGGACTAATCACTCTGAGTTGAGGTTAAGAGATTAAGTTTCCTCTGCTGTTCTGCTGTCGTGAGAACTCTCATCGTTCCAGCATCTACTTAGTGTCTCTGTTGCTTTTTCTCAGGTGAGTCAACCTCCTTACTTAGGCTTACCAATCTACAAGTTGACTTCTTTTTTAATCTTTTTTTGTGCAATATAAACATAGCCAGAATTCAAACTGGGTAAGAGGGGGGATAGGCAACTATAGTAAATTTTGTAAAAAAAAAAAACTTGAACTAACCCAATGTTGAGAAGCAATGGCCTTGCAGAGTAAAACAAAGCAGATTTTTAAAAAAAAACAAAAGTGCCAAGTTAAACTTCACTGTAATGTCCTGGAAATATAATTTTCTGGTTATAATTCTCACTTTGCTGGTTATAATTCCTATCCCATTCTTGAAATGAAATGTGACCTTACGTTAAAGACCATAGTTACACAGTCATTCTGCCGGAAAACATTGATGGATTTGTATTGCAACTCGACTAGTCTGCAGAGGTGTAAAACCGAAAGGTGTTTGTTTCTACATATTTCTGCTTGTGTTTTTCACAACATGCAAAATAAACCAGCATTGGAAAGGTGGCAAAGAGCCTCAAGTTCTCATCAACAAGTGACCACATTTTCCCCGAAATAGAAAAACTGAAAGTAAAAGTTATCCACAATGTGCATGTGAAGAGTTTGTAACCTTCTATTAAGGGTTAACTGTCCTCTGTATGTTGCATTTCTTTTTAGCATTGCAACACAGTGTGGTTTGACACTTCAGGAAACTTTTTTTTCTTCTGGTTTATTTATTCAGCCTTTTAGAGTAAGATACAATCTAACCTGTACTTTGCTGAACAAACATTTCATAATCTAAGTCATTTGAATGGAGTTTTAGATTCAAACAAAAAAGCCAGCGTGGGAAATCCTAACATGAACAAACATACAAGTAGTTTCATAGAACATCTAACCCCATAACCACAATGAAAACTTTTTTTCTGGTGGGAAATACATTTTCTTTTACCTTAAACTCAAACCAGTGGGAATTATTGCATGGTTACGTTTTTAGTGTTCAATGAGTCATGATTTGTGTCGAGCTTTAAAGGCTAAATGGCTGAAAGCATATTTCCAATTCTATATCTGGGATTTTATAATTTCCTTGAATTGGTGCTAGAAGTGGTGACTCATGTTAAAATATTCCCACGATGTTTGTTCTTACTCAGTCCAGATTGAGATGTCTTAAAGTTTCTAATGCCTGCTGTTGATACAGACTCTTCTTATAAGAGAAGTCTGCATTGGCTGCACTATTTGCTTTATAAATGGATTTATCATCAACCCACACATCTATAATGTGGCACTCTTTTAATTAATATACAATATATTAAATGCATTTTTTGCATGTATTTCAATCAACTATTTGGCTTTTGGAAAACTATATACATTTAGTTATATCTGCATAAAATACAAGTGTGAGTTTATTTGGTGTCTTGTATTTAAATGAGCTTAATTAAAAGAGAAGCAGATTTTCAAAGCTTATTTTACAACATCAGCAGAATAAGGTTGTCAATAGTCGATACTTTTCCATACCACATTTTAAAACAATATGATCCACATTATTTGAATGATCAATAGTACTAAAAAGTACTGAAGCTTTAAAAAAACTATGTGAAAAATGTGAGTATTTCATGAGACAGGTGAAGTAGAGAGGAATGAATCCATCAGAAACTGCAAGCAAACACCTGCACACTGTCTAAATTACACAAATACATTGGTAACGATGATCGGAGGACAATGGATGGATGACAACGTTTCTGTAACAAAACAGGACTTCATTATTTGTATTGATTGTGAGCAGGACTGCTCCCAAGATTGAACTTTGTGAAAATCCTAACTTAACTTGGATTCAAACTTGTCCACTTTTGCACAAAGCTGTTAGTGAGAGAGGCAGTTGTTAAACCATGTCCTAGCAATGGGATGAAATGTTGACATTTTATAGATTCTAACGGATAAATCAACAACATAATTACACTGGTGTAAATTTCATGAAGTCAATTTGTAGTATTATTTTAATATAGCTTAAAATTATTGTTTGATTTCTATGTTATTCGCAAAAATGATCAAGTAGGGTTACCCTCCCTTCTGCATGACCTCATGTCAACTAGGGATGGGTCATGATTATCAAATATTTGAATACTTATTAACTTATTTAAGAAATCATAACAACTAATTTAGAATCTCTTAACTTAAGGAACGATGTATCTCACTTAACACAGTTAAATGAATGATCAATTAAAAATATCTATTCTACTTAAGATTGTTATTCAAATTGTATTCCAGTAATTGCCAATAACTTTCAAGTAGTAATTTTCCTTCAAATGCCCGGGCTATATGTCAACCCCTTTAGGTTTGCCTGTAAAAATAAGTCAGTGTAAATGTTGACACGAAAAAAAAACTCCCAAACGGCTGACCTTCAGGTATAAGAAGCCCCTTAGATTACAATTTATAGGGGGCTGTCAGACAGATTTCTGCGAGCAGTGAAATAAGCAATGATGTGACAGTTGTGCACTGCAAAAGGCTGGGGTGAAAAAAAAAACCCCACACCAGCAGCAAAGTAAATTCACTGCAGTTTCTCTATGTTACTTCAACAGGTTTCTCTTCCTCTGGGGAGGAAGAGAGGTACAAATGCTGTGGTTAAAAAAAAGATGCATTGGCTATCCACCGCAACAGCTGTCTTTGCTACTTTTTCTTTGAAAGCTTCTCTGCACATCTTAGCCCTCTGTAAAGCAGTTTGACTGATGTAGGTCAACAACTTCATCTTAAATCAAAAATTTTCCGTAAGTGTAAACTGGTTGGCTTAGGTGTAGCCTAAATAAGAGGGTTGTTTTCCCTTAACCGTTTTCACTCTGTGCTTTCAAGTTTCCAGGAGAAACTAGCTTCTGAAACCGCAAACACACCGACCTACATATTGTTAAACTGACATTGGTGTACAGCAGTATCAATGTGGCTGCTGCTGCTGCTACTCACTTTAGAGCCACCACTTACAGAAGATGATATTGTTAGGGTCACGAATTGATATCTATTCGATAGTGATCAATATGCTTCGATATCAATTCAATATTACACATTAGATGAGAGAAATACCCAGATAACTACTCACAGTACCTTCTTATATTTGTTTAATAATTATTTGTTTGTATTTGTTTAAAACAATCTGACTCAAAAATGTATTCTATCATTGCATTATTCTTTAATAAACAAAGAATAAAACATGAAAGTACAGTATGATCAGTGCATATTTGTGCCTGAGCTGAATTCACAGTGCCCCCAGAACAAACAGATCACGAGGAGTTCAGGGGTAGTCCTCCTGAAAATCTCCAGAAATTTTCAGGCAAGACTGAAAGGGAACGTTCACTGGCATTAAGCAGGTTTCACAATAGTTTGGCCTAATGGGCGGTTCTAGGCAGGGGCCAACAGGGGCCAGTGCCCCTGTAACAGTGAGCTTGGTCCCCCCTGTGGCCACCCCTCCAAAAGGAAGAGCCCCCCTAATAACACATATACAGTATTTGACTCAACAACCAGACTAACAATCTAGTATTAAATATTGTTACTGAAACAAATATAAATCATGGTATTTTATGTTGTAGCATAATATATATATATATATATACTGTATATATATATATTTTGTTAAGTGATTATCTTTATTTTTCACCTGGGTTTAATGTTCCCCTCTGACAAAACAGCTGGCCCCAGTTTGACCCTGCCAGTAAAAGTGCTCTAGAACCACCACTGTTTGGCACACTTCCAGAAGTGTTAAACAATGTTTAATCAAAGTGGGAGTGGAAAAACGTTGGGAAACCCAGAGCGAGAAGAGAAAGCCATTATAGAGACAGGTTGGACTAGTACGAGGCTTGATTTATAAAGGAGATTAAACTGTTTTTGCTGAACGTTAAACGTGCTGTCACGAACAAACTGGACCTGTACCTTTCTCTCCTAAAGCTTTTCGTATTCATGTTGTCCTCATTCAATTCTAGGTTTTTTCAGCAATGGTCCTGCGTCCAACACTTACAAGCCTCCTCATTTTGCTCAGGATGTGTTGGATCTGTAAAGGATTTGAACAAGGTAAGCCGAGTCAAACTGGATTCAGAAAGCCCTTCATTAGAAAAGAGAGAGTTTATGTATATAGAGTCAGGGATTCAATTTTTTCATGTTTTTTTTAAGTATTGCATATCATTAGTTTTGGCCGAGCTCACTGGGCTGGTCCCCCTCTCCCCACAACGAGAATAACAGACCTTCACAGAAATACTTTTTAAAATTATTTTTCAATGAAGGCAATACATACAGTACATGTACAACTTAAAAGGGCAAAGTAAATATTATGTTATTGAGTAAAGTGTTTCCAATCTTCAGCACTAAACACATGTACTCTGGGCCTCCATTGATTCTCACATGCGCATCACTCCTCTTCAACACAAGAGATAGGAACACCGATGAGTGCAGGAATAAAGCGCTTATGAACACATTACACACCACCACCCAGGAGGCCGCAGAGGGATACGTTCCATGAAGTGAGGCATAAAGAGAAAGTCATGCAGTGTCACTGTATCAGAGCATTGATTGTTTATAAAGATGGATCGCAGCAGCAGACCAGACTATGAATCAACATTTTTAGTATGTTTCCCAAGACTTTAGGAAACATATGCCTGTAAGCACTGTTGCTGTAAAGTATGTTAAGTAAAATTTGATCATTTTCCAAGTTAGAACAATCACAAAATAAAAGCATTTTCCAGTACTTGCTAGCATCAAGTTAACAAACTAAGATATAAATCCAGGTCCACCTCTGAGATAGTGTGCCCAACCTTGAAAATAATGCAGCAGACGCCACTGGTCAAGTCTTTTTTCAAACATCTGCCTTACCAGAAAATCCCAATTAAATGTATCTTGTTCAATAAATAAAAGTCAATTCTCCTTTGATGATTGTTTTTCAGAGAACTGTACAACC
Organism: Labrus bergylta; assembly: GCF_963930695.1. Lineage (NCBI taxonomy): Eukaryota > Metazoa > Chordata > Actinopteri > Labriformes > Labridae > Labrus > Labrus bergylta. Next base: position 9,545,121 of record NC_089207.1, read on the forward strand.
TTCAAACATCCATTTGAAAGGCCATTTGTATAACTGAAGAAACTTGTCTTGCCAGTCCTCTGTGATTCTAATAGATAAGTAATCTAAAAAAACAAAAAATTCCCACACTGATTTTTTTGGAAAAAAGAAAGGCCCACCAGTCCTCCTGAAATGACCAAGATATTTTCAGGAGTGCATTATGTTAAAACGGCTCACTCTTGTCCAAATTCCCATCGAAAATGTCTAAAACCAAATCTCTATCAGGCAGGTTCTCTCAGATTTGTATCAATATTAAATCACCAAATAGTTAATTGATCCCCTTGTGATGATTGTTTTGCAGAGAACTGTACCAACCACAAACTCCGGTTTGAGACGGTTTATTCTGTTCCCGGTGAGGTAGCTATGCTGAACAGCACCCTCGTGTCTCCAGGTGTCTCCAACTTCACAGATGTACCTTACAACATCACCTGGTATGACTCAATGGGGAAAGAAATAATAAATCAGACTGGTCGAGTCCTGGTACTCAAGGAGACTCTGTGGTTTCTCAATACAACACTGGATGATAACAAGGAATATATGACCATCCTAAGGTAACAGAAATATCTGTCAAATCGTCTTTAGGACTTGTAGTCTACAGCTGAAATGTATTAACGACTCTTTACAATAATACATGTCTGAAGTAGAAGATTGCAGCCCCAATGCTTAGGATTGAAATGTTTTGTTTTTGACAACTTCTAATGCACTCTAACAGAAACTTTAAGTCTAAGTATTTGCCACATGCAGTTTAATGATATCATGGGTAGACATCCCTCAAAGTTTCTGCTTTTTTAGATGTATCTTTACAGATGAATGAATGAAGAAAGGACAGAAAAAAACCCAACAAATTACTTTCTCCTTTAAATTCCAAAAGGACCCCCTCTGGGTGCCACAAGCAGCGCTTAAATCTGACCGTAGAGCAACCAGAAGCTGGAAAATGTGAAAGGCCAAGAAAAGCTCATCAGATACTTATGAAGGATGTCAACGGCGTGCTGTCCTGCCCTCTGAAGAACTATATTAACAAACTGAAACGCTACAACATCACTTTCTCCATCAAGTGGTACAGAGTGAGTAGTGGGAAGGTCTTTGTGGGAACTAATGGATAATGTAAGGAATAAAACTCTCTTAAGGGGAGAGAAGAACTCTTTGCACAGCATGGGTTTATTTATGGATGATGAGCCACCCTCAGCTTAGATTTATAACATTATTTTATGTTATTTTTCCACCACTAATTGTATATCATTTTTCATGTACATGTTGGCATTGTGCAGTTGAATGTCAGTAAAAGTGCTAGAATAAGATTCTTTTGAAAGCAGCCCTAACACATGTACAGTACAGTAAATACAGGTTTGTCCACAACCGCCAAAATCTACATAAATGAAAGCTACCAAGAGTTACTTCAAGTTCATCACTAAAACAGGATTATAATAGATGGGGTATTTGTTGATGAGAATAAGAACTTAAAAGTAGGAAGACACCTCTGGATTTTACGTGATTAGTCTTGGACTACCTTCAGGCTCTGCTCACCAGGCTGCAACTTTGAATGTTGTCTACCATCATAACAAAAGGAGTATTTTTTAAGTTATGTCACTGCAAAACGCTTAACTGTTATATTTCCATTCCTTCAGGGTTGTGACCCAATAAAGGATGGGACAGGAGGGTACGAGTTTTTGGATGACACCAAATTAAAGGTTTGCAGGGCGGGTCCTGAAAGTAACAGTTTTTACACCTGCACATTGACCTTCACTCTCGCTGGCTTTACTGGATCTGTGTCAGAGACTATCAACGTAACGGTCAAAGGTAAGAACAGAGATAAGAACTGCTTATGAGTCTACTCATTCTGTATGTTCTCAATACAGCACAGCGGGGAATACATTTCAATAACATCACAAGTAACCACTAGAGGGCAGCACAACAGCCACAGCTTAAGTTTAAGGAGGCTGACAAGGGGGAAATTAGACTTCATCCACACTGCAAGCTTTAATGCTCATTTCAGATTTTTTGCTCTGATGCATTTCCTGTGTATGGTTGTTCATTTGTGTTATGTGGCCTGTATCCTGAGGCGAGCGGGCAGAAAGCGCAGTACGATTGGTGGCGGGGTGAATCTTTAACACTAGGGCAGACTTTAGTTCACACTGTGATGCAGGTGGCGATCGGAGTGGGTTTTTTTCAGCGCACACTGAACTTTCAGCGAGCATGACGCAGCAGCTTTATAACCCGAGTTGCCAAGTCGACACATGTACAGTACAGTAAATACAGCATGGCCGTGAGAGTCACTCAGCATCTGCACGCCGTGAAATTCACACAGACGTGTCCTAAGACCGGTTTATTGATAGATTATAGATCACTCTCTTCTCTGCTTAACTTAGTTACATTAAAAAAGATTATCGATTGAATTTTCTGTTTCAAATAATCTCTCCAGCTCTACGCACAAAGTGTCTCTCATCCTCTGTGCGTAATGGCACACACTCTCCCTCCCTCCCCCTCCCTAAATAATGATTTCACTATTTAAATGCGTCTTTATTGGTTTATTTTATTTTATATTCTATATATTACTGTCTTTCATTTGTACTTTCCTTTATGAAGGTTACTGTATGTTATTTAGTTATTTAAGCTGTCTTTTACTTGATTTACATTGTGATATTGTTTTTTGTTTACCTGACTGCATATGTGCATTACTCTTGAATAAAGCTAAACAAAATAAATTAAAAAAAACGTGTGAATGCGGCCGGTTCGGGAAACATAAATGACGTCACTTCCTTACTGAATGAATCAGACGAAGTAGGAACAAATATCTGCCTACTGTGTGCGCATACTGAATAGTAGGTACTAACCGCACAGCACAGATAGTAGGTACTGACTACTGACAGATTGAGTAGGTGCTTTCCCGAACCGGCCGCATTCACCCGTTTTTTTTTTGTTTTTTTTTGTTTAGCTTTATTCAAGAAGAGTAATGTGCATATAAATAGTGGTAGTAGAGAAATAATAGTAATAGTAGAAAGGGCCCTGGATGAGAAAGTTAAAGTAAGGAGGAGCTGTTTTTGTCGCTTTGTCTGTTTTGTGACGATATGCTTAAGTGCAGCATTAAGCGGAGAGGAAATGGTCTGCAGAAGGCTTCATGGTATTGGGTCCAGAGGACAGGTGGTGGGCCGAGAGTCTAGCACAAGCTTAGAGACTTCGTCCTCAGTCAGAGAGGAGAATGAGGAGAGTGCCTTTGGGCTGAGTTGGTCAGGCTCAGAAAACTGGTTACTGATGGTTGCAACCTTTTCAGTAAAATACGAGGCAAACATGTCTGGTGTGAACAGATCGGAGGGTGGAGGAGGAGGTGATTGAAGCAGTGAGTTAAAAGCAGAATTTTTTTTTCTTGTATTTGTGGCATTGCATATCTTGTTCTGATAATATGTTGTCTTGGCCGTTTTCAGGCTGGAGGAGAATGAGACAAGTCTTTGCTTATAGTCATTGAGGTCAGCGGACTGTTTGGGTAGGGGTTAGGGTTTTGGTGGTATGACACCATTAGTGGCTGTGCCTGAGGGAGTTCCGGCAAGGAGATTGTGAATTGAATAAAGAAGTGGTCTGATAGATGCAGAGGGGGTGACAGTCAGGTTTGCTGTCGAGCAGTTCCGAGTCAGAATTAAATATAGAGTGTTGCCAGCTTTGTGGGTAGGAGGAGTTGGGACCTGCATGAGGTCAAATGAGGATAGGAGAGCAAGGAAGTCTGTTGCCTGGGCTTTATCAGTGTGTATATTCATGTCACCCATTACAATCAATGTTCCATCATCAGGGATTTCTGAGAGTAGCATGTCCAGTTCCACAACAAAATCATTTAGATTACTCCCAGGTGGGCGGTAAATGATAGCAATGTACATTTTAATAGGAGCAGTAACCATGATTGTGTGATATTCAAATTGTTTTTTAGTTGTTGCTCAGTGGGAAGAGTTTATTGAATTTCCAGGTATTAGAAATAAGGATACCTGTACCACCTCCACGTCCAACAGAGCGGGGTGTGTGTGAGAACACTGTATCAACAGAAAGAGCAGCTGGTGTGACTGTGTTTGCCTGGCGGATCCAGGTTTCTGTCAGGACAAGTGCCTGAATGTCTTGACATGTTTGCAAGTGCTTGGATGAATTCAGTTTTATTCACAGCAGATTGACAGTTCCAGAGGACAAAAGTAAATGAAGGGTGTGGAGAAGAGGCTTTCTTAAGCAGAGCCAAGTTGTTAAGATTGTGTTGTTTATGACACGTGTCTTTTCCTGTTCCCATGAATGACAGAGATTTCTTTGTAGCACATGTTGCGTTTAGCAGATGTCCAGAGGAAATATGCAAAGCAGTAGTCGTGGATGCCAGGCGTCAGACGCAATCCCGCCCCAAATTTTTAGCTTGCAATCAACAGAGGGTGTGACATGTCAAGTTACTTTTGCCTCCATTGTGAACATAGCCTTTGATTTCACTCCAACTCAACCTACTCCGTGATTATTATGTAAATTCATTTCATGTTGTCTATCTTTTCAGAGGAGTACTCTTTGGTTCCACAAGTGCAGGAACCGGCCAATGAAACAATCAAGGCACAGATAGGTGAGTCTCTGTTTGAAGTTAATTTTTAGAAATATGGTCCAGTGCCATTTACATCTTCTCACATTGTTGCGACCGACTGAATAAATGCAACTTAGTTACGTTAACTGCTGTGTTTTACAAATAAAGAAAACAATGTTTCAGCTTTGATTAGTTTACAGATTTGTAAAGTCCTGGCTCTCTGATACGAACACCTTTTTAAAGAGCTGAGCTTGATAAGTTTTTAAACTCATGGTTGATTTAAGTGAAATGTGTTGTCTGGATCATCAGTCAGGCTTTTTTCTTTGGAACCAACTACAGTTGTGATATTTGTGGTGTGAGTAGCTCACATATTTAAGGCAAATATCTGTTAGTATTAGTGTTGTAGTCAATACCACACTAACTGAGACCAGGACATACCCGAGGCCGGAGGGCTCCGAGACCAAGACAAGACCCAGACATTTCGGGATCGAGACTGAGACAAGACCAAGACCATAAGTATCACTGAAAAATCATCATCCTGTGTGCACTGGGCGTGTCACTCACTGGCTGCAGCCTCAACCAGGGGATAAAAATCAAAAGTGGTCTTGAGCAGTCTTGACAGATTTCGAGGACTACAACGCTTGTTTTTATAAATCGTTTGTGGAATCCATATTCTGAAGGTATCTTTCAAAATTGATTTTCAGGTTTAATATATAATTAATTTGATTTGTGTTTTTGTTTTTGCATGTGTTCAGGCTTCAGTTTCAGCAAGCGGTGTCTGGCATTTGTGCCTTGTGTTGGGATTCCCTATTATCCTAGTATCGTGTGGACGGTGAGAGAAACTTGGATTGAGAAGAACCAATTCAATCGTGTCTACACAGGAGAAAAAAGGTTTGCACAATCATCTTTTCATTATATCTTTTTTTACTGTTGCTTTGGGGGAAATACAAATATTATAACTTAAAGTTTATATAAGATGCATGTGTGTCAAAAAAAATCAAACATACAGAGTTGAAGGCCCAAACACTGCAGAAACATTCACATATTATAGTTTTGTCTACACAGACTATCTTCATTCTTCATTCTAAATATTTATTTAGTATTTATTAGGTAATATCTGTCATAGTTCTTAGACATGTTTCCATCTTTTATATACAGGTGTTCTCAGGATAGCACATGTATTTTTTTTTTTTTTACAATGAAAGTGAATATGTTAAAGCTCTATTGAGTTGATCTCCTTTGAGCTGATGTCACTTTTGTCAGAGACATTTTTCTTACTTATTTCATTGAACTTATTTTTGACCAACAACAATGAGTACAAGAGGCAGTAAAAGATATATGAGGTAGAGCATTTCTGAAGTACACTTTACAAACTGTATACTTAAATTTTAAACTTAATTTTCCTCCTCTGCCTGTCCTCACCAGCCATTGGAGGCAAGATGGTCCCAACAGAGGTTGTTTCTTCGAGCGCGTTCTGATGTTTTCGGAGGTGAAGGAGGAAGATTTCCACATCAACTACATTTGTCAAGTGAGAAGTTCCAGTGGCTCACGTCAGGCATATTTCACTCTACTACCAGCAGGTAAAACACACACTGGTTTTTGGCTGTCGGTGCACATGATTTGTAGCAATTTTGAGAGTCCTTTTGTTGTATTCACCAGAGAGAAAGTAAAAAATTCAATATGTTTGAAAAATATTTTATTAGGGGTTATGTTGTTAACTTACGACTCACTTAAAAAAAAATGAATTTATGGAAACATAAAGTCTTATTAAAGGCTTAATATGCAATTTTTTGATCCAGCAGATGTCACCCTTGAGCACCAGCATGAAACCAAAACAACAACTGCATTTTTGTGTTAGCATGCCAATGCTAGTGATCTTTATTATGCTCGTATCTTGACACTGCATGTAACTTTAACGAAATGACCGTGATCTAGAAACACTTACATGACATTCAATTAATATATATAAAATTAGAAAGTACCTGACTCAGAATTGAATCAGTTAAAGCAGATTTTTTTTTGTTTATTTGACACATCAGCATCAGCCTATTAGCTTTATATTTTACCATTCACAGGTTTAACAAAGTTTTTTTCAAAAGCGACAGCTACATTCAAGATATTGATGCATTGATGCAGAGTATTTTTGATTATATAGTCCAACCTAATGCATGTTCTAACTCAGATAATCTGGCAAAGTTAACTACGTGTTTCTCTCTACAGATCCCAACATCATACTACCCATTGGACTGGTGCTTTGTGGTGTGATTGTTCTCTTTATCAGCAGTGTCACCGTCTACTACCTCTTTAAGGTCGACATTGTGCTGTGGTTCAGGAGGGTGTTTCCCTTTCTTTATCAAAATAAAGGTAACTTTACAGAGCAGGTGTATTACACGTCATGTGTTTGGTGCAACATACAGAATGCAATGTACTGATAGTCATTAGCTAGCTTAGCTCTTGGTTTTTGTCATTTTAACATTAAAATGTTTTTGACATTTAGTCAAAATATTAAGACAGGTAAATGTCTCCTTGTGTTTCCTTGGGGAGGAGGGGGGGAGGGTGATGTTATTCTTCTGCCTTACCTCCCAATTGCACCTCAAAAACAATACACACAGACTTAACACTGATCCGTCTTAGGCTAGCCTACACTGCAATTGAAGAACATTTGTGGCGGAATGAAAGCTCACACTGCACGACTGAATTGTTTACGACACACGACCAGAGCTCATGATTCATTAATTCAAGCATTCGCACTTGTCAATAGACAACTCCCATAGGCCGAGATCGAAGTCTTTGCGATATTCAGCTGTGTCATATGCACGGCTCAAATACACACACCAGCAAAAAACACTCCCACTCACTCACATGCACCCACTCAGAATCACCAAGAAACAAAAGCTTACTAAAAGCTAAATCATAACAAACATTCCCTGTCGGCTGGAGGTCAACAGATATTTCCTACCAACGTCTCTTTCATGATAGGAGACTAAACAACTATGCCTGCTGTAGCCATGTTGATTTTAGATTCCGTCAAAGTCAGGGAATTGGCTCGCGGCTCTGCCCTCAGTGTGCAAGTCGTATGACTGAAATATTAAACATGCCAGAAAATATGACAGTTCAGGCTGTAATCAGCCGTTGTGCCATCAGCTTGAAACCGTACTACCCTCGAATTTTCCTTTTTTTTTTGGTCAGATTTGGATGGTAAGCTCTATGATGCCTATGTGGCACATCCTCAGCCCTGTGACGCTGGATTCGGAGAGGAAGTTGAGAAGTTTGCACTTCATACACTTCCTGAAGTGTTGGAGAACACCTGTGGCTACCAACTCTTCATAGCAGGCCGTGACTGTCTGCCTGGGCAGGGTAAGTAACCTACATGGCTGAGGCAGTATTGTAGAAAAAAAATTACTTTCTCTTTTTACTTGAAGTGCTCTAAAAATATTTTTGAAAAATCCTCTAACTCCAGTTTGACGTTTCCTGCTCTGTCCCCTCCTACAGCCATAGTGGACTCGGTGGAGGAGAACTTACAAGCCAGTCGCTGTGTCCTTTTGCTCTACACCGCCTCCACCTTCATCAGCGAAAGACACACAAGCAACAATCAAACCTCAAAGAGCAGTGATATCAGGGAGAACGGTGAAATCAAGACAACAGACAACATTATCAACATGACTAATCATGGTGATAAAGAAGTCTATTCAGACACAAGGCAGCAGATTGAGTGTGTGGCAGCGATGCACAGAGCGCTTCTAGAGGGATCTCTCAAGGTGAGAAAACAAACTTGTTAATGAATATACTTGAGGTTGCATTCGAATTATATGGTTACTAACTACAGTAAAAGTAGAAAGATTAAAGGCTTACAAAAAAGTTAATACTTAAATAAAACTTGTTTTGGTGATTTAATGATCCATATTAGGGCTGGGCGATATGGACCAAAACCTATTTCTCGATATTTTTTAGCTGAATGGCGATACTCGATATCGATATGTCAGTTTCATGTGGAGTTGTTCTAATTTGATGCAAAAATAAAATAAAATCAGTCCATGTGTTTTGGAGGTTCACTTGTGAACGTTAGAGTCGAGCACCGCGGTTAATTTCCTCATAACACTTTACTTGTTTTATTACGTTGCTGGAACAGCTCAATTTCAGATATATATATTTAAAATACATTTGTATCTTCTCTCATTCTAAATTAGTTTTGCTTTTTCAGGTGGTTCTGGTTGAGTTGGAAGAGATCACCCCAGCTCAGCTTGCTCTCTTCCCAGAGTCGGTGCGTCAACTAAGGAAGAAGCAAGGTGCTGTGTGTTGGTGGAAGAACTTAGAGAGGAGGCAGAGGTCTGTGACATGTGACATGAGGAGGAGAGAAGATGAAGAGAAAAGTGGACAGGACACACCGCTGTCTCCATCCCTCTCTCCCTCCTCCAGGTTTTGGAAGGAGATGAGGTATCATATGCCTGTGAGGGGAAAGAAGAGGTGTGTCCGACAGATGGAAGAGAGTAGCTGGAAAAATGTAAATAACTGTTGACAAACCTTGAGGTTAAGATTGAGATATAATGTGAACATAAACATTACTGATTGAACCAAATATCAAGTGTTACTATAGATTGTACACCCTGTATGTATGTGTTATCTATTTCTATATCACATAAACACTATGTTTGGAGATCCATATTCAATGTATTGCCATTTATTTCACATCTATGAAAAATAGTTTTATTCTTATTACATGTTATTCATGAGGGCGTTGATCTTCCAACAAGGCTGCTCAGAGTGCTAATTATGTATGTTGAAAAATATTAAAATAGTGATTAATTTAAATCTCAACAACTAATAAATATTGACTGTAGACTGTGGAAACCTCTTACTAAATATTCAGTGGTGATAAAACTCAGGGCAGAGTTAATCTGAGAAACAAGATCCATCTGTCATCTGTCATGGTAAAGACAAGCAAATGTTTCCTTTGACGAAAAAAACCATACATTTTGTATCCTTCCTTGGATAAAAAGTGGACTGGCTCTGGTGGTTTAGCATTTTTCTAGTGGATACCAAACATTTATAAAAAAGGTTGTTTTCATACTATATGGAAATATGCTTTTTATACTTAACTTTTGTCCAAAATTTTAATATAATGCTGTAATGCAGATGCAAAAAGGGATTATACTCCAAAATGTCCACAGTATTACATGTAAATGCACTGCAATGGTTAGTCCAAGGTGCAACAGTTGTATGCTGCAATATGTTTTGTAAAATATATTACCAATACCAAGCCACAGAGCAAGCAACATGTTAGCGTGAGGCTGAAAAGGAAACTCTGAATGAAGAAATACTGTCATCCATTTGAAGGCTTCTGTTTTATAGTTCCTTATACATCAAACATCATGCAAAATCTTTATATTTAAATAGGATAAACAATCTCAGCTATATTTTTTCCCATGGACATGGAGAGAACACATTCAGTGCACACAGCTCAGTGTTTCCACTAGGTTTACAGCTTTGGGGGGGTGGGGGGTGCGGGCAGACGGACGCCGACACAAACACTTCTTGGAATCTTGGTGTTCATGTGTTGCTTTTAATGACAGCTGTCCTGTTCTATCGGAAAGGTATCCTTAAATGACTTCTTTCCCTGATTTCCGACTCTATCCACTATCCTATCTCTACAATAAAGGCACTATATTAGGGCTGCCCCCCTAATATAGTGGCAGGGGAAACACTGCAGCTTTTATCTACTCAGCTTTTCTGGTGTACAGCAGTTTTACAAGCAGTCAAATCAGATGACTCCCTCAGGTCTGTTTGTTCTTGACTCAGGAATTGGTCAGTTAGGGATATAATGATACCTTGTAACAAATTGATAGAAATATGGACAATTTAATTTGATATGACAAAAATAAATATTGCATCCTCCCTTTTTTTAACCAGCAGAGATTATGGCTTCTCTTGTTCGACGTCTGTAGCTGAAGGATAAAGGCTTAGTGAAACGGTCGCGGCACAGCAAGTGAAATGCATCTTGTTTCAAAGTGGGAGAGAAGACGCAAGGTGAGCAGGAAATATACAAAATAAACTTAGTGTGCAAATATCGCAAGAGACTAATGAAGACACAAATCGCACAAATATACAAGTAGTATAGCGCCTAATACAGCATGTAAAAGATGTTGTTAAGCTCGGGACACAAACCATATTAATAACATACAATGGGAAGTGGATTTGGTAAATGGTAAATGGACTTGAGCTTGCAGTATTTCCCCTACCATTATATATATATATATATATATTTTTTTTTTTTTCCAAGATTTATTTTTGGGCTTTTTGTGCCTTTATTGTAGAGATATGATACTGGATAGAGTCGGAAATCAGGGAAAGAAGTAATTTAAGGATACCTTTCCGATAGAAAAGGACAGCTGTCATTAAAAGTAACCCATGAACACCAAGATTCCTTAAAGTGTTTGTGTTGTCGTGTCGCCGTGTTGGCTTGTCCCCACCCACCCACCCACCCAACGCTGTAAACCTAGAGGAAACACTGGCTTGTATAGCACTTTTCTGGTCTTCAGACTACTTAAAGACTACATGTCACTTTGTCCCATCTACACATTCACACACTGATGGCAGAGGTTGCTATGCAAATTGGTACTATACCTAATACCTAATACTTAATACTAAACCTATTCATGCACATTCATACGCTGCCGACGAAGCAGCAGAAGCAAGACAGAGATTGGGGTTAAGGGTCTTGCCCAAGGACACATTGGACATGTGGCTGCAGAAGCTGGGGATTGAATCCCCAACCTTCTGGTTGAGAGACGATCGACTGGACCTACTGAGCCACAGCCGCCCCGAAACTTTGAAGCACTGCTCGCAGAAGCCATAGAGGTTACTATGTGTAGTGGAGATTAAAGGATCTGGGCTGATGATGAAAACGTTCAGATATAATAACCCAACTTTTCAGAGAACTTATCTGAGGTGAATCAAAGTTGTGAAAATTCCAGTGCTGTGGTCAACTAAGGAAAAACTTGATAACTAAAGGTCATTTTGAGATTGTAAGCTTTTTAACCTGGAATGCTGTAACTCTTGTATTTCAGTATTGATACAGCACTCCTGACTGATAATTCAAATGTATGACTTCTACAGGGTTAGGCTTAAAAAAGCCAAATAAGTATTATTCTTAAACCTGCACTTGAACATAAATATAAAACACAGCATTTGATTTTTTTTTATAAATACATAGTTTTAGCGTTAAAGCGGTAATAACACCAGTTCATTTGCTGGTTTTGTTTTATATCAAGTTGCTTCTCTGTGCAGCCACAAGAGGGCTCACTGTGACAGTGTTTTAAACAAAACCTTCAGTGAGACCATAACTCAAACCAGACACAGCAATAGCTGCACTCAGAAGACATGGATTTATTGGTGTTGGTAATGATTACAGAACAGAGTGTGACACAGTGCAGCCTGTGTATGATGGTATATTGTTGTATGAGTTAGCTTGTGTCCTTTAACAACAAGTATTGTAAGAGCTATGTCAGAGTGCTGTGTATGTGTGAATCATATACACAGCAGACTGCTCTCCTCCCAGTTATTGCTCAACAGATGAGGACACACGCTGACTTTCATAAGATCCCTTATAGGAAGTTGCAACATGTGCTCAAGGCTCCACTAAAGAGGAAGTCAAAACTGGAGAAGACCCATCTTAACTTTGAGCTAATTTTTTAAAGCAGAAGATGTTTTTACAGGATTTTCATGTGACTTGAGGTGGACAGTGGACTACAATAACATCAGACTGGTGAGTTATCTGTCCTGACAAAGAGGCAGTTTTGTCCTATGAGCTGGGGCGATTACATTTCATTTACAAATCTGGCACCTTGGGTTGCCAGTAGCCTATTGGTTAGTGTGCGTGCCCAATGTGTGGAGGCCATAGTCCTCAAGGCAGGCGGCCTGGGTTCAGCTCCAACCTGTGTCTCCTTTCCTGCTTGTCATTCCCCGGGCTCTCTCTCCCTGGTTTCTGAGTCTGTCCACTGCTCTCTCTCTCGAATAAAGGCATAGAAAGCCACAAAAAAACTTCTGACACCACTATTGCTGTCCTGTGTCTACAGAACACTGTCAAGATCAATAATTTAGAGCCATAAATTCATTTTGTCTGAACACCAGATCCCTCTGATCATCAGAGTACTGTATGTTGTCCTTTTAACCATTCATCCTGGAGAAGTTGTATTTTGCTACTATTTATATTTAGTTTGGCAAACCCAGAAATGGTAAACGGACTTGAGCTTGTATGGGGCTTTTCTAGTCTTCAGAATACTCAAAGCACTTTTACACCCATTCACACATAAAGTGACCATCACAGGTATCTAATCCCATTTATACACATGCATACACCGCCAACGAAGCAGGAGGAAGTATCGGACAGGTTGCTGCAGGAGCTGGGGATCAAATTCCCAACTTTCCGGATGAGAGACGACTGACTCTTATCATCTGAGCCACAGCCGCCCCTAGAAAGCTCAGTTACACATGAAATGCAAACTAAGTTGAACTATCGTAGCCTATCACAACGCGTCTGCGGATGCGCAAGTACTTAAACATTAATCGAATAATGTCAACAATGAGTACAGGGCTGGGCGATATGGCCCAAAAATAAAATCCCAGATTTTGTTTACACCACACCGATTTTAAATTTTTTTCTCAAACAACCTACAAAACACAGAACAAGAAATTTATCAAATACGATTTGTTTTAACAAAAATACTTCACCAAACCATTTTTTTATATAAAGATTTTACATCAGACAGTGGTTTGCTCAAGGTTGGACGCTGCAAAACCGAGCTGCTTCCAGACGACTGAGGAGACTGGGCCTTTTTTTGGAAACTAACTTTTCACTGTTACTGTATTAGCGCATGCTGCCATGTTGACGTTTCCACTCACTAGTTTGAGAGACATCTTTCAGGGGGAGGGGGCATTACTATGGACTACCGGAGTCCAGAGAAGCAGCGGAGGTTGTTTACCGTAGTTATCCATGTTTAAGTGAAAATCGATTAGGCGTATTGTGCGTTCTCTAAAAACCCCATGCCTGGTTTGCCCGGAGGTCTAACAGCATAAGTGTGTAGCGTAGCAGAAGTCACATTGTTGGATTCCTTCAAACAACAACATGCGCTAGATGGATAGCTTGCATCGCATTTGACCAAAAGTAAATTGTAGAGCATGTATCAAATGTAGAAACTGTAAAGTTATTCACACATTCAACATAAATAACAATGAGCAACCCGAAGAAGGTCCAATAGTAACTAGCTGAAAGGGGCACATCACCATCGATATATCAATTCTCAATTCTTCTTCAAAAAAAATCTGACGCTTGTAAGTGAGGTGGAGGTTAGACAGCAGATATTATTCTGTGGATAGGGACCTCATAAAAAAGCCTATTTACTGCATCAACTCTAGCAGTGCCGTTGCACCCATCGGCAGCATTACGCATGAGTGTCACAAATACATTTATAGCACAGCGATTGAATAAAACTTTGTATGACATCACGTTTATTATGAGCGTAATCAATCAAGCCTCAAAGTGATGCTTTCCACCACACTGACTTTACTACGGGCTGTGGGTAAAGAAAGAAAGATATAATCACAGTTGAAACACTTGTGCAACATGAGACAGTAAAAATAATAAGCTACTAAGTTGTCTGATGTGTGTTTTAACAGGCATACTGTGGCTGCAGAGCATCCTGTTTATAAAGCCACATTCACTCTGCGACAGGGAGTGATTCATATCTTGATGAATTCATGCACTTCCTGGAGATTCCATAGCTCAAAGACCGAGTCTGACAAGATCCCACATTTCATTTACATTTGTTGTTGAAAGAATTTCCCCTATGGTCGGTTTAAAATGTAGATGATGGGAACAAATGCCTGCCCTTGCTATGTCAAATAATCCATTTGTCTTTTTGTCCGTTAGTTCTGCAGTCATACACTGCACAAGTCACAAAAGTTTTCTTCAGGTAATAAATAGCCGACTTACAAATTATTTTATTTTATATTTCAGAGGTGGAAAGTCCTACTTTAAAAAAATCTGGGTGAAAATTGTTAAAATAATTCTAGCATTTAATCTCACAACTAAATATTTGTGCAAGGGTTGAAATTTTTTTTAATGTATTTGCGCACAAATTAGCCCTATTTACCAATAACAAGCATAATTATAGAATATGTTGAATTTGTCTAAACTCTGAAATTATTTGGTTTAAGTTAGATACTATGTTCTCATTAAGGTGAGAGGAAGTTCTTTTTCGTTGAGGTTTGTTTGTTTTTTTGTTAAGAGGAAGGTTTTGCTGATGTTGTGTTGAAATGAAAAGGAAGGTGGACACAGAGTTGAGAGGTGTAATCCAAACAAGCTCTTCCTCCTCTTTGCCTGTGCTGTTTTTGTGCCGGTCCCATGGAGGTGGGACAGAGCTGGTGAGTCACTGGCCGAGCTTCATGGTCAAAACTGCACTCTGCACGCGAGGGTCAGAGGTGAGGTTTCCCCAGTTAGCTCTGCTGTGTTGGGTAAACTCTCCCATCCTTCCTCCTTCTGTTTGGTGCCTCCGTGTCACTTTCTCTGAGGTGAGTCACCTTATTCTGCCCAGGTTTAGTTGTCTCCAGACACATTTTATTTTTCTTCCTTATTTCTAGTATAAGCTTTGCCTTTACTGCTTAAGAGCAGTCTTATGTAACTGCAGACTTCCTTTAACGCTAATTTAGAGGTTTTAGCAGTACTTAATAAAGATAAGCACTTTGCATATGTAAATATTTTCTCCTATTACATCAGACATTAACCTTTAACAGGATGCTTTCCTTTTGAACTGACAGTAAAGGTTCATAAGGTTTTATTGGTGACTTGATTCATACTTGAGGTTAGGTTGGATTGCCAAAAGCTTTCAAATGACCTTATTTTATGGTTGTCCTTTTTATCTCCTGTTTTGTACCTTTCTTACAATACTTGGTGAGTTAATGTTTGTTAAAAGGGGTTAAAAACTGTCCACCAGGACCTTCACTGGAATATTTGTTTGCTGTTCTGTTATGATCTGACATTTTCACTGCACAGAATGTCTGTGTAGATCATGTCACTCTTTATATTCCAGTTGTATACGTCTTATTTTATTTGTATTTATCTTATCTATTCTGGTTTTTGTTTACCTACTTGTTACTTGTCTTTTTGTTGCTGCAACACCTGAATTTCCCCTCTGGGGATCAATTAAGTATTATCATATCTGATCTTATTTGTATTTATCTTATCTCTTCCGGGGTTTTTTACCTACTTGCTACTTTTCTTTGTGTAGCTGCAACCCCTGAATTTTTAAAAATTTTAAAAATATGAACCTTTACTGTCATTAATATCCCTAAAGGCAGTACAAACTCAACTGAAAGGGTTTGCAAGTAAAACAAACTAAAATGAAAGACAATTTAAAAATGTGTCAGCAATAAGAAATATTACAAATCAGTTCTTTCATTCGATCCAATTTGACTGAGAAATCGAATGCATACAGCAGACAGCAAAACGAGTCTGAATGAAACAAACACAATATTAAATTGACATGTTATGACGTGCAATTTCTTCAGTTTTAGAGCTATGCTTAAAGAGCAGAGTGGAAAGGCCTATTTGTTTAAGCCTGCTATAAAAGTTCAGTGCCTTCTTGAATATATCTGCACATTGTAACTATCATCAAATAAATAAACAATGTATGACATAGGCAATTCAATTAGCCAACGGCATTGTTGATTTGTATTTTAGAGTAAGTTTGAACAAGATTATATTCATACAGTCGTCTCGTTGTGTTACTTGGTTTGACAGGTCAGGAAACTATCTTTATTATCAACGTGCTTAAACCGATTTGCAACATTACATGCAGCTTTATGTTATTGCCACAACATATTGCGTTTCAAGTGCAGCCTGCACTGTGCGCCACATTGTTAGTTTATGTTGCTGCACTTAAATGTTTACAGATGTAAATGATCCCAGCGTAGTTTTCTCAGGAACATAAACAGACTTGCAGTGGTTAGTGCAGACTGCAGGGATAATTAAACATCACATAATCACAGAGCGTAATGGACAAACAGTCAAGTTACTGGAACGTATTTCTTTCACCACAGAATGAAAACAGTATTGTCTTCAGTGTGAATCATTACAGTGTGTCATGGAAGTTATTATCCTGCGTGCTGCTGCTGTGGGAAGTGTGACTTCCAATCTTTTCCCTTTTCCAGCATCTGCAATCATGCAGATAAAGAACCTTCCACATAGTGAATTGGTTTTATATCTAGTCCCCATCACTCTTGATTAAAAGAGATTTGGGGATTCATGACTTATTTATATTGGAATATTCTCACATTATTCTGCTCAGTATAATAGTATTTACTGCCATAACTTGACATTTCCTGCCGGCTGATAGGGTCTCTTTATTTTCAACAATATTTTCTCAGGCATGGCTAAAAATAAAATGGTTTAAGGGCATAAAATTAGAATGGCCCCTCTTATGGGAAGCATATTTCCTGTCAACAAAGATAAAAATCTTCATCAGTTATGGTGCAAAATTACCAATATACTGTATAAAGAGAAACGGCTGTAAGATAAATACGTTCTGGCTCTTTCAATGCCATGCAGGGTGTGTCGGTTATCTCAACAAGTAATTGCTTGTATTTCATGTTTCATGAGGACATGCCTCAAGGAGCCAGGTTTCAATTCTCCAGCATCATTTGGGTTCACATCCTCTTCCCCTTCACTAAATTATTTTTTTTGCTTTGCTTAGCACTCTAGCAACATGAATTGGTTACATCTAAGTGGCTGACATGGCATGTTTCTTGAAAAGCTAAGACAATCTCAATGTTTAAGAGTCAACACTTCCCAAAGATCAGTCCCAAAATGCCTAACATCCAACCTAGATCACTGATGTGAAGAAAAAAAAACAGTTTTAAATTGTCAAGCTAATTCTTTTGCACGGTTTTGCTCCAGCTATGGTGTTATATTTGCTGCTGTTAAAAGAAGGAAAAAAGTCCACACACTGTTCAGCTCGCAAAGGGCAGTTTAATTCAAACAGGATAACTTTTCGATGTACAAGACCTGCTGCTCATCTCTATAATATCATCTAGAGCTGAAGCGATTGGTCAATCAAAGAGATCAGTCAAGAGATCAAAAACAATCTGCAAAAATGTCTGCAAAATAGATGCTTGAAATGGAAATAGATAAATGCTGCAATCGTGAATTGAATATCTTTGGGGTTCAGGTTTAGGCTTGTATGTGCTCAGTGAACTTGTGAGACAAATACTCTTTTATGGCTTTTTCTGAAATAAAATAGATGTACTGAAATAAGTATTTATCAGTTTGTCAAGAGTAAATAGGGTAAATATATCTGTAAGTTCCAGCAAAATATTGGAATATTGTTGAAGTCTGTTTTTACCGTCCATGTGTTTTTCCACTCTAGCACATTGTGTTAGATGTTCATTGTGATCTGTTTGGTAGAACAGCAGGTGAAAGTACATTTGTTGTTAAAATGTTTATTATTAGTCATACCTTGGCTGTTCAATCCCTGTTTCAGCTTAATCAATGCTTTCGAGGCTTCTTGTTTCATATACTTTACTGTCAACATACCATGGGGTACACATTGTTGTCAGGACCTTGGACTTGTCCACTCTCCAGTCTGTGATGTCACGACTGTTCTACAAACAGATGGACAAAGTTTGCACCACTGAGCAGATTTGTAGGACAACACACCCGATTTCTGCTTCGTCTAATACAAACATACAAAATGGGACACTCTTTCCTCTCTGTCAGTTTGTTGTTAAGAAGTCAAACATTGCACAAATCTGTTCAGGAGACACATTTCCAAACCATTACCGTCTGGTTTCTACCATGGAAGCAATTTCCACCTCTCAGCCTTCAATCTCCTTTTCAACATGTCACTTGGTCAAATTAGTTCATTTTATGAACAGAGAAAACCAGTCACTTTAGAAAAATGTAATGCTGCACTGATTAAACATTTATCAGCTGAGTTTCCTCCTCCTGTCAATGCTCCATTTAGACTAGAAATAGCAACTCATCACACCTCTTAAGGCAAAAAAAAAAAAAAAAAAAGGAAATCCCTGAGCAAAATTATATGACATAGAGCTCTCAGTACATCTGGAAGCTGCATGGAAGCGATGCTGTGTCAGACATTTCTCCCCAAAGAATTGCATGTTGCCTCTGCAATTTGGATATTACACTCTGGATTGTGTTTTTGATACTATATGATCAGCTGAACTGTCTTAGCCTATAGTTTGGGGTTGAACAGGATAAGCCTGGCCATCAAGTCCTCTGATGGACACTCCTGCATGAGTCAGGTCCACTGCTGGGAATCATCCAGTTCAGATGGGAGGCTTATTAAGGATACCAGCCTTTACACAATGGCCTTGTTTACTTTACAATAATAGAATGAAGCTCTGAATGAAGAGTAAAAATACCAAACTGCTGTACAAAACTCTAGAGGGAAAATGTAATTATGTTTATAAAAAGACTCATCCAAACTACAGTCTTGGCAGGACAAACTCTTTTCCTCTTTTCTTTAAAAAATGTCCTGCCACTAAGTCATATTTTCACAAGCTGCTGTCTGCAGTTCAAAGGCTTCCTGTTATATCAAGAGGTACAGTGAAGATGAGCTGCTGCAATGTGACATATTAAGATGACAAGCTGCTTGTTACTAAAAATGAGGTACAGTCATTCCATGAACAGTGGTCTTGCATAATCAGATTAAATTAAAACCAAACTACTGTTTCATTTAACATCAGTAAAAAAGGGAAAACTCAACACTGTCATTATCACTCAGCTCAACCTATTACACATTCAACCACAGAGACTTTCAGGTCTCGAGCTGCAAGTTTAAGATCTTGCCAGAATTTGAATTCTCTACCTGGCTCAGTAAGGTACACTCAACTCAGCCTACCACGTGTTACTCCTACATCTCTCTTTGTACCATAGTGGGCTGAATCGGCTGTGCTTTTCCCACGCTCCTCTCTGTCCAGGCTTGTCCCAGGGTAAAACTATGCTGCCTCAGTGCTTTTAAGATTCCAGATCCACACTAACAACATCCATATGCAGAGGTCTAAGTCAGTGTGTGTACTGAGAGAAAGGTTCTAGTTCATTTGTGTTATTGTACCCTCTGGCTTCCAAAGCTAGCACACAAAATAGACAAATTGAGTTCAAGTTTTTGTCTTGAAAGGGATACGTTTGTTATTAGAGGTGGGGGGGAAAATCGAATTATGTGAAAATTTAAAAAAGATTTAAAATCGATTCATAACATCCAAAAAACAATTTTGTATTTTTTAGGGGGCTAATCAGTCACTCTCTGCAAAGTGCTAAGGCTAGCATGATTTTATTCAATCCAATCTCTCCTAAACACTTTTTACTTGAAAGAAATGTGTTTAGCTAGTGTTCCATTTCTTTTTTTTCTTTCTTTTTTTCAAAGGTTTATTTTGGGGCTTTTTATGTCTCCATTTGAGAGATAGGATAGTGGACAGAGTCCGAATCATGGAGAGAGATAACGGGGAATGACTTGCGGGAAAGGAGCCGCAGGTCAGATTCGAACCCAGGCCGACTGCTGAGAGGACCACAGCTTCTGTACATGGGGCGCACACACCATCCACTTGGCCACCGGCTTCCTGTGTGCCATTTCTAAATAACATATTGTTGTGTTTATTATGCTGTACAAACAAATATTATTGCCTTCGAGTCTTGGCATAAACTTGACTCACTCAAAAAAACATGTTGTGGCTGTTTCACCATTTTCCCTGAGGAGTCACTCATAGTTTTTTTAAAGACAAGGCTGTGCTTGAACGTTCACTGACGTAAAACAGCGTTCAGGAATGCTTGGCCTCCTTTCGGCATTACGCAGTGTTTTGTCAAAGCGCTTCACCACAAATGATCTGAGGAATACCAGAACAATTTATCATCCATGTGGAAATGAGAGCAGTGGAGGAGAAAGAGAGGAAAAGATACACACTTTTAGAGACATAAAGTTGTAGTAAGCTTGTTTTTAAAGGGGAAATAAAACTGCTTTCGATGATTGTTGCTGAGTGAACGCTTCTTGTGACCTCAGGGTGACACTGAACAGAAGTGTTCCAGTAAGTTGTCAGCTGCTCTGATTTCAGAATGTTGCTGTAGCTTTTCCTCAACTGCTGTTCAACCCCAGCTTGTTGTGTTTATGTAACTGCTTATGTGTGTGTTTCCCAGCCATGGGTCTGAGTTCAACACTGAGAAGCCTTCTGTTTTTCCTCGGGACGTACAGGATTTGTTCAGGATTTGTGCAAGGTAAGCAGTTTTCTAATAAGACTACATTTATACTATGAGAGCTATGATGGCACTTCTAAACTGTATATAGTCTTCATACACTTTTTTAATGTTTTAAACATGTTGCTTACAGTATCACAGTTCATAATTTTTGGTCTTGTATAACTTTAACATCTAATTCAGTTGGAAAGAGGCATGCTGTCGCCCTCTTGTGGCCATTAGTATAACTGCAGAAACTTCTCTTGATGGTTTGAAATCTGAGAAGATGATGTGAAATGATGACATGCATTGATGCAACAGCACACATTTTTCTACCAGACTAAATCTGATAAAAGGATAAGAAAATCTCTGATGTAAGAGCCTAAAGAGGAGCTGGAGACAGATAGATGGTGTGGTGTTTAACTGGATAACTGGCCCCTGGTGCAGTCCCATATTTTTAAGTGTTTAAAGTACTCAAGTTACATCTTCTTGCCAGTCCTCAGTGATTCTAATAGATAGGTAATCTAAAAAAATATTCCCACACTGATTTTTTTATTTCTTTGGTGAAAAAAGAAAGGCCCACCAGTCCTCCTGAAATGATCAAGATATTTTCAGGAGTGCATTATGTTAAAACAGCTCACTCTTGACCAAATTCCACTAAAAACTGTCTAAAACCAAATCACCTAGCCTTAGAAGATGTATCTATATCAGGCAGGTTCTCTCAGAGTCAATCAATATGAAATCACTAAATAGTTAATTGATCCCCTTGTGATGATTGTTTTGCAGAGAACTGTATCAACTACAAACTCCAGTTCGAGAGGGTTTATTCTGTTCCCGGTGAGGTAGCTATGCTGAACAGCACCCTTGTATCTCCGGATGTCTTCAACTTCACAAATGTGCCTTACAACATCACCTGGTATGACTCAAGAACCGGTCAAGAAATAAACAACCAGACCGGTCGAATGTTGGTGCAAGGGGAGACTCTGTGGTTTCTCAGGATAACACTGGAAGACGATGGAGAATATGTGACCATCCTGAGGTACATTTTGGTGTTTCTTTTTCTAGAAATCTTTAGCTTACATATTTTAATCATAAGAAAGAATAACATGTGCATGTTCAACAAGTCATGTAATGTAACATGTTCATTAATACAAAAAAAATCTTGATTTCCAACAGGACTCCCTCTCAGTGCTACATGCAGTCCACCAAGCTGATAGTGGATGAACCCATTCCTGGAGAATGTGGGAGGCCACAGAAAGTTGGCCAAACACTTACAAAGGGAGTGACTGACAAGCTGTCCTGCCCTCTGTGGGACCACATCAACAAACTGAATAGCTACAATATCGCCACTTCCGTCCAGTGGTACAAAGTGAGTTCTGGGACGACTTACTTTGACTTATTGACTTTGCTCCACTAGTTGTACAGCAGTTCTGCTTGGCGAAGTCAATACAGACATTATCTGGAGCTAACTGTACAATCATCCAGTTCAGGAAAATATGTAGAATTATTTAAAATTAATGACATTAACAAAAGGCATAAGTACATCTAATATAGACATCATAAGATAATATCGTATCGTACAACTTAAAATGTATATCTTACTCCAATAGTCGACAAATATTCATGATACTAAATAGGCTGAATTATTTTAAAAATCAGCTCACACCGTATAAAAAACCACTCACAATGATGGAATCCAGAGGCTGAAGATGCTACTAACTAGGTAGATACATGATGTGTGTCTACTGTCTCTAGCCAAACTATTTCTTTCCTCTCTCATCAAGGGTTGTGAGCCCATAGAGGATGGGACAGGAAGGTACACCTACTGGGATATGACCAAACTAAGGATTGATGGGGTGGATTCTCAAAACAGCGGCTCCTATACATGCACTTTGTCCTTCACTCTTGGTGGGGTTATGGGATCTATGTCAGAGACCATCAATGCAGAGATCAGAGGTAAGAACAGATGTACACTACATGGGAAAAGTCCCTGGACACCATTTCATTACACCTATAGAAACTTGTTGAGCATCCAATTCTAAAACCATGGACAGTTATATGTCAAATGTAGTTCAGAACTGTGTTTCATTAACCAGTAAACAATGGGTGTGGCAGGAACACCCTCACTCAAGAACTTGAGTATACAATAGGAGTGGACTTCATATTATTTTCCACAACAAAACTAAACCTACTATGTTATACACTTTAATTTTCTTAATCGCAATCATCACAATCATCCACTAGAGGGAAGCATGAAGTCACAATAAATATTAAGGAGGCAGGCAGAAGTGTTTTCTGGTATCACTACATATCTCATCTTTGATTTTGATTCTTCATTTCTTGTTTGTCTATTTAGAGGAGTATGGTATGGTTCCACAAGTGCATGAACCTGTCCATGAAATAATTAAGGCAGACAAAGGTGAGTACCTTCAGAAATATTATTGAGTTCAATTGAAATGTCTGTTGTTTTAATAGAGTCAGCCTTCATTCACACAGAAGTTGTCATTTTGGACCAGAAAAAGCAAAGCCTCTTGATTGCTTTAAGTAACTTTGTTGGTGAAACAGTGTTGATGGTACTAGTAATGTTAGGAAAATATTTTGAAAGTTTAATTTTGTCCAATAGGTTAACAGAAATAATGTTGTTTTAAAGTGTAATTGGTGCTATTATTTCTGCAAGGCTCCAGTTTTAGCAGGCGGTGCCTGGTTTTTGTTCCCTGCGTTGGGATGCCCTTTGTTGATGTCATGTGGTTGGTTAGGGATGGTTTCATCAGTACTAACCCTGCCAACCGTGTCTACACATCAGAAGAACGGTTAGTACCCTTACCTTTCCTTTTAACTTAATTTTGTTTTATCTGCTCTTTTTTTATGTAAAATACAATATCTCAAGGTGCTTGATGCACATAAAAAATAATAACAAGCCTGCAATATTACAGAAATAATGTGTGAAAGTTGTTCAATATCAGAGGTTTTCCCAAAATTGGGAGGAGGAAAATCCCTCCCAGCAGATAAAATCGGTTTTATTTATTGGAAATTGACAATTGGAAAGTGACTTCAGTGCTTAAACTTGAACAGTAGTCATGGAAGACCAATAGACACTCACAAGGAGCATCATTTGGCTTCAATAGACTACATACTTGTCTTTTACCAATGAAATATTAAGCAAATTAAAAAATAAGACTTTTAGAGGGTCCACTAATTTAAGACCAATTTTCACTATTTTTTGTCATGTATCTTTTCTCACCAGTGTGTGGAATCAGGATATTCCTATCAAAGGACTTTGGATTGAGAAGGTGCTGATGTTTTCTGAGCTAAGGGAAGAGGATTTTGGCGTCAACTACACGTGCCGAGCGTACAGTACCAGAGGCTTCCCTCAGGGATATTTTACTCTGTTACCAGCAGGTATAAAACACTGAGTAAGCCTGTTAATGAAAATAAAGTCTTGAAACAAAGCTGACACCTAATGTTGTTTTTTGTTATCCAGGGAGAGTTCAAAACTCTTACACTCAATTTAATATCACAGAGGACAAAGAAAACTAGCAGATATTGACAATTTAGAAAACTGTGGGGAGAAGGAATTCTGCTTCACAAATTACCCCTTTATTAAATAGTAATTACAATGTTTGCACCACAAAAAAAAGACCAGAAGTATATTGACCTTTTTCCTCCACAATTATATATACAGGTATCCACTTCTCTAAACACATCCATGGTGGAGACCCAACCTAAAATTGTTTGTCTGGTTATGTGTGACATTCGTCTCTACAGATCCCAACATCATACTACCCATTGGACTGGTGCTTGGAGGAATGATGGTTCTCTTTATCAACAGCATCATCATCTACTACCTTTTTAAGGTTGACATTGTGCTGTGGTTCAGAAGAGCATTTCCAGTCCTCTATCCAAATAAAGGTAATATTTCCCACCAGGATTATACATATCAATGTGCTCTCTATCATAAACACATTCACATTTGAGCTCTTAAAAGGCTTTATCAAAATGGAAAAACAAGGTAGTATTTTCTTCCTCTTTTAAGAAAAAATATTAACAGTAAAGGTCTGTTTGGTAAAGTTTAGACATATGGTCACAATACAATATTATTTTAAACAAAGATGCGATACTAGTAATTAAAACAAATCAAACGATATTGATACCTTTTTGGATACCTCAGCAAAAGAAATACAATTTATAGGCACCCAAAATTTTATATATTTTTATTTTTAGCTCCAAAAATACTGTAGGAGCCAAAATGCATGTTTTGGATTCAGGTGTGTGTTTAGTTATAAGTATGACTATAGATCTGTATTTTTCTTTTTTAAAGTTTCTTTGTGATACTATCGGTCAATGACCAATCTGAACAAGTAGACTTTATTGGTCTGCCTAGTGTCTACAATGTGAGCAGTTGCCATATGACAATAGTATTACAGTAGACAAGACTGTATAGCCTGCAAATGGCCTTTGAAAAGTGTCAACGTTTAGACCCAAACCACAATTCTCCTAGGTGGAAAAACCCACAGTAATCTTGAGCTTAGTTTCCACACATACAGTTCCCACACATACATCTTAACCGACAGACTCTCCCACAAGATCTCATACCTGCCTACATGTGCCAACAGTGAGGCCAAACAAAAGAAACAAGCTGTAACCACAAGACTACCTGCAGTATTTCTGCTGTAAAGTCATCAGCTGCTTTTGCAACAGACCAACCTGTCACTAATCTGCATGTTATCATTTTGCCTGCAGCTCATTGGTATAAGGCCTATGCAGTTAGTCAATGAAATCAGGTAATTGTTTAATAAGACAACCTTAAAGCCTTCATGACTACATTAACAGAAAAAACAGTGGACAGTCAATACTGAGAAATGGGAACCACAGTCTTGCCCATATTGTTTGAAATGTGGAGAAAGTAGGGCATAAACACCAAACAAGAGCACTAAGCAACAGAGACACTTACTGAGAAGCCTTCGCCATTTCAGCAATTTAGGTCATTGTGCAACAGTTAGGAAACAAAATAAATTAGGTCATTAGGCGTGATACGAGAGCTTGTGTTATTAAAAAACATGACAATGTTTCTCATCAAGGTGAAAGCTGTCTAGCGATACAAGTACATAGGGGTAGCCAACATGACGGAGTCTGATGTTGAACTAGAAATGACCATTGAAGATGCCCCCGGTCCCACTACAGAAACACCAACCAACCAGATAAACCGTTAATAAAGTGTGTATTTTTCTGTTTCAGATTTAGATGGGAAGCTGTATGATGCCTACGTGGCGTATCCACAGCCATGTGCCACTGGATTTAGTGAGGAAGTGGAGGACTTTGCCCTTCATACTCTGCCTCAAGTGTTGGAAAAGGCCTGCGGCTACAAACTCTTCATAGCGGGCCGTGACTGTCTACCCGGGGGGGGTAAGTCACCTACATGGCAGAGGCAGTTTTGAAGTACTACTTTCCTCTGAGGATTTGTCTTTAAGTCCTGGATTAAAGGAGTTAGAGAATAGATCTCATTATCCATCTATTTTGTTTCTCTTCATTCTGTCTCCTCCTACAGCCATAGTGGACTCCGTGGAGGAGAACTTACGAGTCAGTCGCTGTGTCCTTCTGCTCTACACCGCCTCCACCTTCACCAGCAAAAGACACACAAGCAGTACTAGCAGCAACAATAACAACATCTCTAAGATCTGTGACACCAATGAAAACAGCAAAAGCAAAACCCCAGAGGACAGTGACAGCATGAATTATTATGATGATAAAGAAGTCTATTCAGACACAAGGCAGCAGTTTGAGTGTGTGGCAGCAATGTACAGAGCGCTTCTAGAGGGATCTCTCAAGGTGAGAAAACAAACTTGTTAATGAATATACTTTACAACAGAGATCCATTAACTATTATAAACACAGATTGCATGCATACAGTGTATGAAATGTGTATGAAAACTCACAGCCAATAACTAATTGTACCTACTGGTAACTACAACTACGTCAAAGAGAGAAAATTACTTTGGTTGATTGAGGGATGATTTGATTAATGTGGTACAAAATTCTTCAGCATATTTTCAGGGATTTTGAAGTTCATGGTCACATGCTCAGAACAGCTGATTCTAAATGAGCTCTGCATTTCAGGTGGTTCTGGTGGAGTTGGAAGAGATCAGCCCAGCTCAGCTCGCTCTCTTCCCAGAGTCGGTGCGTCAACTAAGGAAGAAGCAAGGTGCTGTGTGTTGGTGGAAGAACTTAGAGAGGAGGCATAGGTCTGTGACATGTGACATGAGGAGGAGAGAAGATGAAGAGAAAAGTGGACAGGACACACAGCGGTCTCCATCCCTCTCTCCCTCCTCCAGGTTTTGGAAGGAGATGAGGTATCATATGCCTGTGAGGGGAAAGAGGGATGTGTTTCCCGAGAAAACTGCCCTGCTGAACTTATGATGGGGTTATAGCTGGTTTCAATATAAATGTGGATGGGATTAAGCCCCCTCTCTCACTTGGAAAATTTGAGTTGTTAAAATGTGCAGATCATCACTGTGTTTGTGCTATTGCTGAGGTTTGCGAATTGTTGATGTTCTCTCGCAGGTTGAGACTGATGTTGGCTTTT
This sequence comes from Labrus bergylta, assembly GCF_963930695.1. Classification (NCBI taxonomy): domain Eukaryota; kingdom Metazoa; phylum Chordata; class Actinopteri; order Labriformes; family Labridae; genus Labrus; species Labrus bergylta. The sequence goes on from NC_089207.1 coordinate 9,572,481, forward strand.
AGTTATCAAATGTACATATGTATAATAAAGACTGTAAATGTGTAAATAAATGTTCCTCAAGTAATGTAAAAAGTCAAGCAGCAAACTGGGAGCTTCTTATCATATAATCTGAAAATGGAAAGTGTCATGATTTGGTATTATTTAGTTTTGTATTTTCAGTGTTTCTTTATGTTCTAGTGGGTTTTGTTCATTCTTGAGTTCTGTGTGTCTTCAGTGTTTCATGTATTTTATTTTGTAGTTGTCCTCAGTGTTTCTTGTGTCCATTCCTTCCTCTGTGTGTTTCCCTCCATTGTGATTGCCCTCATTGTCTTCACCTGTGTTATTAGTCTTACCTGTGTTTGATTACCCCATGTCTATTTAGTCTCTGTGTTTCTTCCCTTCTGTGTCAGTTCATTGTATGTGTTTGTCGGTGTCATTTGTTGCATGTCAGTTTACCCGTGGCTCCTTCTCTTGTTGGATTTTTCGGAAGTAAGTTGTTGTTTGCCTTTTGTTTAAAGAATAAATAGTTTTAGTGAATCCTGCATCTGGGTCCTCCTCTTCGTTTTCGCGATCCATGACAGAATGAACTGACAAAAAAATGGACCCAGCAGGATTATTTTTGTTGGAATTGCTTGAGGTTACTTATAACCTCACATGCTTAAAAAATGACTTCAAATATGCTTGCTGTAACCAGGAGAGACTGGCAGCCATTTCCACGGCTCAGGAGGAAATTCTTTCTAGACCATGGCTGAAAAACTTACTCCCTGAGTGGACTAGAGACTTTTTCTCTACGCCTGCTTCGCAAGGCCTCAGCTCAAGCCTCAGCTCAAGCCTCAGCGTTCCTGTTCCAGCGGAGTGCTGTCTGCCACCGGTTCCGGCGGAGCGCCGTCTGCCCCATGTTTCTGTTCCTTTTCCGGCAGAGCGTTGTCTGTCCCCTGTGTCTGCTGAGCCACGCCTGTCATCGGTGCCTTTATCTACTGTGCAAGTTTTCTGAGACTGTCTGCTGAAATTGTCAATGTTTATTTTCATTAATGGTAACAATTTAAACTTTTTTTTTTTGGTGATTGCCTTTGAACAAATTGTTAGCCTCCAGATTAGAACTGACTGTAGACTGTCATTGGAAATGAAATATTCCTCCACATAACGAATATTGAAATCTGAGGAAACCCTGTTTTGAAAATCCTGGAAGAAGTTTCATTTCCTGATGAGGTTTTGAACGGTTGAACATGCTCGGTTAAAACACAAAGATTCTTCACAGGAAACCAAAGTGGAAGACTTATTCTAGTTGCTCATTCCTCATTTAAAAACAGAGCGGTCTGTTGAATACATTTGTTGACCATATTATACAAATCTCCAATGTTTCTGCTGAACAATTTAAAGAGCATATTGGGCTTTTTTGTGTTTTTTTTTTCATGCAGCAAAATTATTTTGTTTTCTTACACTAAAGAAATAAGCTTTAGAAGAATTTTTTTTAAAATCCTAGGGACAGAGTTTTTCCCTGAAAACTGATAGTAAAAAATACTACAACAAGCTTTGTTTCATGTACTGGAGTTAGTCAATCAAAGCAAAGAGGAGAGGTAGATTTATTCAGTAGGTGAATAGACTTAAAAAGTGTATTGTTGCTTCACGTTACAGAGTGAATTGATTAAATAGATGTGACTTGTGTCAGTAAGATGTTCTGTTTTCAGATGTTAAAGCCTACAAAAAAAAAAGGGTTCTTAAGTGTGCTCAACCAGCTTTATGAGGTCTTCATTGTAGAGGGAAAACCTGCATATTTCACCCCCACGTCAACAGCAATTGAGGTCAGGTAGCCTATATTTCAGAGCGTGAGTTGGGGTGAATCATTGCAGCTCACCTTTACTGCGCTATGAGTGGTATTTTTTTCTCTAGTGAGTGGAAGTTTCATACAGAGGTTAGTGGTATAAAATGAAGAGAAGACAGAAGGCAGAAAAACCCAGCGTCTTCTAATAAGTTTACTTCAAGTGAGAAGAACCAGTTTTTTTTTTCCCCCAGCAATCTGGTAAGTTGGAAATTACTATAAAGTTAGTCACAACAGTCTGCAGCATATGAGGCTCTTTCAGGAAGTTTTCCCTGCTTCATGTGTAGAAGTCTTGAGTTTACATAAAGGTGTATGAATTTTCATTATGTATACAACATTTATTTGATATAACCTGCGTCACCACTGTATTGTTAATGAGTGTGTCTTACTGATCTGGAATGTAAAAGGTTAGCAGTGCTTTGTGGGGCACCTTGCTACAGTCATGACTAAATTAACAGCTTTTTACTAACTGACTGTCAGTGAAATATTAAAAATGTATCTTGGGTAGGACCAAAACTGGTGATACTCAATATATTTATGGATATTTTTTTCTATAAAGAAATAAAGATATCAAGGTAAGTTCTAAGTCAAGAGGGATTATGTTCAACTAACAGCAAATAAGGTGTGATACACAGTGAGTAGGTTGTTAACCCCAGACAGGATGATGCTCTCTGTTTTGTGTCATCCTGTAGGTGTTTATTTCCTATACAATGACCGACTCACTGTACATTATATGGCGCACAGCTCGGATCAGTTTTTACTGTATCGCTCAAATTGTATGACTATAATAACTGATTAATTAGACAAGATAAAAACATAAATATTTTAGTACAACAAGGGTTAAAAAGCAATATTATAGGAAAACCACACTGCAAATTTAGAATAAAAGTACTTCAGTGAATGACAAAGACTGCTAAATCATTTCTTAAAGATAGAGAGATAGGTCAAGTGATGCACAGAGAGAGAGCTCCTCTTCCAAATAAAAGCCAATCAGTGGAACTTCCTGGGACTTTACTCGGAGAGTTTGCTGCTTGCCTACCTAGTGCGAGCTGTTTGAACTGCATGTCTCACTTCCCTTTACTGGGAGAACTTAAGCTAGTTCACCCTTCAGGAAATGTGTCAAGCACCCTTATTTATTGCAGAGTACGTGCGACTGAAAACATGACCAGAGTCTTAAAGCTCACACAAGACTTTTGTGTAATGGAGCCAGTTTTTTCCAACAGATAAGGACCATGGCAGTGGCAGGTTGGGTCTTCCTTCTGGCTGCCCTGTTGTCTCTGGGATTTGCACACAGTAAGTACTCATAATCACAATTCTTTTCAGCCCTTAATAGACTGAAGAAACTTCTGATTTCACTCATTTCTAAAACTAGACTCATGCTGTGTAAAAGGAAATGTATAACTCAAAGCTGTTGTATAATAATTGATTTACAATAGTTGTTGATTTACAGGTTAGAGCACTTTTCAGTTTCAGTCTTCCTTTAAAAGGTTAATATGGACTTTAAAACCGTAAATGCGTGTGACAAGGGAAGGTGAAAAAATTTAAGTGCTTAGAATGTAAGGTATGAAGATATAAGGTCTATGAGACGTTAACATATTAAAACCACATTTGTTAAACAATGAAGTGAAAGTAAGTTCATAGACCTCATGTTGCATTACTGGTTTTCCTGTTTTTGAGACACTGTTAAAGAGATACTTGAGAAACCTGCTTTGGAATTGTACGCTGGGAATTTAATCTAAACTCAACTCTCAACAACTATAACCTGTTCAAAGCATACAAATACCTCAGAGATAATGAAACTGTAACACAAGATTTTGAAACTTCACAAAAGTTTTTACACACTTTAAGAGTCATCATGACATAAACAAACCCCACAAAAGGCAAATGTAACCCTATTCCAGTCCTTTGAAACAGCAGTGCTGTACCAGGCAATCAAATACGGATAATTTCATATTCTATTATTTAGCTTCCTTCACACGGGGCTGGTACAGAACAAAAACACACTTTTTCAATTATGCAAATAGTAATCAAAAGCTGAGGCATGAGGATGTAAAGCTGCAGGGAGGACTGACGGCTGGTCTAAAGTAAGCCACACTCGGCAAAGCAAATTACATTGCTTACCCACAGACAATTTTGAAAAAATTTCACTCAATTTTAACTGTTTTCTGTGTGTTTTCATATCTTTTGACTATAGTCAGTTAAATAGAATTTAAATTTCCGTGGAACCGACTTGGAAATTAGTTGGCTGGGAACAGCCCTAGTTTTCAGGCTGTTGAGGTCTTTTACAACTTTCACCTTGGCTTAAAACAACCTTTAAAACTGTGGTTTCCAGGTCCACTTGAGGCTGGCTCCAAAATACCCAGATGTCACATACACACCCATTAAAAATGACCATTTTAACAGCTGAAATGAATATGTTTACAGCCTGGTCTGAGTAGTTATAGACTTTATCGGCACACATTGTACCAGGGAGGATTTTTTTTATAATACATCTGTTTTGATTTTATTAACGATACAAGTCATGTATAGTTAGGCATAATGTATGTGTTTGTCAGGAGTCTTAAAACCCACCTCAGCAGCTCTTACCCTGTCGTTAGGCTGACTTAAAGTTAGTCTGAGACAACATTTCCAGCACGGCAAACACCAAAAACGCGCTCCCAAAGCCCGCTGCAGTAACCAATAGGTGACTTCACTCAGGCTTCTTCCACTATCAATTACAGTCTATGGTCACATATTGCAAAACTGAACAACTTAGGACGACAAAGAAGACCTTTTGGGAGCCAACTCACTGTATTTGAGCTAGTGCTTGCCATCATGCTGACATTTTACATTATGTGTGAAAATACTCCAGGCATTACTCCAGTATTACAACCGGAGCTCAAAGAAGAAGCTCTGTATTGTAATCTTCCGAGTTACAGAAACATTAAATTAGTTTTTGTTTTTTACATCTTCCAAACAACAAAAAATCATGTCGCTAGATTAAATTGTTTATTGCCCAGCTTGACGGCCATAATATATTGGAGACACACTTGTTTGCGGTTAAAACAAAAAGCAGGCTTCAACCTGTCACTTCTCTTACTATATAGGCCAAATTCCGCAAACATTTACTCTAACTCTTTTATGGTTGAGTCTCCAGGAAATCTCTGACATGAAAGACGTCAGCACCGCTTCACAAAGGAAACTGTACTCTTAGTGTGAGGTTACACAATCAAACACTTCTACATGTAAGGCTTAAAATAGGTCATAGCTTCTAAGATTGACTTTTGAAAACAACTACAGTCAATAAGTGTCCTGCTTGGTGAACGTTTTAGTACCTGAGCCGTCAGTCTTATATGATGTATGAGTCTGCTAAAGTAAAGCCAAGTTGTGTTGTCAAAAACAAATCAAACCCACTAAAGAAACATGATGGCTTGTGCACTGTGATATATTCTCCGCCAGACCAGATTCAAGTCTCTACAGGACGATTTTTATTAAATCATAAGATAGTGGAGAAAACAATGGCTACCTCAAACAAATTTCCAGTCAATACATTTTGTGCTCTGTGAAAAAAATTCCCTCTTATTCAAAGAAATAACATCGAAGGTTGATGGGATACAACATGCAAAAATGAATGGTTCTTTCAAATCCTTGTTTCCATCTAAAAACAACCATGTTTGCCTTGAATAGAGAGACAAACAAGAACCTGCTGCTTAAAACTACACTTATTACAGTCCTCTAGTACTGCCTTTATCCCAGGTTTACTTAAGCTATTTGACCCTTGCACAATAATCTTGTGCAATCAGCTGATAATAGATTCCCAACATCATTTCTGGTTAGTGACACGTTTGTGTTGGTTGTTTGATATGGTTTACAACTTTTCCTGGATGTTCCCCTTTGCAAATGTACACAGGAGCTGACAATCAAACAACAGACAATCTGCTGCTATATTATGCTCCAACAAAACACAATCACTGTTAACTCTGGGACAATAAAAGTAATTATCAAACGATATAATTTAGGGTTTTAGGGGAAAGACCAAAACAATTTCATAGTATAGGCCTTTATATTTTTTTTTTTAAAGAAACTGAAAGGTGGGACGCAAAAAACTTTTAATGTTGCATAGAGTTGCACATCTTGCAACCCTAATCATTTGTCATTACGCAAAAAAAAAAAAAAAAAAATCCCCAAAATGTGTTCACCTTTTGTATTTTTAAGTGTAGTTTTTAACTTGTGTGCATATACTGCAAGCAATAGCAACCATTCACGTTTACAACTTTGTAAACTTGTGGAAATTTATATTTTACACATAAATGAAGCACAGTGTAAGACCACAAGAAGACCAAGTTCAGACAGGCTTAAAGACATGTGAATGCCATCAGCCACAAATTGCGAACAAAGGGTCCTAGATAACTGTTCACTGCACGGCGAACTTCAGGGTAAATTAAATGGCCGAACAATCAGTCAGGCTGTACTTTAGTTGAAGACATATTTCTTATGATAAATGTCACCCTCTGAAGCCAGCATTTACCAAGAACATGGTGACATGATATTAAAGACAGCAAGCTACAAAGCTTTCTGTTTACACACCAAAAAATCCAACATGTATATTTTTACAGTGATGTAATCTGTATTTAAGTCACAACCAATTAGACAGCCCCTAATCAGTTAACTGCCTTGTCGTAACCAGCTGTCTTACCTTGCGTGTGTGTTCAATTTGCATAAGCATTGGTCTCCATACTCAATTTCCAGGGCTTATCCCTAATGTTTACAGTCTATGGTTTACCCTGGTTCCTTACACTTCACATTTCCTCACTTGTCCCAAAAGGTAGCTCGTTTATTCAAGCTAGAAGTCAGCTAGCGTCAGTGCAAACATCACAGCTCCCGCGGTTTCGCCGTTTCCATCCTCCGAAATGTCAAACAAATATGTCAATTAGCCTTTTTTTCCTTCATTTTAGGGTAGTGGTGGTCGCCTGTGTCTTATTTTGCGTCTTTGTTTTAATTCTGTTGTAGTTAACTCAAGGTAATAACAAGGTAATAACTCAAGGTAATAACGCAACGATTTAGATCGCCCGCCAAGAAAACCGTCTCGTGCAGAGCTGCGTTCACATAAGCACATAAATATAAACTTTCAACTGGGAAAATAATCTACGGCTTGAATGTGACTAAAAAGATAAACATGAAAAAAGAATTACAGTAGTAGTTCAACTGTACAACAGCAAAAACCTCATCATCTCTTATACAGCCAATTACAGTCGTTCTTCCTTTTTATGTGAATGCAGCATCAGATTGTTAGTCCAGCAGTGCCACCTTCTGGCGGTGAATGTGAAAGCAAGAAGCCAATGTTATACAGACTGATTAGTAAACAACCACACTGAATAAACATGCTCAATTGTGCCTGTTAACACATGAAAACCGAAAACCGAAAGCCGAATCATGAATCATGTCATCCATGTAAATGTGTGTCTTCAATTTTCTACCCTCGCCTTGACAATTCAATAAAAACAGACTGGTCTCCCTTTGCACTATCACATATAGACCACAGTGGGGAGGCAGAGATCTACCATGTAAGTGCCGGACGTCTCTTCATGCTGAGGTGTCCCAATGCTGATTCTCACACCAACATAACTTGGAGACGAGATGGGAGACACAACCAGAGCCTGCCTACTGGAGTGGAAGAGAGGGACGGGTTACTGTGGTTTCTACCTGTACAGGTGTCTCATAATGGATCCTACACATGCGAGAAAAGGTACAGAAGCTTCTGCATAACGCAACAAGTTACAAGATTCCTGACATGACCGCATACAGAGCAGAAAGCTACTTTACCACAACACATCACACACTTCTATAATCCAATTTAGTTCAACGCTACAACAAAATACCTTCAGAATGATCATACAGTTAAAACAACATGTCTCATTGTCTCAAACATTTTAAACTTTCATAAAGATAATATTTCCAACATGAATTTTGACATTGGACTGCAACTTTCAGCTAGCTGTTGGTCCTTGGATTATTTTCCAGAATAGTCCATTAATTGTTTGGGCCATTACACGTGGACAAAGTTGTGACAAATGCTTATCATGATTTTCTTGTGGTGCATTCAAGATGCCTCTTTAATCCATGCAAACAGTACAACTCTTAGAGATATATTTGCTCATAAATAAGAAAGTAAAGCTGCAAAATATTGTGATTATGAAGCTAAGAATACATTTTTCTCATCGATTATCCCAGCATCATCACAGCAGCATGTATCAACAAGTTAAATGTGAAGTTAAGCTCGTGACAGGTATTGCTTTTGAAATAGTACAAAGTACAAATATTACAGTTAGGAGTCGGAAATGTAAAAACAGTATCCTGAGTACTTATCTCATTCTGTGGTGTATTTCCCCAATGATTGCTGTTGGAAAAAAATCCTTTAGAAATCTCTTTTAAATTAACTTGTATCTCTTTTTTTTTATTTAGTCTGTGCACTCTCTGATATCCTCTTCTTTAGTGTTTTAACAATTTCCTGTTTGGGCTTCATGCCTGAATAAATCAGATGGACACAAAATGAAACATTGTGAAAATATACATTTACAACTTGGTCTACTTGTCTAATCACTCCAAGTGCACTGTCAATCAATCAAGCTTCATTAAGACAGTATAGGGTCATGTGTTGCTGAAGCTCAAGGTGTCCTGTCTTCCAGCTATCTCATTGTCTCCTTCTCTTCAGGGATGAAACTGGTTCATTCAGGATTAAAGTTGGGGTGTCAGTGTCAAGTGGAAAGTGTCCTGATCCATTAGAGACCATATCCATCCCAGAGGCTGTCAGTGACGGCCTGCCTTGCAAACAGAGTGAGATCTTTGGGTTGAATAGCACAAGGAGTATACGATGGATGAAGGTACACACAGCTGCATGATGTCACCAGCCCCTTTCACTACATTTGTGTGCTTCAGCTCTCGGTTTAGCTTGTTTTCAGTACAAAGACTTCAGACTAGCAACATTAAAAATGTGTTCCTAATGAATGGTTGAAAACAGATTTAAATTTCTTGATTTTTGCTTTCTTTTTGAACACTGCCCCCTCCAGTACAAATCAGGATAGTGAAATTGTACTGACATCAGAGGAAATGTTGTAAAAGAAAATGCTTAATATGTTGGTGATAACAACTGTACTATGCTGTTTCTGCAGATAAAGTAGAAATGTGGTTCACCAGAGGGCCTGATTATATTCCTGTTTTTTTAGCTGTTGTAACAACAAAATTTCAATCAATACACTTTGATCTTATCTTATCTTATATATCCCTACCAAAAGATTTAATGACTATATAACATACAGTAACTTAAAATCCTCATTCACATTCTTTACAACTTTTGAGCAGGGATAAGATTCCACTGTGTCTATATGTCAGCCCTGTGGTTGACATGGCAACCATGGCAATAAACATGTTACCCCGCCTCTCGCCCAATGACAATGCTGGGATGGGCTCCAGCTCCCCGCGACCCTGAATGGGAAAAAACATTTAAAATAATGGATGGATGGGTGGTTAAAAAAATGAGGAAAATCCTGATCCAAGCTGGTGACTGGATAAAAGGGGGAAAAAAATATGTGAAAAAAGTGTATTAAACAAAGCAACAAGGTAGTTCATATTTGATGACATTGTTCATGTATTTTGCACAAGAATGCTTTATTACCACAGTTACAAACAGATAAGGTACACTTTAAGGTTGATTCTGTCCCTTTATTGCCTACTGCTTTTATAATTTCTGTTTACCTCGGCAGCTGGATTTTTAAAAGTAATGCATAATTAAGGTTTCCTCTTCATCCTCCTCATGTGTTTATGTGTGCAGGACTGCGGCCCTGTGAATCGTCAGGGAGAGGACATCTCTGTGGAAGGGGACGGTTTCATGAGACTGCCGTCAGCCTCACAGGGGGATGCTGGGATTTACACCTGCCTGGTGGATATAAACTTAGACGGCAGGAATTACACGGCGGCACGCAGCATCAAGCTAACTATTACTGACGGTACGTCCTGTAAGTGGCATCAGGTTGACATGGGGGGTGGGCTGCAGAATGAATGGAAGGGTAAACACTGCTAAAAAAATTAATCACTACTTGTACTATACCATATACTATCGTGCAGGACTACTGACAACACATCATTTTACATTTTTTCATCATTTAAATGACCAGTTATTGTTTTAAATCAATGGAGCTCTCTAGATCAAAACTCTTACCCTTTAATGCCATTATCTGTAAGCCAGCTTAGCCTCTTAGTTAACTTGGCTTTTCCTGTTCGTACAGTGTCAGCTGATTGTATCATGTGTGTGATGAGTATTGTATTAATGTATGTTATACTGAGTATACGGTTTCTTTTTTGAATTGTAGGAACAGTTACTCCAGAGGCCAAGGTTGTGACCCCTCAACAGGAAGTGGTCGTAGTTGAAGTGGGCAAGTATCACAAACTCTGACCACTGTCATACACAACACATACATGCACACATACATACACACACCACGCACATGTACACACACGCACTGTATGTCTGTCAGGTATGAGATTACATTTACATTAAGTGTCACCTAGTTTTTTTTATGTAGTAGCCTATATAGAAGGTTGCATGATATTTGTTTCTGATTTGTGTGTTAAAGAGTTTTCATGTGATTGTGATTCATTTGTAAAAGCACTAATGCTATGTAGACTCACAGCTGTTTTTTTTTGTACACTTCTGTGATGAACAGGAGGAAAAGCTGAGCTGAAGTGTTTGGCTTACATTGGCTTCAGAGAGAACAGTGAGGATGACATTTACTGGACTGTTGGCGGGACCTTCGTTGAGGACAATGAGGGATTCCACGAGTCCTGGAAATAGTGAGTCTCTGCTTCTTGTTAAGTTCTTTGAGCCAACACTCGAGCATGGAAATTTGTGTAAACACTTGTGTGAAAAATGACTTAAACAGCACATTAGGCTGAAAGCCAATAAACAGCATTTGTCAGCTAATGAATCACTATTGCTCTACAGCCAATCTTTTTTCAAATAAAAGTGGGGATCTGACAGACCCCTTTTGGCACCATTGACAGCTTCTTTCAAATATCTTCAAACAGAAAAAAAAAAATACATTTCTGTCTCTTTCTGCTTCATTTACAAAACAAAAGCATGAGGACCAAATCAATGCCATTTCCCTTGTCTGCCTGTTTTTTAAAGGGACAAACTGACTCATGACTGATCTGTTCTGTCACTTTCAGTTCGCATATCAGTGGCCGTGTGTACGGTATGTCCACTCTGATTATCTCCGAGGTCCACCGTCAATTCTTGAACGTCCCCATTGGCTGCCATATTATGACCCTAAATGGAGTGAAAGTCGGCTTTGTGCATCTTCAAGAAGGTAACTTAACTAGCAATTTTCAGAAATGCTCAGGAGGCTTCAGTGGATGAAATCCAACAAGTTTACAGGCTTGTTGAAAGTGCTTTCATGATAACATTTTAAGATTTATATCAGGAAACACTAGAGCAAGAGACAGTGCCCTTTAAAAAAGTAGAAAAAGGTGAAGAAGGTGTAACCCAGGTTGAGAAAATGTAACTCCGTGCCCTGTTTGCTGCTCTCAGAACGGAGAAATAAACAGTTTTTAGGATGTTCAACCATTAACAACATGGATCTTTATCCAGAATAATCCATTGCTTTATACGTGCAGTGGTTCACAAACTCTTTCTGCCGGGACCCCCTTTGACATATGAAAACATTTTCAATAGACTATATTATTCTAATATTTGAGTCATGTTGTCGGCTCTTGTGTTGCTTGGCTTTTTATGTTGTTTGGGTTAATCGAATGGTTCTAGCTATTATGTAGTTGCTTGATTTTCTTCTTGATTTTGCTTGTTTTAATAGGTAGTGTATAAATAAAGTTAAATATGGTCCCAACACTTAAAAAATGTTTGAAGACTTTAATGTTGTTGAGTTCATTTCAAAGCATGAAAGGCTGTATTGTTTGAAATATGATGCACAAAAGAACTGCTAGTTTCCTGGAAACGCATCACTCCTTCCTAGAGTGCTTGAATACAGTTTAGTTATATGAGACACCAAACAGCAGATATGGAAGTATAAACTAGTCCTCCTCCTCCTCCTCCCTGCAGCGGACCGCAGCGCCCTCTACACCAGCTTGGCTCTCTGCATCCTCGTCCCGCTAACCATTCTGATCCTGGTGACTGCCCTCATCTTCTTTAGAGTCGATCTGGTGCTGGCTTACAGGAAACTGTCGAGAGGTTTCGCAAAACAACACGGTGAATGTCTATGAGCTTTTTCTGCTGAATCATCTGAGTGGAAACTACGGAAGCGTATTGCATTCATGTGGAGAAATTTTGTTTTGCCTGTTTTCTTGTTATTACGAGATAAAAATGTTTTTACTACGAGATAAAGATCTCGTTATAACGAGAAAAGATCTCGTTATAACGAGATAAAGATCTCGTTATAACGAGAAAAGATCTCGTTATTACGAGAAAAGATCACATAACAGACTAAAATGATACTAGAGGGGTAATGAAGTTTGCATTGTGGCAGGCAGAGGAGGGAGGAAGAAAAGGCAACGATGACCAGGGTTATTGATTTGATTGTGTTTTATTTCCATCTTGGGTTAAGACATTGGGAAATATTAGTGTCTTTGAGTAACATAGATGGTATTATCATGAGTATGTCAACTTTGCGCAGGCATCTGAAGGCGTTAAGGTTGTTCAGACGGAAAGAACACTCTGACCTACTTGACATTGCGTTATTCCTCTGGTATAATGTTACACAAACACATATATTTAACATTAACTAGTTAGCCAATTAACAATTACTATAGCTAATACCTGATTCTCCACCTTGTAATGAGCTGCCGCTGGTGTACTGTGCACTCCCATAAACAAACCTGTACCACCCTAATGCTTTTCTTGTTATAACAAGATCTTTATCTCGTAATAACGAGATCTTTTCTCGTAATAACGAGATCTTTTCTTGTTATAACGAGATCTTTATCTCGTAATAACGAGATCTTTTCTCGTAATAACGAGATCTTTTCTCGTTATAACGAGATCTTTATCTCGTAATAACAAGAAACCAGGCCAAAAAAAAATTCTCCACATGACTGCAATATGCTTCCGTAGGAAACTGCCTGGAACTCTCATGTTTACTTAACTTCACATCAGTTTGACCTTAGGAAACAGTGAGCTGGTTGAAATACAGACAAAAAACTAAAACAAGTAATATGTAAGCATAATGATATAGACGCAAACAAAGGCCCAATGGAAGGAAAAAAAGATTAAAACCGCAGACTTGGATGTTTAAGAGACGAGATACACACTCATGTTGATACATAACTTGGCAAAGCTTTAAAGATAGATGCTGTTTTCTCCACAGCTCCAGATGGGAAGCTCTATGATGCCTATGTGAGTTTCATCCACCCTGGCACTCAGAGTTTGGCAGAGACGGCGAGGTTCGCCCTGCAGATCCTGCCTGAGGAGCTGGAAAACAAACACGGCTACTCCCTGTACATCAGGGGACGAGACGACTGCCCCGGAGAAGGTCAGGAACAGAGACTCATTTGAATCACATCTCTGAAGCTAGAATTTTTTTTTTCATAGACTGTATAAATAATGGACTTAGTGTGAATGATGTAATTGATTAGTGTCTGGCCTTATGAAGCCCATTTCTAATCACAGGATTAGAAATGTTTTGTCAACCGAACTTTCAGTCAGTCTAATATCAGGCAAGGAGGTGGAGTTGTGGTGGGCCTTAAAATACATCGCAAACAGCTACAAAGTGCCCACTCAGCCACAAAGTGCCCACTTCAGCCACACCCCTAATTATGCAAATATATGAATAACTCTAATCCTTAATTAAACCAAAACAAATGATTTATATAAGATGATTTTTTTATATATAAAAAAAGCTTATTCTAAAAACACGAGTTGTGGATGCCAAATTTGTTTGTGAACCAGACTGTGAACTTATTTATTTCTGCTGTAAAAATGGGCATTTTAATATGGAGCCTAATTGGGATTCCTTGGCTTTTGGAGCCAGCCTCATGTGGACACTTGAGGAACTGCACTTTTTTGCACTTCTGGATTATTTTAATTTCTCAACACTTAAATTTACCGCTTTGCTCTGACCCAAAATTGGGAGAGCTGTTCTTAAAAACTACACAACAGGTTCTATATTATATTTAAATATTTTACAGCAACCTATGAAATGTAGCTTAACTGACATTGAACATTGACCAAATAAAAAATAAAAAATGCCACTGAAATCAAAACATTTGATTCCATAAGATCCCAAGAAGTTGCTACCTAAAAGGAGTTAAGGAAATTTGAAATCTATTCTTGTGTATCGGAAAAGTTATTGGTTTTAAAGACAGAACGTGTTTTAGGTAGCAGTCTTAGTCATAAAACACCGATCATTTCATTATTAAATTTTTTTTTATCCTATTACCTTCATACCACGCTTTGTAGAGATACGTTTACTCCCCCACATTAATGACATATTTCTTTATTTGCTATCTTTCATCTCTTACAGCGGTGCATGATGCTGTAGCTGCTACACTGAGCCAGTGTCGCAGACTGATACTTATCCTGTCCCCTTTGGAGAAATCCTACAGTGAAGTCAAAACCGAAGAAGTTCCCATATGTGACAACCTGAACCAGCTGTGTTACGAGCACAAAGTCGGCCTTTATGACGCTTTAACTCGAAACAGCCTGCGAGTGATTCTGGTGGAGCTTGGTAAGGACAAAATCTGCTGTGACTTAGAAGAGGAATCTGACATTTTTAATGTTGGATGTAGCTGCTTAATGAGTTACGAGAAGCTGCAAATTCTGCATGACTATGCATTGTAATACATCTGCATCTGTCCTCTGTTTCTTTAAAAGTGAACTTTAAAACATCGTTTTAAAAAATCAGCTCAGCTTCATCATTACCATAAAGACACGCGAGGTATCAATCTTCTTAGCAGTAAATAGTGGGATTTCTCAGTAACTACTTTTAGCACTTAATAAGGTATATTTGTCTTTTTCTGGTTATAGTTAACACTCTCCTCTGTTCTATCAGACGGCCCGGTGGATTACAGTCTCCTGCCAGAGTCTCTGCGCTACATAAAGAGGAAACAAGGAGCTCTGAAGTGGAGGACCACCTCAGCTGGAGTCCATAAACTCAAGAAATTAGACTCTAACAGAAACCTGTGGAAGAATCTGAGGTACCATATGCCGTCAGTGCCTACAGGGAGACTCAAGACTGTGAAAACAGGTCACTTATGCTAACATTTTAAAGATGTTTTTTTGTTTGTCACGTCAGGATCTTGAATCAAATTTCCTGGAAAGATGTTTGGACAAATTGATACCAAATGGGGTTGTTGTCTGTACACGTACAATAATTAGTTGCGTGCAGGCATGTAGAAAAAAACAACTGCTTGATTTCCTCCAGGTATAAAGCAGGCATTTCATAGAACAGGCTGTGTTCCACAGATGCCAGAGTGTCTTTATTTACTGGAACTGTAATTCTCTGTAATTTTTTTACTACATTTTCTTTCCTACCTTGGCAAATACTTTGTAAAAATCCAAAATGTGAAGAAGAAAAAAAATCAGCTCACAAGTTTTCAGAAGTTTGAAAATGATCAGAGGAGGATGTAAAGGTCACAGATATCAGCACAGTTGTAGTGCATAAGAACATTTAAAAAAATCCACATTGGCAGCTGACTTGATCTGCAGTAACTGATTTGATTTGATCTGGTTTTTGCAGCTACTTTAAGTTACTTTAAGTTTTCAATATGTGACAAAATGACACGTTCTATATCTTTGTGTGCAGAGCCGTGCTGTGGTTTAAACCTCGTCTTGTATTAATGCAGACAGGGATGTATTATACAAGATATATAATTTGCACTATTTTAAATGGTATTGTTTATTAATATTACTTTATTTAAGTGGTTTCTCACATTTCACACAGTGATAAAATCTTTTTTTTTAAAGAAGAACAGAGGAGAAAAATCAACGGAAGGATTTTGCATGTAAATAAGTGGTTCAGAGCTGTGGAAAATGTCAAACACCTTTGCACAGGCCAGAACATTTTAGAACTGGTGTACAGATGAGTTGTTGAATGCGTCTCAACTTTCCATCGTCCTGCCTGGTGCGGTCACTTGAGCTGTGGCTTTAAGAATAAACTCTCTAAGATTGTGTGAACAGCAGGAAAAATGCTGGACAAACCTCAAAAACCTCTGTCTCAACTAATTACTGAACTACTGATAGGACAAGGAAGAAAGCGAGCTGTACTAAAACTCATCAGGAGTTAGAAGGTCCTTTTCAGGGCTGCTGCCCCCCCTTCCAATAATTATATATCAACCCGAACAAAGATTTAAAGAAGCCCCTTCATGACGCAAAATTAAACGTGCAATTGAACAATAGACTTGTACATTGACTCACAACATCAACTCCATATTTCCTTTGAGATGAAGATGAAAAGCTAAAGACCCAGCTCTTTCATGAATACCTGCAACCTTGATGATAATGATGATGATGATGATGATGATGATGATGATGACGGGTAACGCAGTTGCAGGATGGTTTTGATGCTGATTAGAACTCTAATGAACAGCTGTCGATGTTGTGCTTTGCCTCTGAGCACTTCCTGTCAGCACCTGTGTGTCTCAATCGGACTTAAAGCTGTTTGTTTCTACTTACTGACATTGTTTCCTCCTCTCTAGATCCTTGCTTGTGTTGTATCTACTCTCTGATGTACGTAAAATAAAGTGTCTGCTTATGAAGTGTAGAATTGTAGACGAAGGCAATGCACAGAAAACAAAGTCTTGGTGGGATATCCTTTCATTTCCTGCAGATGTCAGAAGATATCTGATGGATTACAAGGTTGTGTAAAGGGAATCAAAACCAGTCCAACAATCATTTAAGATTAGGGCCTAACTTTTCTACAGTAAATAAGGTTCATTCACAGTAAAGCCCAGGAATCTTTTTCTTTTGTGTCTTACACCTTGTTGACTGACTGACACATCTTTCTGGAATCATCTCTTTGGTTTTCCTCACAAGAGTCGGTTGATGTTGTGTAACCTGCAGAGTTTCTCCTTTGATGGCAACATACCCCCCCAAACGCCGGAAAAATACAGACTCTGTGTAATTTAATGCATCAAGTTATTGCAAGTACACAAACAGAGCAGCACAGTTGACCCATGAATCATATAGTTGAATTCTGTGTTGTTTTTTTCCTCTATTAAATGTGAATCCATCATGGAAAAGATCCTTAGAACCACAGACCAAACAGGAAAGACAGCAGAGCTTGACTGCAAAGAAGAGTCGCTAAGAGAATAACATTTCTGTTGCTTACAGGGAGAACAGATGAGTTAGAATTGACCCTTTGTTGGCTCTCTGATGGGTCTGCTGACCCACCAGTCAGAGACACCCCCATCCCCCCCTCACAGCAACAGTTACTGGGCTAAAAGGTGTGCTTTGGGTTTCAGCAGGAGTCAAAAGATCCACATTGTAGGGTTTTGTGCATAACTCTCAACTACGTATTTAAGGACCTGTTACACATGTTTAGAGCAGTGGTACTCAACTGGTGGGTCGGGACCCAAAAGTGTGTCGCGAATGTGTGTCCAGAAAAAAACAGTGGTGTCAAAAAGTCTATGAATCACTTTTACAACTTTTTTGTTTGATTCTGCATTTTTGTTCTCCAATTATTTTATTTTAATTCATTTTACCCCAAACAATAGACGCAATGCAGACAAGACAGTAGCAGCAGTAACATATCTTACCCATCTTACAACAGCACCGTACTGACACTCACATTCCCCCCCTGTCCCGAGTCCAGTGCAAAGCAACATCTAGATGTCATCAAATTCATAATAAAGAATAATAATAATAATAATAGTAGTAATAATAATAATACTACAAATACTGAGCTAATGATGAAAGAAAGAAAATAAATAGATAAACAAAAACATTCACACACAACAAAAATAAAAAACAACTACACAAAAAAAAGCAGCAAAAAATAAATAAATAGAAATAAAGACATAATCATGGTAACACTTTGATAAATGAATCAAATAAGTGTCAAATTATAATCCCCAGCCATAATACATTTTCCATAAATCTGTGCAGCCGCTAATAGAATGTCTTTAGAAAATAGAGCATCGTCATTATTTGGGCCATAGATATTAATAAGTGTGAATGGTTCTTGATTTATATGACATTTAAGTATTATCCATCTCCCAGTTGAGTTCCTGGCTAAGCACTTTCATTGTTATTTGCTTGTGGCATAATATGACCACACCCCTACAACTAGAGTTATATGAAGAGTAAAACACTTCCCCCACCCAGTCTCGTTTTAGTTTTAGATCTTCTGCGTCTGTCAAGTGTGATTCCTGTAAAAAAGCAATACTACAGTCTTGGGTCTTATGGGGGTTATTGATGCCTTTGACATTAAATGTCATAAAAGTTAAAGTACTAGTCATTATAAAGCCAGCTTGAATGTATTAGTACAGCCAGTATATTCACATGTAAAAGCATCAGGAAAAAAGATAAATACACAATTAAACAAATACAGACAAAAAGGAAGAAAGTAAAAAATAAATAAATAAATAAAACACAGAAAGTGAAGGGCATTGACTCTAGATATATCTTGTGCCTATAGCAATTTGTGAAGTCATATCCATTAAGTTCATATATTTTTGCACTGGGCTCCCCCCCTCCCTTCCCACTCCCCCGTACGCACCAACTGACAATAAGATTGGTCTCATTTAACACTTACCAAGCCGACTTCATAAGTAATAAAATAAAATAAAATAAAAGAAGCAACAAACTTAAACCAGAAACTACGCTGCACCTCTCTCACCCATCACCCAGTTGTTAACATAAGCTCAATGGTTCATGCATACAAATTTCACCGCTATTTATTTTTGTTTTATTTTTTTTCCGTCCATTCATAAATTCCAAGTCATTCTAAGTCATAGTAGCCTACTGACTTATTTTATACAGCTGAAGCAATCACACATTATATTCGTTCATTAGGGCTCCGTATAAAGATACTTGCTCTCCGTGGGTTTTTTCAGAAGATTACGGCCCATTAAGATTCTTCGAGTTCGCGGACAAACTTCTGTGCAGTTTCTGCGGATTGGAATTCTCTGGTGGCTCCGTTGTGCACCACTCGGAGTGTAGCAGGGAATTTCATGTAGTAGTTCAGTTTCTTGTTGCTTCACGTCGTCAAATAGTTTCACGTCGTCAAATAGTTTCCGTTGGTTCATCACCACCGGGCTGTAATCCTGGTAAAAGTATATTCTGGTCTTTTTCTCCCCGTAGTGAAGCTCTCCCTTTTCTCGTGCCAGTTTTAAGATGATGTCTATGGGGCGCCGATTGTAAAGTTGCGCACACTACAAATAACAACAACATTTCTCCACATTTAGCCCTAAAACATCACTTTTTATTCACTTGTGAACTTTGTCATATTTACTTTTGTGAATAAAAATGTAAGATAATTTCATTGGCAAATATAAATGTTAAATATTATATCTAAATGTTGAATGTTTTATCTAAATGTTAAATGTTATATATAAATGTTAAATATTATATCTAAATGTTTAATATTTTATCTAAATGTTAAATGTTATATATAAATGTTAAAAATACATGTCTTGATTCTAAATATTTAGCTACGTTTCTAAACATTTAGTTTACATTCTAAATATTTATATATTTATATATATATATTATATAATATATATATAATATATATTGATCCTATATATTTAACTAAGATTGTAAATATTTATAATCAAAGCTAAATATATAGAATATAAACTAAATATTTAGCAACGACTTCTAAATATTTAGCTAAGACTCTAAATATTGAGCTTTGATTTCTAAATATTTAGCTAATATGCAAATTCACTCTACCACCCACCGGAAGCACCAAAATAAAAGTTTGAGGAAGCGATCCAACCATTGTCTCCTACAGGAGACTGGCGGGATTTTGAAAATGTCGAACGAATTTGCAATATATATAACGAATATTGGAAGGGCCATTTTGGCCGCAATTCAGGGTTTTCAAAGCACTACTTCTTTGTTCATAAGCATAAATAGTATTTTTTTAAAGCATACTGAGGGTCCTGTGCACACTGCTCACACCTGTGCGGCCATCTTGAACCTACAACAAGGAAGGATTTGCATTGCATTTTTGTTCTGTCATGTTTTGGACTGTTTGGTCCAAAAATCCACCTTTTTTTCATTAAATGAATCTAATTGGTTTAAAACAAATCTGAAATTTGGGTCGCAATTTATCATTAAGGAGTTGGTGGTGGGTCCTGAGGCTAGACCAGTTGAGAACCACTGGTTTAGAGGATATTTCAGACCCCTGGCTCTAGAAATGGTCTCCGATTGAGTCCAGATTTAGGTCAGTGGAGTTGAGACAGCTAGCAGCCACGGAGGACGGCTTACGTTAGCTGACATCACTGGCACTAGACATCGGTCATATTTACAATTTTCTGAACATGTTTTTTTTTAAATAGATTCCGAGTTATCTGACCTAGTAACAGTAACTAAAGATGGCGGGGCTTGACAAAGTCAGGGCTTGACAAAGGGTCAATTCAGAGGAGGAAGACATTCTCCCATCCAACTGATTTTCACATTGGAGCAAATCTAATATTAATTACTGTAATTATAACATTTATTTGTTTTGAAGTTTGATTGATTTAAGGTTAATAGTCTCTCAAATATGACGAGAGGCTCTGTTTTTACAACAGATGTTAGAAATATCCTTCAGAGAGTAAATTTTTACATTTCCAGTGTGTACATTTCAGAGATTGTAATTTGCTGCTTTTACTTCAGTGAAGAATTGAATCTTCCATTTTTTGTTCTTCTTCTAACTTCTAATGCACACGTCTAAGACCTGAAATGTTGTTTTTTGAAGGGATATGCTGTTCCATTGAACTTAATCCAGAAAAAAGTCCACAGGGCGGGATGGACTCTACATCAGAAATTCCTGTGACTCATCCAATAGGAAGGGTTTTCCAGTTAAAAACTGGTCTGGTTTGAATACTAGAAACCACGCATGTCCTCCCCCCCGTCAGAGGATTTGGCTTCTACTTCTTCAGACATGAGATTCTACCAGTTAAACTCAGATATGACTTTGAGAGCTATTTCTCTCGAAACAAAGAGAATTATGTTCCCCTTGATGACATTAATCCAGGATTTTAGAGTCTGGTGCTTGCGAAAAGTCTGGACATCCTAAAACAAATATTATACGGTATATAATGTGTTGTGTATCTGTAAAGGCTGAGGATAATTGACACTTATATCCCACATGTCAACCTAAATGCGAGAGGATAACATAGTGCTTTCTACACGTGCAACATGAATCAGTTTCTAATGTGAGAAAATCTAAATCCAGGAAACACACAATTCATGAACTACACACTGCACAACAGAACTGCTCGTTTCGCTGCAGAGTGCTGCAGAGAAAGCATGCCCTTAAATGACCCTGCATCAAACATGTTATTATGTTACCCTCTCTGAATTCAGTTCTTAATGATCCTTTTAGTCATCATAAAAAACACAAGGGGCCGCCTGTGGCTGATTGGTTACTTTGTGTTGTTGTACAAACTGTATCTACCCATGTTATTTTCCCAGAAATGGCACAATGGTTAGCAGGCTTCAGGGCATATCCACATGTCACTGGGCCTGAACGCAGCATGCCTCTAGGGCCCACTGCTGATCCGAGACCCCTTACAGTTTTCCACAAAGTTCCCAGTGACCATGTGTGGCCACCAGGAAGCACTGAAAAAAAAACGGTAGGAGGAGACTTACACACTTCGGCTTCTCTTTGTAAAAATAAGCATATTGAATAGTTTGGAAAAACTTTTGTGAGAAATGGAAGCAGAAAAGAGTATCAAGCTGTTTTACTACGTGCAACAAGTGTTTATATCTCGAGAAATCAAAAACAATTCAGATGAAATCTCAGAAAAGCAGTGAGCCCTAGAGGTATGCTGCGTTCAGGCCCAGTGACGTGTGGATATGCCCTGAAGCCTGCTTACCATTGTGCCAGCTGTGGGAAAATAACATGGGTTGATGGGGCTCATTAGCCATGGAAGGCAACCAATCTAGAAGGTTACTCCAAATAAAAAAACACAGATGTCGCTCGCACATTACCCTGTATCAAATTCCACCTGAGGTTACTGAGGTCAAGTGCGGATTAGGGCTTTATGCCTGAAACAGCCAGAGCAGGGTTGTGAGGAGTTATGCCCTACAGTCCTCGTCCAGCATTGCAAAGCCTAAAATATGGAATCATCATATTACATCATATTCTCTGAAACTATGGAGTCAGTTCTCTTCTCTGGATGTGAATGCTGGACCCTGAAGCCCACCCTGCAGAAGTCTCTTTAAGGGTGCTACACTAGAATACTGTGTGTAGTGCTGAACATCAAGCAGGCAGCACATTTACAAATCACCTTTTAGAAATGATATTGGGGTTGCCAAGGCTGAGTAAGAAAGTAGCCTCCATGAGGATGAGACTGGTGGGTCATTTCCAGAGACACAGGGAGGGCCCAGCCAGTAAACTGGTGCTGTGGGAGCCAATACATCAACCATAAGGGCATACCATTACATATGGATGTTCTTAGGAAAGATGCAGGAGCAGAAAGCGTTGACGAGTGTTAGGTGGGGGTTGTTTCTGTTTGTATAAATCCAATGAAGAAATCGTGAAACAGACTGGAGATTATAACACCATTTAATCGGCCGAGGTCAGACAACTTCATCAAACAAGCACGCTTCCAAATCACTTGACTGACAAAGTGCTGACAAAGTAACAGTGTTCACAGTGCTGCTTATATTCTGTCAAAAAGGTGCAACCCACAAATTCCTTTCCATTTGGGTGCATCACTATAAAACAATAAAGATGACATGACACTGATTTGTATACTAACAGATGTAGACTCTCTGTCTAGCAACAGTTGCTGACAACATATAGTTGGCTCCTATCCAAACATAGATCTGCTACTACTTAGGTGCTTCACTCATATAAGTTTACAGCTTCAGACACCTAAAGGTAGGAGTGTTAACAGGTGGTAGGCAGACTTGAATAATACATTTCACGAAGTTACAAGATTAATGAATTTCATGAAAATTCGTACTAACAACGAGTAAGCCAGCTGCAAGGAAGATCACTGGAAATGTTGCGGGTCGTCTGAGGACCAAAATGAGGGCTCGTCTGAGGGCGACTAAGTCATTGATAAAGGCCACATAGACATTTACTGTATGTGATTAATTAAAAAACAAATTGATTATCTTCATTTACCACTTGAGCCTCTCTTAGACACATTCCAAAACCACACAATGGATTCTTTGGATTCTTCACAACAAAAGTTATCACGTTAGAAAGAATCACAGAGAGGACCCAAGCAAACTTTGAGTTTATTTAATGGACAAATGGCCAAACCAAAATCCTACTGTAACAGAGTTCATGTTTATCTGGCAAGAGTAAAGCATCCAAAGAAACATGAAAATGTCCAATCAAAAACAAGACGGTCGGTTTGACGGAACATGCTGGAACTGAGGTTTTGTCTAATTCACAAATAAACAAATGACCAAATGCTCCCCTACATGTGCTACAGAGCACATTCTATCATTCAGCATCGGAGCTGGTTGCAGGAATCTAAATGTGACATTTTACATTAATTTGTGCGAAAATCAGCCCTTTTCTATGCAAATGAACATTGTTGCACAAACCGTCTAACGAGCAGTTAAAATGAACTTTTTCTCAGTCTGCTGAGCGTAGGTGGTAACAGTGATACAGTATTTATATGGGATAGGAAATGAACAGAGAGAGTTGAGCTCCATCAGGATAAGCGAGAGAGCAAGCAGCGGGGGCAATTGATGTGCAATTCACAAAGCTGTAAGCGACCGCAATCCATTATCAGAGTGAGAGATGTGTTTGACAGTTTAATGGCAGCAGGGGGATACAGAATGCTTCACACATCTGTACTAAATGAGATGGGCTCAAATGTAAAGTTCCTTAGAATAGCTTCCAGTAGAAGAATGGTTTTCCTTAAATTTGATTAAAAAATATATAACTTTGAATGGCTTAAAGTACGAGGCTACTTTTTTTGCAGCAGCAGAACTCGAGCTTGATGAAAGAGACAACTCAGCAAGAGGACTTGAAAATACAGGCACCAACACAAGTAAAAGCTAAAATAAGAAATTTGACAGGAAGGTCATAAACTGTGACATGATATGAGGCATCGCTGCCATGACGGATCTAGAGTAGGATATAATACATAAAACAGGGAGGTGTTGCTCACCAGTCATGGGGTATAGCTCAGTTGTTTGGCTACAAGTAAAGTGTTCCCCTTTTCAGTGAGGGGGAGTCTGAACTGACTGAGTAAGACATACAGATTCCAGAACGTCAGAAGATTTCATAATGAAAGAGGAACCAGAGGGTCACTGATTTTCCCCCATGTGATTGTGGTCACGTGAATTTCATTGTGTTGCTGCTGTCTGAGTTGTGTGGGTCCTTGGGTATCTAAGGTGGCTGGGAGGTGTAAGGTGAATGCATTTACAAAAATGCATTTGCATTTGCAAACTCCACAGCATGAATGCAGAAGAGCCGTAACAGATGTTGGCCATAACGTGTTGCGACTCCTTTGCTTTCTTGTTGCGACTCCTTTGCTTTCTTGTTGCGACTCCTTTGCATTTGTGTTGCAGCTCTTTTGCATTTGTGTTGTGGAGTTTGCGAAGCGTTTTTGTAAATGCATTCGCCTGAAACCTCCCAGCCACCGTACCAATGCTTGTTTTTTTCAACTGGCATGCTGTCGGCTGATTTTCACCCGACGTTATTGATAGTGAGTAAAATATTTCCTGCAGTTGTCAGTGATGCAGTGAGAGACTTTGCCTACACTGGACAAGGCTCACATGTCTCAGGAACAGGTGGACCAAAGAACAAGATCCCAGCTCCATTAGAAAGATTCCCTAATTTTTCACTAATTTTAGAGACTTTGTATAGGGGGAAATAAAAGAAGAGTACTTCAATTTGCCATGTATTGTTGTACTTAAATATATTTGGCTGGGAAGTTTTATACTCTATGTTAGTTAGTGTTCTAGGGTTAACTTAAAACTCCATTGATGGCAGGCAATGTCAAAGTTACGATTTAAAGAACTAACCCAAAAAATACTGAACTAGATTTTTGGAGATTCTGTAGATTTAAAAAAAAAAAATGAAGCTATGGATCTTTGACATTTTTACATAAAAAGCCTATTAAATCCAATCCAACTTTACTTGTTAAGCACTTTAAAACAACCACAGTTGACCAAAGTGCTGTACAGAAGAATAAATAAAATGCATAACAGCTCACATGAGTTAAAAGAAAACTACATGTGAAATACAACATGGATTTAAAAAACTATAGCAGTTAGAGAATGCGCCCTATGTACAGAGGCTTAAATCCATGAGAGTAAGCAGCCCAGGACCAAGTCCGACCTGTAGCTCTTTTCCCGCATGTCGTTCCCCACTCTCTCGCTCCCAAGTTTTCAAGTTTCAGACTCTCACCGCTGTCCTATCTCTAAAAATAAAGGCATAAAAAGCCCCAAAAATAAATCTTAAAAAAGTTCTTATTGAAAGATTGTAGCGTAGGTTTCTCAATAAAAAAGCAGGTAAGTAGAAGTGGTACTGTCTTGTTTTTATAGTATGTTTGTTGAGTTAGCTGCCTGCTGTGGCTGTTCAATAGTACTGCAAAACCAAATGTATGTTTGATGTTGTTGTTCCACAAGGCTATTCTTTTTTTAAATATGAGGAGTATACCCTTTAAACACAAATATAGGAGCGCAATAGCCTAGTGGTTATGGTGCGCGCTAATGTATGGAGACTACAGTCCTTAAAGCTGCCTGCCTGGGTTCAAATTTCGAATTGTGACCCTGCATGTCAAACCCCACTCTCTCTCTTCTGATACTACTCTATCCACTGGTCTCTCAAATAAATTAAGCAAGAAGATAAACCTTTAAATGATCAATCCGACCTCAATTCAACAAACAAACATCAGATCTGCAGAGTGAAGCGCTGTATAAGTTCTAGTCCTCTGTTGAAATAAGACTCAGCAGAGCAACTGGGTGTTGGACCAAGAATTAATTGTTTACTTATGCAGATGTAACCACCACATGGTAAAAGGAAGCCTTGCCTGGAAGTTGTTAAGCGCTAAGCTCTGGCTTCACACAAATTACTTAAAAATTCAAATCTTTTTTTTTCCAGAGGCATGCGTCCTCTGTCAGATGATGATTGCCAATGGATTCTGAGAGTGAAATTGAGCTTTCACGTCATGAATCAGCTTGAACCCGTTTTCTGATTGCAATTGGTTCTTCACCACTTGTTTGTTTAAACTATGAATACATCAATTACATTTAGTGTGATATAAAGACAAAAAACTGTCATGGCAGCATTGGACTGTACTGCTTCATATGCCATTTCTGCTTCATTCTTTTTACTATCATGTCCCACCTTCTGAGATACCCCCTTCCTGCCTGACAGTGAAAGTCTCCTGCTGTGAGGTGCATATGTGAACAGGCAAGTCAGGAAGATTTCAGTGTAGCCATTTTTTAGAAATTTTAAGAGTGCATGTGTGAAAGAGGCTATATTAGTCTAAAAAAAACTGAGAAAAAGCTTTGATGTATTTGTTTGCTCACATTCAGTATATATGTACAATTATACATTTTACAATTTTAAACCAGGGTGTCTCTCCTCAGCAAATGAAAATGTTTTTATGGAATTAATCAGAACATCTGTTCTCTCACATACAAAAATAGATCATTGAGGTGGCTTTGGGTAGCGTTTTATGAAGATGCCTCCTTGAAATCTGAATCCTGGTGTATGGTGACCTCAGGACACACTGCGTAATGCAGCTGGACGTTTGTGCAACAATCGCTGTGGAAGGATGCAGCTGTTTGTCTAAAAAGAAAAATTATATACAGCTGTCTTAATGAGGAAGTGTGTCTCATATAGTTTACTGTAATCTTCACTCATGTTTAATCACTGAGTTTAGTTTGTGACTTTTTGCTCTGATGTCAGTCTGATGTCAGTCATGACTGAGAACTTCAGAGTTTCCTGACTCTGTTATTTTAGGCTCAAGTGTGAAAGCCCTGCTTGCCTGTGTGTGAGTTTTGGTACAGTTGTTTCGAATCTGAACCAGCCAAAATATAATGACCTGCACTCTAAGGAAGTACTTCTACAGTAGACCTCGAATAACCAAGCCTTCTTCTTATTAAGTAGTTACAGTTATTTCCTGAGTTGATTCACTGGAAAGTGATGTCAGTGTGCTTTCTTACTTAGCGGGAATCCTGAATGGCGGTGTATTTGCTTGTCAAACAACCCATTACTTCATTGCAGAGAACCTCCTAACATAACAAACCATGTTATTGAAAGTCCAGGAGTAGAGGAGAATTCAGAGCACTCATAAATTCACGTCACATCATTGTGAATGTCATCAGTGACCTGATCCTGTTAACCTATCTTGTTCTTGGAAGTGTACCTAGCAACATGTAAATAGTTATTATCCAACATGCAAATCAAGCAGACAAGACACAGCCTGTTGTCTGATCTAGTTTGAATACCTACAGCACAGTCCTCTCACATAAGCTGTGTTTATGTCTCAGTTCTGACAACAGTGTGCTCAAATAACACTTTGCATTCATGATCAAAGAAACTACTCTGGCAGTTTAAAGAGTTAAAGCATCGCTCTGCTCATGAAACTTTAAGGAATGCACTTTTTTTAGGTGGCACATAAAGAATAAGACGTGATGTAAACTAAATGATGTTTCCTTTGGATTTTGAAGGCTTAATGTCACCTGCATTTAATGAGGATTTCTAAACTCACATTTTTGGTAGTATGAACATCTAAATTTTAGATCTGTCTCCTTTATTTTTAAGAAGTGTGAAGTCCATTGTGAATTCCTTGCGTTGCCCTGTAAACATTTAACTGCATGTATGCTTTTTAGCACTAACATGTCCTGTGTGGTCCAAGGTCAGTCTGACCTCCAATAGCTTACTGAATGATTTTTTTTTTTTTACAGACACAAACTTGTCGGGTTTAGCTGGTTTATACATTTCTGACAAGGCGTGTGTGTGTCTGTGTGTCTGTGTGGGTGTGCATATTGATTCCCTCTTAATGTGAAACCGATGTTGAGCTCAGCTTCAGCAGAGCAGATAAAAACACAAGCAGAGGAGGAAGACAGCACAGAGTCTGACTGACTGAGTGCACTCAAGCTGCCAGCAGAAACTTTATGAGGTAAGATTTTATTAATTATTATTAAGGTTATTATTTGAGGTCGTGTTTATTCACATTGAGTTTAGAGTTCACTGACTCTTAACTAGATGTTTGTGGACAAAGAAATAAAAGCAAAAGATAATTTGAAACCATCAGATGTACATAAATTTGGTTCATTTATATATTTTATTACATTTTCTTAATAAAAAGATCTTAAAAAGTTGAAGGTTTTTAAACTGATGTAGCGATCTTTTATAAAGCTGCGTCTCAAAAAAAAAGAATCCTAAAGTACTGAAGTCTATGTGGACAAATACGTAACTAAACTTTTAATTATATCTAACTTTTCTTTTTGATAATTATGCACACTCAGTCTATTCATTAAATGTAACCTTGAGTGATAGATTATGAAACACCTTCACAACAATTTCATTCAGAAAAGAAGCAGAGGAGGACATGGAATATTTAAAAGAGTGTTATCCTCCATGTTGAGTTATGCTGAATTCATCAAAGTTTAAATCGTGGTGCCATAGCAACAGACTTTGGAAAGAGCTGACAACATTCACATAGACAAACTGTGTGTGATGGATGTTGTTGTTTGAGTGTTTCATTTATGTATTTTAAGTTTCTGCACCACCGAAATAACAGTGAGGTTAAAGCTCTATTAAAGCTCTATGACAGGGTTTAAAAAAAGGCTTCGTCTCTCGTGAGTTACTCTGAAAGTAATCAATTTTAGACCCCAAAAACACACATCACTGCTCCTATAGCAACAGCAGAAAGCAGCTTTATTTAGAAAAGGATCTCTCTTTGTGGCACCAGCAGCCCGTTAGTGGTTAGCGTCCGCGCCCTGGCTGTGGTCCTGGTTCCAGTTTGATCTGTGACTCCTTTACTGCATGTCATCCCCAACACTTTCTCTCACTTTTTTTTTTTTTTAAGATTTATTTTTGGCCTTTTTGTGCCTTTAATTGAGAGATTGGACAGTGGATAGAGTTGGAAATCAGGGAGAGAGAGTAGGAAATGACCTGCGGGAAAGGAGCCACATGGCTGGATTTGAACCTGCCCGCTTGGAGGACTATAGCCTCCAGACATGGGGCGCCCACTGCGCCACTGCACCACTGCGCCACCTTTCTCTCACTTTTTGACTCTATCCACTGTCCTATTTCTAAAGTTAAGGCATAAAAAGCCCAGAAATAAAAAATATTAAAAAAGGAAAATAAAATAAACTCCCAAGGCGCCAAAACTGCAGAAAGACTACGTCAGAAATGAGATTGAGAGCACTCTGAAGCTGTTAAGTACCAACTTTATTTAAAATCAAGGCTTAATCATGGACTTTGTAGAAAGTCTCGATCCCACAGTAAAAGGATGTCTTGTAAGGGATCAAATAATCAACCTCTCCCTCTCGCTAAAGTTTTATGGAGGAAACAAAGTAGACGTCTGAAAGAACTCTCACTGCTTACTCCTTCGCTTGCTGACACCCATAAGTCTATAGATTGAAAGAAGCTGGTCATTATCAAACAGCACAGCGTGATGCATTTTTACACGCCAGATGGCTGGAAACACGTCTCTGAGTGAATGCCAATGTTGTTGCATGAGCTCTAAATGTGTGATTAGGCATCTGCTTAATAACAATCTGGTCACTTATTCATCTCCAGGCTAAACTGTGACTTAAGTTAATGACTCAACTGATGACCCTGATGACTGATGAATTTTATGCGCATACCTATGCATAACACGTATCGTTCATAAAATCAAAACAGTGTGTGCCCATTAGGAACAATCAGACCCATTTGGTTTTTTGCACCAGGTTGTAAACATGTTAATTTGTGCTGTAAAAACTGCATTTTTGGCTGTGGTGTTTATGTGACTTTTGGGGGCTCCTGAAACCAGCCTCAAGTGTACACTTGACGAACTACAGGATTTTGCTCTCCTGCATTGGCTTAATTATTCAACACCAGAGGTTGCGGCTTGCGTTTTATGTAATTTTTTTTCCTTTTTTAAAAACGATCTACAAATTGTTTTAAGTCCAACTGCAAAAGCAATGCCATTTCTAAGATTCAACTTTTGTTATCTAAAAATGGCAAAATGTTTTTCAAATCCTCTTTTTAGGAATTTGTGTTGCAATTTAAAACAGCAAATATAACTTGTTAAATACGAGTTACGATGAAGACTGTCTTATCTAAAGGGTTACAATGAGCTCCAGGTGCCTGTTGCACATGTTTCTGTTAGGGCCAGAGTTCTGAGTGTTGTTATCTGTGTTTTTGATGCTGCAGCTTTTTTGGTCATATTAGGAGAGAAGCTCACTGCACATGAAGATAAGATCCCTCTATCCTGTGCTGATTCTGCTTTAGAGCACCACATCCGCTGCATGTTGTGCAACTGCAGTGAGAGAGAGAGAGAGTTGTCATGTTTGTAGTTATTCATGTGATTTTGAGTGGGCCTCTATCCTGAGCCAGAGTCACATCCTTGGGGGATGTGAATTGAAACCCCCCATACATGGTCGTCATTTTCAGTTACACCGTTGGTGTAACTACATCCACATGTAGATCTACATTTCCCCGCCCATTGCTCTCCTTCTCAGCTGCTAGAAACCTGAGATAATCTTGCTTTTTGTGACATTGTTTTAATGTCACAAAAACATTTTATTTTCCTTGAACTTGTTATGTCTGAATGTAACTGTAAACTGTTTCTTTGAGTGTTTTGAAAGCGCTATATGGATAAAATATATTATTGTAATTACAAGCCTGATTTAAGTTGTTTTCTCACCAATTTTTTGCCTGGGGCCCCAAAAGACTCGAGAAAACTCACTGATAACAACAAGTGCCTCTTTCATAGACTAAATAACAAATGTAGAATTATAATCCAACACAACTACTTTTTCTTTGGTTTTTAAGGTTTATTTTGGGGCTTTTTATGCCTTTTATTGTACAGATGTATTTTAGGGCAGCGGATAGATTCAGAAATCAGAAAGAGAGAGAGTGTGTGGGGAATGACATTTGGGGAAAGGACCTTTTAGATGTTTAGAAACCTGAAACCTCCTGCCCATGTACACTCTTTTCCCCCTGTTAAAAAACGGTAAACAACTGGCAGTAGGGTTGCCAGGAAGTTACGGAAAAATTAATGGTATATTGCTGTTGCTGAAATTTACATTTTTTCAACATCACCGTTGAGCGGCAAGGCAAAAAGCTGTGATTTTAAACCTTAACAGGAAAATACTGTCGAAAGAATTAATTGTTTAATACTGTTTATTTGCAGATTTTTACTGTGAATTGTAAATACTACACCTAGCAATAGATTAATTTCCTTCTACCAAAATGGACACAATATATTTATTTTCTAAACCTAGTGATTTGATAAATGATTCCTTGCAAGTCAGGTTATAAAACACCATGTTTTAAAATAATAAATAAACAGTGCCTTTAAAATTGCAACTTAAAATGTTAAGAAAAATGATAAAACTTCAAACTGTCTTCTCAAACCACATCTGCCTTTATTGAAACTGTAACAAAAACAAAGAAAATACACTTTAAGAGCATGAAGGTTAAATAGGCAAAAAATCTAGCACAAATATAAGGTGAAGCACGTTGCACACTGTCCTTAACTAGATTGTAGGCCACATCCCACACTTGGAGAGTCTTCAGGATGGCTCCATGCATTCGCCCCATGGACCAGTTCATCTGGACAGTTTTGTGGAAGAGAGTTTGCCATTATACCCTTAACCATAATATAAGAGGACCCATGTTCATTGTTGACCGAGACGCTAAATCACGTGTTTAACTTTGAATGCACTCTGTCTCTCTCAGATGGATTCTTCACGACTTCTATTCTCCGTCTTCTTCCTGCTGATAACCACATCTGACTGTTCAGGTAGGTTTGTGTTCATGTTCTTGTTTATGCAGCTTCAACTATTTAAGAAGGCATCCCCACACTGTCATACACATGCAGCACACTATTTAATGACTAACAACCATAGAGAGTTCACTTAAAGTCATCCTATTTTAAGGTCAGACAGATTTTTTTGTGATAACAGAAATCCCTTTACGGTTACACATTACCTTTTGTCATTATTTACATTTTGAGTTACTGTATACAGGGACAACCAACACAGATAACATCTCATTCTTCATCTTGTTCTCCTTAATGTTTTCCAATCAGCAACATTTTGTGAAGTCCTTATCCTCTTCTTTGTCACTTCCTCATTTCAGTCCCCTCCATATTTGTTTTATTTGCCTTCATTCAAATTTTCTGTCTTCCTCTGTGCCATGAGGAAGCAATCAGTGGTATGACTGATGACAGATTTTGCCCTTAATTTGACGGTGCTTCATTTATGTTGCCCATGATTTATGATGACAAAAGCAAAAGATGACAATAGACATTTATCATTTAATAAATATCTCATGTTGTCACATTTTACAGCCCGCGTTCTAACAAATGCACAGAGTTATTTCTATTTAACTAAAGGAGCAGTGCACATTTAAGTCTCTTTTTTAAAAAGCAAAGATGTTTGCACCTTTTTATGAAGAAACCAACTCACAGTAAAGTGAAAATTTGGAGGAAAGTTAGAAATGATTGAGTGTCACTGGACGGACTAAAGTGTGTTTTTTATCTTGAAGAGTTGGGGGATGTCTTGTGAAATTTGAATAAAGAGACCAGAACATGAAGATTTGCTAAATATTGAAACCCCCTTATTTAATTAAAAACAGCACAAAGACATATTATAAAAAATGTTTTTCCATTCTTGTGTTGTCACTTTTTTTAAACGTGCGGTCGGCATCAAATCCCCCCCCCCCCCCCCTCCATTTAAACATTTGATG
The DNA here is from genome assembly GCF_963930695.1 of Labrus bergylta. Taxonomy (NCBI): domain Eukaryota; kingdom Metazoa; phylum Chordata; class Actinopteri; order Labriformes; family Labridae; genus Labrus; species Labrus bergylta. The sequence continues at coordinate 9,605,307 of NC_089207.1, forward strand.
TGTTATCTCATATTTAAGGATCTCTTATGAATGTACTATTGCAGGATGAACACCTTCTCTCATGTATTATAGAAAATATTTTTCTAAACATTTTCTCTTGGTCATTCCAAGCTTGACTCTGTTGTTCTTCATTATTTTGGACTGAAGCCGTACAATGTTGTAACAATCGCAATCATTGTATTTGTGCACATGTACACACCCATGAATGCACAACATACGGGATTATTTATTAACACCACTCTCTGTGTTTTGTCCCTCAATTTTAGACACAGACGAGCTCCAATGTAATGACATGGACAATGAAATATTTCACCGACTTGAAGGTGAAGCGTTTTATTTCCTGCCTTATGTTCTAATGGACGGAAATATCCCAGATGAAAACATCACATGGCACAAAAATAACTCAGAGGAAATCTCAAACAACGAGGACAGAATGGTGCATTACCACGGAGGGGCTCTCTTTTTCCTAAACCTTCAAATCGAGGACTCTGGATTTTACACTGCCCAGTAAGTAAACTCAACTTCAGTTAAGAATGAATTTCATGTGATGCTCTGATCATGAGAAGTGCTGCTGTAAACAAAGTGCCTGAGAGAACTTCTGCTTCTTTTTCAGGCATAGAACCAGCTCGGGAGAGTGTTTCAACTATCACTTAAAACTCGTGGTCTTCGACAAAAGCCATGCAAACACAGAAGTCCTCTTTCGTACAGTCAGCGGAGGTTCCAAAAACAGAAAGATCCCGTGTCCAGATAACGTCAAAGAGACGTGTAGTGTATTCAGAGGAAAACTCTCGTGGGAGAAGGTATGAACACTTTGATTAACAGTTTTAACGTTTCAAGGGAGACGGGGGATGTAGCGATTGAATCAATTTACCATACAATATGTATCAAGATACTGGGGTAATGATACGAATTCAGTACGATTTTCAAAATGTTTATAAAGAAATTAAGTTAAACTATTAGTTTTTTTCAATTCTCTCACTATGAAAATGCACAATAGTCTTGTTCTTGTTTGTCTTTTTAAGCGTTACTTTTTAATGTTGAGGTTTAAGGGATACTTCACCCGTTGAAACATGAATCTGTATTGACATTTGGTCATATATGTAGTAGAAATGTGAAATACATTTTGAAGTTGGTGCCTTCTTGACTGAGAAAAGGCAGAAAGTGACTTTTTGGCTCATGTGGATGAAAGACAACAACTCCCAGAATGCACAGCTCCGCCCAAACTCGAGCCGGCCCTGTTTCCTTGCCCAAAGCGCCGCCGACAGGCAGGTCTTGTGCCTCGGCTGCTGCCTCCTGTTCCTCCATCAGTCTCAACTTCTTGCCGCTGTATTGTGGTTTGTAGAGATAGCAACGAACATCCGATTCGAGCACAAGACCTTCAAAATACTTAAAATAAACAAAGGGTTTTAGGTGCAGTCGAAGTTTCTGACATTAGAGCACAGAGAGCTTTTAAAAAGACGCTGATCTCCACAGCTGACTTTAGTGTCACCTCAGTTTTAATTTCATGTTTATTGAAAAAGCGGGTCATAAAAATGGTCTCCAACATGTTCATTATAAGCCTAAACACAAATAAAATATGTTTGAAAATATGTTTCCATATCAGTTTGAATAAAGGAAGTGATAAGCAAACGTAGCAGAAGTTCAGGCAGGCCACAGAGTCACACTCTGTTATCAGAGTTTTGGTAACAGCTTATCTCACGCAAGCCTGATTTGCTTCAAAGCGTCCTATTGGCCAAATGCCGCATTCTTTAAACTGCTCTAGCCTGCCTACTCTTTGCTACTCCCTCTGCAAGCCTCATTTGCAAACGCATTTGCGTGCCTCCTCCTCCCCAGCTCCTCCTTTTCTGCTATTCTGACTTAATCAATGTCATGCTTGTCATGTTGGGATTTTCTGCTCATCTCCCTGCATCAGAGCTTTCCTTGTATGCATGGGAAGGGCAAATTGTGTGCTGTTCCTGCCTAATGGTTTCCACCTAAGCGTGTGGAAGGGCAGGGAGATCCCTCCCAGAGACATACCGCCAAATTTAAATAATTGCGTCAAAGTATCCTTCTTGACAAAGTGGTCCTGACTGAACATCAGTTTAGAGGGGTAAGCTCTCTGACATGTAAACCGACAGCTCTGTTTAGAGGAACATGAACTAAAAGGAGCATGAAGGTATCTAAATGTTTAAATGCCCTAACACTCTCCATCTTCTATCCTGATTCTACATTGCATAAGGCTAACCTCTTTCCCTTTTCTTTTCCTTCCCTACATTTGTGGCCCCTCCTGCCTGCGATCAAGGACTCCAATATTTTCCCAGACGAACAAGACGTTCAGCTGTGGATTATGGACGTTGACAAAAGTCAAGAGGGCATCTACACGTGTGTTTGTACCTGGAAACATCATGAGAAGGAGTACAAGACGTCCGGCTCCAGAAAGCTAGAAGTTGAAGGTGAGACGTTTTTATTTTACGTATTTACAAGTCAGGGGAATGGCAATTTAACAGAGCAGGAGGGCAGTTTTTTGGTTAGCTTACCTGCTAGATGATGACTCACTGACCCAAATAATACATGTGTTAAACATCATTACCCTCTTCAGTAGGCCCAAGAAAGAGTCGGTTCAAAGAACTGAGTTAGTGGCGGTTGGCTGCCCGCCAACCGCCACTAACCGGGGCTGTAGCTCCAGTTAATGGTACGCTCTCCTCGCTCTACCACCCAGCAATGTAAACAAGCACAGTGAGCAGATAGCATCTCGCAGAAGAATTGTGGTTAGGCAGTATTTTCTTTCCTGTAGTTATCTGTTGAGGAGAATCAGATGGCTTAAGTTGAAGAAGTTTATATAATACTCATGAGGAGAAATTAATTAACAGCACACGTGTGGTACAGTGTCTTGCCAAGCCAGTTCTGCCAGACCATCTCATAGGCTTTGTATTTATCCTAAAGATAATACTAAAGTCTCCATATTACCCTACCTAAACGTGAATGTAATGTCTAAGACTATTGGGAGTATTAAGTCTACCAAAACAATCCAGATATAAGGGGAAACACAAAGCGAGTCAACATTTAGCAGCAATGACCATCTAAATATCTGTGTAGACTTGTAAGCTGTGTTTTGGACATTTAAAGATAACTAGTTAAAGTCTGTGTCTTGAGGCTACCAACATAAGTCAGACGTGCTGACTTTGCTCTTTTTTACCTTTGCTTTCATAACACTGCAGCGCTCACTATCCCAGCTTTGTTTTGTAATCAATCATTTTGAGTTCACTCCAAAGTATCAACGAGTTTAAGTAGACATAAGTTGGTTAAAGTTTTGATACATTTTAATCACTTATTTGCTTCTTGGTCAATGCTTATTTTTGTTTGTGCATTTGTTCAGATCCCCCAGTGGTACCGCTTAAAAAAGCCAGCTTTCCCCAGTTGTAACAGACCTGGTGATGTCATTGTTGACATCTCTGGGCTGTACCAAATTTTTCGTGTCCATCCATCAATTTATGCCCCGTCCATCTCTACATCCATCCATCTCTACATCCATCCATCCATCCATCCATCCAATTTCTTCAACATATCTGAGGCCGGGTCACGTTGGCAGCAGGATAAGCAAGTTGCCCAAGATGTCCCTCTCCTCAGCAACACTTTCCAGCTCCAGTAGTCCCAGGAACAGATGAGATGCATAATCCTTCCTCCAAGCCCTTGGACTACCCCCAGGTCTCCTCCCAGTTTAATCACCTCCTAAAAGGTGGTGCCCGGGAAGGAGATGCTGCACCATCAGCCATATTGCAGGCTTTGTAACTGGGCCATAAAGAAGGAGTTGAACCTGAATTCAGAGCTTGCAAATTACTTGTCGATCTACATTCTGACATCAACCTGTTGCCATGAGCTTTGAGTAGTGACGAAAGAATAAGACAGCAGCTGGGGTGAGGTGCTCACACTTCTGGAAGGTGCAAGGAGAAGAGCCGCGACTCCATTGTATCAAAAGGAGTCAGTTGAGGTGGTTCGGGGTTGGGTTTTTTTCTTTAATAAATGACATTTATTCATGTGAATGAGTTAATGTTAATATAATAATCTGTTTGATTTCCTTATCTTAACAATAATGCAGAACACTCTTCTTGGGCGAGGGTGCACTAAGCGGCAGTCAGTGTGTTACAGTAATTGTAAAGCCAGAAGTAGGCGACGCTGGCTGCCATTATTTACATGTCCCATATGTTATATCTAATACTTTTGATGTGCTTTGTTAAGTTACTGTACACGCTATGGAAACCATTGTCAAATGCTCACCCCTCAAACACTTCTGTTTTGTTTGTCTTCTTGCACTCAATTAAATGGTTGGACGAATGGAATAAGCAAAAATGGTGTTGGATGTTTTCTGCTTTGAGATTAGATTTTTTCAAATGTAGGGAATGGCGTTCTGGGGAAAACACAAGACCTGCATACACGATCAGCTTGGAAAACACTTTCTCCCCATAAACAAATACATTTGAAAAGATACCTTTTAGACACTTAGTGATCTCAATAATTTTCAAATATCTTCTAACTCATAAGAGACGACAACACTGTTCAGGATAACGTGACATTTTTTGCACATCATTAAGGGCGGCAGTAGCTCAGTCTGTAGGGAGTTGGGTTGGGAACCGGAGGGTCTGGTAGCTGGAGAGGTGCCAGATCACTTCCTGAGCACTGCTGAGGTGCCCTTGAGTAAGGCACAAAACCCCCCCACCCACCATCAGCTCAGGAGCGCCCGCTGTGGGCAGCTCCGTCACTCTGACATCTCTCCGTTAGTGCATGTCCACAGGATCCTGTTTGTGCATGTGTATCTATTTCAGCCTGTGTGTGTGTTGCATGACTTACAGAGTGTAAAAACAGAAATTCCCCTTGCGGGATCAATAAAGTTAATCTTAATAATCTTAAAGCAAATAAGACGATTCATGATTTGACTAAACCACTAACATCTTAGCTTGTCTGACTGATAACGAGTGTTTGTGTTGTTTTAATAAGATATATTTAAATGGTTATAAGTGTACTCTACCTAACTGAATCAAGGAAGAATTGTAGGTGCTTGGGTAACTTTCATTAGGATTCACTAAAAAGTCAAGTGAGTGATTTGAAAAATTGTGTTATTGGTGGATTATGATAAACATCAGAATGGAATAAAAATGAGTTATCAAAGTGAAAAGCTGTACTCCCACTGTCAAAAATGTTAAATCATTGAGTAAACATAAGAAAGATTACATGTTTTGTCTTGATGAATGAGAAGAGCTGCAAAAGTTGTCATGTGCATGCAAGGTGTTGTCCAGGCAGTATCAAAAGTCTTCTGCACAAACTACTGTACAGAGACAATTTATTGAATGTACAGAGATTGATTCAATTAACTTTCCATTTAAGGGTTTGTCAGAATTCTGGGGGCTAATTGCACTTATCATATTTCACTTTGGTCAAAGGTTTCAGGAAAATGAGTGTAGAACACCTCTTGTTATCTGAAAAATAAATCAAGATGGAATACATAAAATAAACTAGGAGCTGGTCTGCAAACAAGAGGCGAGTGACAACAAGGCAGCTATGCTTTCTCAGTTGTTGCTTGGCTCTGGACCTTGGTGAAGGCGTCATGTCGCGGCGATCTGACAAACACCATCTTCAGCCTCCCTGAGCCAATCAAACATAACTGCAGTACCTCCTGTTCCCAACCAACTCTTAAATTAGAAATCAGAAACAGAAATCCCTTTACAGTTACACATTACTTTTTGTCATTATTTACATTTTGAGTTACTGTATACAGGGACAACCAACACAGATAACATCTCATTCTTCATCTTGTTCTCCTTAATGTTTTCCAATCAGCAACATTTTGTGAAGTCCTTATCCTCTTCTTTGTCAGTTCCTCATTTCAGTCCCCTCCATATTTGTTTTATTTGCCTTCATTCAAATTTTCTGTCTTCCTCTGTGCCATGAGGAAGCAATCAGTGGTATGACTGATGACAGATTTTGCCCTTAATTTGACGGTGCTTCATTTATGTTGCCCATGATTTATGATGACAAAAGCAAAAGATGACAATAGACATTTATCATTTAATAAATATCTCATGTTGTCACATTTTACAGCCCGCGTTCTAACAAATGCACAGAGTTATTTCTATTTAACTAAAGGAGCAGTGCACATTTAAGTCTCTTTTTTAAAAAGCAAAGATGTTTGCACCTTTTTATGAAGAAACCAACTCACAGTAAAGTGAAAATTTGGAGGAAAGTTAGAAATGATTGAGTGTCACTGGACGGACTAAAGTGTGTTTTTTATCTTGAAGAGTTGGGGGACGTCTTGTGAAATTTGAATAAAGAGACCAGAATGTGAAGATTTGCTAAATAGTGAAACCCCCTTATTTAATTAAAAACAGCACAAAGACATATTACAAAAAATGTTTTTCCATTCTTGTGTTGCCACTTTTTTTAAACGTGCGGTCGGCATCAACCCCCCCCCCCCTCCATTTAAACATTTGATGTGTTATCTCATATTTAAGGATCTCTTATGAATGTACTATTGCAGGATGAACACCTTCTCTCATGTATTATAGAAAATATTTTTCGAAACATTTTCTCTTGGTCATTCCAAGCTTGACTCTGTTCTTCATTATTTTGGACTGAAGCCGTACAATGTTGTAACAATCGCAATCATTGTATTTGTGCACATGTACACACCCATGAATGCACAACATACGGGATTATTTATTAACACCACCCTCTGTGTTTTGTCCCTCAATTTTAGACACAGACGAGCTCCAATGTAATGACATGGACAATGAAATATTTCACCAACTTGAAGGTGAAGCGTTTTATTTCCTGCCTTATGTTCTAATGGACGGAAATATCCCAGATGAAAACATCACATGGCACAAAAATAACTCAGAGGAAATCTCAAACAACGAGGACAGAATGGTGCATTACCACGGAGGGGCTCTCTTTTTCCTAAACCTTCAAATCGAGGACTCTGGATTTTACACTGCCCAGTAAGTAAACTCAACTTCAGTTAAGAATGAATTTCATGTGATGCTCTGATCATGAGAAGTGCTGCTGTAAACAAAGTGCCTGAGAGAACTTCTGCTTCTTTTTCAGGCATAGAACCAGCTCGGGAGAGTGTTTAAACTATCACTTAGAACTCGTGGTCTTCGACAAAAGCCATGCAAACACAGAAGTCCTCTTTCATACAGTCAGCGGAGGTTCCAAAAACAGAAAGATCCCGTGTCCAGATAACGTCAAAGAGACGTGTAGTGTATTCGGAGGAAAACTCTTGTGGGAGAAGGTATGAACACTTTGATTAACAGTTTTAACGTTTCAAGGGAGACGGGGGATGTAGCGATTGAATCAATTTACCATACAATATGTATCAAGATACTGGGTTAATGATACGAATTCAGTACGATTTTCAAAATGTTTATAAAGAAATTAAGTTAAACTATTAGTTTTTTTCAATTCTCTCACTATGAAAATGCACAATAGTCTTGTTCTTGTTTGTCTTTTTAAGCGTTACTTTTTAATGTTGAGGTTTAAGGGATACTTCACCTGTTGAAACATGAATCTGTATTGACATTTGGTCATATATGTAGTAGAAATGTGAAATACATTTTGAAGTTGGTGCCTTCTTGACTGAGAAAAGGCAGAAAGTGACTTTTTGGCTCATGTGGATGAAAGACAACAACTCTCAGAATGCACAGCTCCGCCCAAACTCGAGCCGGCCCTGTTTCCTCGCCCAAAGCGCCGCCGACAGGCAGGTCTTGTGCCTCGGCTGCTGCCTCCTGTTCCTCCATCAGCCTCAACTGCTTGCCGCTATATTGTGGTGTGTAGAGATAGCAACAAACATCCGATTCGAGCACAAGACCTTCAAAATATTTAAAATAAACAAAGGGTTTTAGGTGCAGTCGAAGTTTCTGACATTAGAGCACAGAGAGCTTTTAAAAAGACGCTGATCTCCACAGCTGACTTTAGTGTCACCTCAGTTTTAATTTCATGTTTATTGAAAAAGCGGGTCATAAAAATGGTCTCTAACATGTTCATTATAAGCCTAAACACAAATAAAATATGTTTGAAAATATGTTTCCATATCAGTTTGAATAAAGGAAGTGATAAGCAAACGTAGCAGAAGTTCAGGCAGGCCACAGAATCACACTCTGTTATCAGAGTTTTGGTAACAGCTTATCTCACGCAAGCCTGATTTGCTTCAAAGCGTCCTATTGGCCAAATGCCGCATTCTTTAAACTGCTCTAGCCTGCCTACTCTTTGCTACTCCCTCTGCAAGCCTCATTTGCAAACGCATTTGCGTGCCTCCTCCTCCCCAGCTCCTCCTTTTCTGCTATTCTGACTTAATCAATGTCATGCTTGTCATGTTGGGATTTTCTGCTCATCTCCCTGCCTCAGAGCTTTCCTTGTATGCATGGGAAGGGCAAATTGTGTGCTGTTCCTGCCTAATGGTTTCCACCTAAGCGTGTGGAAGGGCAGGGAGATCCCTCCCAGAGACATACCGCCAAATTTAAATAATTGCGTCAAAGTATCCTTCTTGACAAAGTGGTCCTGACTGAACATCAGTTTAGAGGGGTAAGCTCTCTGACATGTAAACCGACAGCTCTGTTTAGAGGAACATGAACTAAAAGGAGCATGAAGGTATCTAAATGTTTAAATGCCCTAACACTCTCCATCTTCTATCCTGATTCTACATTGCATAAGGCTAACCTCTTTCCCTTTTCTTTTCCTTCCCTACATTTGTGGCCCCTCCTGCCTGCGATCAAGGACTCCAATATTTTCCCAGACGAACATGGCGCTCAGCTGTGGATTATGGACGTTGACAAAAGTCAAGAGGGCATCTACACGTGTGTTTGTACCTGGAAACATCATGAGAAGGAGTACAAGACGTCCGGCTCCAGAAAGCTAGAAGTTGAAGGTGAGACGTTTTTATTTAACGTATTTACAAGTCAGGGGAATGGCAATTTAACAGAGCAGGAGGGCAGTTTTTTGGTTAGCTTACCTGCTAGATGATGACTCACTGACCCAAATAATACATGTGTTAAACATCATTACCCTCTTCAGTAGGCCCAAGAAAGAGTCGGTTCAAAGAATTACTAATTTTTTTGTATGTTCGCCCTCGATGCTGGTGAAAGGTTATGCTCAAACTGCAACGCACTCCAAAGTATCAACGAGTTTAAGTAGACATAAGTTGGTTAAAGTTTTGATACATTTTAATCACTTATTTGCTTCTTGGTCAATGCTTATTTTTGTTTGTGCATTTGTTCAGATCCCCCAGTGGTACCGCTTAAAAAAGCCAGCTTTCCCCAGTTGTAACAGACCTGGTGATGTCATTGTTGACATCTCTGGGCTGTACCAAATTTTTCGTGTCCATCCATCAATTTATGCCCCGTCCATCTCTACATCCATCCATCTCTACATCCATCCATCCATCCATCCATCCAATTTCTTCAACATATCTGAGGCCGGGTCACGTTGGCAGCAGGATAAGCAAGTTGCCCAAGATGTCCCTCTCCTCAGCAACACTTTCCAGCTCCAGTAGTCCCAGGAACAGATGAGATGCATAATCCTTCCTCCAAGCCCTTGGACTACCCCCAGGTCTCCTCCCAGTTTAATCACCTCCTAAAAGGTGGTGCCCGGGAAGGAGATGCTGCACCATCAGCCATATTGCAGGCTTTGTAACTGGGCCATAAAGAAGGAGTTGAACCTGAATTCAGAGCTTGCAAATTACTTGTCGATCTACATTCTGACATCAACCTGTTGCCATGAGCTTTGAGTAGTGACGAAAGAATAAGACAGCAGCTGGGGTGAGGTGCTCACACTTCTGGAAGGTGCAAGGAGAAGAGCCGCGACTCCATTGTATCAAAAGGAGTCAGTTGAGGTGGTTCGGGGTTGGGTTTTTTTCTTTAATAAATGACATTTATTCATGTGAATGAGTTAATGTTAATATAATAATCTGTTTGATTTCCTTATCTTAACAATAATGCAGAACACTCTTCTTGGGCGAGGGTGCACTAAGCGGCAGTCAGTGTGTTACAGTAATTGTAAAGCCAGAAGTAGGCGACGCTGGCTGCCATTATTTACATGTCCCATATGTTATATCTAATACTTTTGATGTGCTTTGTTAAGTTACTGTACACGCTATGGAAACCATTGTCAAATGCTCACCCCTCAAACACTTCTGCTTTGTTTGTCTTCTTGTACTCAATTAAATGGTTGGACGAATGGAAAAAGCAAAAATGGTGTTGGATGTTTTCTGCTTTGAGATTAGATTTTTTCAAATGTAGGGAATGGCGTTCTGGGGAAAACACAAGACCTGCATACATGATCAGCTTGGAAAACACTTTCTCCCCATAAACAAATACATTTGAAAAGATACCTTTTAGACACTTAGTGATCTCAATAATTTTCAAATATCTTCTAACTCATAAGAGACGACAACACTGTTCAGGATAACGTGACATTTTTTGCACATCATTAAGGGCGGCAGTAGCTCAGTCTGTAGGGAGTTGGGTTGGGAACCGGAGGGTCTGGTAGCTGGAGAGGTGCCAGATCACTTCCTGAGCACTGCTGAGGTGCCCTTGAGTAAGGCACAAAACCCCCCCACCCACCATCAGCTCAGGAGCGCCCGCTGTGGGCAGCTCCGTCACTCTGACATCTCTCCGTTAGTGCATGTCCACAGGATCCTGTTTGTGCATGTGTATCTATTTCAGCCTGTGTGTGTGTTGCATGACTTACAGAGTGTAAAAACAGAAATTCCCCTTGCAGGATCAATAAAGTTAATCTTAATAATCTTAAAGCAAATAAGACGATTCATGATTTGACTAAACCACTAACATCTTAGCTTGTCTGACTGATAACGAGTGTTTGTGTTGTTTTAATAAGATATATTTAAATGGTTATAAGTGTACTCTACCTAACTGAATCAAGGAAGAATTGTAGGTGCTTGGGTAACTTTCATTAGGATTCACTAAAAAGTCAAGTGAGTGATTTGAAAAATTGTGTTATTGGTGGATTATGATAAACATCAGAATGGAATAAAAATGAGTTATCAAAGTGAAAAGCTGTACTCCCACTGTCAAAAATGTTAAATCATTGAGTAAACATAAGAAAGATTACATGTTTTGTCTTGATGAATGAGAAGAGCTGCAAAAGTTGTCATGTGCATGCAAGGTGTTGTCCAGGCAGTATCAAAAGTCTTCTGCACAAACTACTGTACAGAGACAATTTATTGAATGTACAGAGATTGATTCAATTAACTTTCCATTTAAGGGTTTGTCAGAATTCTGGGGGCTAATTGCACTTATCATATTTCACTTTGGTCAAAGGTTTCAGGAAAATGAGTGTAGAACACCTCTTGTTATCTGAAAAATAAATCAAGATGGAATACATAAAATAAACTAGGAGCTGGTCTGCAAACAAGAGGCGAGTGACAACAAGGCAGCTATGCTTTCTCAGTTGTTGCTTGGCTCTGGACCTTGGTGAAGGCGTCATGTCGCGGCGATCTGACAAACACCATCTTCAGCCTCCCTGAGCCAATCAAACATAACTGCAGTACCTCCTGTTCCCAACCAACTCTTAAATTAGAAATCAGAAACAGAAATCCCTTTACAGTTACACATTACTTTTTGTCATTATTTACATTTTGAGTTACTGTATACAGGGACAACCAACACAGATAACATCTCATTCTTCATCTTGTTCTCCTTAATGTTTTCCAATCAGCAACATTTTGTGAAGTCCTTATCCTCTTCTTTGTCAGTTCCTCATTTCAGTCCCCTCCATATTTGTTTTATTTGCCTTCATTCAAATTTTCTGTCTTCCTCTGTGCCATGAGGAAGCAATCAGTGGTATGACTGATGACAGATTTTGCCCTTAATTTGACGGTGCTTCATTTATGTTGCCCATGATTTATGATGACAAAAGCAAAAGATGACAATAGACATTTATCATTTAATAAATATCTCATGTTGTCACATTTTACAGCCCGCGTTCTAACAAATGCACAGAGTTATTTCTATTTAACTAAAGGAGCAGTGCACATTTAAGTCTCTTTTTTAAAAAGCAAAGATGTTTGCACCTTTTTATGAAGAAACCAACTCACAGTAAAGTGAAAATTTGGAGGAAAGTTAGAAATGATTGAGTGTCACTGGACGGACTAAAGTGTGTTTTTTATCTTGAAGAGTTGGGGGACGTCTTGTGAAATTTGAATAAAGAGACCAGAATGTGAAGATTTGCTAAATAGTGAAACCCCCTTATTTAATTAAAAACAGCACAAAGACATATTACAAAAAATGTTTTTCCATTCTTGTGTTGCCACTTTTTTTAAACGTGCGGTCGGCATCAACCCCCCCCCCCCTCCATTTAAACATTTGATGTGTTATCTCATATTTAAGGATCTCTTATGAATGTACTATTGCAGGATGAACACCTTCTCTCATGTATTATAGAAAATATTTTTCGAAACATTTTCTCTTGGTCATTCCAAGCTTGACTCTGTTCTTCATTATTTTGGACTGAAGCCGTACAATGTTGTAACAATCGCAATCATTGTATTTGTGCACATGTACACACCCATGAATGCACAACATACGGGATTATTTATTAACACCACCCTCTGTGTTTTGTCCCTCAATTTTAGACACAGACGAGCTCCAATGTAATGACATGGACAATGAAATATTTCACCAACTTGAAGGTGAAGCGTTTTATTTCCTGCCTTATGTTCTAATGGACGGAAATATCCCAGATGAAAACATCACATGGCACAAAAATAACTCAGAGGAAATCTCAAACAACGAGGACAGAATGGTGCATTACCACGGAGGGGCTCTCTTTTTCCTAAACCTTCAAATCGAGGACTCTGGATTTTACACTGCCCAGTAAGTAAACTCAACTTCAGTTAAGAATGAATTTCATGTGATGCTCTGATCATGAGAAGTGCTGCTGTAAACAAAGTGCCTGAGAGAACTTCTGCTTCTTTTTCAGGCATAGAACCAGCTCGGGAGAGTGTTTAAACTATCACTTAGAACTCGTGGTCTTCGACAAAAGCCATGCAAACACAGAAGTCCTCTTTCATACAGTCAGCGGAGGTTCCAAAAACAGAAAGATCCCGTGTCCAGATAACGTCAAAGAGACGTGTAGTGTATTCGGAGGAAAACTCTTGTGGGAGAAGGTATGAACACTTTGATTAACAGTTTTAACGTTTCAAGGGAGACGGGGGATGTAGCGATTGAATCAATTTACCATACAATATGTATCAAGATACTGGGTTAATGATACGAATTCAGTACGATTTTCAAAATGTTTATAAAGAAATTAAGTTAAACTATTAGTTTTTTTCAATTCTCTCACTATGAAAATGCACAATAGTCTTGTTCTTGTTTGTCTTTTTAAGCGTTACTTTTTAATGTTGAGGTTTAAGGGATACTTCACCTGTTGAAACATGAATCTGTATTGACATTTGGTCATATATGTAGTAGAAATGTGAAATACATTTTGAAGTTGGTGCCTTCTTGACTGAGAAAAGGCAGAAAGTGACTTTTTGGCTCATGTGGATGAAAGACAACAACTCCCAGAATGCACACCTCCGCCCAAACTCGAGCCGGCCCTGTTTCCTCGCCCAAAGCGCCGCCGACAGGCAGGTCTTGTGCCTCGGCTGCTGCCTCCTGTTCCTCCATCAGCCTCAACTGCTTGCCGCTGTATTGTGGTGTGTAGAGATAGCAACAAACATCCGATTCGAGCACAAGACCTTCAAAATACTTAAAATAAACAAAGGGTTTTAGGTGCAGTCGAAGTTTCTGACATTAGAGCACAGAGAGCTTTTAAAAAGACGCTGATCTCCACAGCTGACTTTAGTGTCACCTCAGTTTTAATTTCATGTTTATTGAAAAAGCGGGTCATAAAAATGGTCTCCAACATGTTCATTATAAGCCTAAACACAAATGCACGCAGCAATCTCTTGTACTAGTTAGGGTGAGGTGGTTTTCACATTTGCTTCCCAGCGTAATATTTAGTTTCTCGAGCCTCGCAACCCAGCACTGTTTTACATGGTACGACATGTTGGTTCTGCTTTTTCTGTCATTCATTAGTCTTTGCCATGTTTGCACACTGTTCTCTTTGCTTGTACAGCAAATACCTAATACTTTTGCCCGGTGGGTCGGCGGCCCGTTTTTTTTTTGTTCGTTGATATGGTGGTTTTTGGGTGGAGTGGTGACTAATTTGCCCATACAGATAGAAGGATTACCGAGGGCTGAGGCCCACCCTCCAAACATTGGGCCCTCTGCTCTCAATCAATCAAAGAAACAGCCATGTCTCCGCCTGTCAGGTCTTTTTAGCTGAACAAACTTTTTTTTGGTTTTCCTGACACTGATTGGCCAAAGGTCAATAAAGCAGGTCGATGAGGGCCGAGGCCCACCCCTCCTCGTTGTGCCCCTCGGCTGTCGGAGAGCTGCGAACTGTTCATGATTATTGTTATTTATACGGTCCGCGGCAATAAACAGGCTGTGCCCAAACCCAAAACACCTGAGTCTTCCTATGTGATCCTAGAACCTCCTTACACACTGATTATGTCTCACCTCAGGATCTGGTCAAGGTTCCTCTTTGTTCAGCCACCCCTGATCACCAGGGAGTCAGCCAGGAGTGAGTGGGTTAACTGGTCCACTTGTCCAAAGCACTTAACACAGTAATAAAAAAACTAGCTGTAGGGATGTAAGTAACTGTTAAACCACACTAAATTAATAAAACAATAACATATATGTATTAAGACATTTACTAAGTGATTCTTTTTCTACTTTCTCTCTCCAGAAAAGGGTTAGGGAAATGACAGTTCATGAAGTTTTTGACAATGATTCTTCTTTTTCTGAGAAACACCTACGTTAATCTTTTGTTCCCTCTTATATTTGTTCATACATTGGTGTGTACGGTTGACTGAGCACTTCATTTTTCCACGTAAGAAGGAGTACCTCGTAACATACTCCTTCCTCTGAACTTCAGGGGAAAATATGTTTCCATATAATTTTGAATAAAGGAAGTGATAAGCAAACAGAAATGGAGCGTAGCACAAGTTCAGGCAGGCCACAGAGTCACGCTCTGTTATCAGAGTTTCGGTAACAGCTTATCTCACGCAAGCCGTGTCAGCTGATGGCCACCTGATTTGCTTCAAAGCGTCCTATTGGCCAAATAGTACATATGCCGCATTATTTAAACTGCTCTAGCCTGCCTACTCTTTGCTACTCCCTCTGCAAGCCTCATTTGCAAACGCATTTGCGTGCCTCCTCCTCCCCAGCTCCTCCTTTTCTGCTATTCTGACTTAATCAATGTCATGCTTGTCATGTTGGGATTTTCTGCTCATCTCCCTGCCTCAGAGCTTTCCTTGTATGCATGGGAAGGGCAAATTGTGTGCTGTTCCTGCCTAATGGTTTCCACCTAAGCGTGTGGAAGGGCAGGGAGATCCCTCCCAGAGACATACCGCCAAATTTAAATAATTGCGTCAAAGTATCCTTCTTGACAAAGTGGTCCTGACTGAACATCAGTTTAGAGGGGTAAGCTCTCTGACATGTAAACCGACAGCTCTGTTTAGAGGAACATGAACTAAAAGGAGCATGAAGGTATCTAAATGTTTAAATGCCCTAACACTCTCCATCTTCTATCCTGATTCTACATTGCATAAGGCTAACCTCTTTCCCTTTTCTTTTCCTTCCCTACATTTGTGGCCCCTCCTGCCTGCGATCAAGGACTCCAATATTTTCCCAGACGAACATGACGCTCAGCTGTGGATTATGGACGTTGACAAAAGTCAAGAGGGCATCTACACGTGTGTTTGTACCTGGAAACATCATGAGAAGGAGTACAAGACGTCCGGCTCCAGAAAGCTAGAAGTTGAAGGTGAGACGTTTTTATTTAACGTATTTACAAGTCAGGGGAATGGCAATTTAACAGAGCAGGAGGGCAGTTTTTTGGTTAGCTTACCTGCTAGATGATGACTCACTGACCCAAATAATACATGTGTTAAACATCATTACCCTCTTCAGTAGGCCCAAGAAAGAGTCGGTTCAAAGAACTGAGTTAGTGGCGGTTGGCTGCCCGCCAACCGCCACTAACCGGGGCTGTAGCTCCAGTTAATGGTACGCTCTCCTCGCTCTACCACCCAGGATGTAAACAAGCACAGTGAGCAGATAGCATCTCGCAGAAGAATTGTGGTTAGGCAGTATTTTCTTTCCTGTAGTTATCTGTTGAGGAGAATCAGATGGCTTAAGTTGAAGAAGTTTATATAATACTCGTGAGGAGAAATTAATTAACAGCACACGTGTGGTACAGTGTCTTGCCAAGCCAGTTCTGCCCGACCATCTATAGGCTTTGTATTTATCCTAAAGATAATACTAAAGTCGAAGAGCTGCTACTCCATTGTATCAAAAGGAGTCAGTTGAGGTGGTTCGGGGTTGGGGTTTTTTCTTAAAAATAAATGACATTTATTCATGTGAATGAGTTAATGTTCATATAATAATCTGTTTGATTTCCTTATATTAACAATAATGCAGAACACGCTTCTTGGGCGAGGGTGCACTCTGCGGCAGTCAGTGTGTTACAGTAATTGTAAAGCCTGTAAAGGCTTACTTACTTACTTTTGATGTGCTTTGTTAAGTTACTGCACACACTATTGAAACCATTGTCAATAAATGCTTACCCCTCAAACACTTGAAGTCTGCTTTGTTTGTCTTCTTGCACCCCTTTAAATGGTTGGATGAACGGAAAAAGCAAAAATGGTGTTGGATGTTTTCTGCTTTGAGATTAGATTTTTTTCAAATGTAGGGGCTGGTGTTATGTGGAAAACACAAGACCTGCATACATGATCAGCTTGGAAAACACTTTCTCCCCATAAACAAATACATTTGAAAAGATACCTTTTCGACACTTAGTGGTCTCATTAACTTTCAAATATCTTCTAACTCATAAGAGACGACAACGCTGTTCAGGATAACGTGACATCTTTAAACTTTTTTGCACATCATGCTGTCGTGCTACAGTGACATGGTTGAAAAGTTGACATCAGGTTTTCTAAATGTTAAGAATTTTTCCTTCTTTACATGATTCACCCAATAGCATCAATAACAACGTATTTATTTTAAAGCAGCTATGACCAACCTTCATTTAATGTGGATTAATGCATCTCCAGTGAAAATAAAGAAAATCAATTACAAGGACAAAGGCGAAGGTTGATTACTTGATCCTGGAGAGCATAAATGGGGGTTTCCAAATCCCAAACATTCCTATCAAGATTAAACCTTTTTAACAACCTGGCCTTGGTGCTGTCCTTGGCTTTTTATACAGACCCACTCTGTATCCTAAAGCGTCTGTATGACATGCAACCAGCTTGTTAACTTGTTTTTTGCGATGTTAGACACTCAGACCAACTGACCTGGGTAATATAACTGTAGGACCAATGAAGTCCATTGGGGGTTGTAGTGGGAGCTGATGTGGATGGGTCAAAAAACAAACAGAAAATTATACTCAAGTGTCCTAGGAACTTTCACTTGTGAAACCAGAAAGTCTTTTTTAATATTTCAAACACAGATGAAGTTTTCACTAAACTTACCCTAACCAACAGACTGTTTTATGTAAAACATTACTTACCAACACTACAATGTGAGCAACTGTTGGGATAAAAACCCATTGGAATTTTCTGAAGGAGATTCAGATGCCATCACCGTCTAATCCTTATTGTTGTCAAGCTTGAGGGTTAAAAAACTTGTCCACATATTGGCCTCTTCAATATTTAAATAAAATAATTTCTTAGCTGGCTCTATTGGTACAATTGTTTGTGTGGAATTTGCAACAAACAGCCTACAACATAAAGTAAACCTGAGAGTAAGAAATACACCATGCCTGAAATGGTTCAGTCACCACCGGGCATGGCATGGCTGGAACAAAATATAAAAGTGCATTTGTTGATGGCTTTTACCTTTCTTCCATTCAGATCAAGTTGTCGTGAAACCACCCAAAATCCTCTCTCCAGCCAACAAGGAGCAGTTTGCAGATGAAGGTATGAACACCATGATTTTGTTAAAGCAAATAAGACGATTCATGATTTGACTAAACCATCTCCGTCACTCTGACATCTCTCCGTTAGTGCATGTCCACAGGATCCTGTTTGTGCATGTGTATCTATTTCAGCCTGTGTGTGTGTTGCATGACTTACAGAGTGTAAAAACAGAAATTCCCCTTGCGGGATCAATAAAGTTAATCTTAATAATCTTAAAGCAAATAAGACGATTCATGATTTGACTAAACCACTAACATCTTAGCTTGTCTGACTGATAACGAGTGTTTGTGTTGTTTTAATAAGATATATTTAAATGGTTATAAGTGTACTCTACCTAGCTGAATCAAGGAAGAATTGTAGGTGCTTGGGTAACTTTCATTAGGATTCACTAAAAAGTCAAGTGAGTGATTTGAAAAATTGTGTTACTGGTGGATTATGATAAACATCAGAATGGAATAAAAATGAGTTATCAAAGTGAAAAGCTGTACTCCCACTGTCAAAAATGTTAAATCATTTAGTAAACATAAGAAAGATTACATGCTTTGTCTTGTCTTTGATGAATGAAAAGAGCTGTAAAAGTTGTAATGTGCATGCAAGGTGTTGTCCAGGCAGTATCCAAAAGTCTTCTGCACAAACTACTGTACAGAGACAATTTATTGAATGTACAGAGATTGATTCAATTAACTGTCCATTTAAGGGTTTGTCAGACTTCTGGGGGCTAATTGCACTTATCATAGCTCACTTTGGTCAAAGGTTTCAGGAAAATGAGTGTAGAACACCTCTTGTTATCTGAAAAATAAATCAAGATGGAATACATAAAATAAACTAGGAGCTGGTCTGCAAACAAGAGGCGAGTGACAACAAGGCAGCTATGCTTTCTTAGTTGTTGCTTGGCTCTGGACCTTGGTGAAAGTGTCATGTCGCGGCGATCTGACAAACACCATCTTCAGCCTCCCTGAGCCAATCAGACATAGCTGCAGTACCTCCTGTTCCCAACCAGCTCTTATATTAACTTAAGAAAGAAAATAAAAAACAAAGATCTGTCTGTAACAGTATTGTTTGGCTTTTTTTTCTTGTTCATGTAATTTATCCCAGAGATTTAAATGGCCTCTTTCAATACAAAGCAGGACAGAGTTAAATGATATATTGGAGACTAATAAAGCGCTGTTAAACTTTTCAGTATGGTAAAGCCAATGAAGGGTGAGGGTCTCTCTTGATTCTTTTAATTTTTAATTTTATTCAGGACTTGAGATCAAGCTGAACTGCTCAGTGTTGTGTGGAAAAAATGTGGGAAATGACTGCCAAGCTACCTGGCAAATTGATGGGAGCCCTATCAGTCAGATTGATGGATACAATCTCACCACCAAAAGGTAAGACCAATTAACAAAAGATATCACACAACGTACTAACATAGTGTTTGAAATGGACAACAAATGTTACATTTAGGCATAACTATACAATTCTATAATTCCACAATTCATTTAGCAGACGCTTTTATCGAAAGCAGTGTACATCAGAGAGTAAGAACAACACAAGCAACGATCTAGAAAAGAGGAAACAACGTCAGTACTGTAAGTGCAAATGAACAGCTTTAAGTTCGATCGGCCACACAGGTGCCGACAGGCAATGCTCAAAGGCAAAGCACAACATCGACAGCTGTTCTAGAGAGTTCTAATCAGCATCAAAACCATCCTAAAATCATGATTATTCATCAAAACCATCCTAAAATCATGATTATCCAACAAAACCATCGTCATCATCATCGTCATCAATAATTTAATTAAGTGCATCTTGTTAGAGACTTGGAGCCCTGTTGTGAATGTTGCATCATAATGAACAGTGCACACATTCACAAGCATTCATAATTCAAAATCAAGTGAAACCAAGCACATAGAATCACTTGTTTATTGTGTACAGATGCTGCTATGGAAAGACCATCAATATTAATCCACTCATACACATTAATACGCCGCCACCAAAGCAGAAGGAGCAACTTGGGGTTAAGTGTTTTGCCGGAGGACACATACCAACCCCAGACCTTCCGGTTGAGAGACGACTTCACCCCTTGTACCTAACATCAATTAATTGATGTAAACCCTGTGTCCTTTGTTAGAGAGGAGCCTGCAGATGGTACGACTGTCACTGCAATCCTGACCATCAAAAGAGTTTCTGCTAAAGATTTCCTGGCTGAATTTACATGTACAGTTCATGGAGGTTTCGAACCAGCAAGTGCAACTTTAACTCTGAAGCCGAAAGGTGAGTGAGAAAATCATTGATTATTTTCTATCAAATGCAAACAGCTCTTTTCATCGCACATCACGCTCCATGGCTGAAAAGCTCAAATGCTAATGTAGCTACTGCTGTAATTACAAAATGTTAACTTAAAAAAAAAACAATGGAAAGAAAGAAGCTGTAGGACTAAAGTTAAAAACAGATCTGACAGCCTATTTACTACAGATAGACCACATTAGCATTCATCCATTTACTTGCCAACAGTGCCATTAGGACCTGGCATTTAGGGCATATATTCCTTGATAAGAGTCATGTAAGCTAGCTGTCATTTTAGCTAACAGTCTAGCTAAAAGTTAAGTTAAATAGAAGCAGTGGCAGCTGGTGAATTGTTCTCAGGGGGAGTGGGCACTATTTCTCACAGAAAGACCAGAAAGTATATCTCAGTTCATTACCTTGATGTCAACACATACTGAAAAATGCCATTAACTGGCTAACAAAATTTGCATCTTCATTATTTTGACTGAGGTAACAATCTACGTTGCTTCACATACTCAACAAACAACACCATATGCACTTTTACTTACGGGCATACACTTTTGGAGACAAAACTCACAGAAAACTGCTGCTCTGATCCATCTTTATAAACTGTCAATCCGTCTGATCCGGTGACGCTGCATGACTCACTCTATATGCCTCAGTTCATGGGACGTATCCCTCTGCTGACTCCTTTTGGGTGGTAGTGTGTAATGCGATCATGGACACATTTTTCCGGGGCCGGAGAAGCTCCTATGTCTCATATTGAATTGATTTAAAAAATAGATTGTTTTAACTTTAAATATGGCCTGATGTCTGTGTAATTTTCATCTATTCAGTTTTTGATCACTCAGGAAGCAGTGAGATGACAATGACTTTTTTGAATACCTATTTTTTCTTTATTTGCAAAGTCTACCTGGAACAAAGTCATCAGAATGCATGACATCTGAGAAAAACTGCTGCAATCATTTGTTGTGTCTGTCCTTATATTTATTTTTAAATGTGAATATTGAAAGTTTTTTTTTTTTCTTGAATGTGCTAAATTCTTCCTTTTAAACCTCCCTTTTTATCATTTTGTGTTTGTTTCCTAGAGTCTAAAACTCCACTTATCATTGGAGCATTGAGTGTGTTGTTCTTCTGCGTCTTTGCCGCCGTACTGATTAAGTACTTTGCCATTGACCTCGCTCTCCTCTTCAGACCGTACTTCACACTTGCTCTTAACAATAAAGGTAAGGAGGAGAAGTCAGAAAACGTGAACAATTTTGTAAGGTGTTCTCATTATTTCTTTTGCTCTAAATAACAGTGTGTAGCACCACCATACTTTTACATTTCTGTTCATGTTCATGAAGTTGTGTTTTTAGTAAAGCTTGGACAGTTCAAGTCTACAGTAGCTTTACCCCCATTTCCCCTAGATTTATGCTAAGCTAAATGAATCAGGTACTTCTAAGGAAACAATCCCTCTTTTGCAAATCAAAGTTAGTTTGCAGGTTTGGGTTGTAGTAGGCTAATTCAAAGTCTGGATCACAACTTCTGTAAAAAATCTTTAAATTTGGATCCAGAATAAAGGTAACCCTACTTCTTGAAGCTAGCGGTTAAGTTAGCCGCTAAACCCCAAAACATTTCCAATAGAATTGTCTTTCATGAATTGTGGAAGTATTTGTACATAGTTTTGAATTACTCCAACCCTAATGGTTTTGGTTACACATTCTGGCCCATCTTACAAAGCAAATAGACATAAAATAGACATAATTACTGACAGCACTATTAATCACTGAGACAATGTGTCTAACCAGGGAGAATAATTCTTGTGTTTTTAAAACAATGGGACAATGACACAAGCTTTTCCTGGCATGTGCCTTTTTAAAAAAAACACACATGGGTGAGGTTACCTTGAGTTCAAATAAAACTAACACAAACTACAATGTGCACTTCTGTAGCATTTGATTTACACAGGAAGAGAGCAACGCCCGATTTTTCCAGAATAATTTCCTCCTTGGGTTTGTCCAGCAATCTGTTTTTAATGGCACAGCTCGGCTTTTAAATGAAGCATACAGATGTGCTAAATAGAGAAGCTTATTTTTCACAACTTAACCACCAAAACTTTTAGGGAAAAGGAGATGTAAAGAATCTCTAAAGCCGAGTCATGTGAGAGGTTGAGCTGTTTGGATGTTTTTTGATTTAAAAAAAAGAAAGAAAAGAAAGCGAACCCAAAATTACATTTTGAGGAATTCTGCAGCAAGGACTGGGAGCTGCTCTTGGTCACATGCATGGTGCAAACAAGGCCTAGATGTGTGGGAACCCAATACCACTGATTAACCTGCCAATAGGACTTCAGCTCTGTAGACAAAGAGCAAAACAGAGAGTGAACTGAACAGGGCGTCTTCATTGGTCACTGACTTTAAAAAGAAGGGTGTGTTTACAGGGTGGGTCACAACGGTCTTAGCTGAGGAAAAAAACTGTCAGAAGCTTGAAACCTAGAAAAAATAAGACTCATGCCCCATGAATAATTCTACATGGACAGGGTTTATCCATAAGGCCGTAAGAAACAGTTATAATTTGTCAATAAATATCATGAATTTGTTTGTATTTTTTTCAGATGGGAGGGTCTTCGATGCCTACGTAGTTTATCAAACACAGAACCTGGACAATCCCTCTGAAGACACATTCAGTCTTTTTGTCACAAAGAATTTGCCCTCCGTCCTCGAGGAAAAGTGTGGATATCGACTTTTTATCCAGGGGAGGGATGACATACCTGGAGAAGGTCAGCATTACAGTTATTTTTTATTTTTTTTATATTTTGGACAAACAAGTCCAAATTAAGTTGCTTGAATATGTTTTAAAGACATGTGTCCATCAATATGAGTTCCCCTCTTTGTTTCGAATGAAAAGGGTTCAACATCATCGTAGAAATTGCCTTTTTTAGTTTTAGTACTTACAACTTTTATTCAATTTTATTCCTGTAACCTTGCCTGAATTCAACTCTCTTCTTTGATTAGGATTATCTCGATTTTCTTTTTGGTCAAAGTCATCCCAATCCTACTGAGAAGTTTTGAACAATACAAACTCAAGTTTTTGGGCGCCGGTGGCTGAGTGGTCGTTTTTTTTGCGAGCCCCAAGTATAGAGCCTGTAGTCCTTGAAGTGGGCGGCCTGGGTTCGAATCCCACCTTTGGCTCCTTTTCCGCATGTCATTACCACTCTCGCTCTTCCTGATTTCTCACTCTATCCACTCTCCACAAGAGCCTATAAATAAATCTGAAGCCGAATTTCAGATAAAAACCAAGATTGGATTATTTGATTTTACCCACTGTTGTAACCCCCCTCCCCCTTCTTTTATTTCTATTAAACCATTTTCTGGATTTGATCCAATCATTTCAACCGATCAGTTCACTTTGGAACAACTGGGCCCAGTAGTTCTGTCAGTATTTCTACAGCAATATCATTTATGTAGACAAAATGATCCTCACTGCAGTCTCAAAACTTTCAATAACTTAAAGGTGACAAATCAGAAACAGTTTTGACTACATGTCTGTTTTTTCAACCACAAACTGCAAGAAGTTAAGGTTTTTGATAAGATTCTGGTCTTTGTCAGGGTGACCAAGAAAAGAAAGTCTTCCTTCTATCTCTCTCCCCTGTGTAATCAAGCAGCCTGCATGAATATGCATTAGTGCTAAATATACTTTAAATCTGTACATAGGCCTACAAGTGTCGCAGTTTGTGACGACTAACACAAATGTTCAAATCCATCTTCATCACTCTTTTTTCCTATTGAAAATATTTCGAAAACACGACCACAAGGAAATGATATCTTTCAGACGGTTTGTATTACTAACTCTGAATGACTGAATTGTTTTGCAGACCAAAAATGAAGACACAATGATGTCATGGTAGCAATAAAAATTTTCCTTGAACCCGCAGCCTTGCCTTTACGTTCATAGCTTACTTTTTTCTCCTTTGGGTGGCGGTTTAGGTATTGAATCATAGGACTTTAAGAGCCTGAAGATGTGGTACCACAACAACAAAATCAAAGGTTCCTGATCTGGAACCAGTTTAAGGAAACATTTGTGAAACAACACACAAATAACTTCTTGTACATGTTTTCAGACCGTCTGGAGCTGGTGGAGGACCGCATGAATCAGAGCAGGAGGCTGATGGTCATCCTCACCCCGGGTTCAGAATCAGAATCCAGTCCCACCTCGCCTCAGAACTCAGTAATCGGAGGTTTCGACTGGCAGGTACGAAGGGAACACCGTTCATTACACTTAATTGTCAGCTTAGGGAAAACTGTCTTGGACTCTGAACACATTACTTATGTTGCACAAGATCTACATCAAAACAGAAAATGAAATCTGAACCCCATCACACTGTGACTGCAATCTGCTGCTGTTCCCCTGAGAGATGATATGTTTTATAACGTAAGTAAACAAAGGAACGACTACACACTGTTAGCTTGGACCTGCTGAATTTATTGTTATTTATTCAAGTCTGATTCCTGGTTCAATTCGTTGGCAACTAAGTCAGTATTTTTTAATTTAAATTAAATTAAACGCACAATCAAAGGATTATTTACAGATAATTTGAGCACAAAACTAAATGTTGCGGTTGAAACTAATCATTTGTTACTACTGCGAGAGGTCAGCAGCAATCAATTTATAATAATTAAAGGAGGAATATGCAACTTTTTGATCGAGTAGATGTCGCTCTTTAGCACCAGCATGAAATCAAAACAACTTAGTCTGATCATATATTCACACTGCATGTAAATTTACACAAAATGACCGTTATCTAAAAACACTTACATGACATTCAAATAAGCAGTGAGTACAGTATGTTATTCTTCTTTTCTCTAGTCCCTCAATTAAACAACTTTTATATGGGAGGGGATGAGCTAGCTGGCCGGCCGTCCCGACGATGTAAACAAAGTGAAGCTACGGCTCGTAAAGCTTGGAAAGCTCGTGTCACACTCATTGTAGACAGTCATGACTCACAGAGTTATTTTCAGAGGATATATTTGATTTCTGCTACATTTAAGTGTGAAAAATCACATTTTCTTCCTTTAAATCATTTGAATACTTTTTTTTGCTGATGTCCCAGGTGGGGCTCCATCACGCGCTGGTCCAGAGGGAAATGAATGTAATTCTGATCCAGCTGGGGGACATGGGGCCAGAGGGATACGCACACCTTCCTCCGGGCCTGCAGCACCTCATTCACAAGAGCGCCCCCATCAAGTGGCCAGAAGACTCGCGAGGCGCTTCCGCATATAACTCTCGCTTCTGGAAGAGAGTAAGATACCTGATGCCTGTGACACCCGCCAAAAAAGACTGCCAGTCTTTAATTATTTAAAGCTGGGTCCCATTTATATAGAAGTATTTAAAGGCAGGGTTGGTCATTTTCTCCTGATAGACTTTTTTAAAGATTTTGGTCGAAATTGTCTTTAGGTCCTGAGAGACATTAATAACTCATGTGCTCTGAAAAAGGAACAAAAGAAATCTGTCACCTGTAGCAGTTGTAAGCATGTAAAAACTTAAACCAATGTCTGCCACGAGGTACCAATCTGATGAACCAATCAAGCCTCCCTGTCTCCCTGCTCGTTCTCTGACCAATGCATGCACGAGCCAACACTCAAAGCATAAGCTGAGCTACGCTTCTGCACCAATGACGCTTGTGCATGTAAGTGAGGGGCGTGGCTTTAGAGGGAGCACAGAGGGGAGGGGGTGGGTGCAGACGGGGCACTGAGGGAATGCTACTTTCAAAATCATGCTAGTTTTCAAAAATTACCAACCCTGCCTTTAATGTACAGTTAATGAAAACATGCAAACAATCCAGGTAGATTCCTATATTTATTGTAGATTGACAAAGGTATCTATTACTCAATCTTTATTTGTATAGCGCCAATTCATAACAAATATTATCTCAAGACACTTTTCCAAAAAGCAGCTAAAAGACATATCTATTTTTTATATTACAAAGACCCAACATAACATTTAGCAAAGTTATAAGTTCCTTTAAGAGGCAGAAGTGCTGCAACTGCGCTGGGCTTGAAAAATGTGATAGAGGGAGACGCAAGGCGAAGGTTCGGGACAAACAGAAGGCGGTCCAGTGCAGAAGGCCATCCCCACCAATGATCCAATGAGAGTTTGTACATTTAATTTGTCATTTTGGGGCGGCAGTAGCTCAGTCCATAGGGACTTGGTTTGGAAACAGGAGGGTCACCAGTTCAAGTCCCGGTGCGGACCAAATCCAGAAGTTGGTCTGGTAGCTGGAGAGGTACCAGGGCACTTCCCAAGCACTGCCGAGGTGCCCTTGAGCAAGGCACTGAACCCCCAACTGCTCTGGTGCGCTCTCTGGTTAGCAGCTTGTAGCAGCCCCACTCTGACATCTCTCCACCAATGCATGTTCACAGGTCCTGTTTGTGCATGCGTGTGATTCGGGCCTATGTGTGTGAGAAGCATGTCCCAATAAAATAAAAGAGTGTAAACTGAATTTCCCTCAAAATAAAGGATATCAAAATCAAAAAAAAAAATCAAAATTTGATGCTGATGAAGGATATGTGAAATCATCTCGAATGTTAATATTTTGATAACCTTAATGAACACTGTGTTTGTACTCATTCACTCTTTGTACGGTTGTTTTTAATATTTTGTTGTGAAAGTGTTCTTTAAAATGTATTTTCAAGTGGCTGTAAAAGTTTATTTTCTGATTCAGAAGACCTCACAGTTTTTGATATTTATGTTTCAAAGAGCTGGATATTTGTTGTAGAAGTGAAGGAGGAAGGTGATGTATTTAAATGAGTTTCTGTAAGAGATGTTAAAATAGCTTCTCATGTTTTGTATGTTTACTTTAGTGTTAATTTAATTTTTGGTCGTGTAAATGTTTCATTGAGTTGATGTATAGTGTACTGAATCTGTATGAGGAGAGAAAGTTTGTTTGAGAAATAACAAGCTGGATGACCACTTTAAACTGTTACAACTTAAGTCCACTAGAGGGAGACATTTACTTTCTACTCTACATGACGCAATAGTCCTGTTAATAAAGTTTTTACCACAAAGGCAACAAAATATTAAGAACAAATACTTAGTTAATCTGCTATTCTGTTTTGACTAAATAAATAAATAACACATTTGTTTTTAAGAACAGTTGGTGAATGAGGCTCACTGTTCACTTTACAGTGTTACAACTTGGATCCACTAGAGGGAGACATTTCCTTTCAAATCTCCTTGATCTGCATGAGCGTGTATAAATGCCTGTGGTCTGAAACTGAAATGAACTGTATTCATCTTTTTCTTTAATTAAAATATTTCAATAAAGAAATCCAGACATCTTTGCTTTTTTACAGTGCAACATGCAAAAGAAAAAACAGGTGACATTTGTTGAAAATCTCAGACTGTAAATATTAATGTATGAGGCCTGAGTGACATCTGTTCCTGCGGGGGGCTCTGGAGGCTCATCGGCAGCAGCCTCAATGTTGTAAATACTTTCAGTCAACCTAACGACAGGCTGAGAGGTGGAGCTGAGGCGGGTTTAAAATCCTGACAAACCGTTACATCACGCCCACCTGTCAATCATGTCAGCTTCGTTCCTTACTACTATCGTTCATAAAATCAAAATGGATGTGTCAAAAAAAAAATCACCCCCGTACAGAGTGTGCCAGTGATGACAATTTTGTTATGTGGTGTGTATATGATTTCCGGTTGTCCTGCAGCCAGCCTCAAGTGGACCCTTGATGGACTGCAGGATTTTGCACTTCCACATTGGCTTCATTTTTCAACAATTTAGGTAGAAATCAAATAATTTACAAAGTTATAGTTCTTCAGTAAGAGAAGTACTAAAAGTACTTTCTTTAAAGCAATAAGTACAAGTAAGAGTGTTAAATAAATACAGCTGTGTACCAAGTACATATTAATGAAAAATAATGTATGTATAAAGCGCAGATTATTAAAGAAATAAGTTACGTACAAAGGCGCAGAGAGTTGAAAAAATAAGCAATATATACATAATATACATCTTACAGAATTAACGGTAAGAAACAGGCTGCTTGCTCACTAAAATAAGACAGTTATAATGACAAAAACTAGATCAGGCCTACGGAACCCAAAAAATATCAGTGGTTCCAAAAACTTGACATTAAAGGGAATATGTATTCATTTATTTA
Source organism: Labrus bergylta (assembly GCF_963930695.1). NCBI lineage: Eukaryota > Metazoa > Chordata > Actinopteri > Labriformes > Labridae > Labrus > Labrus bergylta. The sequence goes on from NC_089207.1 coordinate 9,633,738, forward strand.
TATATGTTAATTTTATCATCGACAAAAAAAGTCAAACAAAAATCTCAAATCGTGAATGAAAAAGAGCAGAAAGAATAATGATCTTATAGGAGTCCTAAATTATACATATTTTTTATACTATTCAAAAGAAGATCATCAAATGATGTATCAGTCACAACAGCACAAAACACAGCAAAACCTTGATCAACACTTCATCATTTTGCCTAAACATACTGGCTTTAATTATTATTTTCTTTTTAGAAACCCTATCCTTTTTCAAGAAAGCCTCATGACTCAACAATAGGTTTCTTGTGTGCACTGTTGCGTTTTATTTAGGACAGTGAGGGCAAGAACCAGAAACATAAAAACTCTCCCTGCTTGTAGTTGCTAGTTACGACCGCTAGGTGGAGACAGTCAGGCAGGAAGATGACGGAAACCTTACCTCTCTCACTCTCACACACACACACACACACACACACACACACACACACACACACACACACACCTGCCGAGACAACAAATCAATTTGTATTTTCCGACTTCCTCAGCCAGTGCTCTAAAAGCAGCTCCTACCTGCCTGTCCTTCTTTAAACCTCTGAACGATTACCCAGACAGAGAGAGAGAGATATGGAGGATTATTTCAGGACGGAGGGGATAACATGTAAAAGTAAGTGGTTACCTGACGTTCTTCTTTTAACCCAAGTGACGTAGTTGATGATTCAGATTTAAAATAACGCGACAAAAACATCACGCATTTTGGAGGGAAACAACAGAAAGAGTACAGATTTAGAAAGGAAATAATCTGTATCATTTTTGGCTAATACGGTAATAGCAAAAATGACAAAAATAGACACACTTGAACGTAAAATAGAACTAAAACTGTCAAAGATAATGTGTTATTTGCACAGAAGAAGGGTATTAATGCCATATAATAAAAAAAAAATCTGCTATTTATTATTGTTATTATTCATTTATTCATTTTAGGATAATGCCAAATTATCAAGGCTATAAATGTTTATACTTGCTTTTTTATATAAACTTTGTTTTTTCTTTGCTTATTGCAACTGTCAATGTGATTGTGGAAATTTGGACTTCATGGTGCATTCATGTGGTGTTGGACACATCGGAAAAATTTTCTGAGTTGTGAAATATACATGAGCCCCTGCTCAAGGCTTAACAACAACACAGAAACTCTGGAAAAAATTAGGTGCCTTACTTGACGATATAATCGTTTTGTTAATGTTAATATACTTTTTATTAATTCAGGTATTGAACGTCAACCATTTGCTGAAATATAATTTGTTACAGTGACAGTCCATGAATCTTCTTCAGAGTGTCCACGCAGTTTTTTTGTATAGGTGTAACAACATTCAGACTTTCCAAACTGAAAACATGGAAGAACGACTTCCCAACTCGAAAACTGGGACCATCCGATGAGCTCATGAATGCAGCTTCATTCCCACTCTAAAAATGTTTAACATAGGCCCAGCGCTTGTTACATCATACTTAGATTATTGTAGACATTCAGACTTCATTCTGGTCCTGCTGATGCCGTGCCCTGAAACTCGGCCTGTACTGTCCATCAGTTTGTGTAATTACTTGGAAGATATGTTTTCTTAAGTACAGTAATTAGAATTGATTACATGTTGTACCGCAGACACGTTTAAGATCAAATGTTGCACAACTGTAGTTTATTTTAGATATTAATAAGAAAAATCTGACGAGGCAAAGTGACTTTAAGAAGTCTGACAGATTGATTAAAACCCCACCTTAGACTTCTCTCTCCTAAATGAATAATTATGAACTCATTAAACGATTCTTACTGAACAAGTCCGGCTTGCTTTCCTCTTCTGCCTGTATGCAAACGGGATGTTTTGATGGTTGAACAGAGCAGGTATTTGACTCCTGATAGCTTCATGTCACTAGATCTGAGGTGACACTGGATCACTAACATGAAATGTGACCTGATCAGACATTTTTAAGATTCATTTTGCTTTTTATAATTCTGTAATTTCCTCCCTTGAAGCAACATATTCTTTGGAAATACAACATCAGAGTGTATCATGCTGCATATGTCCCCAGGTGCTCTCTTACCCCCTTAGGCCTGCTGATGCATGCCCTAGACATGACTGAGGGCCGTCCCGCCCGACAGCGTGTGTGTGTGTGTGATCACTCCTGTGCGTGTGCGCGTGTGTGTGCGTGTGTGTGTGTAAATCTTCATGTGTCAGCAGAAGCCGAACAGCGGCACGCTCCCATTGAAAAGAACGGGGGATGGGGGGCGGGGGCTGTGCTGGATGACGTTTGGCCCGGCAGCTGGGAGCTGCTCCGCTCTTTTGTCCCCCTCTGACCCTTCCTGACCCGGCACTCGCCCCGGTGTCACACACACTCTCACATACACCTGCACAAAGACAGACACATGGCAGCACATACGGACACACACTCGAGCATGCAATGTGGATATTTGCTAACACACACACACACACACACACACACACACACTCAGATGTTGTTTAGTGGGCCCAGTGGGGACCATCTATCATGACTTAATCAGGGAGCTGCTACTCTGCGACTTGCTGTATGCACCCTGTGAAAGATTTCAACGTAAGAGAAGGGTTTTAAATGTGAAATTCCATTATCATTTTGGAAGCAGATCCATTGTCTGAAGAGCTTTCCTTTCCTCGTTTGTCATCGTTAGAAAAACCCCATAATTCCAATATATTCCCTGATGATAGCTTTGTAAAAACAGGTAATAAAAACAAATTCCAGGAATACCAGTACCACCAGGAAGCAGTTCAAAGATTTTATTTTTAACCTGAAATTTAAAGTTTTAACCTTTTTCTGACACCTATCATTAAGGCCTCAGATAGAGCCCTAAATGGGGGGAAAATATTCTTCTGCAAATATGTTTTTTAGTTAAAAGGTAACTAAATAATGTGAGAAATATTCATTAAATGAATTCTCTGTATGCATTCGTTCATGTTTTATAAAAAGGTTTGAGCTGAGCCACATAATGATAATCATATCACATCCATACAGGGTTATTTATTCACAGCTATACAGCTTATTTATAAGTTAATGTAATACGATCTATCAGAGATAACTCACCAGTCTGTTGAAAACGGACACTTAAACTGGCACACAGAAATAGTGAGAAAATTTGTTTTGTCATTGTGCTATCAAACAGATTGTGTACGTTTGTGTGTGTTGGCTGTGGAAGTGATTTTTTTTTTTTTTTACTGTAGAAAATTTCATCTAACAAGTAAATGCTGCAATAAACAGTAGCAATCTATTTATGAATCTGAAATCACACATTTTGTACAGCTGAGAAAGTCAAAAAATGGAGTCCTACTTCTTTTTGCTGTTTGATGTGATCACAATCAAACACTCTGATTTGGACATCAAGCAACAAAACGTTTTTCATTTTCCCTTATTACGTTTTTTTTCTGAAATGCTCCAATATTTAATTATTAATTCACAGTGATAAAACATTGCCCTTACCCTTTCCTCCCCTCAGAAAACCTGAGATGAATAAAATCAGATATCTGACTTCAGTGATCCCAATCCTCTTCTCTAACAGAGTTGGACGCTATGGGGAGGGTTGCTTTTGTGTCAGTGTTACATGTAGTTTGACAGAATCATAATCTCAACATAAGAGCAAACCAGTGAACTGAAAACACAATGAAGCAGTTTCATTACGCGCACACGGATCACACTGAGGGGACAGTCTATGGTCATGTGCTGGTCGCTGGATATAAACCTCATCACACCCACTCCTGCTCAATCGCAGTGAATTATTCCCAGAATAAGTTTTTTTTAGGAGTTTTGTGCATACATGAAAGCACCATTTGATTTTTCTTTTAAAAACTAAAACGTCTTTGATGCAGACCAGGTTGCTGTGGAGCTTTTTATGGCCCACAGTTATGTGGTAAATCTCAGCAATGTGTTGTCTTTGTGTGGCTGCTGCATCACTCCATCTCCATTACACCAAACACGAGTCTGCTCCAACAGCAGGTGGTGTGTGCCTGTGTGTATGTGTGTGTGTGCGCGTACACATGTCTTCATGCTGCCTCCTTAAGTGACCCCAAAGGTCAGCAGGCCTAAGGCCAAGCTTTTGTTCCTTCAAAGTCCTTGATGACCCTGCCCCATCCCCCCCTCTACACACACACTCTCACACACACACCATGTGGTCTAGTCTGGTTTGTTTGGCCTCCCTCTCCATGGTTAGGAGCATGTGTGTGGGGGCTCTTAGTTTAGCATTATGCCTGTAAAGTGTGTGGAGATGATACCAGCTGGACCTCTACTCTCTCTCTCTCTCTCTCTCTCTCTCTGCCTGCGTCCTCTCAGGTCTTGTTAAGGGAGCCGAGTAATCCCTGCAACCTGGATCAGTGTTTACCCAGAGGGCCGAGCTGCTCCTTCTGTTTCTTTACGGACACTCATCCATCCTGCCTGGATTAACTTCACACCTTCCTTCACTTCCATTTTCCTCCTTTGCCCCTTTTCCCCTTATCACTTGATTGCATGTTAAAAGAAACTATTTCCTAACATGATAATGTTGTTAGAGTGAGTTAAAGGCGCCATTTCTGTACCATGGTGAAGTCGCAAAGGTTTTTTTTTTGGTTTTAACGGGCCTTACAAAGTGCAGGACCGTCTCACCTCCGTCCATGACTCTTTTTGGATTAGGATTCTCCGGCAGCGCCGAATCAAGGCTCCCCCTTTTTATTGATTCTCTAACAGCGTAATATCAGTGTCCCAGTCCCAATTAAGACATGCACACACACAGCCGTCAATGTATTTTCTTTTACGTTGATTGAACTCCCAAGAACAGCTGCCTACGACCATATATTACTTTTAAAAAATGGGAAAAAAAGTGTTCTTTTTCTGTGCACTTCCTGTCAGCACCTGTGTGTCTCCCAGACTTCTAGCGGGTTTGTTTTGCATGTTGCTCCTTCCTCTCTACATCCTAGCTTGTGTTGTACTTACTCTCTGATGTTCATCGCTTTGGATAAAAGCGTCTGCTAAAGGAATTGCAGAATTAGATTTTGTTTAACCGGAAAAGTTGAGAGCTAATCAATTAAAACAGCAAATATTTGTCAAACTCGACTTCATTCATAAATATATCAGACATCTAAAAACTACATTTGACTGCCTCAAATTCAATAAAAATCTACTTGAAAGCATTCAATGAGACCGGTTCTTTAAGCTTCAAGTCTTTTTTGTAATTCATTCCAAGAAATGGGAGCAACAAACCTAAACGCCTTTTATCGTTGTTCAGTTCTGAACTTTGGAACAGAAAGCAAGAGGCCGAAGATTGTTAGTCCCTGCTCTCTTCTGTCTGATGTAGGTATGAAGGAGGCAGACTTTAAATAGACTTGTAGAATCAGACACCACTGTTATGTGGCTCTTAAACATCCCCAGTTCAAGCAGGGACATTTAGGCCTCTGTTAGGTCTCACATGCAGCGTGTTGATGACGCTGATAAATCTTCCTTGTACAAAAGACTTGAAATGATGAATATCTTCACCCAAACAAAATGTATGAGTTCCATCTTGCCCAAAAATGTGTCAACAAAGAAGAGCAGAGTGCCAGTGGTAAAAAAACAATGTCCATTCAAATCTGACTCAGAACTGTAATAACAGGTTTAGCTTTCATGGCTGTGATCTTTCTCTCAGATGTGGTGCCACTTCCATATGTTTTCTCTTTTGTTTGAGGTAGAAATGGCCACAGGTCAAATTAAACTCCTCAGATTTAACTTATGTAAACAGCAGCCGTGCAGGCGTGCAGCGCTGTGCCGTGCTGCGTCAGAGGGCCTTGGTAAGGTGCAGGCAGGCGGCGGGGAGCAGGACACCTGTTCATCCTGCGACTACAAGCAGATGGTCCACATGGCTCCTGCTCCCCGAGGGGAAAACCTGTCAGCTGAGCCCCAATTAAGGAGTCACACTGCAAGTCAGGGAGGAGCGGGGGAGGGGGTGGGTGATGGAGAGTGGAGAAAAATCAGTCTGACAAAAAAAATGACTGTGTTTATTTTTTAGAAATACTGATACTGTTTTTAATCTTAAGATATTTGATAATCCATTAATCATCTCAATTAATTTTTGGGCGCATATGTCAAACATTTTCTGGTTCGAGATTCTTCAATTTGAGGATTTGCTGCTTTTTTTTTTGCTTTGTCATTCACGATTGTCATTAAAAAGTCTTATGTTTTTAGACTGTTGATGGGACAAAAGAACACTTCTGTGTATTACCATTTCTGTGAAATTGCAATCAATTTTTACTAGCTTTAAAAAATTAAAATTATTTATTGATTACGGAAGCAATTAAAGTTAAACACTAATACTAAAGCGATCCTCTATTTTTCCCAATTCACCAAATATTTCAAAACTGTCAAGGAGTTTGATGGACCTAGGACAAAATGTTTGAGCATTTTTTGATTTAAGCCCTTCGTGTAAACCAACACATTATAATTGACTTCCCATGTGCGTGTTTTATATATTTGCATATTTCCCTAAAAGCTTGGATTTTGTAAGCCTTTAGTGTTACCATATTGTTAGAGGAGTGACATGCTGTTGAGGCTTTTGTTTATTTATTGTAATGCTTTACACAGTATACAGGAGGAGACATTTTGGCAAAATATTATTATTTTTATTTGGGGATGAAGATACTAGCACAATATTATTCACTTTGATAAATGTACCTCCAATTGAATGCCTCCTCAGGAGTATTACTGTTGTGGTGTGACATTTGTGAATATGCAACTCAGGAAGATTTCAGAGGCCAGAAATGTCCTATACATTTTCAGGAGTGCATATGTGAAAACAGCTCAGTCTCATTGCAGCGAACCAAGAACAGGTCTTGCTAACTGAACTAGATGAGACCAAAGACACGTTGGTCTGACACGTCAGGGAGATAAATTTGCATAAAAAACAAAGAACATTAACCATAATAACCTTTAATGAGTGCTTTACCCTGATCAGATTACTGTGGGTGCTTTAGACTTGTAAATGTAAACTTCAACTTGCAGATTTGCATGTTGGCTTCCAAGGAGTGACAGGCTTGGCTTCTTTAAAGTGGTAAATGGGGATTAGGTGATAGAGTGGGTAAAATTCCTGGTTTATTCAAGGACTGTTTACTGAGCATGCAAACGCCTCTCGGCAATGTTTGACAAGTTGGAAACAAGCCATAAGTGCTCTCTGCCAAAAATTGAAGTGATAAAGGTCTCTGTTCCAACATGAGTAATAAAACCGATAACAAATGTGGTTTAACACATTTTATGACACAAATTTGTCCATTGGTTCTGTCACTCACCACAAATAGATTTCACACACATCCAAACACGCAACGCTTTATTCTGCTAAGTTGTAAAAATGTTTTGCTGTTTGAAGTCAAAGATAAACATAAACTTTAAATTTCAAATGTCTCACTATAAAGGCAAACAATCCAGATGGATTCATGGCACACTTGCCAACTAACTGGGTATTTTGCAACGTACTGGAGGAATGGTATGTGGGTTAAATTCCATTGGTAAGAGAATGATTTTTTTGGCTGCTCTGCAGAGTTTTTCAGGTGTGTCATTACAGCAGACTAGGCGAGGAGAATAACTTCTGACTCTACTGGCTTTCTAAAGTTTGTATCTTTTTAGAAGGTGAGACCGGGGCAGACCCAGAATGCGCTGGAGGGATTATGTATCCCGTCTAGCCTGGGAACGCCTCGGAATCCCCCAGGAGGAGCTGGAAAACGTTGCTGGGGAGAGGGAAGTCTGGGTTGATTTACTGCGCCTGCTACCACCGCGACCCGACCTCGGATAAGCGCAAGAAAATGGATGGATGGACGATACCAATAGTCACTGTATATGATAATATCTGTTTTTGTCAAACAGGACCAGTGACACTTCAGGACACTGAACTGAACTCAGAATTAATGTACACCTCAAAGTGCAGGATGAACCAGTATTTTTTAAAGTCTTGTTTCACAATACCATTAACACTTCAAAATGACATAATTGGTCATGTAAGAACCTGATTGTGTCGTACAGGGGGTTATAATTGCGGGTTAAACTGTTAATCCATAACAATCTCAGTTAATAGTCAATAGTGTTTTGTTTAGGAGAGGAATTAATCCATCCACAAAAGCAAACAAACACCTGCACACTGTATATAATGCACACATGGTACATTTTGGTACCGATGGATTGGTGTTTTTACACAAGCACAAATATCCTGGACATTTCTTTAAGGATGAGCTGCATGTGTTTAGCAAACACCCCCACTTTACTCAGAATTAATGGGTAAAATGAGCCCCCCATTAAAATTTGGGTGGGAAGTGAAGTGTACACATGTGAACATGTAGCCGATAAGGGTGATGGCCTGAGCGATCGTGTACATAATGAAGCAGGACTGCGATGACTTTTCTGCTCTTTAGTTGATACCATGGAAACGTCCAATAACATGTCGGGTTTTTATGAAGGCAAAAAAACAGTAATTTTATCGTTGTACTTTTCCTTCTCCCACCATGGTGGATATCTTGTAAACAGACCCCTCCCCCTCCCAACCAACAGGGAAAACTCCACACTGTTAGGGACACGTGTGGATAAAAACTGGAACATTTCTGGAGCAGACTACCATTTACATTTTCTATAATTTTTGAGGAGTGCATATATTTATATAATTTAGACAGTGTGTATTTTTTGCTTGCCATTTTTGATATCTAAGAACAAAAAAAAGGCACATAGGGTGCCTGGGACTTCTACTTTTGTTGCTGTGGTATCAAACCAGGTTTCAATATTGTTCAATAGTATTTTATCCAAGTTTAAAATTCTGGTATTCAACCCCAGACTTGATGAAAATCTTGAATATCTATTATGATTCATGGGAACTTTCAGCCTTGTTTTCTTTTTTTTTTGGGGGGGGGGGGGGGGGGGGGGCTTTCCGTGCCTTTAATGCAGAGAGAGGACAGTGGATAGGGTCGGAAACCAGGGAGAGAGAGCGGGGAATGACATGCGGAAAGGGGCCACGGGTGGAGGCGAACCCGGGCCTACTGCTCGAGATGAGAGTCTCAATACATGGGACGCGCGCCCTAACCATTGCGCCCCAGCCTTGTTATCTTTAGGTTTTAGTTTTTATCACAAAATACCATCTCAACTTTAGTAAAGTAATGAATGATGCGTGATCTTTGACTTTTTCCATTTTCTTTTGGCATTTCCTTCAATGTTTTTTTTGCAGAGATCCAATTTTTTCTTGTCAGTTTTGTGCATGCATTCACAACTCTTCTCCGCTGAGAATGAAACCACCTTTTGTTACAATGAAAATGTTGGTGATAAAATGATAAACTCTCTCCTTTCTGAATGTAGAATGGACTGGTAACTCAAACTGTTTAAGTCCAGTCTGACAGACAGCCAGTCTTTGTATCTGATCCTTCTGAGCCTTTAAGAATAAGCCCTCCTCACAATGAGGCCTTAGAAACCATGCCGCCATTTTGTCAGGATTGTGTCCAAACATAAAGCCCAACTCTCACTTTTCCCCCTCCTTTTATAGCTATTTCTACTCTTTTCCCTTTTTGCCTCGTTAGTTTGACAGCTTTTTCCTTTCACAGCTTCCTTCTCCACCTGCTTACCTACGGACAGACACACACACACTGCTAACACCCATTCCTGGAGCACACACTACTTTTAACATAATTCGTCTCATTGTCTGAGTCAAGCCAATTCCCCGACCATGAAACAAAGAGGTTGAAGGCGGCAGCCGTCCCCAGTGGGACAGGTGTTCCGCAGGGCTCAATTCTGGATCCCGTGTTTTTTTTCACTCACTCTTACCCCCCCACCCCCTGTGTGTGTGTGTGTGTGTGTGTGTGTGTGTGTGTGTGTGTGTGTGTGTGTGTGTGTGTGTGTGTGTGTGTGTGTGTGTGTGTGTGTGTGTGTGTGTGTGTGTGTGTGTGTGTGTGTGTGTGTGTGTGTGTGTAATGGGCCTGAGCATGGTGAGTGTGTGTGCAGCTGCCCGCCGAGGGCCCTTCTTTGTGTCAGTCCCCCCCCCCACACTATTGTCAACTCATGCCTTCTCGTCCATTCATAAGTTAGTGGTGTGTATGTGTGAGGTTTTGGGTGGGAGTGGGGGGTGTGGTAGAGGGGGTGGAGATATCCTGGCTTATCTTGGTGTCTCTTGTTATTGGCTGAGAGTTTGGTTGATTGGTGTGTGTACAAAATAAGCTTTGGTGAAGACAGGAAAGCAAGTTGTGGGTGTGTTTGTGGTCATTTTTCTGCCTTCTTATTGGTCAGAATTGGTGTGAAGAGGGGACTGTGGATCTCTTACACTCCATCTGTTGTTAGTCACACCACTAAACGTGCAGCATCAGGACACTGCACTCTGCTTCTCAACCAAAAAGGAGTCTCTGAAGGCTAAATTCGTAGGATTGCTGCTCAAGCGCAACCAGAGAACACATTTTTGCTCACTTGGATTGACAGCTTTACTTTCTCCAACTCGTTACTGGATTCTGAGATTTGGCTTTCTATCGTCTAAGAAGGATTCTGCGTATACTTTAACAGCACCGTTTCTGGGAAACTCTCTCTGAGTACTTTTGTGACTTTGTGCTTTGCTACTGGAATAATCAAAAAAAGCAAAGAAATTGTAGGAATTGTAGCTTTCTCTCTGTTTTGCTGCCTTACTGTTTCTCTTGGAGCTGTGTGGTAAGTGTTAAAGTTTTCTATCATGTTTAAGCATTATTTGGAATCAGATGAATATGTCACTCTCTTATCATGCTTTGTCATAGATAAAATTGATTTGAAATTTGATAGTTACACATATTGTTTTAATCTAGAAATGGCCCCTAACCATATTGGTGAAACTAAAGTTAGTTAACTTACAGTAATGATTTTTAACACATTAAGAAGAATCAAACAAAATTTCAGTTTCCAAAGTTGTTGCAATGTTTTTGTTCTTCTGTCTCCGGCTTAAATATGTTTTACAATAATGATGCAAGCACCTTCTTTACACAACACTATACATCATACTAGTAAAAACCATATAATATCAATAAATGTTTCAATTCCATGGCAACAAAAATAGAAGTCCTAGTTCCTATTCATTTGTTGTTTTAAATGACCAAAAATTTAAGCAAGCTCCTGCACAGTCTGAATTGCACAGGTATGTTGGCATTGTTTCAGTACATTAACATGCTTACAACTTTAATCCCAAGTGTAATTTTTAGGAAGGTATGTTTAGTATTACATTATTAAACTGAGACGGCTTTGTGTGGTTTGCCAATAGGTCCAAGGGGGAATTCTTTTGGGTTCTCCTAAAACCTTGGGTTTATTCTAATTTTTCTTGAATTGTATCCGTAACCAATCACAGCATCTGTATGTAATGATGTGAGTTATGCCAGTTTTGATTAACGGTTCTATCCCCCCTTAATATCCACACCTTTAATGCCTTGCCCTGAGCCTTGCCCTGCCTTGCTCCTGAGTTTAGTCACCACAGGGAAGCAGAACGAGACATGAGAGTCTGCAAAAACTCAGAGTTGAAAGTGAGTACTACCCACAACCCCCCACCAGGAAGGTCACATGACAGACAGACAGTGGTGATATGTATCACAGAGGATGAATCTCATCACCACCAGTTGCAGTCAAGTAGTACGGGAGGGTGGAGGAGGAGGAGGATGCTTTCAGGGAGGTCCCCTGTGGCTTCAGCAGGCATCTGTTGCCCCCGCTGCCCATACATACCCCAACCCCCACCATCTCTACCCCCCCCTTTGTCCCCCATCCCAGCCGGTCGCTGGTGTGGCAGACTGGCTCACTGCCGGGCTCAGCCGGCAAATGGCAGCCATGCGACGGCCCTGACGGACTGGTCAGGGTCTGGCCTCTGGGGAGCTCATCCCTCCGCACATCCCCAAGGGGGCTAACCCTGGGACCATGACATGTACAGAGATACACACATTGCAGTGGCAGTGCAGGCAGGCTGGGTCACTGAGGTGGAGGCTGAAGCATCTGCTCACTATGGACGGCCCCTCCTCCCACAAAATACAAAAAACAACTCAGAAATTATTTGGTTGATGAGTTATTCTGTCCCTACAATAGGAAATAATCAACTTTAAGATAAACATACATATACATAATCTGAGATGGTGAAAGAACTTTCAACTAAAGGAACTGAAAGTTATCATAAAAACTTAAATGTTATTGTGGCGCAGGTGCTCGCTTTTGCTGCATCCCACAACTCTGAATACATTTGAATATTAGGGGTTAAATTTACTACTATTTTTTTAAGACCATGGTTAAAAACAAGGCTTTATTACTTTGTTATTGTGAAGGCCTTTCAGTCGTGGTCATAGTTGTGTATTTAACATAGGTATTATGAGAATTACATTCTATATTTTGTGAAATCAATAAGTAGGACATACTACAATAAGGATAGAGTATGTAGAGTACTACGTTGTTATAGTACTTTCCAGTGCAGGTCTTATTGTGAAACAGCTTTTTTTGAGTGAGGTTTACTTTGTAATTGATTGTAGTAGGTCTGAAAGTTGAACAATTGGCTCTTTTATAAAACAGTTGCACTCAGCATTACTTTGCAGGGCTGTCTATTCTTAAGATTTGATTTATTTGGGCTTCTTTAACCACACATAGTGTCTCAAAACTTCAAATACCATTTGGGCACACTTTGTTTGACATTACATTACATTTGACATTTTGTAGGCTTACAGCTGAAGATAGACAGGAAATGTGGGGAGAGAGTAGGGGGTGACATGCAACAAATAGCGTCAGGAACAGGGTAAGAACCATGCAACCAGTAAGACAAGGACTGTAGCCTCTGTACATGGGGCGCCTGCTCTACCAACCGAGTTAAACCAGCACCCATTGACACACATTTAAGATTGTTCCAATTATATATTTTCCTAAAAAACACACCATTTTCATAGCTGGAAAGTACAGGCCATGCTGACTGTTCAGGTTCAGACAGCTGTGGGCACATTTGGGTGACTGATTGTGACTAGCTGTTTCATTGTCATATTTCTGCTGACTCCTCAAAGATTCCGTCTGGCAACTAGTGACTGAGGCCGGTGAGACTGCTGCATTATCAAACATCCTGTGCGTGTATTTTTCCGAGTGTGTGTGTATGTGTGTGTAGCCCGGGGTGAACGGGTTTAAAGAGCCCCAGCCTCCGTCTGTGCACGCCGCTCAGGCAAAGAGAACAATACTCCCCGTCACAGAAGGACAGATTGGGTGGCAGCTGCATTGTTGAGGGACGGCAAGCCAGACACACTTCTTTCCCCCACCCTCTGACACACACATACACACACTCTCACTCTTTCCTTTTGTGTCCCTTTTGTTGTTGACGGACTAAATTATTCCAGCTCTCTTGTGGCATTCAGGGTGACAAACAGCGGTGCGGCAGCTTAGACGTCGGGGTCGCGGCATTAAGAGGCCCCTGCTTTCCGGTGCTTTAGCCCGAGAAGAAGAAGAAGGGACTCCTCATTACAAATGTCTCGAAAAATTATAACCACACATGCATAAATACAATGATCAAAAAAATTCCTTTTTGATTTTGTTTGCCCAGGCAGTTCATAAAATGAGCCACTCAAGTTAATTATGTACCGAACGAAAGTGAAGTTTGCTCCTCCAAATGCAAAGCTAAAAGCCAAAAGAACACTAGTTTTTGTCAGTAAACTCAAGGTTTTTGCTGCTATAGTCCAGTATTATCAGTATCTTATGGTGGTTTCTTAAAGTTTTTGATAGTATGGAGACTTGTGCATGAGCCTGGCATCGGCCTCTTTGTAAGACTGAGTTCTTGCATTTTCATTTAAATGGATTGACAGATTTGCAGACTGTTGCTAAATCTCCTGACAATTTTGAAAGGACAAGGTACACATTGTGTAGATATTGAGTAAAATTTACAATCTGACGTTGTACATGCCTGAAGTTACTGATTGGTGACGTGTTTCTGTTATTTGGGGCTAGTCTCCAGTGCTCTGGTCCTCCATTGGATCTCATTATAAGTTGCACATGCGCATTTGCTCCTCTACAAGACAAGAGATAGGAACTTCTATGGACACAGGAAAAATGTGTTCAGGAACACATTACACACCACCAACCAAAAGTAGGCAGCAGAAGCATGTGTCCCATGAACTGAGACATAAAGAGCAAGGCATGCAGTGTCACTGGATCATAGCATTGGCTGTTTATGAAGGTAGATCAGAGCAGCAGACCAAGCTAGTATGAGTCGGCAGTTTTCGGTCTCTGTTTCCACAGAGTTTAGGAAACATATGTCTGTGAGTACCTTAGTTTAAATTATCGCAATGCTAATTCTGTTAGCCAGTCAATGGCATTTTTAGTATGTATTAGCACCAAGTTAACGATCTTATATGTACATCCCGGTCCATCTGGGAGAAAACTGAGATAATGTGATAAAAAAAAAACCTTTTGACCATAGAGTAGTCTGAAGTTGTGGAAGTACCCTACATGGGTATTTCCACCGATAAATAACTGCACACACACACAAACACTGATATTTGTTTATGACATGAACTGGTATGAAAGGCCACTCAAGCAGGCCAACCGACACTCAACCCACATCAAACCAGTGATCACTGTGTTGAATCCAGAAATCAGATCCCTTATATTTGACTTGTTTTAGAGCTTGAAAGACGAGCAGAGCCACATGGAGGATGATATTGTCCATTGTTCTTAAATGTAATAATCTGTAACACAATGAACAAAGCCCCCATGTCTTCTGCATCAGACAAACATGACTGAACTAGATCCAAGGATAAAGAACCTTTAAGTAGGCCTAAAGGACGCCTTTTGTGAAGGAAAGCTATTTTGTGTGCTATAGAAAGAGTATGTCGTCCTTAAAACTGTGGAAATGCTGGAAGATTAATGAGCATTTGTTATTGGAAAAGATTATCAGCCATTTCCAACCACAATAGATCCCCCTTTGTTTAAAAATAAATCTTCAGCCACAATCTGAAAGAAACAGGAAAAAAAGAAATGTCAAAGGTTCTTTACAAACATCTGCCATAGGAAGAAATACTGATCCCTCATGAAGGGCTCATTAGGATGATTGCTGATAAGTGAGTAGAAGGTCATGTTTTATCCTTTCAAAAATTGTGTTGAATTCCATGATAGATGAATACATGAGCACGTTGTAAATCAAATGAAGGCCTGGCCCGTCGTAAAATGAGGTGAACGAGGTGAATGCATTGTATGTTATGCAACCAGAAAGTGCACCTGTGGTTCTGCAGTCAGCCTATGACTCTATTATTAAGTTGATCTGAACCATGATAGTAATTAATTCTTCTTCAATTATATTATTGTGTTGTTCATATAAAACTCTCCTGTATGACTATTAAAATATACAAAAACAGATTATGTAAGAGATAATGTACCTCGAGTCAAGAAGCTGCCCATCAGGTGCTTCTCTTAGTTAGAAGTGCCACAGAAGTGTGGCTGTCTGCCACTTAACTTTTAAACGCTGATACCATTTTAATTCTATTCACCGGTCATTAAACATTTCTTTTGTCCTGTTTTAATGTGTTCAAGTTTGTTTTCTTGAATTTAGTCAATTTCCCTCCCTTTTAGTTGCATCACCCAGCCTCTTTTTGGCAGCAGCTTTATTCCTGTTCTATTCTTGCATGTTCATTATAAGCCATGTCATACACTAATGAACATGTCAGTGAAGTTGTTCGTCATCACTTGGGGTTTGTTCTAGGCGCAGGTATCAGGTATTTTGCCTCTAGCCTAATTGACATGTCTTTGACAACAAATCCTGTTGCTGCTAAAATGCAAATCAGAGGTGTAACAGCAGGAAAGAGAGGTTATTGTTTTCAGCTTGCCATTTAACTTCTTGAAGTCCCATTGTGTTCCATTAAAAATCATAGAGTCACATGAATCTTTGCTTGTAAGACCTCATTTTAATGAACACGAGGATGCAGGAGGAATCAGAGTCAGATGACCTTTGGAATGTTATTTGTTTTCTTTTTATATGAACTGGTCCAGACTTTTCTGAGAACGCTTACACAGGGCTGAGATGTGAGCAGACTGACACTGTATCTGATAAATTCGTCATTGCAAAATGTTAGATGGTAGAATGGTAGATTTACACTTGTCTTGAACATGCATTTTCAAACTGTAAAACAGTTCATATAGTAATACAATCTCTGAGAGATTGAAGAGTGTTAAAAGGTAATACAAGCAGTTTTTAATATCTTCCAAAACTAGCGTGTATAAACACCAATAGACCGTAGATTTCACACATTTTTGGATACATTTGACTCAAAAAATCTTAATTCAACTTCCATGCAATTCTCAAAAAATTATATTAAATTGATTATTGTGTCTCATTTCCAGCTTCACTCCCAGGACCAGTCAGTGAGTGGTAACCTATCAGCAGTAACGGTGGGGTCTGTCAGGTACCTGAGAGGTCACAGAGAGCGTGGAGCTGGATGTATGAGACAGCTTCATGGGCGTGAAGAACCATCTGGAGGATGGAAAAGGCCACATCCTCAGCCTGGGGCTGGATCTGGACTACCTCCATGTGGAAGGTGCTGAGCGGCAATCCAGTTTGAGCATTGTGACTGGTAATATAGGCGTCTTACAGGTTGGATCTGGATCCCTGAATAACAGCAGTAATAGTATTGGTAGCACTAGTTTTAGTACTCATTCAAACTACAGCAGCAGTAGCAGTTGCAGTAACTTCTCTGAGGAGGGTGCTGTCTCAGACAGTGAAGATGAACGGCTACAGAATGGATCTGGTGTTGAACCTCAAAACCCTATGCAAGATCAGCCATCTCACCTTCACCATAAAGAATCCCCCTCAGTCTCACAGATGGTCAGGCTGGACCTGGCACCAAAACAGTCCTTTGAAGACCCTGCACAGCCAGAAACATCACCCACTAATCCCGCAACAGACTACCGCAATAAAGTAGAATTTGCTCTGAAACTAGGCTACCCTGAGGAGCTGGTGCTACTAGTGCTGAGGAAACTCGGCCCAGATGCACTCATCAATGATGTGCTGGGTGAGCTGGTCAAACTTGGAACCAAGACGACAATGGAGCAACAAGGAGGATCGATTGTCTCCCAGTTTTCCTCCTCTTCTTCCTCTTTGGACTGCTCCTCCTCTTCCTCCAACTCTTCTCTGGACTCCTGTCGACAGCTGTGTCCTTCCCATCTACTTGAAGACAAAGAAAACATTCGTCCTGTTGTGGTGGATGGGAGCAACGTAGCCATGAGGTAAGAAGAGAGAGAAGATACCATAGCTTCATTTTTATCATCTTCAGATGTTACTGCTCAAAGTAATGTTTCCAAACATTTGTTAATCCAACAGCACGGTCAACATAATGCTAAGTGTGCCTGCTAACTGTTTCAAGCTACTCTAAAAAAAAGTGTAAGTTCTTGCCATTCTACCATTTTATGGATTCGTCCTGTAATCATTAATGATGGTTAGATGGTTGTGTATACCAATTTTTTGGAGACTTCGGCTCCTTTCCTACTCCCAACTCTCCCTTTATCCATTTACCAGCAGTTCCTTTCTTTACGCCTAAAAAGTGCTGCACTGGGTTTGGGTTGCATATTCAGATGTTTTTCATTCTCACAGGGTGTTTATGAAAGGGAGCCAGGAAGCTCCTGCAGACCTAAGTAGCCAGTGACAGATTCATTCAACAACAGTTTCAGTGGTCTGTGCTTCCTCTTTGAGATTCCCTCTTGCAGTGCATTACTGTCATCACTTTGCAGATTTTGGAGTTCCCATCCATCAGACACAAACAGAGCCTAGACTTGTTTGTCATTGGTGGTTTTGACATGTATTTGCTCCTCTGGAACTTAATTGTATAGGTCCGGTTGTGTAGTGGGTTCACGTAGTTCATCTTTTATGTATTTAAATACAATATCCAAAGAAACTGTGCTCCTTTTTTTGTGATAGCCTCTGATAGTCCTCATTATCTTGCAACATTCCCGTCAAGGGTGTAGCAAGTGCTAACAATGAACCAATTTTGGATTGTAATTAACTCTGAACAAGCTAAAACAAGCAGCAATACTTTTAATAGAGCAAAACCAGCTTTAACATCTTTTATCTCTGGTTGACAAAATTACCCCTTTGTTTGAAGATGCACCTTTGTTTGCCATTAACATGTCTTTCTGCTTTTGCAGTCACGGAAATAAGGAAGTATTTTCCTGTCAAGGCATCCAGTTGGCTGTTGATTGGTTCTTGGAGCGAGGTCACCGTGACATCACTGTTTTTGTCCCTGCCTGGAGAAAAGAGCAGTCAAGACCTGATGCTCTGATCACAGGTAACGGCTTCTATGGCTTAAGTGATTAAATGAAATTGTAATAAAGACGACAGATGGGATGAAGTCCAATTTATAAACTCTTTATTGTCTTTCTTATGTTTAAACATTTTCTCTCTCTCTCTCTCTCCAGACCAAGAGATCTTACGGCGACTAGAGAAAGACAAGGTCCTGGTGTTCACTCCATCACGCCGTGTGCAAGGTCGCCGTGTGGTTTGCTATGATGATCGCTTTATCGTCAAACTAGCTTACGAGTCAGATGGCATCATTGTTTCCAATGACAACTACCGTGACCTAGCCAATGAGAAACCAGAGTGGAAGAAATTCATTGATGAGCGTCTACTGATGTACTCCTTTGTAAATGACAAGTAAGCCACTTATACTAAATAATTATTGAGTTCAACTTCAAATAATACCTCATGGAAAATTCCATAAAAAAATATAATTTTTGTGTGGATGTGTTGGTTGAAATTTTGGGTATGTTAATTCTAAACTGTAAACTCTTCATAGGTTCATGCCACCAGATGACCCACTGGGTCGCCATGGACCAAGTCTGGAGAACTTCCTTAGGAAGAGGCCTGTTATTCCAGAGCACAGGAAGCAGTCATGTCCTTATGGTAAACTCAGGTTTTTACCTTCTGAACAGTGCAAAAGTGTTTTTGTTGCAATTTGTATTATTTATAAATGTTATGAAGTTTTATTTACCCCAGAAGGGATACTTTTTCTCCTGGGCAGTGAAGAAAGGCGAAAAATAAATACTATACAGATACAAAGATGTTTTAAAACCTTTCCGTTAATTCACACTAATGTTAATGTTTTTCGCTTTTTCTTCAGGAAAGAAGTGCACATATGGCCACAAGTGCAAGTTTTATCACCCTGAGAGAGGTACTCAACCACAGCGGGCAGTGGCTGATGAGCTCCGTGCTAGTGCCAAAATGTCATCAGTAGCTTCCAGAAGCCTGCAGGAAGATTCCTTAATGGCAAAGAGCCAAAGTTCTGGTCAACAAGAAAGAATGGCTGAGGCTGAGCCAAGTCAGAACACTCCAAAGAAACATCCATACCCCAGTCCACGCTTCTCCTTTAATGATCTCCTTGAGGACAGGCTTAGGATCCAGTCTAAAGCCGAAGGTCGACGGGGAAGCAACTGCAGCAGTAGTAGTAGTTGTAGCAGCAGCTTTCAAGGGCAACATGCCCCAGGTGGACCCCCTTCTTCAGGAGGTCTTGAGCGATGGGAGCACTCTGGGATTAGTGAAGGAGGTTGCTCAAGGTTTTCTGGAGCCTCAGGACCCAGTTTTGGTGACACTCATCACCGATGTGAGTCTCCAGACCTTGGCTACAACTCATTGATAAAGTCTTATTCTGGCCTCAGTCTGGTGGTGCCAAATAGTCCTGAATGCTTCTTCCCTGCTGATCTACGAGCTGCATCACTGGTATCAGACTGTAGCAGTGAAGGCAGTGTCAGCTCAGACTCATTCTCCCCCGACCCCTTGTTAGATGAATGCTCAAAGTGCCATCATCACCAACAGCATCCTCACCACCATCATCACTGTCCTGGCCAGTATGCTCACCCTGTAAACCGTGTTCCTCCTGGATTGGGCCACCATGTCTCTCAAGGCTTTCAAGTTCCAACGCGGAGACAACATGGTTTTGGCTTGGAGGACCCGGCAATATCTGTTACCTCTCATGCATCTCCACGGCCCTTCAAGATCCCTTCTGCCTACATCTCTAGCCAACCTCAACATCCCCTGCTGAGTAGTTTCCCTGAAGAATTCCCAGTTTGTCCACCCCAAACATCCACTGCTCACTCCTTCTCTCAGAGCTCCCCACTTAGACGCAATTTTATGGGCTCTCTTTGGCAGGAAGGTGGGCTCCAGGACTCCCAAGTGTACAAAGGGTCACCAATTATTTCAAGAAGAAATCATTTAGGAATAAACCAACAACCACAGTATCAGCAAAACTGGGATCCCCATTACCAGCAGTCCCCTAAGCCTAGCTTTGATCCATTTACCTTCAAGAGCATTCCACAAGTCCAAGAGAGGGCTTGGCACTCTCCTTGGGAAAGACAAGTTCATTCTACACCCCATGGCCTCTCATCATCAAGCCTACCATCACTCCCACTGCTGTCTCTGCCATCCATCTCTTCCCACAAAAGCCCCCTGTCCCCAGTACCCCAGCACCAAGAGCCCCCTGCCTTGGGTCGATACCAGGATGTAAGGGAGAAGGTGTTTCTAAACTTGTGCCGCATCTTCCCTTCAGATTTAGTGAGGATGGTGATGACCAGAAACCCTCATGTTATGGATGCTCAGGAGCTTGCAGCTGCAATTTTGATGGAGAAATCACAACACTGTTCTTGAGTAAAGCTAGATGATGAAGTAACGGCTTCATCTTTATTGGAATCACAGCTGCGGGTATTTTTCCTTGCAACCATCTTAATTATTGAAGTAAGGTTTGATGTACACAAACCAAAAGCCTTCAACCGTTAATGGAATGCTTATTTTCATTGCAGGTATGTTGGCCCATTAATTTTAGTAGGTAACTTTTGGAGGGAAATTGCCATATTTTTCTTTAATTATGCTGGCTCTTTTCTGCACTTACGATCAAGAATAAGCATTATTTAGCTTATGTTTATGGAGGCTTTAATGTGTTTCAAGGGTGAAAGTGTTGTTCATGTTAAATTAAATTATTTTTATATTTTTAAGTTATTAACATGTATTTTAAAATTATTGTTTTTGGCACTTTTTCTTTATAGTTGTGGTTCTTCCTCATCTTTTACCAGCAATCATGTCAGGGTGTAGGTAAAGCCCAAATTCTTTTTTTTTTTCAAATCATTGTCAAATAGTTGTTTTCCAGTCACTGAGATAACATATTATTGTAAACATTTCACTGCTACAGTGCGAATACATTCCTGCCGATTTTACTTCTTGATTTAGCTCAGCAAACAGATCTTTTTATGAGGACAGGTGGCCGATCATTAGCTGCGGTGAGACTCTTTGGATTTCCCCAATAGGGAAGTGAAACTCAGATAATACTCACAAAAGAAGACAGCAAAAACTCCACTCAAAAACCCCGAAGGCGGTTTTTCACTTTTAAATTTGAGTAAATTTCCTCTGGTGGGATAGCCTTGACAGCTGACTTCATGGTTCTTCACTTTTCCGTACAGATTTAAACCATATTAAAACTAGAACACATCAATGTATCTCTTAGCAGCATGGTCACCAGAATGATCAAGGTGGAACGAATACTGATGATATTAGTTTGACATTAATTTAAGATTTGTGTTAATTTATTTCCCTTTTTATTTGTGTGAATGTCTGTTATACATGAGGCACAGGGTCTCCATAGTCAGTCTGGGGTTAAACTGCCCCCTAGATAGACTGGTATGAGCTGGTAAACATCTCAATATCAAAAAGTTCCCAACAGAGTAAGTCCTCATACACTGCTAATGTTATGAGAACAGTTGGAAACGTAATAGCTGGTGATATTCTGTTCGAAAAAAAAACCTTTCCCAGAAGCTCAAATAATCTCATTCGTCAAGTCAGAATTCAGTGATGTAGTAAAGAAACATCAAAATATCAAGACAAAATTATATTTAATAATGTGTATTTCCTATGATGTAATGGGACTTGGAAAACAGATCTACCTAGACAACAAGCGAATCCCCAAATACACTCCTTCAAATTTCTTCTTTCAGACAATAAGTCATCATCATAATTGAAATCGTGTTAATTTTGTCAAACTTTCACCTTTTGCTTTTTGCCTGATATTCTCTATGAAACAATTTGAACAGTCAATTTCTCTAAATGTAAAGCACTTTGAACTGCATTATTGTATGAAATAATAATATTGTTATTTTGGTGATTTCCACCAATGGGATTATTTTTGGAGGTCTGAGAAACCGTTTTTAACTTGCCTGGTTAGCATAATATCTTCTAGCCAGATTACACCTCTCTTTGTTGATACAAATTGTATCATATAAACTTTTTAAACAAGATTATCGTTTGATATGAGAATAGCAACACAAAGAATGTTGAATATGAGTATCTGTGGCAAACTTTGCCACCTTTGGATTATTAGTCTATATTTATACAATGGGGCTTTCTACCTTTTCTGTCCAAGGTGCAGGAAGGAGAAGGTCTCATGATATTGTTAGTGTTTATGTTGTCAGTGAAATGTAAGCATGGTACTGTGTAGCCCCCCCAAAAAAAGTTAAACCTAAACGAGGGTTGATGTTGACTCAGCCCAAGCTAAGCTAGAGGCATATATGGCACTGAGAAGTACTGTCTTTTATTGTTCAATGTTACTTATGAGACATTTATGACCTTGTTTGTCTCCTGAGTATTCCTGAACCCTTTTGGATTGTGATTGTGAGGTGTTTGAATTAAAAGCTCAGCTGGAAACTGAGCTGTTCACAAATTTGTGCTGCAGGCTCAAAAACTATCCTGACGCCTTCCCCAGACATCTAGAATTGCAACATCTTCCTCTTCATTGTTTCAAAGCTATCTTACTTGAAAAGCTTTTACTTAAGGGCTTAACTTTAACCTGAAAAGCGTTGTCTCAGGAACAAGTCCTCAGGATCCCTGTCAAGGCCATCAAACAGTTTAAAAGTCTGTTCAAATATTTGTTCTTGTGCTTCTATGTGATTTCTTAAGAAGTTATGCTCTCGTCTTGCTTCTCGGGCTGGCACTGTGTGCTACTGTTTGCTGCAGGGTTGAGACACTATGACGTAATATAACAGGCTTCTCTAGGGTTTTCATTAACATTCCTGTGGATATTTAAACCCTTGTTTAGTGAATGTGGGCAGAAGAATATTTTTGTATGATCATGAATTGTTTAAGAGCTATTTTTCAAATGATACACTATGACTTTTTGCAAGAAGAGATTGTAGTCAGAATCAATGTTGCTGAGAAGAGGGAGGTACACGATGCTTAACTGTGCCAATGTTGTTGTTTGACAGTGTTTCACTTGAATATGATCAAGTAGGCCTGGGCGATATGACTGAAAATGTTATCGCGCAAAAATAAAATAGCCAAAATATCTCCAAACTCCTGAAGTTGAGTGGCCTTTCTTGTCATCTTGTAGTCGATGTTTTCTCCCTGCTTTGAGCTGGGAGGCTCAGCGTTTTCTTCAGTGTCGCTATCGCTCATTTCGGCTGTGTTTCCATTCCGCTCCAAACGTCTGTAAGCCCGCCCACACATATCCCTGCGACATGATTGGCTGTTTGTCGTCTTTTTCTTCTTCTCGTCATTATCAGGTGGAAGCTAGCATTTAGGGTGCATTACGGTCCCCCGTTTCCCAGTGGTTGGATGGTGTAATTACAGGTCAAACTTTTATCGGACAATTGTTGTATTTATATTGAGACAAATTTTATCACGATATTTACTGTTATCGTTTTATCGCCCGGGCCTATGATCAAGCAGTTCTCTTGTGATGTAATTCTGCTGCCTTAATTTGCTTTGAGTTCAGTCCGAACACGCCTTCAAGAATTCATGGTCATGTCTTGACAGATTATTTTTTAACTCGTTGTGTCGACTACACTAGCTATTTTATTCAATGAAAGAAAAGTAATGAATGATGTCCCTGTTATTATTCTCACCGTTATTTTTAATGTGCTGCAATAAAACAAAATGAATGGCCAGTTACCCAGGGACCAAATCCAAATAAAAGGTTATTGATTTAATGTCTCTGTGTTCCCTCTCTTGTGACAGTGGTGGTAATATAAAACCAAAAGGCTGCTGTTTCAATGTGTGTCCGACTGGCAGATGAAGAGTTTCATACCAAAATCCCAAAGCAGTCAAAAGCACATTCTTTTTTAAGCATACCGTGCAATACGACCAAAAGGTATTGCTTTAAGATGATTTGGAAATTGAAGTTGTACTTTTCAAAGGAAAAAATAAAAAATAAAATAAAGTAGAGTGTGATGAAATGCTTTAGAACAAGACTTCCTTAAATGTCTTTTTTTATCTTGTTACTTTTCAAAACTTTTTGGCGTAGATCTCTTCAGATGTTTGAGACACAGGTCAGTGGAGCCATATCAAGCTTTCAGCAATGGAACCCAAAACTAAAGCCCAAAACTTAGCTGTCATACCTACAGAACCTGGGAAAAACTGTGAGACATATTGACTGTTATTGTGTGTTAATTAAAAGTGAACAATAAAAAAAAAAACTATTCAAGCTTTCATGTGTTGTTTTTCCTTGTAAGTTTCTATATTTGTTATTTTGATCTTTAAAGGTGCACCGTGTAGATTTGGTGGTGAAATTTGAAAGTTCGAGAAGTGAAACAAGTCTATGCTATATTTTCTGAACTAAATACACAAACTTTATTTTGCTTTCCACAGTGACTTTTGTCAGCATACAGTCAGTTTTCTCTACAATGCCTCAAACAATACTTGGACATTAAATGTAAACCAATACACTACAGACACCAAAATGCTGTCAGATAGCCTACCTATAAGTTCTGTACTGTTAAAGATAAGGACAACTCAGTTTGACTTTACAGCACTTGTACCAGTGTTGGCGCTGAAGCCTTTTTTTTTTAAAATGTGGCTTATTAATTTATGTGCTGACGCTAAACACCACTGACGCGCTAACACACCTACTGTATATGTGCACTGACGCATAAACAAGTGTTCAACTGAGGTCAAATGTACATGCCTGCCTACATGCACACTTCTGAATCTAAAAGGAAATGTAACCGAGCCAATGACAGGGCTCGCACACACGCAGCCAGCATTAAATTTCACACAAGCGCACTCCATCCTCAGATACTAAGATCACATGAACTCAGTTGCCAGTTACCAACATTTCAGCTAACATTACTCCATTCATTGTTGATTGTATTAAATGAGCAACGCACAGAAATAAGTAGCCTACAAGAAATCAGAACCAAATGCATTTCACTCGCAAGGACCAGGCCACAACCATAATCGCTTAAACATTTAATGTGAATTTGTATGACATGTTGAGACAGAAGTGTATGAGAGGGGTGTAGGTGAGAAATGGCCGTCATCTTTAAGGCTGGTCTGGGAGGTTGACCGGAGATTGGGCGAAAGGGAGACTCAGAGTGGGGGTTCCGCCTCGGGCATTAATCTACCCGAACTGATTACGGCTACGACCTGAAATGAGAGAGACATGGGAGAGGCATGTGTCGAGTTGAAAAGGAAGGGATGAGGAAGGAGGGTGAATGGATGAGAAGGAGGGAAGGGAGGGTAGCTTGAAGGAACCTATTGAGTCAAAGTATAGACTCTCCTGGTCAAACATGACTCTAATGGGATAGTTGCTTTAGGTTAAGTACGGGAGTTATTGCTTTTAAAAATACTTCAGTAGTTACTTTTTTTGTATATTCATGATGCACGAGTGCAGTCAAGAATACATGGGACTACATTCTGCTAGGTTATGTTTATTTAGAAAACATTATTTACATTTCTTTAACTCACATGCTAGATGGACAGATTTGCAGCTGCAAAATAAAAGGAACAACAAAAAGGAACAACAAAAAAGACCTGATGAGCAGGGAAAATGTGAGCGAGGCTTTACTCAGAGGGAAAACATTCACATTTCAAACATGGGCTTCAGATATGGCCATGGATGCTCAGGTGGAGAATCATCACACTTGAGAGTGTAGCTTACAGGTACGGCAACACCAGACTGCACGCGGAACTACACGAACATAGTTGTTTTTAGAAAAGAAAAGGAAATTCATCAGCCTACTTCAGAGCAGAATAGAGCGTAGGCCTATTAAGAAGAAGAACATTCATAAACATGTAGCGGAGTCAAAAGTAGGCCTCCGATTTTTGTGTTCCAAATGCTATGGAGTAAAAGTAGTCTAATATGTTTCCCAAAAAAAGAACAGCCAATTCAAGGAAAGTACATACGGTTATATTAACGTCTTACATGGCAGATAGGTCTACTCAAAAAATGTTCCTAAGTAGGTTACATTTACTTCAATACCGCCCATCACTAGTGCCGGTGTTACATCTAAAAATGCATCCCTGACAAGAACTGCATTCACCTCATGGAAGTGATTTAAAACAGTATAGGCTTATTTGTGGGGACAGATCTGTGACGACAGATTATCAGGAACTTTATACTTGATAAGCTGTAAGTGCCCTCAAATAAGTTTTGTCAAAACTCTCCGTGGACCCTCACTGGGATGACTGCCTCTATAGATAGTGTTTATAACATTGACAATGTCCTCAGCGAAAGACGCGGGCATAGTGACTCATGTCGTTTCTAAACATTTATCAGCCCAGTAGACATCACCTGAATGAGTCTTTCTAGGTTCATCATCACTCTCGTTTGCATTATTTAGTTTACTGAGACTCTACATGCGGACATCCGTGAAGCCAAACCAGCGAAAACTTGAAAGCTGCGCCCTGGCCAAGAGAGGAAGTGTATCAAGGTCAAAGTTCAATGTGTTCTGCGCCATTGGCTGAATTTAATAACCTGCTTCCGCTTGCCATTTTTATTCTAAAACATTTCCTTTTTTTGATGTCTTGATCAAAAGTGAAATGTATAAGACTCAATAAATGTAAACAAATAAGACAAGAAAAAATGATGAATGGTCTTTACAGTAAAAATAGCAACATTCATTTTCATATTCAATGAAATATTTTTGATGTCATACACCTATTTCTACTATTTCAGGCCAAAAATCCTTAAGGTTCAACATCTAGATAAAGTAACAAACTATCATGTAATGTTTCCTGACAATAATAATTGACCTTAATAATGCAACTTTATCCTTCCCTGACTTCCCCTTTTGGTTAACAAAATATTAAATGCTGTTGCAATGCTCACATTGCCCAATCGAACGGGCAATGCAATTCATGAAAAAATTGCTTAACCTAGCAAAGTGAGACTTTCATTCATAAAAACAACTTGGTCAAGTTCAAGCGTCCAAGGCTGTGTTCAGACTGCAGGAAAAATTGATCGGAGTCTGATTCTTTTTCACAGCTGTGACTCAGATCTGATTTTTTTTTTTTTTATGACAGTGTGAAAAGCAGAAGTTACATGAAATTTGATCTTTTCAAGTCAGAATTGGACCACGTTCAGATATAGATTCCAGGAGTCTGATCCAGGCAACATTTAAAAAGAATGTGAAAAGCCAAACAAAAAAATCAGATCTAAGCAAGAAACCAGAAAGCCTATGACCCAACAGTATATATAAATCCAGCTTTACTTCGGTTCTTACCTGAGTCAGGACTCTTCAGTTCATGCTTTAGCTGCAGAGTTGGAAATATAAATTCATTCTTTATTATGGGCAACATACAGATTAAAAGAAATGTCAATATGGATGGGGTGGGTACCAGCACAGTAAGGGTGTAAAACAAGCATATTTAGTTTTGTAAAAGGGTTTGCTCATGAGTCTAAAAAGGAGCATTTGCAAAGTGACGGCCATTCGAGAAGTTAGCTGAAGCAACGCTAACGTATCGATGTCACTAACCGAAGGAACTGAGCACACTAACTTTCCCAACACAGAATGAAAACAAAAAAAAAGGAATTGAGACAAATAAGGCGTTTTCTTTTTTTAAAACAAGTTATTTAAATCGATCAACTGATGACAAAAGAAGTAAAATAAGGTACAGATATTAAAGCTTTACAGACAAGCGTGCCGGCAACATCAACAAGCTACAA
This sequence comes from Labrus bergylta, assembly GCF_963930695.1. Lineage (NCBI taxonomy): Eukaryota > Metazoa > Chordata > Actinopteri > Labriformes > Labridae > Labrus > Labrus bergylta. The sequence continues at coordinate 9,661,610 of NC_089207.1, forward strand.
GTGGCCCTTTCATTTCTTTGAGTAAAAGCACGATACCAACCAAATCTGTTCAGTCTTTAAGATGAACAGCCCTGTTGCTGCTTTAGTATCATACATGCAAGCGTTAAAACTGTCAGTATTGTGGAGGGGAGAGGTCCATGTTTGACAGGAGATGTTGCTTGCTATTTTTCTGACATATTAAAAGATGTGTGCTTTTTCATTGGGCTGGGGGCGGAGCTCTAAAAAGCAGGTAGCAGTGGGATTGGCCAACCGCTGCTAGGGAGAGCTTTGGCGAGGCTGAAGCTACAAAGCCCGTTAGCCGGTCTTTCTCCTGGATAGAAAATAAGCAGGAGGTCCTCGGTGGCAGCAGGTTTTTGGGCTTGACAAGGAAAGGGAGGCGTTGACATGGCAACGAGACTAACAGTCTCTTTTCAGGGTTGTGTCCATCCTCTACCCCGACTCACATGGACTCGAACTCGTCGATACGCTGCTTGGTGTTGCCTTGGCGGATCTGGCGAAGGGTTTTGTACTTGTCTCTGCCCGCCCGGACATTCTCAGCGTGCAGCATGTCGTTCTGCGTTTTCTTGGTATCATCACGGGCCTCGGCCAACTCTGAACTCAGAGCCTGGACAGGCGAGAGAGAGACAGGGAAAGGGGGGGATGAGAAACAGAAACATCACTCGATCAGACCAGACCATTATGTCATGATAAAAAAAAAAAAAGTAACACAAAGTGGTATCCCAGTGCGATTGGAGGCATTTGGCATGAGGCTGCATTTGGTGGCACGCCTGAAAAAAGTTAATCTTTTGGTATTTTTTGGTACGTTTAAGCAAGAAGTACATTTTTTAACAATTTGTCTGTAAAAAAAAAAAGAAAGATCAAGCCAGCCAACGTAACAATTAAAATCTGGATTAAAGGAGAAGAAGAAGCAGCAACATTGCTTTAATGTTTTGTAAGAGTATTTGTTCAAATTTATAGCAAAATATTTAAATAGAAATGATGAATTGCGTGAACAATGACAGTACTTGAAACACTGAGGCACATAAAGATGATCCATGTCTTTAATTTTAGTTTCTAGTGGCATTGTTGATGTTGTTAATGTTTGAAGTTTTCCTTACTAACTTTAAATTGTCCTTGTTAGACTGCCAGCTTGGATGCTTATTTTGGTATCCAGATTGTATCCAGAATGATTTGATCAGGACTGTATCAGCAGTCAAAATGCTTGTGAAACGCGAAAGACTGATGTGTCTCAGTCTGGACATTACAGCTGCTGAAATCGGACTTAGAATTGTCCTCTCGGTTTTTATAACTAAAGCACAACATGACACATAATGGTGACATGAAATCCACAGTGACTAAAGTGAAACTAAGCACAACTCTTTGCAGTAAGCAGCTGCTCATAGAGTCTGAGTTACAGACAGTTTATTGATATCCTGACAAACAGTCTAATCTGATCACTTCTAAATAACAGTGCAGACAATCTCTGTAAACTGTGATTTAACACATCGGTCTAAACAAAGCCTGACGTTCATACCATGTATCTTCCCCCCTGTGTTTCCCTCTACCTGTAGCTGTTTCTTGACGCGTTCGTTCTTCTGAGCCTCAGTGATGCGTTCCTCTTCGCTGCGCTGGCTGCTGACGCCGTCACTGAGCAGCTCAGCACTCGCCTCTGCGTTCGTTTCGTCCTCTTCATCCTCTTCTGTATGTGTCGGTGATGTCATGGCCGACTTCAGCTCCTCCCGGGTCCTCTCCAGGTCATCTTGTGCTGACAGAGCCTGTAGACACACACATGGACACTTTTAGAGAGAGATGGACACTGACAGCTTTCACACAAACACAAGCCCTTTATAAGACTGCTTCAGCCGTCATCACGGTACATTCATATTGATTACTCGACGGCGTAATATTTGTGTCCCAGCCTGTGAATTCATTTTGCTTTTCAGCATTGTGTGAGTGCATGCCAGCAGGGGATGGGGAGGGGGGGGCAGTTCTGCTTTAGCATGGTGCGGGACAATTGCTAATCTGAGTGTGCCCTTAAATGTGTTAATAGTTAATATTAGATTTGTTTTTTAAATCATTTAATCTATATACTTGACCTACCTCCTCTGTATGGACACATTTCCCCCCATTTTAAAAAGTATAAATCAAGTGTTTTTGTATAAACCATGACTTTCCAGATGTTGTTAATAATCAAACACATATGTCTTACACAGACAATAAACATTGAATACTTTACTTTGTGTTGCCACTCTGTTGCTTCATCTTCTTTTTTCCTCTTGGCCTCCTCCAGCAGGGCGATCTTGGCTGTAAACTCAGCTAACTCTGCAGCCTGTTTGAACACAAGTTAAAATTGAAAACAGTGTGGTGTCCAACCAACAGTCCCAAAACCACAAAGGTGTTCACAATTTACAGTAACATGAAATAAAGAGAAACAGGAACGGTTTCTTGTCACGCTGTAGAAAGTAGCAGTTCTACTTCAGTCACGCTCGAAAACTGACAACCTTATTAACATCCAGAAACCTGATCCAGAACAATAAAACCCTGATCCAGAACAATAAAACCCTGATCCAGAACAATAAAACCCTAATACAGAACAATAAAACTCTGATCCAGAACAATAAAACTCTGATCCAGAATAATAAAACCCTAATACAGAACAATAAAACTCTGATCCAGAACAATAAAACTCTGATCCAGAATAATAAAACCCTGATCCAGAACAATAAAACCCTGATCCAGAACAATAAAACCCTGATCCAGAACAATAAAACCCTGATACAGAACAATAAAACCCTGATCCAGAACAATAAAATCCTGATCCAGAACAATAAAACCCTGATCCAGAATAATAAAACCCTGATCCCAGTATAGCGCTTTTCTAGTCTTCTGGTCACACCTACAGATTCGCATAACTAATCCCATCCATAGGCCACAGACGAAGCAGTGGGAGCAACTTGGGGTTAAGTGTGTTGCCCATGGACACATCGGACATGTGGCTGCAGGAGCAGGGGATCAAACCCTTGACCTTCCGGTTGAGAGACGACGACTCCACCAACTGAGCCACAGCTGCCCCATAGTAATACCAGTTTACCTCGCTGAAGGTTTGTAGAGATTTACTGAGTTGCTAAAGAGGTATGCTCGAATTAGGAAATGAATTAGCTGTTTTATATTAAAATTCTCTGTAGTAATGTATTTTTAATTTTTTTGTCTTTATTTAGACGGGGCATTGGATATAGTAGTAAATCAGGAAAGGAGATGTAGGTCAGACTTGAACCCGAGCTGTCCACTTGGGGGACTATTGTCTCGGTACATGGGGTGTGACCTAACCACTAAGCCATCTGCGCCCCACACCCTGCATGTATGATGATAAGGTGACAGAAGCGTTACACTAAAGAGGTAAGTGTTGACGCTGTGGTGTGCGATACTGATGACTGATATTGACATGAGCCCAAGTACCAGTTGTTCCTGTGTCTTCATCTGATCTGCTGCCTGCTGAGCCAGCGCTGCCTTGGCCTCCTCGGCCGCCTGCCTCTCCCTCTCCAGCCGCTCCGCCTCCTCCTTCGCTCGCTTCCTCTCCTGCTCCAACTCCAGAGCCTTACGGGTTTGCTCTTCCAGCTCTGCGGAAACACATTATAAAATTTATGAGGTGTGACTGTGATGAGAGACAATGTGGAAATGCGTCATCTGGTCTGTATAAATCTAAAGACAGAGTTCAGCTTCTTCAGGCTTCAAAGAACTCTACGTCTGTGAAGTATAATTTATGACTTGAGACTTTTTGGGTGCGGCAGGATTTTAACTCCGCTGGACAAGCAGTATTTATGTGAAGGAGTAAAACTTCTGCCTCCTCTTGCCTAATGTCGCTCCTCCCAGTCTGCGTTAAAAGCCTTCACTGTATGCAAATTCAGAGCGGCAGGAGATAGCCGTTTTTTGTCGTACACAAAGCAGGCATCTTTGGGTCTGAATGTTTTTCTTGGCCTGACCTTTTCATGTCACCCGTGCTGCATTATCCCTCCTCAAACCTGGAGAACCAGCTGCAGTGTGTGAGCGTCAAACACTGAGCTGTTCAGACAAGTTGACCTTTGAGAAATACAAATAATGCAAATAATGCAAATAATGCAGGCTTATTCAGTTTGAGGGCTGGGATTGTGTTTTTCGTTATCTGTGTTAAACTGAAATTGTAGATATTGTTCTGTGAAGGTCCAGACTTTTGAATTGTGTTGTTTATATTCAGAGTAAGCTTGGGGGGGTATACCACACAGTGAGATCAGAGGGTAAACCGAGTCTAACTTACTCTAAACTCAAAACCTGAAAACGTCTGTAAAGTACCGTCATGTGGTTGATTATTACCTGGGAATGTTCTATCGTTCTCTTCACATTGTGTCAGTCTGACTCAAGCAGACGGACGAACAGTCGTTAGTCTTGTGTAGAAGAAGCATCACATGACGCTTTAAACGCTCTTTGTTTATACAAGCGTGCTCATTTAGATCCTGAAGCAGAGAGCCTGAATAACGCAGACAGATTTTGAGTCAGGCAGCACTTTGAGTCCAAAGAAAAATTTCCCTGTGGGGCCAATAAAGTGTATGGTATTGTATCGTATCTTCATGATACTCAATATCTCAGACTGTATCTTCAGGCTTTGTTTCAGTCAGCTTAACTCAAATAAAGTCTGGGGGTGTTGATCTAGCTCCGAGGTATTCCCCTCTGAGTTCAGTTTCATACAACAAAAAGAAGCTTTGAGATGTTGAGTGTTGGCTAAACACAGAAAGCACACGAGAATACGCAGGAAATAAAGTATTAGGAAATTAGAAAGTCATAATTTTAAACAAAACTAAATCAGAAAGTTGGTAAGCTTAATTTAAAATATGACTGTTTTGCTTGTAAGTTTATGATACATCCTCATGAAGTATTAAGGTTTGATTTCAGGCTTTAACCCCCAAAAATAAGTTTCATAAATACACAATGCAGTATTCTTCAGTGGAAGGGACGAAAAAGATAAATGAGAATTCGATCACTTTCCAGATGAAATCAATTAGTTTAATGAATGCGAGAGTATTGTAAGTGATAGAAATGATGAACAAAGCTCAGAGGGGAAGCAGGTTAATCTGGAATTACCCTTAAACCCCTCGAACCGCTTTGTCAAAAACTTCATTTGGTTCTCACCAATATGATCGTCCAGGAGTATTACGGGTCAGTGTTTGGTGTGGGTGCAGCAGGCGTACCTTTCTGAGCTCGATGCGTCTGCTCCTCGATCTGCCTCAGCCTCTCGATCAGCTCGTCCTTCTCTCTCTCTATCCGCTCCTTCTCCTTCTCTGCGTGCTCACGCTTCTTCTTCTCGTTCTCAAGCTGTGCTCTGTTCAAATAACACAAAGCAAACCCATTGTATTTCCTAACCTGTTAATCGTCTATAGTGAAAATAATCCTCCAAAGAAAGTTTGTTATGAGTCTGATCGGAGCCAGTCAGTTTCCATCAGCTTTCTACATGACATTTTCAGATCTCATTCAGCACAGTATCTCCTTATGGGAATGTAAACCTACAGGTATGTAGGAGAATTATTTGGACATTGTGTGTTAAGTTTAGATAATGTCCAGGTGTCAAGTGTTCAGTATTCTGTGGCATGTGTGTGCCGACTCCTGTGACGTTTGTTAACAGGAAAAAATAGAATATAGTTTTTTTTTTAAATAGGGACAGTGCACATTAATGATCATAAACATATAAATATGTCAAGTTGGTGCCTTAGGGTAATTTCCATCTGTAGTCCCTTGGCAGGTTAATGGTTTACACGTGTTCCCATTTATATAAAGCAGTGACAAGCAGAAAGCAAACAACAAGTTATGACTAAATAAACAACATAAATGTCAGCTGACAGAGACACATTTATACATTTCTTAAAGTGACTGTGCGATGTTGTTCAAAACAAACAAAGAGGATAAAGTGACCATCAAAGCTACGGCAGGTAAAGTGCACGAGTGCAAAAGTGCTTCATTATTGCGGCCGTAGCTCAGTCTGTAGGGACCTGGGTCGGGAACCAGAGGGTCACCGGTTCAAGTCCTGGTCTGGAAATTGGTCTGATAGCTGGATAGGTACCAGGACACTTCCTGAGCACTCCCCCTGAGCGAGGCACGTACTCCCCCATACCAGGTCAGGAGCGCTCGCTGTGTGCAGCCCCCTCACTCTGACATCTCTCCATTAGTGTCCATGTCCTTAAATCCTGTTTGTGCATGTGTGTGTATTTCAGCCTGTGTGTGTGTAGCATGGTCAACAACAGAGTGTAAAATTTCCCTTCGTGGGAATAATACTGAATATCTTCTTCTTCTTATGATATTCATAAAACATTATTTAAAAAGTGTCTCTTCTGTGCACCAGTAGTTAAACAATATGTTGTGTTTCTTTTTGACTGAAACAGATCAAACCTGCACATTAACATGAGCATGCTATTATCAACACAACACTGCCCCCTGTTGGTCAAACAGCGTCATCATTTCATTTCATTTCAGACTTTAGGAATTTCAGTTAATTCTAAATTCTATTTGTAGGTTGGAAAAAATACCAGAATATTTTAATATTTAATATTGCCATCAATAATAAAAACATGTTGCTGTGTTGTCCAGAAATACTTTTGATACATTTTATTGGTTGAGGATTCAGCACCCCTTTAAGTTACTGAGGGTGAGCGTGTTTTTTTTAATTTACTTATTAGAGATCATGCACTCAGCAGAAACGTTCTGTTTGAGTTGCTTAATCATGTCAAAACATGTTGCACCACTAAAAGCAAGCGAAACACTAAAACAGAGTTAAAGTGGAAACCCTCCTCCTAGTTTTTGTAGTTTTTGTAGATTCTGTCGCTAGTCGTCAGGAGTAAGAGACGGATCATGCTTCCAGACAAACTTATAGAAAATGAAAAAAGCAGTGTTTCCTGTACCTCTCCATCTGTTTGTGGTGCTTCTCCTCTCTGGCCTGAGCCTTCATCTGCTGCACCTCGATGGTGTCGGGCTTCCTCCTCCTCATGTACAGCTCGTGGTTTCCCATACATAACGCCAGGATGCGCTTGTTGATCCGCAACCGAGGGGCGTAGAAGACAAAGTCCTGGAGGAGATGCAGAGGATGAAGATGGTAGCTATTAAAACAATGGTACATTAAAGAGAGATAACTATCCCACATATTTCCAACACTTACTGGAGCTTTCTTGTCGATGGGCTTGATGACAAACTTCTTGTCGTTGAAGGAAATGTTTCTGATCTCACTCCAGGGGAAGCCGATCTTTGGTGACAACCTAAGACAAAGTCAATCGATCACTCAATCTGCGACTCCCTCGACTATTTTCTTTTGTAATATGTTTCAAGAACCCAACATTTTCAAAAATATCAGTGGGAAGGAAAAGCTGCCTTTAAACAGGTAAGAACCAGAACAGCTGAACGGCCTTCTGTCACAAGTGTGTAAAAAAGTAAAAAGTTTTATCAACTTCAAGAAACACACAAAGCATGCATATCCATCTGGAACTGAATGTGAAAGTTTCTACACAAAGTTCAACAAATACAAATCATCTGTAAAGTTTTGTGTCGGTCTGTGTTTGGCTTGTTTCAGGTTATTTTCTGTTCATCACCACAAGAGGGCGCTGTTGTCAAACTAATGCAATTCAATGCCACGGCGAGAGCTGTAGTCTACAGATCAAACTTTTGAACAAAATAAAACATGGCAACAGTGTCATTTGAGATACAGATCCTCTTTGGAGTGAATTCATTCCCTAATAATCCACGTTTAAGACTTTTATTGGCCAAAATTTAAGTCAATTGATATCAGGATGTCACTGAAAAGTTTGATCCACAGCAGCTTAAACTAAAACATGTTAGTTGGTGTTGTAGGTGTCATCTGTAGGTGTGGTCTCAATTTCTTCCTCTTTATTTTAGGATTTCGGTTTCGACGAGGTTCTGATCACATCAACTATTAGACCAGAGGTTCTCAACTGGTGGGTCATAGAGCTGTTATCAGTGGGTCGCTAATGTGTACTCAGGGGGAAAAAAATTGTGTCGAAAAGTCTGTGAAGTGCTTTCTAAACATTTGTTTCTTTCAGCTTCTTTGTTCCGTCAAATGTTTTGTATACACTGAGGTCAAAACTGCAGAATTATTATATTTAATTTATCTGATTGGTCCCAAGATATCAGAAATATGGCTCACCAAGAGCAACCAATCAAATCAAGTAGTTTCTCTGGCCCCCTCATTACTGCAACATATTTTAAATGGACTACTCAACTTCATAACTATGTCAGCGCCGTGCATGCGTGTGCGTGTGTGTGTGTGTGTGTGTGTGTGTGTGTGTGTGTGTGTGTGTGTGTGTGACTTGGTTACTTGTCTTCGTGCTCGTAGATGTTGAGTCCGAGTGCGTCGACCCCCAGCCAAAGCTCCGTGCCTTTCTTGTTTTTAATTTCAAAGTAGTTAACCCCGTACATCTCCAGGTCCTGAGCTATTTTCAGATACTCCATCATGGCATCCTCCCTGCACACAAACACAATGAAACAATGATGAACATTAAAGCAACAGTAAAAGTAAGTCATCCACACAGATCCACAAATCCACAGAATCACAGAGCTGTAAAAAAAACCTATCTCGGTACGTTTACCTGAGCATGCTTCTGTGCTCCTCGTGCCAGGTCTGTATTCTGTCCTCCCATTGCTCCTTAGTTAGCTTGTGCTGCTCTAGAACCCTACAGGGCAACAATGCACACAAACAGGATAAAGTATGACAAGGCATGGCAAGCAATAGCAGAGAATGAAGATGCAAAATGATGCATAGCATTGCATTAAATGGAAAATAATTAGTGTTGCATAGTCAGCATAGCAAAACAAAGACAGAAAAGGCAGAGAATAGTAAAGTATATCTTGTTATTGTTATTGTTTGGTAGAGGATACTAGGTTTTAGTACAGCTGTGTATTTACTGTACCTCTGCGGAAGTAGCCGGTCTGAGGCCAGGTATCCCGACTTGTGGATGTCTTTGCTATAATCTCCGTATTTTGCCTGGACAGCGTAGGAGGCCACCAGCACGGCTGTCTCTGGAGGACAGTAGTTCTCATCGTTCAAGATGGCCTCTTTCACCTGCAGGGAGGACACACACACACACACACACACACACACACACACACACACACAGACACACACAGACACACACACACACACACACACATTAACACAAAGTCACACTCATAAAATCTCATATCAAGATAACTGAGAGAAAAAAAACAATCAGAAGTCACATCTGTCAGAAATGAGGGAATTCCATGAACTTCACTACGGACATAAATTTAAGTCTTGTGGTGATCCTCTGGCTTTAAAACGAGGAAGTATATCCTCGTATCATTTATATACATTGATACTCGTACTACTGTAATACCTGATCACACAATGCCTTTGCTGAAACAGAAAGTGTTCTAGTTTGTTTCATATGGCATATTTTTCAGATGTATGCAGAACTGATTATAGTTAAAAGAAAAGGAAACATCAAACTGAAGAATGCTAAAAAAGTGTTCATCTGACCAGAAATTTAAGAAATGCAAAAAAAAAAAAAAACATGCCTACACATAAAGAAAACAGCTACATATCACAGCACGTCTTCAGCATCAGTCTGCTTCATGTTAGTATAATTTTGGTTGACCTTATAACAGACGGATCTGGTCAGGTAGTTTAATCTCTCAGTACCTGCAGGAAGAAGAGCTTCTGTGTGATCTCCTGGATGAGTTCTTCAGAAACGTCCTCTGGGAAGAACTTCGCTCTGAACTTAAACTGCAGAGGATTCTCCTTCTTCACATCCTGCTGGGTCACCTGCAGAGAACACACACAAACAAACATTTTACCCATAATCCTCTGCCTTTACGTCTTCAAAGGATGTAAACATATGAATACATTTCTTGTAAATCAAACTGTGTCTTCTTTGAAAACAAGATTAAAGACATATTAGATCTAAGCTCTTTTAAACTGAATTTTTAAGTCAATATATGCACACAAGTTTACTTCTTACTTTAGCGTGCTCAAGTCTAACCCCCGAGAGGCTTTCATAACTTTGATCATGTTTTCAAGAAGTGGAAATTAACATATTTGCACAAAGATAAACATGGGGAGGGAATGTTGGAGTGGTTGTCTTCAAAGTCTCTCACCTTCTTGTTGAGTTTGAGCCACGTGATGTAGCCTTTACTGTCGGTGTACTGCAGGCCAAAGAACCACACCTCCCTCAGACCCACCGTCTTCACCACCTGAAACGACACGGCCAGTTTACAGGGTGCTGATGTAAACCTCTCTGACACATGCAGACAGCACAGGTACAAGAATTTCCGTAGATTTTAGAGTGCACAAAACCTATTTATCTGGATCTCTCCAAGGACTACCTTGATACGACAAAAAAATTACAAGTTGGAGAGCACATTAGGTCATTAATCACATTTATGGTTTTGGGAAAAGCAGACTTCATTGGCTCATAAATTTAAAACTCTGCAGCGACATAATGACTGGAAATAAATTCAGCGAAACCCCAAAATGGTGCAAGTTTATCATTTACATGAAAATATAATGACACAGCTGTCGACTTACTCCAGGCTACATAAGATCAGACTTGGGTATAATTAACTGAAGTTGCCGTGATGTTGTTCTTACATTTGCACTAATCAACAGCAATAGAAGTTCCCATCTATAGTGACTGCTCTACAACTGCAAAGTCACAGTTTTATGGTGCTTAATCATTTTCAATCTTTTTTTTGTCCTTTCTTTTTTCATTCACTACTAACTTTGTCCTCCATCCCTTCTCTCTCTCTCTCTCTCTCTCTCTCTCCCACACACTCACATGCTTTGCCATTCACAAACTGTCACCACTTACAGAGCGAGAGAGAGGGGGAGAGAGAGAGAGAGTCCCTGGGGGGATGTGGACACTAACTCCGACCCTAATGTGATTTACACAGTCAATATGATAGCACTTACCATCACATAATTAACTCTCTCCCACACTCAGACACACAAAGTCACGCTAAAATAAACACAAGAAAATCCTCTGTGTATATCAGAGAAGTCCAGCTGTAAACAGATAATGAAAGAAAAACACTGAAACATCCATCTAAAAACCCTGTTGGCTCTGTAACCACACAAACAAACACTCTTATAAATCCACACTAACACGCATGGCGCCCATTTGGTTTGGGAATATTGCAAGCAGAGAAAGCTCGGTGGATGCTGAGAGCCATGCACTCAGATGTGGAATTGAAGCCTCAGAATGGGGATCAACGATCTGGGAATGCCGGGATGAAAGAGAAGGAATAATAAGTGGGAGAGACGAGAGGGACGCCGGGTGACATAAAAAAGACTCGCTGGGAAAACCGAATGGGACTCCTCTCTTTGATATTGGATGAAATCACTTGTTCATGTCGACACCTTTAGAAGTGTTTGTGGTTTTTAAAGCATCAAGGTGTTCTCGCTCGATGCTGCTGTCGAGGGTTAGTTTGATGAAAACGCTTTTCTGTGTCACTGCCTTTTATCATTCTCTTTATCTGTATGTGAGTGTGTGTCTACTACTACTGCCCTCTCTTCATTCATATGAATCTGCACCATTTAAAAATGAAAACAGGCCTCCTCTGGCATGGCTCATTATCACAGAGCTCACAGTTCACTGCCAGATATGTGATATCCTGTTCTGTGTTTAACATTCAACACAGAAGAGTTAAAGAGGACATATTATATCCCTTCTCTACCTTTTCAAACAGCCCCCTGTGGTCTAAATGAAACATCTGTGGAGGTGGTTTGTGACGGAGCATTTTGTTTGTGTATGCCACCTAATTTTTGATAAAGCAGAACCGTGTGCTTAAGAAGGTGCATCTACTTTATCATCATCTATTTTAGGTAGATGACGGACATATGAAACTTCACAGCTACCACTGAGGTCTAACATGACTTCTACACCTGCTCGCTCACTCTCTTTCCACCTTCCGTCACCTCAGTCTAGTTCCCAGAAGCATGGGGGACATCTTTAAATAGCTTGTACGCTTTGACCAGAAGTCCAAAAGAAAAAGTTTTAAAGGATGAATACCAAACAGAACTTGATCACGTTTGTTCATCTTAAGTCTCAGTAAGTTATACTATAAAGAGTGAATTCGAAAACTGATCTCTACACAGTGATTTAAGAAAAAAACGTCCGCTGTGATTTGGGGCTTTATTTACAGAGACAAATAGATTTAGGAATAAAATCATTCTTGGTCAAATAACTGATAAATCGATTCAAAATTATTTTTATTAAAAACTCTATTGTTGAACTCTATCTGAAGTACTAAGGGTTCTTCATTCTTATCCAAGTTTGTGTATATCCATTTTTAAAGTATAGAAACAATAAATGCAAGTTCAAACATTTTTTTCAGGGCGTTACTGTTTGAACTATTAATGTAATACGTCGCTGTACGGTCTCTGTCTTGCCAGTTAATCAGAACAAGAGATAAAAAATACATAAAAGAACAAGATGAACACCAGAATTTGTAGTTGGAGAGGAGAATGCATGTAACGGTAACATAAACATGCCCCGTACAGCTTTTAATATGACTGTGTGGTTTTATGTTGTACAATAAAATCGACCACAGAGTTCAAGAAACAGCCAACAAAGAAGACGGAACACAAAGATCCTCTCTTTTATCTGTCTTCCTCTCTTCATGTCACCACAGCCCTCGACAAGCCTTTAGAGCCTGACATGAAACAATGCTGAAAGCTGCCCTTTTACTTCCCAGACTCACACTCACACACAGACCCACACCATCCACCCAACACTTAGATCCACTGTCTTCTAAAAGCTCTGGGTAGAGACAAAGAGCACTTTGTTGTTTTTTAATGGAACCAGTACTGACTCTAAGCCAGGCAATCACCCACTGGCACACAAACCGACTTGGTCAGTATTGGTTTGAATTTGTACTTTGTAAGAAAGTTATTCTTTATAAAGGTCAGCAAGTTCAAAACCAAAAAACTAAATTGATCTGACCCCCTTCCAAGATGTATTTTGCACCATTTAGCTGCTAATAATTGTCGGCCCTCACAATTTATTCACAAGTCAAGTCATGGTCCTTGTAAGGCACAAAAACATGAATGTGTGTGTGTGTGTGGCTTACCTGGTCGAAGAGCTGTTTGCCTGTCGTGTTGGGCTGGATGGCAAACTCCAGCTCAGCATCCATGGTGGTGACACGCACATTGATCTGCAGAAATAAAGAAAACACAATTAAATGATCAGACCAGTAAAGAAAAAAAAACAGTACATAGTGCACTGTCCAATTTAGGGTGTGATCATAGTCCCCACTTTTTATACCATACCCCTTGTTATGCATTAATTTGTGAGGAATATAATTAAATAGATAAGTAAATAAAACTCTTGTTTCAAGCATTTTGGGAAATGTAAAAAAAAAATACTTTTTGCCTCCTCTTGCTACAAAGAAAAATACGTTATTATCACAAAAAATCCTTTTCTATCACGTGATCCAGAGAGACCCTGAAACCATTTCTCAACATATTGTATTACATACACAAAGAATTTTGCCTCAATGGGAAGTCCACACAATGCATGTATCCCTAATGTATGTGGACAGATTATCATTCTCAAAATGTAGATGTTGGCGGAAAAGATTCATTCAGTATTAGTTAAGGTCATACATTATCTTTGCATGACTGTGTGTGATCCAGAGATACATCTAGTCCCAAAACTGAGCAATGAGAATATTTACTGAATATCTCTGAATAGGATAACTATGAAAGCAGATCTTTAAAGTTCAGTATGTGGCACGCAAACATGAGGCTGAACTCACACACGCACGGGCAAAGAAAAAGAATGCAGTATGATGATTCTCCCACTGAGCTTTTACAGTGAAACTCTGTTAAAATGATTGTTGGGAATACCTCAATCCTGAAATATCACAGCTTTGTACAGAGAAATAGTCTAATTTATGATCACTGCATTTTAACGGGGGAGGGGAACAATTCAAACTGGCAACACATTTGAAGAGGTCCCACCACAGAATGACCTCTTGGAAGAAATTAAATATACAAGTAAAGGTTACAAAGCAGGTGCTACAAATAGTTTACGCTACATAACAAGTTAACCACATTTGAAAGTGCACATTTCCTTTTTTCCAGAACAAGGAGCAAAATACATCCAGCCTATTAACTTCTGTTAATCCTCTGTAGGACTGCCTGTGTCAGCAGTGTGTGTCCTCCTATCAGACTTCTACATTATGGAGACACACACACACACACACACACACACACACACACACACACACACACACACACACACACACACACACACACACACACACACACACACACACACACACACACACACACACACACACACACACACACACACACACACACACACACACACACACACACACACACACACACACACACACACAGTGTTACTGTCAGTCTCTGCCTGCTGTTTACGCTGCTCATCCTTCTGCCAGGAAGCTGCAGAGAGAAGCTGCTTTCACTTCACGCTGAAGAGGGAAAATTAGTAGGAAACCTCCACTTAGGAGTTCCAGCAGCATTTCCTTAACCAGACGTTATCTATAATTAAGTCCCCACACATTAATTTTTAATACGAGAATAAACTGTATACTTTATCTGAGGGATGAGAGAAAAGAAAGAGGGCCATGCAGACCTGTGAAGATCCACTGAGAGCCATCAGGAAATACAGAAGAATTGCTGTAATAAACATTTCTACTGGTTCTTCATGGTATGCAGACCCTCTGCACTAGAAGATAAAAGAGTGACTGACTGCACAAGAAATACTGAAACAGTTCGGAGAATGGATAATTTCCTCTTTGGCATGCCAATTAATGATGCCCAAATGTATATTGAAAACAAATAAAACAACGGTTCTTGAAACAGATGAGAAACAAATAAAAATGATGACTTGACAAGTGGATGAAAGAACAGATTCACAACAAGATGTGAAAATTGCAATCCATTCAAATGCATGCCCCCCATCTGCTGCTACTTCAGAAACTTCAACTTGAACTCAAAGGGTTTTTCTGAACTTCATGAGAACTTTTTATTTCTTATTTTCACTCAAATTTAAAGTTTTACCTTTCCCCATCTCCTCCAAGTATGAGGCACCTTTTCCAATAGTTTAAAATGACATCTTCTCTACATCTTCTCTTTTGTCTTCTCTATGCTTTTCACAAAAGTTTGACGTTGACCTCTGATGACCTTTTTGAGTTTATTGTATTTTTTCGACATGTTAGGACTGTTAGCTCTCCCTGCACTCTACTTTGACTACACTTATTGTGTACTGTGCAGATAAAAGCTAAGCTCAGATACAAGCGCATAATATTGAATTATTCATGATGGTAAAATAATTAAATGTTTTACTGCCACTGGGAGCAGTGGCAGCACTGCAGTGCAGAGGGGTTGCTGCTCAGCTGCAGAAATAGGAAAACAGTCACAAGGGGAGAGCCAGAATCTGGGCAGTCAGTTGTGACTTTCTGAGCCAAATATGAGAAAGTGGAAACTTAATTTAAATCTGCTGCCAAATCAACACTTTGCTAACTTTGTGAAACTTGAAATATCTTCAGGTTATAACAATATTAAACAGCGCAAGGTTTTTAATAGTGCGTCAAGCCAGCAGATGTATAGTGTGAAGCAAACTAACACCTAAAAAAATCATGCATGTATATATTATTTTGAATTTTCCTGACAGCCCCCCCTTGTAAAATTTTAGGAAGGAGTCACGGTTGGCCAGATTATAAACCCAGCAGGATACAGTCAGGAAAATTAAATCCTAGCAAGTGGGCTTGAAATGATCGGAATGAATTTGAGATGATGATGTTTATTTTACCACTCATACGTTTATACTTGTGTCCAGTTACACTTACAATAACATGAAGGTTAAACTGTTATCAAGGCTTGGACTCAATAGCTTCATCAGCCATCTTGGACATGTTGAAAACATTATCAATTTCAGCAGTGCCCTTTTTACATCACATGTTGCCTCATGAGACCGCCTATGCTCCTCCTTTCCGACAGGGATAACTCCCTCGCACTTTTTTCTCCAAATTTACCCAGAGTTTTTCCTGCCAACCACCTAGTGAGGTTATCACATGGTGTAGCTGATGTGAGACTGAGGCAAGAAATGAAAATTAACCTGTGAGCGGGCTGACATTTATATCATGCAGCTGGCACACAACCTGAGACAGGTATGCAACCGGTGTGATATCTGTTTATGTTAGAAACATCGTAATGATTTTTTCTGTTTGCCATTGTGTTCTCCTCTCCTCTTTTGTTTACATTTTGATTCTGTTGAACGACAGGTAGCATTGATATAAAGGCAAGAATTATCATCAGTGTCATAGAGAAGACTCTGTTGCTTTGTCAGCCACTTCCACTTTGTTCTTTTTACATCATGGCCCGCTCCTGAGACGGCCCCCAGGATAGTCTCCCGCTGTGAGGGTAATGTGTGAATAGCCAACTCCGGAGGATTACAGGGGCAGTACGCCTGACATTTTCTATATATTTTCAGTAGTGCATGTGTAAAAACAGCTTGAGGGATGTATGAAGGGGCAACTCCATGCATGTGTGAAAAGGCAGTTTTCCCATTGGGCCTGGTTCCTACTGGAAACTAACACAAATACACCGGAGGTTTAAAACATTATACTGTGCTGTCTTTACTGCAGTATGCAAACCAAGCTGCAGTGAAAGCAAATGACTCTGTCCTGAAGAAACCCTTAATGAGAGCGAGAGACGAAGGGAGGAACAAAAGAGAGAGACAAAGGGTACAAGACAAGGAAGACGTAACAATGTTGCTTTTACTTTACTTGTGACTTGCCTTGGGGAAACACCAATAGTATGTTTGTGTGTCTGTGCATGTGCATGTGTGTGTTCGTTTTTTTGTGTGTGTGTGTGAGAGAGACAAAGACTGACAGACATAACGCCTGAGGTGAACAGAGTACATCAATCACAAGAAACCCTCAATGAGGAAACTAGACTCACAGACAGCTCAACTGACCTGGAAAATGTGCTAAGACCAAACACACACACACAGACACACACACACACACACCCACACACATACGGAGGATAAATCATGTTCAGTAGACAGAAGCAATCCATGCCCTCTGTACACACACAGTTAAACATTTCAGCATCTTGCAGACAGAAGATAAACCCAAACCTTCTGCATGTTTTTTTTCTCAAACAACTTAATGATGAGTCAAATAAAAACTGGAGGTGATAGAAAAAATGAGATAACTCATTTGAAATGATTGAATACTGAATCATTTGAGAGGAATTCTGACCTGAAGCCCTTTCCTTTGTGTGTGCTACTTCAGACATCACGTTTCTGTAGTTCAGCTATGTCAACGGAATATCACTGTAGGATATTTATACTGCCTGTGTCAATGTTTGCTGATAGTTTTGTGTTCTTCAACTTCAACTTGTGAAGATCGAATGTCCAACAGGAGAGAGAAACGTATTTGGTTGTGTTTTACTGCATTAGTTCAGCTCTGCATGAAGAGTTTCAGCACAGTAGATGATTTTAAAGTATGGGAAAACAACCATATGGGGATGTGTGTGTGTGTGTGTGTGTGTGTGTGTGTGTGTGTGTGTGTGTGTGTGTGTGTGTGTGTGTGTGTGTGTGTGTGTGTGTCGCAGGGAGACAGACATCTGTGTTTATGCATGGGAGTGCAGCCATATGGTTGCTTTACATGCCTTCACAATTTGCACACAATATGGCATTTTTCTGTGTTCACATCTTTGTATTTCATGTGTGTCTGTGTTTGGCTGATAAGGTCTCCATAGCAACGCCCTTGCTGCTGATTTTAATGTAATGTTGCACAAAGCCTTGAGGGTATCTTAAGGAGGGCTTGAACTCTTCATTGGCAGGGTGACCTCAAGTGTATTGACCCCTCGAGTAAAGACCCAAGCAGGTTGACCATCGAAACAAAAGCAACACGCAGGAAAGAATATCAAACTACAGTTAAGGGACTACATTCATTTGTGTTAATAGTAAATTACTATGAAATCGCATGCTTTGAGTAACAATCATTAGCAAAAGTAAAAAGAATAAAGTCAGAATAAAAAGCAGCTAATTCTCAACAATTAAAGAGCGCTGGAGCGCGGGGGAAGAAAAACATTAAATCTTCATTTTCGACAATTAATCATAGATTTAAACATTAAACTCTACCAGCACATCATACAATCAATGTTTAATCTGTAAAAAGACAAGCAGAATAATAAATCTGTATACTAGAAATCTGCCTCAGCAGAACAACACAATAGAAGTGGGTGAAATGTGAAATACAGCATCTGTGGAAACACTGCAGCTCTGCACAAAGGTGAATAACACCAATTTCCTTTGTGCAGAGCTGTGAGAAAAATCCCTCTAATACAGAGTACTATTGTCTGGAAGGGGCACTGTTTTAAGTGTGAATGTGTGTTTGTGCCTGCAGAAAAATTGAACGTGCATGTGTGTGTCTGCTGGAGGAGAAACACACATACACAGAGAGAGAGAGAGAGAGAGAGAGAGAGAGAGAGAGAGAGAGAGAGAGAGAGAGAGAGAGAGAGAGAGAGAGCAGTATGTCTTCTAGCTGATAGCGACAGTTAGCAGATAAAGCATGCAGCCTCAGTCTGGCCACTGACCACAATATTTTCTGTTGACCCTCCTGAAGCCCTTTTTTCATCATATGCGGAACACATTTCAGATCATACAAGAAAAACTTTACATTAATTCTTTAAATTATGCAAGAAATAATCTAGCTGCATTTATTATAATCAATATTGTCTCTGTGCTTCTGGTGCTACTTCATCAGTGCTCAGCTGTGAAACTGCAAGTACCCACATGTCCAATCAAATATATATGATATACATGAGCATCATGATAGGTTTAAAATGATGTTTCAAATGCGCTGTGATTAATTGTTCATATGCAAATACTTTTTTTTTTTACTATCAGTAAACTGTTCTTTTCTTTGCTCAGACATAGTGCTGTGAAGCTGGATGTCAAAAGAGACAGCTGTCCTCAAATTGAAATGAGAAATGCAACGTATCACCTGTTTTCAGTATCGCAGCAAATACCAACATATTAATGGTCTTAATCTCTGTATTGTGATACCTATTATAATGACAGATTGCTGCACACCACAAAGTTATGGGTCTGGTAAAAAAAAAAGCCCTCCCTGTGTGCCCCTTCTCACATCCACCACTGTTCATTCTTGCACCTTTTAACAAAGGTGCTCTGGGTCCTCAGGCCCTTCTCCCCTCCAGTCTAACACCCCTACTTCTACTGCTATCACATACACTGCAAAGATAAAGAATAAAACTCAGGCCACCAACAGGAATATATCAACCACTTCTCCACACTGCTGGTTTATTGAACCTGGCAGATCTGGGGCAAAGTGTGTTTGTAATTACGGAGGAAAAATGTCCAACACTGGGGAATAAATTCTCCCTGTTGTAGCAGAGTTCAGAACGCTTGCTTTGGAAAGACTCTGAAACTGTGAACCCTACAATATTTGTATTATTATTTTTTTTTAAATAGTGCAAGAGGCTGAAGAAGTGCAGGTTGGAATGTTTCAAGGATGACAAACATTTTTCTTTTCCTTATTGAGATCCTGAGCTCGTCCTGCAAAACAAACAAAAAAAGGTTTGCAAACTGAGTGAAAGCAGTTGGTTTTCCACTTCAGCTCATGTATATATAGAGGTGGACCTCAAGCACTGTAAGTTTGGTTTCAACTTAAACAGATATAAATCATCTTTAGCTAAGGTCCGTGTTTTAAACTGTTTGAGCGCTCTGGTAAAAACTTGGATGACAGAAGAAAGGCTGCTGATCCCCACTTCAAAATGACAGTGAGCATGTTTCTACCACACAGGATGTTACACTCATTCTAACAACCTGAAAGCACCCACTCCAAAGAAGATCTCACAGCCAATGAGCTCTGGTCGTGAATGAAAACCAACAACAGCACTGACTCATCAACCAACATGTACAATACAACAACTCCATTCACAATCCTGTGTTGAATGAGCTCTTACTTTCACTTCAACCTGGTTGTGACTGAGAATCACTTTCACACTGGGCCGTCAAACGATTGATTGCATTTTTATTGGATGTTTGAAATTCCATTATTTCACATTCAAAAATACAAAGTGTTAGCCCCCATCCCACCACACCCCAAAAATATATATATATAAAAAAAATCATGAAATCAGGCGCTGGTGGCCTAGTGGTTGGTGCGTATGGCCTATGAGCAGAGGCTGCAGTCCAGCAAGCAGGCGGCCCAGGTTTGAATCCCGCATGTTGTTCCCCACTGTCTCTCTATCCCCGATTTCTGACTCTATACACTGTCCTTTCAAAATAAAGGCATCAAAATCCCCAAAAGCAAACCTTAAAAAAGCAAACCTTTAAAGATAAATAAATAACTTCACAACTCTAAACACAGGTTGCATCGATTCCACTCTTCAGTTTCCCCGTTGTGTGACAAGTTTCAGAGGACACATTGACTCACGCTTTCTGGTCCTGCCCGTTGCTCACTGGTCCAAAATATTTGACTGCTATTCTAAGGCCGATGATAAACTCTTTTATCCAGATGTTGGACTTGCAATCTTTGGCTGCTCACAGCTAACTGAAAGTCTTCCCTCACGTCTGCAATGCTCCCGAGCACTGGGGATGATTATCGCTAAGAGACTCGCCTTTTCAGAAATGGATCTCTGAAATGATGTCAGCCATACAAATGGTTCCTGAGGACAAGTTCAATTAAGAAATTCTCGGCCATCTGGGACCCATTTCTTGCCCATTTGGACAAAGCTGACGAGGGGTGAAAACTCACCTCGTTCCCCCCACAGTCCTCTTCTTAGAGACTTAATGTAATGCATATGTGAGTGTATTGAATGACTGGCAGCTATGAAAGCAATTTCACTTTTCATTTTTAATGTACATGTGTGAGCCGTGTTGGTTTGTTTGAATTATTGTCTGCTCTTGTATTATTTGTATTATGCACAAAAAAACTAAAAACTACAAATAAATATTGGAATATATATGGGGATGTTTTTGTGAATGGTTTGACAAGTTTAATCGTTTTTTCTAACTTGTTATATAATAATGGCTTTACAGAATGTCTATAGGTTAGGCTTTAATGTTTATTTGTGGTGCCTGCATCAGCTTCCTGGCTGGATGTGATGTAAAGCTCCTGTCATGTCAAAACAAACCATGTAAGATGTTGCAGGGTCTTTTTCTGGCTTTCATTTTCCTGGAAAACAGTTCAGCAGCCGTGCACTCGTTACACTTCAGCTCCTGGCCACATTATAAAGCTCTAACTTTAGTCCTGTTCACACATCTTAAGGTGCTTTTTGCTTTTGGTCACCTGGCTGACGTCACTGTTCTGTCCATTTTGTTCGACGATCAGAAGTTTCTCTCCCTCCTCTGAATTAACGGTTCCATATCAGAAGAAAACATATTTACCACCAACAATTACAAAGCAAGCATAATTTGTTTTTTAAGAGAAATGAGCTGTATTTGTTTTGCTGTTATAAGTTGAGTATGCTGCACAAATTCTGGATATGGATTTTTTTCTATCTACATTCTTGCCAAATCTTTGCCCATGAGGCTCTGGGGAAAATACAGTGTGCATGTCAGTCTCCGTTTAGCTGGCTGTGTTTACCATCGTCCTCCATGCCTCCGTGTTATTCATAACAAGTAGTGACAGCTAAATAGTAGGCTAGTGTTTACATGCAGAGTTCCTCCTACGCAATACTGAACACCTGTTGATGTATGAAGGACTCAGACAGCCATAATTAAAAGCTGTTGCTGGCTAAGCTGGTTAATAGAGGCTTTAAAGGCAACCAGGGCCATAGTGCCTTCTTTACCTTTTCTCTTAGCTGTTCCCCTTCATCATCCTCTCCTCCTCTTCACCCCATTCATCAACTCCTCTCTGTTTTCCTTCACCTCCTCTCATCTATATGTGTCCTCTACTACTCTCCCTCTCTCTTTTCAGCTCAGATTGTTCCGCTTCAAAACTACTTTCCGTTCTTCCACTTCTCCTTTTCTGTCCAAAACACACTTTTTTTATTCCAATATCCACTTAATTTTGAGCTCTTATTTTTAATGCTTGTTTTTCCAAATTCAAAGCGAGGTATGAAGGATGTATGACAGAAAATCCATTCAAAAGTCTGACCTGGGATCTGTGGACTGAATTGGATTGGAGCATAAGGAGTTTGGAGATTTGGGAGAAAAAACCCTTCTCCAACTCCAAGTATAAACCGAGTGTGATACAAATCCCAAAGAGAGAATACTAAAACTGGGTGTATTTTCAGAGCAAGAAGCAAGAGAATAAAACCTGTTTGCCAACTAATTGTCCTCGACCGATTGTCTTCTTTTGATTTTCTGCCAATGACTTGCAAAAGATCCAAAAACCAATTTCCAATCTGAAATTTTCTGTTGTTTTTTTATAAATTGCTTTATTTTTTAGTCTCTACAGTATTCAAATGTCTTACAAAATGTGTTGTAGTTATGAGAAGTTTCGCAATTTGTTGGATTTTCTTAACAAACCATCCAAAATCTGGGGCGCGGGTAGACTAGTGGTTATGTTGCGTGCCCCGTGTACAGAGGCTGCAGTCCTCATCACAGCAGCCGGGGTTTTGAATCCGACCTCTGTCCCTTTGCTGCATGTCGTCCCCTGCTCTCTCCTCACAACTTTTCCTGTCTCTCTTCAGCTGTCCTATCCAATAAAGACAAATATCCTTAACAAATAAATAAATAAAAACAGCAAAAATCCAAAGATACTCAACTGAAAGTTGCATGAAACTGAAGCTAAAAGTTACATGAATCCTCAGATTAGAGAAAAAAAAACCAAAGAGTATTTGTTAGTGATGTTAATTGTTTCAATAATTATGAAAATCATTGTTGTTATTTCATTTCTTTTACATATACTTTGCCTTTTGATTTTTTAAATTATAGAATTCTGTCAATTTAATGTCATGTTTGCATGTTTGGAAAAGTACCTTAGAAGGGAGACTAATGGCGATCCAAACAAATAAACACGTTTACTAAATCAATTCATCTTAACGAAATGGTGAAATTAATTTCAAGTCGAGTCATTTCTTTAGCACGACTCTACTTTGCAGTAGCTCCACATGTCTGGTAACGATCTGAACGTGACTCAGTCAAAAGTATGTCGACACTCAAACAAAGCACCCAAAGGTGATCGCTGTTCGTCCAGTTCTACATTTAAATGCATGAATTTATTGCTTCAAGAGAAAACTCCCTTCTTCTGCTTCCAGGCCACATTTTGGAACTTGTCCACGGGGATTGGCTCTCATTCAGTCATGAGAGCATTAGTGAGGTGGGGCAGATGATGTTGGAAGACGAGCTCTGGCTCGCAGCCAGCTTTCCAGTTCATCCCAAAGGTGAGGGGTGAGGTTAAGATCAGGACTCTGCGCGGGTCAGTCAAGTTCTTCCACTTTGCACTGGGAAAACCCTTTCTGTAAGGAGCCCTAAGGGGTGCTGGATTACTGATGTATACAATATCATGATATGTATTAATCGCTGAGTTTAAAGCCATGTTTCCAACACACACACCAGGAGCCTTTTAGTCCTGAGAGATCCTTTAAAAGGGACTAAAAAGTTCCTTATTCCCAGAGCCAAAACTGTTCCAGACTGTTCCTGTTTTTGAATATCAAATCTTAACTATTTTTGTATTTCACCTCATGCACTCCCCTCCCCCCTAAATACTTAACATACAAGTGTAAAATGGTGAGATTGACAGTACAGCATGACAACAGATCTAAACGATCAAAGGACTCTCTGCTGTGCTGCTCTTCTGAAAGCTTCAAGTCTTCTACCAATCACAAATGTTCAAGTCCTCGCTCTAGAGATAGTACTTTCAGAAAGTATTACCTATAGAGTGAGGACCTTTATTAAAGATCAAATAAAGTTCCCATGACTTTATCCACATCATAGTCTGGTGTGCTGGATATGTACCCCCAAAGGTCCCCAGTTCTGGGAAATGTCTTAGACTAGGACCTTTCTCAGAAACAGGGCACATTCATAGGAATGGGAATTTTTATTCAGCAGTGGAGGCTTTCAAAATGTGCGATACTTTTACTTTTTGATACCACGTTTTAAAATGATACAATCTCTGTTAATTTAATTATTGATCGTATCAAAAAGTATCAAAGCTTTAAATGTGATGTATTTGTCATATTTTATATATACAAAGCTAAAATCGCACAAAAGTTGTTGTGCAATTCAGACAGTGTTCAAGACTTTGCTTGCAGTTTTTTGTTTATTAAAATGTCAAATAAAACCCTAAACTTGGGGCCTAGCATTTCTATTTTGTTGCTGTGGTACTGAAGCAGTTATTTAAACTGTTTTAATTGTTTAAAATTCTCGTGTCATGACAACCAAAATGCAATCACTGCTCTTGTTGAACTGTAACTGAGGAGTTACAGAAAACATGAATAACTGCCAAGGACCCAGTGAGGAGCTCTGTCTGCATCCCTTTGGTCATGTCATGTCTATCCATAAATCACAGAGCTATAAATCCCCTGAGCTCAGCTTTGGAAGCTAATGTAGATGTGAATGTTTTATCCTAGTGCTTTAGCAATACTTTGTTTTATTACATTCCAATAAAGCAGTGACTGAATTAGAGGGAGGTTAGGGAGAGGAGGTGGGAGGACTGCTGAACTTCACACCTTCCCTCTAATTAGACTTAGTGACTTGGATAATTCCCATTATATAAATGAAAATGGCCCTCTGAAATATTTAAAGCCTCCAACGCAGGCTCGCTGCTCGCTCCCTTTCCAGCTTCCAGCTATCAGCCCCCCTGGGACACCGTCACCAGGAGGGGCAACATGTGCAAAACGCAGCAATAAATCAATAATGTATGATGTGCCGCCGCATCTCACACCCTGGATTAATAGACCCGATGCACACTTATTCACACGCACGGACACGGACACACAAATAAAGCTTAAAGCAGACATGCTTTCCCCTCTAAGAAGGCAAATATATGGTTCAAATTAAAACACATTAACACATCGACTCAAACTTTATGTATACAGATGCATACATGAACTCAAACATCCATAAACAGATCTATATTCTCACATGCACACCCCACAGTGCCCTCGGGCTAACACATTCACTGACCAAAGCATATGAGCAATCAATACATCTTTGTAAGGATTCTCCAGCGACATTTAACCCCCCAGGGTGTGTGTGTGTCTCTGTGTGTGTGTGTGTGTGTGTGTTACTGAATGAGTAGAATGATTTTTTTCTCCAGCATTGTCTCCATCTTTGCTGTTCTTTTTACCCTTCTCCCCCCCCCCCCCCCCCCCCCCCCCCCCCCCCCATGTCCTTTCTTTGTCCTTCTCAATATCAAAAGCATTATTTAGAATTAGAAAGGGGTCAGTCTGCCTGAAACGTCAGCTCTTTTCAGACATTCATTCATTAATCCATTATCTATACCGCTGATCCCGTTCAGGGTTGCAGACTTTTCAGACACGCACCCATTAACCTAAATCTGACAGCCATGTAACATTAAAGTCTCATGTTGGAAGAAGTGCATTTGTGTCTTTTTCATAAAAACTATGATTACAATCTGACAAGTATGAGCACAAAATATTGTAACATCACTTCATCATGTTGTCTCTTTCTTCTGAAATCAGTTGGATACACCTGGTAGGTCGTTCTTCTCATATTAGATCAGTCTATAACCAGAAGTACTGCTTTGTGGTTGCATACCTCAAACCAAGACGGGTTGTATTTTATCAACCATGTCTTTTTGAGACTTTTTTAGGGAAATTAAAAAGGGTATTATCTATTTTTGGTGCAGAAAGCAGGAAATATAGGACGTTATCATGTTGATTTGCTAAGCACCACCAGTGTTTTTACTGGAGATTAATTTTACAGAGGAGTGAAACGGGACTGATGGAGATAAAAGTCATTTTAAAGCTTCAATCCCGCAACAGTGTTGTTAAGATGCTCCACTGTCATTACGCCTTTGTACTGTTGTACAGTATTGGTGCCCCAGTGTTTGATTTTACATTGCATCGCGTCATTGCAGAAACACAAGAGGCACAACATGTTAACACACAGCTCTGTACAGTTTCTCGGAGGTGCCTGCCGAGCAGTAGAATCACTTCATTCTGCCATTAAACCTCTGTGACATTTACACTGATGGCGAGGCATAACACGGACGTAAAAGTCCCGCCTTGAATTAGCAATGTTAAAGTGGCTAGTGTGAGAACAAGAATGGGATGGAGTCAAGGTCACAACGACTTTGACCCTTGACCACCAAAGTCTAGTTGCTTCTTCCTTCCAGTGAGAGTGAACGTTTGTGCAGGCTGATGAATAATAAAAGGCTGGTAAAGACCGAAGCTTATATAAAAATGTATCTTTTTGGCCTTCGCCCAGTTTGTTTGTTTAATAAAACATGTGCAGCACAGTGAGGTCCTAAAAGAAAAAGAAAAGATGAGACTGTTTTTTAGCATGTCCTCTTCTTAATTTGATTTAATCACCTCTTGTTCGTCCAAACACTCTCTGTCTGGTTCACCCGCCGACACAGAGCCCCCTTTGTACGATCCTCCTTTGAACAAGATGAAAGACATGAGCACCAGGGGGACACTGTTGTGTGTGTGTGTGTGTGTTTGAGGTGTTTGTCCAAACAAAAACAGCATTAAAACACAGCCGTGAGGGGCGTTATGGTCCAGACCAAATCCACGTTTTAATGGCCCGCCTGAGGCCTTGATTCGCCTTTTGGGGAAAGAACACTGCTTTCAACATAAAGAGGCCCTCTGAGGCTTTTGTATAGGCTTACTTGCCTCACCTACATAATGTTCAATGAGTTTTTCATCTATATATTGGTTCTTTTGTTGTCATCATTAGAGACAGTCTAATGGATCCAAGCTAGCTTAAAGCCTGCCTGTGGGGGCCACTTAGCTTCAGCCCTAAATCCAATGTGACATTTGAGTGTTTTCAAAGTACAAAAAAAACAAAAAACAAGTGCAGACGTAGCAGCGAAAGGGCTGATGTGTTTACTGTCAAACTGTGAGGCTGAATGTCAAAGCTGTACCCGAATGTAACCGGAGTGGGAGTTCCCCTCGAGGGCGGCAAGGGTGTCATTTTCCTGGACTGGATCTGAACAAAGTGCCCGTCAATCAGTCCTCTCACAAATCCTCTCTCGTCCCTTTGTGTGCCTTCTCTCAACCCCTACGGTGTGTTTCAATAATCTGAACTGTACTCGTCCGTTTCAACTTTCTCTTTTGCTTACTCTTGTCAAATTTCCCTCCTTCCTGACGTGCACACGGCTCTGTCTCTCCTCTCCTTCTTTCTCTCTACATGTAGTCAGGAATTTCTTCTCAGTGATTCCAATACAGCGGCATCCAAGAAAAAAACTGTTCAGAAATATTTCTCAGTTTGTCTCACTCAACTTGTTTTTATTGTCGTTTCAAGACGGTAATAGTTGTTGAGGGCTGCCCTCTCAAATAGTGCTTTCTGACAAGCAGAAAACATCTGAAAATCTGCTGATATTTTCAGGGGGAGCTGGATGTGCGAACACAAACAGCCAAAATTTCCCCATGGACTTCACCCGCAGTTTCTCCTGAAAGAGAAAGCAAGTTCGAGTGCGCTGATGTGAGGACGCAGCAGGATATTCTCCGGAGAATTCACCTCGAGCGAGTGGGAGGGGGCGGTGACATTTATTTCCTGTGAACAGTGCACGATGCATAGTGTATGCACGCGACCGCCATGATCTCGGTGCACGTAATTAAACGGCTACATACTGCACATAGGATTGATATAAAGGTGCATATTCTCATTATAGCATTGTATAGCTGTAAAAGATTAGACTCATGCAGGCTGATTTATAAAAGGAGTGTGGCTGCTAAACAAAAAACAAAAGGAGGGAGGGGGATTAAAGCTTCGTATTGAACAGCTAGATTTTATTTAACCACAAAAATCAAAATAAAATCTCAGAAGAGTTCAAGTTTTTTCTGGTCTCAACTTTATTCCAGCCTCACTTTTCCGTCCTCTCTCCATTTCCCTCACCTTCTATGTCTCTCTTCATCCTCTTGCTGCTTCTTTTTTTTTTTCCATCACATGTTCCCATAGTCTCTTTCCAGGAATTGAGCCTGGCCTAATTCCCCATTACTTTGATTGATAGACTGGGGGCTCTGCGCGATCGCTGGCTGGCTGTAGATAACGGTGTGAGCAGTCAGGATGTTTGCTACAGGCAGCAGGATTGTAAACACCCTGCAAACACAAGCTTCATAGGCCTGCTGCAGTTTCCCCCTGACCTCGAGCAAATCTATCTTTAGTTAATGTGAGTTTTTAGGTTAACAGTCAGGTGATTGGTTACTCAATTAACAACACTGAGGTTGATCAGATGCTGCATTGATTCGATTTTCTTTGTATTGAAACATATAAAAAATAATTAGGGGTCGATACAGCAATGTTTGTCCTGACTCGTCTGATACAATTATCGAATCACTGGGGATAAATATATCTGAAAAGGTTTTTTTCTGACTTTTTGCCTGGGCTGTGTCGTCCTTCAACCACCGCCGTCCTCATTCATGCACGGCCTGCTCTGACCTCCACATCAGCGGCAAGGAAGCGTGGACAACAGGAACGTGAGGAATACAAAGCAGAAATCCTGCCTGCATATTATCCTATATGCTCTTTTGTAAAGCGTCTTGAGTTAACTCTTGTTATGAATTGGGGCTATACAAATAATGATTGATTGATTGACAGCTTAAGAGACAGGAAAGGTCCCGTGGAGAGCGATTGGGGAATGAAATGCAGCAGGGCCGAAGCCGGATTGGAACCCTCAATACTATAACAATTCAGAAATGTGACATTTCACCTCATTGATTTGATTGTATGAAATGAATCACTTGTTCCATGCTGAGGTTTAGAAAAATGAAATGTGAATGTTCTTGCTCCCAAGGTGAAAACACAGTATAGGTAATGTAATAGATGGCTTCACAAGCCTCAGCCCATAATCCTAGGTTTTTAAGCCGCAGTTCAAACTCAAACCCTGTATGTGTTAGTGTCAGAGCAACATGAAAGCTCCCACTGTCCTTCAGTCTAAAAATAGAGCGGAGAAAGCCCTCTTTGTGTTTGTTCTTTTTTCAGCAGTCAGGACAGTCCCACAGAGTAACCCACTGTTGTGTGCTTCTGTGTGCGTGTTTGTGTGTGTTTGTGCGTGCGTGCTTGCTTTCCCAAAAGTCTGCACTTCTGTTACACATTATTTCTGACAGGGAGAGCCGGTGGCGGACTCCTGGCTCAATTTTAAAAATAATGTTAGCGGTTATAAATGGCCCAAAAACTTCAGCATGCTGCACTTCAGTGAAAAAAAACAATGCCTTTCAAAGAACTTTTAAACCCCAAGAACAAAACACACGAGAGCCATAAAACTGTGATGTTTTAACTGCAAGAAGCCGTGGATTTTAACTTGATTATGTCATGACCACAAAGTCTTATCTCATCATATTGTGCCTGCAGTTTGTCATCCAGCTGCAGAGACGCTTCAATGCTGCAGAGACTGATGGCAGAGCTCACCAGAAACACTTCTCCAAAACAAGGAAGTCAACCACCTTCAATAACTTCAAATAATTTGTGGAAGGAAAATTCTGCCGGCCGGTCCTGAGACATGCAGCAGATACACAGATACAACTGTGGGGAATTACAGAGTGGCAGTGTTGGTGGCATCTCTGTACATGGAGTGCTACAAATCTGTGCTACAAATGTTCATAACTTACCGGTTTGGGCATCTTTCTCCTCTCTCCGCCTGTCCCCCTTTGCTGACAAAACAGAAAGAAGTCGTCCTCCGTCTTCCTGCCTTTCTCCGGGCACCAGCGCCTGAGGCAAAGCAACAAAAACAAATGTTGAAAAAAAAAAAAAAAACAGGCAGTAGAAGATCAGGCTGAAACACAATGTTGGTTGACGTAACTTTCATTTCCTTTTATTGGTCCTCCTTTTAATCTACCTCGCACAATGGAAAGAGACAAGGTCAGGAAACTATCAAAGGCGAGACTCAACGATAGAGAAGGGAAACAATAGGGGGAGAGAAAGTTAAATTAAGACGGATCAAATCGGAGAGAGAAGAAAGGAAAATAAATTGGAACAGGAAGAGAGCTATTTCAAAAAGTCCTCACAGACTCTGAACTCATCAAAGAGGATAACAAGTGAAAACTCAGCCTGGATGGGGCAAAGTTTGAGCAATTTTCTTCCCATGAAAATGGATCAAGAAAAGGTGATACTGCAACTTTCTGTCTGGGAAAGATTTTTTACTCTTAAAAAAAAGCAAACTGCAAAAAAATTAAAAAATCATAACACCTAATTTATGGAGAAAAAACTTTTGGTGTCCAAGTCCGAACATATTCTCATTGTGATATGAAACAGAGAAAAAGCAGAATATAATTGGATAAATCCATCTGAAACAAGCAAACAGTTGGAATTTGTGCTTGCCAAATTATTCCTCAAATTGTTACAAGATATTGTTCTGATTTTCTTTTTTTATGTTTCCATTTTTTCTTTTTGTTTATCACAGATCTGACGAGAATCAAGATGTTTTTCTCTCCAAAAGAAAATCTGCATTAAGGTGTATAAATACTGGATAAAGAACGGGGATTTGATTTTTCTACAGACTGAAAAAATGCCGGACTTCTCCAGCAGAAAACAGAACATGCTTTGTTTTGAAAAGACAGTTGTGAAATAGAGGGAACAGAAGAAGGAAGAGGCCGTCACAGAGAGAAATGTGCAAGTATCTGAGAGGAAGGAAGAGAGAAGTCCAAAAATAGAGACGCTGAAATCATCGGCAGAGAAACAGATATGTAGAAGACAAAAAAAAAAGAGTTTTACCCAGATATTTATCTTTTCTAAGATGCCTTCCCATTGGTTTCTTTGAGGCGACCCTTGACCTGCTCACTAAGATAATTAGCTGAACAGTGTGGGATTACTTTGGGTTAAGTGCTTGTAAGCTAAATGGTTAGAATCCTAAAGAGAGAGAGAGAGCAGTCAGTATAGGTGTCCCACAGGTGTCAGATCTTTGCGATGTGCAGGGACAGAAATAGACTTTTCTCAAGTGTCAGCACAGAGAAGGAAACCAGCTCAATGACTCGCGCTCACACAGGCTCAGGCTGAGCGAGGAAACACACCTGATGACTAACAGCCTTTGAAAAAGGTAAGTATTGTATACTATACAAGGTTCACCCACGATTGATTTATTTGAAACTCTTGAAAGTAACATTATGTAAATTTTTTCACCTTCAAATAACAGTTTTAATGTTCCACTACGTTGATCAGAGAGATCAGACGTTCGGAGAAACATTTTCCTGAAGATTCCTAAACAGATTTCAACGTTGGATTTCTACTTTAAACCAGCGGGACTTGCTACAACGTTTGTCACGGCAGTTTTGAGTGGAGGAGGAGGAGGAGGATGACTGACGACAAGCAGCAGCTGGAGATGACGGAGGTTTTCAACCCAAAGACAGGCCTGCAGGGGAGGCCATGCCCTCCTCTGAAATCTGATTGGCCACCCTAAAATCCTCAACTATGGTTGGCTATTTGCCTTGCCAGAGACAGGACTAGTTTTTAAAAAGTAACTGTGGGCTGTGATTGAGGCTGCTAGCAGCTTTCATGTAGCACTTTTTCCCTAGTTTGGCCACCCATGGTCAAGAAAGTCTAGCTCTGCTCTGGTTTGGTCACACAACACCTGCATTCAAACCTTTTTACCCACATCTAGAAAACTGACTTTTTGTTATGTTTTGCTTGCAGCTTAACGCCTCAAAAATTCTTCAAGTAAACGCAACGTTTGATTGGCCAAACACTAAAGCAGCCTTGACCCAGGAGCTTGCATTGTTAGGTTATTATAGATGGTAGTGGTATATAACTGAATGCAAACAATAACATGATTGGTCCAAAGTGAAGTAGAAGATAAGTTGATCAAATGAAGCAGGGCTATCGCTGTAACTTAAGTACTGGTAGGTCACATATTTGCCTCTTCACTATCTGTTTTTTTTTCTTTTAGAATCCTGATACACACAGAGAAAAAATATTTCTATATATCGAGGCAAACTGCAAATGATTCTATCACATCAGAGATCATAAAGAGAACAGACTATGAAGTATTTAGCTCCATTCTCTCCTCTACATTCGTCTTAAAACATTCACTTTGATGTGTCAAATACTGTCAAAAAAAAACCCAGCAGCACAGCTCAGTTAGTGACAACGTTGCAGGACATATCGCAAGAACTGCTGTGAGACCAACATTAACAAACCGAAGATCTCTTGAAGCAACAGCAAGAGGAAAAAAAAGAACTCTGGAAGTAAATTTCACCATTTCTCCAGAACTGGAGAAAAAAAGTTCCAGTTCTATATTGATTTATTCTAAAGTTAGTGCAAGATGATTGGGCAGGCAGTAGATTGAATCAGCATCATTGAAAACCGATGCTTCAAATTAAGTAACACCCCAAATGGTTCATTGCAGTATCCGGCTGCAGCCTGGACAGATGAAAGCACCACACACAATCCCAAGTGTGCTGCCGGTTAAAAAATGAATATAAGCCACATATACAGGTCAAGGCACTGAACCGTTATCAGTGAACGTCTCCTGGCAAATAGCTCGGTATTGAAAATGGAGCAACTTATTAAAAGATCAAAATATGCAGCCTGAGTGAGTTCATCAAAGGGTTCTCCACCTTCAGCCACCTCTGTATCTCTTTTTCATCCAGCTTTATATTAACACCGTATTAACGGTGAGAGAGTGAGGACTAGAATGATGCAGCATAGGAGAAAAGGCAGAGAGCAAAGGGAGAGAGGCACACAAGAATTCAAAGCTTGTCTTGACCCATATACCTGCAGTTAGGAGATACTGAATACTAAAATCACTACAAGACTGAAAGCTGCCTCACTCCTTTCCACAGATTATAGGAATGTAGAAAGTAAGGAATGATGACTCACTTTCAGAGAATAGGGTATGCAGAGCTTTATTAACCAATGCTGCAACTTTTATAATGTTCAGAGTAAGATTTATTCTGGATGTAACGCCTCAACCTCAGCTCCAACTTCAGTTTGCAGAAGCACCAGAAAAAGAACTGAAACAGAAAAGTAATCAAACAGTATTGTAAGTTTACACCAACATGTTCTGTGAACATTTAAAATATGTCCACCTTTGACATTGGTTCCCAACCTGGGATCCGGGCCCCTGTAGGGGGGGTTGTCTGAGATCTCGGGAGTGGCGCAAAGCTCCCCAGGTTTACTGTTGTGTTTACAAGCTGCAATGAACAATGTTACTGACTCTACCTTTAAGCAACCAGAGTGAAAAGGTAAAGTGATGGAGTATGTGGAGTTAATGAGCTGGAGTTTAACGAGGGAGTCAGATCTTCTTAAAGCTCCATAGGTTAGAAGAGGGGACTTTGAAAACAGCATATTTGTGTAAAATAGTAGTATCATAATAACAGTAGATGTTCTGTTGAGACATGTTGATTTGTAGCTGCAAGGAAAGAGAAGAAGAAGAGAAATATTGGTACCAGATGCTTAACTCTGAGGGTCTCATAAATTCTGCAGCCATCAAGGTCAATGAAAAAAATAACGCTAAGTTGTGTGTGAATGTAGTTGGGCTGACAAGATGACATTCTTTTGTGATTTCAAATTGAGAGAGTCATTGCACAACAAGATTTGGATTTCTGACAAGAACATTATTCACTTAAACCGACTGAGAGGAAGCACGGACTGTTAAAGAAGATGGATACAAAGATGGATAGAGTTATTGAAAGATGGATGGATGGATTTTATTGCTCTAGTATTGAAGCACTCAAAATCAGTCTCGAGACCGCTTTATGAAGGTCTCGGTCTCGTCTCGGAATCGAAAGCGTAGTCTCTTGTCTCGGTCTCAGACTGGGCAGACTCTGGATTTTAAATCGAGACCACCACTGATTGGCTATTTCTCCACATCATTACTTAGATTCACAGGAAATCACCTTTTTTTTTTTAAAAAAAAGAACAACTAACTTTAATTCATTCATAATTGGATTTTTATCCTCCGTTCATGTCTGCAACCTTCCTGGTGGTACAGTCTAAGTGAGAAACACGCCCCTGCACACAAGATGATGATTTTTCAGAGATATTTATTGTGTTGGTCTTGGTCTTGACTCTGTCTCGATCCCTAAATGTCTTGGTCTTGGTCTCGGTTAGTGGTCTTGCCTACAACACTATATTGATGCCATAAGACTTCATAAGACATGATATGACTTTATTTTGTCCATCCTATAAATTGTCTTGCTGAATACATTCTCGACAAAGTCAACTCTCCCTGTGGGGATAATCAAGATCATCATATAATAATGTATCTGTTTGGTCAAACATTATGGATGTATGGCCAATGTCTCCATGGCAGACAGGTTAATTCTTTCTATGCAAAAGTGTGACTGCATTGAGAGTGTATGTAAAATGGGTTTGCAGATGTAAACTGTGTTTAAGGCAGTTTAGTTTTAGGAGTGTTTAAGGATCATGTTTAATGTTGCTATGACGATGAATGTAAGATTTATCGTGCAGCCTAAATCTCTGTCTCTCTCTTTTTGTCGGTGGTTGTTCTGAAAGCTGCCCGGTTGATAAGGTCACCATTGTTCTACATGTGGCAAGGTGAAAGTGATTACCATCTACAAAATGTAATAGATGCTCCAGGCCTTTAGGAAACACATGACCTTCTGGCCTATCGACACACACACACACACACACACACACACACACACACACACACACACACACACCTAAGGGTGACCTTTAAAGTGTGCTGTGGCTGATAGCATCTGGAGCTTTCCAATAACCAAACAGCTCTGCTCTGTTTAGCAGCTGACCGTACCTTGTAAAGCTGAATGTAAGAGTCTTCAGGGTGTGTGTGTGTGTGTGTGTGTGTGTGTGTGTGTGTTCCTTCATTCAGAGGGTCCCACCAAAGCAGATACAGCTTCCACGTCACCATTGATGAAGAAAAAAACCTCTCTCTCTCTCTCTCTCCCTCTCTCTCTCTCTCTCCCTCTCTCTCTCTCTCTCTCTCCCTCTCTCTCTCTCCCTCTCTCTCTCCCTCTCTCTCCCTCTCTCTCTCTCCCTCTCTCTCTCTACATAGGACTCTTTTCATCCCTCTCCTTCCTTCCTTCTCTTGTTCGGTCCAGATCAATATTTACACACTCTTGAATTTTAAACACACTTTTATAACATGTGCCGTAACGCTGCTTGAATGACTGCTGCTGAGATATTTCCACTAAACAAAATGAATCACCCCTTATAAAAATAACTGATCAATCTTTTTAGTGACGCAATAACGGCAAACATTTGCTGTTGTTGAACTTTAAATGTCTGCTTTTGACATTTTTGTGAATGAACAGTTTTCGGTATTGAAGTGTTGGTCTGACTGAACAAAGAGAGTGAAGATGCTGATTTAATTATTCCCTCTATGTTGTTACAACGTGTACAAAAAAACTCTTTGATGAAGAAGTAGAAATTGGAGCAGTAACCCATCTCTCTAAGAAAATGTCAATTATTTAAGATTTGTACATTTTTCATCACAACTAATCTCAGCTGTCATCACGTCTTTGTACATTCATATTGATTCTGCCACAGCGTGATATTGCTGTCCCGGTCTTTGGATTCACGTTGCATTTGGACATTGCTGAAGCACGGCACAAAGGGAGCTCCACGTACACAGAGAGTACGACATGTACGCACACACAGCGCTGCGTTAGCCTGCTAGCTCTGATGACACCGTCTCACCTCTGTCACTACCTCTAAAGATGGATCAGAGGGGGCGATCACTTCCACCCTCCATTACGTCTCTGCGACATTTAGATCGAAGGCGGTATGTCACAGGGGGAATAAACATGGTTAACGGTAGTCTCAATCAGATGAGGTATCAGACATGATAAGATGTCTGATATCTTGTTCATTTGGTTGTCTTTCTGTTTTACCTTTTATATGTCTTCTGGGTGTGGTTTTCATACAAGCTATTTGTCTGTGTCTACCGCACCCACACACGTGCCGGCATGTTTTTTTCTATGTGCCTTGTTTTTGTATTCCTGTCTGTTACATAAATTAATAAAAATCAGTAAGACTTGAGGTCACTGTAATAAGCACATTTAACGACTTAACTGTTTTGTTGCAGCTCTGGTTTAATTAAATTCAGAGTTGATGAGAAATCTTTCTGACGTTTCCACTTGTAATAAAGAATATTGAACTCTTTTGCCTCACTTGCTTTACTTTGTGGGTTTTTATTCCTTGTACAAAATGGCTCATTTTCTTCTTTCCTTGTCATCTCAGGTACAACTTCCACTGCCTCTGTGAGACTGTCTGAACTCTCACTAACCGAGTTCAGGGTTGCTGGTTGCGAAATTTGGTTTGTTGCTGTGTTGAGGTTTTATCTCCTGAAGTGCATACATGTTTGTGATTTCAGTACGATCCTCATTAAATCCAAATATCTGAAAAATTATGTTTCAAAGATATGACAAAATGCATCGGCCACTTTGAAAATAATTTGATGAAAAAGGTTTGCATCATGTCTGTCGTTTCTCGTGTGTTTGCAGAGAATACGATGTGTCCCGCTGTAAGAGCCTGCAACGTCTCTCACACACACACACACACACAACCACAACCCCACACACACACACACACACACACACACAC
This sequence comes from Labrus bergylta, assembly GCF_963930695.1. Taxonomy (NCBI): domain Eukaryota; kingdom Metazoa; phylum Chordata; class Actinopteri; order Labriformes; family Labridae; genus Labrus; species Labrus bergylta. The sequence goes on from NC_089207.1 coordinate 9,698,254, forward strand.
ACACACACACACACACACACACGCAACTCCCAGCAGCTGTTCTAACAGTAGGAAACTGAACCAACTGCTTTTCTTGACGACAAAGCTGTAGTTGTACGACTGAAGAACCAGCAGATTCCTCATCGAGTCTGAGGAGGAGAGAGTTGGAGCACACAAGGCTCGTTCAGGGTTTGACCTCTGACCCCACCAACACGAAGAGCCGGGACAATGAATCAACTAGTTAACTATTTAATTTGCCAACATCTATTCTGATAATATATTGAAAAGTAACAATTATCTGATTTCTGGTTTCTTTTCCCCCCTATGACTGTTAGCTCATTATCTTACTGTTTACCAGCATAAACTGTTGTTTTGTTTTTTTTAGCACATTAACATGAACTTTGGGAATCTCTAATGACGATTTTCTGACATTTTATTGACCAATTGACTCTAAAGCCGTTTTCACACATGCACTCCTAAAATAATTTATGAAAATGTTATAGCAGGTGGCCACAGGAATCTTCCTGAGTTGCTGGACCTCGCAGCGGGATAGGAAGGAGGCGAGGGTCTCCGGAGGCGAGACATGACGTAAAAAGAATAACGCTGAAATATCAGACAGAGCAACAAAGTCTGACACTATGACCGTTTTATTGCCTCTATAATCGTGTGGTTCGACATATTCACATTATCAAAAAAAAAAAGAAGAGTGTTGAAGAACCTACTGGCAAAAATAGAGCAGTTTCATTACATGAACGGCTGGCTCATCTGACTTTATATGGAAAATGTACTCAAGGGCTGGCAGGTATAATTCCAGGTAAAGTCAGGGAGAACATTTCAGCTGTTTACATTCACACTTGCAGCTCAACCTGAACATTTCAGGAAGTTTTGCACATGTGATAAAGCACCACAATTTTCCTTTCAGAACATGCAGATTGGAGTGGCTTTAGGACAGACGGAGTAACAAGTTGAAAAGAAGACAAGGAGAAGAACATTAAGATGACCACAGGAGTTAAATTCAAGTCGCTTAGATAAAAAAACAAAAAACAAATCTTTGGGTGATGCAACAGGTAATGAGAAACTTTCTAATCTCTCCATAAATCCAACAACAACAACAACAACAGACACATTAAGATTTATAATTATTTGATCAATATTTACTGTAATCATTATTTGCTCGGCTGAACAGACGGTGACAAAAACAAGTCAGCAGCAGCTGTTAAAATTAATGGAAATGTGAGAAGAGTGACATCATCGCTCCCGTCTGCTCCAGCACGGACTTGACACTCATCCACGCTGACGAACGAATGTTCAGCGTGTTGATGTTCAGAGTTCAGCTCAAGGACACCGAGCCGGTGTTGGACGTAAAGCTACCTGAGACCGCACCACATAACCTGCATAAAGAAGTGAACGGAGTAGAGATGAGGGTCCAAACAAAAAAATCAGACGCCAAAGAAAATGAAACTGACACATTTTTATCTTTTGTTCTTAGCAAAGATCTCCCTGTCAGTAAATATCTTTCAGATCCCGGGAGACTCAACGTGCTGAATAATGTCAAATGTTCATGAAGAAAAGGGCAGAAATGACAAAGAGGCGATACGAAGGTAGAAAGAGATAGAAATCAAACAGCAGAAGACGAGCTGCTAGGAGTGACAAACAGAAAGAAACTGGATCTTGTCTGTCAGCGAGCCTGGCCGTGATGTAGGCTGTGAAACTGAAACGTTTGCTCTCAGACAACAACTGAAACAAAACAAAAAAATCACCTGAACTGTTGCTTTCAGGGCTTCATCCTGTTTCTGTCATCTGTCAACCTGCAGAATGATTCCTCAATTCATCAACTCATAGTTTCATACATTAAATGTAGTTAAAATCTCTGTTATCGTCTGAAGCGGCCAAGAATGACACATTGTACTGACACTTGTGATGCAGAAAGGTATCGAATAAAAAGTATGAAGTCTGCTCTCTGAGAAGCTGGAACTGATGAATATTCTTCAGTCACTGAAAAACTGTTTGAGAAAGATTAAACAGTACTGTGTCTGTCTTTTGTTAGTTCATTTTACAAGGGTTTCTTTGACATGAAAGATTGTTCTAACCCGTTTTCTTCCCCATTAATAATAATATGAACTGGTGGGGGGAAAAAATCAACACAGCATAGCATCACAATGTTTTGTGTGCCGATATTATATATCTTCTCATGACCGCCAAGTAACGATACTTTTATTTTATTATATAGATTGCAAATGTGCTTTTTTATATTATTAAATGCTGAAGTAGTTGCACAATCCACCTTGAACAGGATGCATTGTTAAAAATTCATGTTCAAGTTTTTTCAGACTGAAATACCAACAGTTAAATCGCAATTCTCAGCATTTGGCAAAATGTTTAAAATCGCAATAATATATTGTTCTCACTCAAGTATCGTAATAATATCGTACAGTGGGGCCTCTGGTGATTCACCAGCCCTAACATCAACAGTCTTTTTAGTTGTATTAACATTTCTCTCAGCCTCGTGCACGGGGCTGCAGGTTAATAGCTCTTAAATTGAGGGTTGTCATGATACCAGAATTCTAAACTCCAATATGTAAATAGGTAAAAATCAAACAGTATTGATGCACGTTTCTTCACAATGGCAACAAAAATAGACATCATGTGCACCAAATACAGGCTGATTTCTTCTTTAATTTATCAAAAGTTGCAAGCCATTCAGAATTATTGCCAATGTTTTTGTGTAATTTAGAAAGCGTGCAGGAGTTTTCCAGAAATGTTTCGATGGATTCATTCCTCTCCTCTGCACCTGTCTGATATGGATGTAGTTTCTTTTAAAGCTGCAGTACTTTTAGATCGTGTAGAATCTTCAATAAATTCAGTCCATTAAACCACTGATTTGGAAATATTCACTAAATTCAGCGATGCATTATAATTCAAGAATAACATTTCCTGTCCTCTGCAGTGAATGAAACACTTCCTCTTTCAACTGTGACCTACTGTACTGTACGTGTTACTGATGCATGCATGCACATTTACAATACAGGGAATAATTGAACGGTTATTTCTGGCACATTCACTATTGTCTCGTACTTTCTATTTTGGGTTCTGTTTGACCTGGCTGTGTAACCTTTGTCGGACAAATGACTAAATCAGAGCCACTCGTCTGAGATTCCCAGTGAATATACAAATTGCAAATATAAGAAAAAGAAGTGTTCGTCTAATTTACTAAATAAGCCACATTTCCGACCATTCAGCAGGAAGAGCATCCTGGTGCTTTTGTACGCCTGCATCCGTTTCAGACAGTCTCACAGTAGCAGCTGGAGTGTGAAGAAACGCTCAAGATTCAGACAAATTTGTCGGTTTTCTCAATTAATGTGTTTGTTAGATTTTTGAAAAAGTCTAAATCTGTTTCTGCATACATTAGGCTTAACTATGGCCTGTTGACCTTTCCCTATTATACCTACATAATTAAGATAGATGTTTCTTAATATACAGATCCCATGCAAGATATTGGCAAAATATTGATGCACATTACACAACACACATTGGACTTTCCAAATGAAAGCCTAAAAATTCTTCAGGGTGGATATTTTTTACTCAAAAAATGCTTTTTCTTGCAGTCAGAAGGAGTGGCTATAACTGACTTGAAACACTGAGAATGCATAAAAACATAAAACACCATAATGTAATAATAATTTCTCAGTAATCTGCATGTCTGTCAAAATAAGACACCATTCTTCTGCTCTGATGTGGACTCATGAGATGATTCAACAGGTTACAAAATATAGCGCTGCTGAGGGAGAAATCTAAAACCCTCTGTCAAAGGTAGGCTATCTCATGTCATGATGCACGTCGAGCCTCTCTCTCAAATGAGTTGTAATTTGGTCCCTGGAAGGGGGGCGGGGCCAAGAGGAGCAACAGGAGGATTTGAGTGACGGGGGTTAACAGCCAATAAAGTCACTCAGCCAGCTGTAATGAGGCCAATCAGAGACGTCTTAAGTTCCCTGACGCGGACGGAGCATCTGTTTGTGCCAGATGGACCGCTAGCAAATCATGAGCGGGACCGTATTCAGGACGGATGTTTACGTGAAAATAAACGCACCACAGCGCGTGTTTCACGTTGGAAACGCGGCGTGGTTTCCAGGACGGGAGGTAAACTCACTGCAAGGTGCATGACGATCACAATATCCGAGCCAATTCCCTAGTCTTTAATATATATAAAAAAAAAAAATGCACCTTTATCAAAAGCTGCACGTGCCAAATTGTAAGTATTCTCGTGACGAAAGCGGAAAAGTAGCAAAAGTAGCAAAATTTGAATCGCCCACAAGTATTTCCTGAGCACCAAAAAGCAAGCGTTTTGACACATTTGACACAAACAGCTCCAGTTTGTGGACATGCGGGTCGCTTGAGTTCAAGCAGCTGCTACACTGTAACAGAAAGAAAAGCTGCACCGTCAGCAGCAGCGACAGAAAGTTGCAAAACGGCGCAACAAACATTGTTTACTCATTGTACAGCTTGTACAACATTGTAAAGCTTTACAAAGGCGCAGCAGAGCGTTAAAAAAAACAAAAAAAACAGCACTAGCACTTACAGAAACGCTGAATTTCGACTCAAAAAAAAAAAAAAGAAAATGTGAGGAAATGTGGTAAACATGGTGCACAATAAAAACACGAAAACAAATGTGAAATTGTAAATGGTGAGTTTGAATTTTGGTGCAAAAATCCTAATTTATCACAGGGGCAGCAGATTAAGCGCCTGCAGTTCATTCTGGAAAAAAAAAAAAAAAAAAAAGGGGACAAAGCATCTAATTACCCTGACTGGGAATGTAAGCTCTACTCCCGTTGCATAACCGGTTCAGTGGCACAGAGCACCCTCAGCGCAAAGTGACACCCATCCACTCACCCGTCCTCGCGTCCTGAAATGTGCAAGAAGCCCGGTAAGAAACGGCGGCGAGACGCAAACTGAGCCCCACGCTGTCTGCAGCCTCCCTGTCAGAAAAGGTGCGTGCTGCAACAAGAGAACTTGTAGCTACGCACTCGTTTGCCGGGCCCACGTTAAAACACCGCCGCGCTCGCTCCAGCCCGGAGTAGAAAATAAATCCCACCTCATTTGAACGGCTTAACGGAAGGAAGGCAGGCTGAGATGAAGCCGCTCAAACTCACCTCTAACGCCCGGCTGCGCTGAGGAGGATGTGTCCAAGTGTCACCCTCCCTCCAGCTGGTACTTTATTTATCCACGGAGAGTAAAAATAGAGCGTTTCACCTTCCCGTTGTCGGCGCTGTTTACCGGACGCGCTGCGGAGGCTACCGGCAGTGCACAGTGATACGGGCTTCTAGCGGTTGAAGCTCCCACCTCTCCCGGAGAAGAGGTACAGACAGTCAATATGGCTGACGAACTTACCGTACTGAGGCGTGGTGAGCGGAGTCCTGCAGATTCACACCCCCCCCCCCCCCCTCACCCTGTGACTGAAAGTCTGCAGAGCTGCCTGCTGTGGGGTCCCAAACTTTATCACACCCAACAAGGAGACAGTTTAAAGCCCTGTCACCTAATGAAGCCTTACTTGTAAATGCATAAGGTGGCAATTTAATTCTGTAGTATTTGAATGTTTATACTTAATAGATTATAATGTGCAAGGACTAAAGAGCTTATAGAGACGTGATGAGGGATGTGCACTCAGGGTTAGATTGAAATTCAGGGTCCAGGTTGATATGCTGGTCTGGTTTTATGAGGCGGTCTAGGGAATGAAACAGAGCAAGCAATAGTCATAAACACAAGGTGTACCTCTGTATAAATATATTTTTAATTTCACTTATGTCCCTGAATATGTGCTTTAATCACAATTAGATAATGAAACGTTTTGTTGCGTTAATGAATAACTGAAAACTATGATTGTGTGCTTAAAAAAAAATATTTACAAAAGGTTTTCTTCAAGAAAAGTCCTCCTGCAGGGCTCATGATCAGTGGTGATCCTAGAGTCTGGCCATGTCTCAGGGGGGGCCATGAGCAGTTGCCTGCCTTGCCTGTTGACAAACGGCCTCTGCTCATAATCACAAGTTCTTTTAATGCAAATCTGTGACTGATTGACAATTATGAAGAGGGAATCTCTGTGCTAAAAGTAGAGTAAAAATGCTCAGTTTGATGTAAAAAGCAGGCCGGGGAGTGTTGCAGAGTAATTTAGCAGACCACAGGCTGCACAATTCTTTTGCCTTTTTTTTTTTCTGTAACTTTTTCAGGGATGTCCTGTAAACAAATGCATTCTCCACTCTTGTCTCCAGAGTTTTCTCTCTCCGCCTCAGCACATGGGCAGCTCCTGAAAAAAGCTTGCCATTCATCCCCGCCTGCTGATGAAGCTTTATGAAAATAGCCGTGTTGTGAAACGGAGCCGTGTGGTTGTGAGGAGGAGAGATGTGTCATCTCTGAGCTGTGAGTCACGGGCTTGCAGCACATCGTCTCAACCTGAAGTCATGATGAGAAAACCACACAGCCGATCTGGAATCTGACAGTCACTCAGAGAGAGAGAGAGAGAGACTGAGGACCTGAACGATGTCGAGTCGAAGCCAAATTGATGACTAGATTTGGAAAAAAAGGTAACTGTTACCTTTTTCTGCCCTACAGCAGACATATTTTTAAAATAGATATTACCTGGGATTGTTGCTCTAACTTTAGCCTCACATGTTTTTCAAAGAGTTGAAAGAATTCTTTTAAAGGGATATTGCACCATTTTCTTACATAATCATTATCTGTCTAAGGTATGCATTATGAAAAAACACCTGCAAGCAGCTTAAAAAGATTAGAATAATGTAGTTTTTATATAATATTACAAATTAAAAGTCAATAACAATATGTCACATCTTCCATCATCTTTACAAAGCTGCGGTGGACGGATGTTTGCTCAGTGAGATGTGAGGTCAAAGGTCAGAGTAGAGAGCGATTCATCTGCTTTAGTTTTGCTGATCCATTATTGTCTCTGATTTATTAATCAAATTGAAACACGTCCTTATGACAGGCCTTGTAAAAAAAAATATATATATATATATATATATTAATCTTCCTGCACCAGTGTTATTATTTGAGGATGTTGGTGACCACGTTGACAACATGCTGACTCAGCTTGAACTTGTAGCCTGAACATTCATCTGAAAGATGCTCCTCTGACAGAAAGGCACAGGATGTAATGGAAGAGGATGCATTATGTAAAGTCTTGCTAACTCAATAATCAGCAGTATTTCTGAGGCAATGCTAGTGGCTTGTTGTGTGCAGAGCATCCTGGTTAATGTATGCCGGTATGATAACACAAGCAGGAGTACAGGGCTTTTAAAAACCAATATACAATAGCATTCAAAGGAAGGAATGTGTTGCTTACATTGTCGACATTTTCCAAGAACACTGATTGGAAATCCACTGGAAACACTTTACTTTTCCAGTGCCTAAATAGCATATATATATATATATATATATGTATATATATATATATATATATATATATATATATATATATATATATACACACTATAGTAGTCAAATATCTGCTGAAATAAAAGACTTATAAATCTAAAGAAGTCATGCTCTTCACTCCAGTATTGATTACTTTATAAAACTTTCACTACAGTATTATTTAAGTTGTTGCTAGTTCTGCTTTATTTCCTTGTTAATTGTTTAGCACCAAAACACCAAGTCAAGTGTGTAGATGTACTTGGCAATAAAACCCGATTCTGATTCTGATTCAGACCTTTTTATATCCCAAACTATATGTTCTTTCACATTCATATTTCTGTCACTAAAGTTTTCCTGCTGATAATATTTCTTTAAACTGTCAATACATTCTTACATTAACAATCCAAAGTGTGCAGACTCGTCTCCAGAAGTGACGTTATCAGTTATCCATCTTCATTTGTGTTCACCCAATATTTGGAGCGATCATCACAACATGTAAGATTTGTCTTAGTCTTTTCCAAACCTCAGTGTGTGTCAGAAGAACTCAGGCTGCAGCAGACTTGAAAGTAATGCTCTGCAACAATGGACGCCAACTCCTTCATCAAGACGAGAAAAAGAAAGACGACAGAGGAAAATGGAGGTCAGATTATAAAGGCAGATCTCCTGAGAGGCTGATTCATCAGGTTGTATCTCTGGCCTATTAACTCTCTATAAATAATTCCTATAAATGTGGAGCATAGTGAGGAGGATGAAATTCTTGTAAATTTCTGTTATGAAGACAGGTGGTTTAAAAAAATCTCACATTGTGCAGCACGTTGAGTCACTCCTGATGTCATTGTCATGTGACAGAAAATACAGACAAGTGCAAAAGCAAGGCAGCTTACGTAATCGTTCATTGTTATAGATTTTAACTAATTTTTAATTCAACTCGTCTTCTCATTATTGTTTTCTATGTGAAAATGTACATCTATTTCACATCCCTCCCACACATTCATCCACTTCCCCTTCTCCTTTTGTCTTTTCTTCAAGGCCGTGTCCTCTCACTATCACTCAGCAGTCCAAATGCAGTTTTAGGAAGTAATGTAATACATTAAATGAGATTACGGTCTAATCTCAAGGATGCACTGCAGGGACTCTGTAAGCAGCATTAATTCTCTTCTTGTAAGACAAGTCAATTGAACTCTTTAAAGTCCTTTTTGTAAAGACTCCAAGTCTCTCCAAGTGAATCAAACCTGGGAGTTAATTTACCAGTATGTCAGTCTGGGTTCCCAAACTTTGTCTGCCACGCTCTTCTTTGACAGAAGAACTCATTTTCAAGCTCTTCCACCCCCTCACCACATACACCAACAAGCCTTCATTAATCCCAGAAGGGTTGTTCAGTTTCACAGCCAACTGAGTCATTAAAAGAAGTCAAGACAATAGTATTAAAAGAAATGCTGAAAATATGTGCCAGTTTTTGCCACAGATCTTCTCAAGCGCTGGGGGTGCAGCTGTGAGACTGCCACTCTGAGTTCAGTTTCAGTGTCCAGTTTTATCTGTGTTTTGTCTCGCACAGGTGGAATATGGCAAAAGGAAGGAGTGTGTCTCTCTTCATTGTCCACTGATGATCAGGTGAAGCCGAGGGGGAGATAGGACTCGTCAGATTTTGTTGTCTTTGTTTTAATAGTTGTTGTGACGTCGTCTACTATAGATTTATTGCTAGTGTTACATTTACCTGGAAGTCCTCTCACAAACTTGACCTTGCTCTGCCAGTAGTGGATAATGATGAGCATTGTTTTTATTTAGCCTTTCCCCCCACCACCACCACTCCTCAAAACTTCAGGCCCCACAAATAGGAGGCATGGTCCCCACTTTAGAAATCCCTGGCTTAAAGAATGGTTATGGTGAATTTGACATCAGATTCAGTCTTTTCTTAAATTTTGTTTTACAACACTGACACCTTGTGGCCACTAATGGACATGACAGCAGTTTGTCACGGTCTCTATGGCAACACCAGATACAAAGGCAGGCCTTCAGCAGAGGGGACCTTGATTTAAACACAATGAGGTTATTCAGTTTGAAAGACGAGGACCTGATGTGTCCTCATCTCTGCTGATAAAAAGGTAGAACAAGTTTGTCTTGTTCTTTAAGCCCGTAAATAAATCATCTTTGTTATGTCAGTAACTGAAGCACATCAACACCCTGGGGCTAAAAGAATAAAGACTGATTCTTGATCTGTAGTCTTAAAGATTAACTCAAAGTACACAAGGAAGAAGAACATCCACTGAGAGACAGACCATGTAGCATCTTTAACTTTTAATGGACTAATTGATTGATTGAAATCTTGATTCTGAACTTGCTACTACAATAAAAGTAGAACTTTAATGAGCGCAGACTAAAGTAAGTAAAAGTCTGGGCTTATTTTCAAACAAAACAAAGACGTTAGTATGGGACCTGGCTTATATGCAGGAAGTCCATCAAAGTGCCAGGGAGTAATCAAGTGGTAAATGTAATCGCTTCACCCCAACTCCATGCTGGTGTCTCGAGTAGCTAGTCACACTGTTATAGATGACCAGCACACAGAATCGGTAGTCATAGCCAGGATGTCCTTCAAAGCTCGTGTCAAGGTCCAGAAATATTGTCTGTCGCTCTGAGCTTGCTAGGAGTATAACAATCAGACTGTGCCCAGTCCAATACTCAGGTCGGGTCGGGTAGTCGGGTCGACTACCTCACGAATGACCACGAAAAGCCTTTTGTCAGTTTCCGTAGTGTAGTGGTTATCACGTTCGCCTCACACGCGAAAGGTCCCCGGTTCGAGACCGGGCGGAAACAAGTGGTGGTTCTCTTTCTGCTGAGGATAATCTACTTTGGCGGACATGTCCGCTTGAATGCTAAGTCCTCACGCATCTCCCTTTTCACAGGCCTTCAGGTCACCTTTTGTAGCCTAATAGCAATTACCAATGGCATTTTAGGGGACCTGGCTTATATGCAGGAAGTCCATCAAAGTTGAGAGCAAAAGAGGCGCTGGGCATCTCCCGGAGGCAAACCTGGAACCTATGCTCTCATCTGATGACTACATAGCTTTGTGTTAATCTCTCAGAACATATCTGCTTATTGCGGCAGGAATCAATCAAGTGGTAAATGTAATCGCTCCACCCCAACTCCATGCTGGTGTCTCGAGTAGCTAGTCACACTGTTATAGATGACCAGCACACAGAAACGGTAGTCATAGCCAGGATGTCCTTCAAAGCTCGTGTCGAGGTCCAGAAATATTGTCTGTCGCTCTGAGCTTGCTAGGAGTATAAAAATCAGACTGTGCCCAGTCCAATACTCAGGCAACCTCACAATGTTTGGAGCACTGTGTCAACCATGGTGTGGGGTTTGATGATAAGTACAGCTGAGAGGGACTAAAAAATTCACTGTCACAATGACAATTTCTCACGCATCTCCCTTTTCACAGGCCTTCAGGTCACCTTTTGTAGCCCAATAGCAATTACCAATGGCATTTTAGGGGACCTGGCTTATATGCAGGAAGTCCATCAAAGTTGAGAGCAAAAGAGGCGCTGGGCATCTCCCGGAGGCAAACCTGGAACCTATGCTCTCATCTGACGACTACATAGCTTTGTGTTAATCTCTCAGAACATATCTGCTTATTGCGGCAGGGAGCAATCAAGTGGTAAATGTAATCGCTCCACCCCAACTCCATGCTGGTGTCTCGAGTAGCTAGTCACACTGTTATAGATGACCAGCACACAGAAACGGTAGTCATAGCCAGGATGTCCTTCAAAGCTCGTGTCGAGGTCCAGAAATATTGTCTGTCGCTCTGAGCTTGCTAGGAGTATAACAATCAGACTGTGCCCAGTCCAATACTCAGGCAACCTCACAATGTTTGGAGCACTGTGTCAACCATGGTGTGGGGTTTGATGATAAGTACAGCTGAGAGGGACTAAAAAATTCACTGTCACAATGCCAATTTCTCATTTTCTTTTATCTACCATGTATGAATTTCTCTCCTTGGCCCGTTTCCTTAATTTTTCCTCCTTCGAGGTACAGAGAGTTAACTTTTCCTCACCTCAGCTAGAGAGTAGGGCTAGCGTGAAGCACCTTCCTTAGGTGGCAAGTAATGGGACTGTTGGTAGAAAGAATATTTCTCCCCGTCTGGGAATCGATACTCAGGCAACCTCACAATGTTTGGAGCACTGTGTCAACCATGGTGTGGGGTTTGATGATAAGTACAGCTGAGAGGGACTAAAATATTCACTGTCACAATGCCAATTTCTCATTTTCTTTTATCTACCATGTATGAATTTCTCTCCTTGGCCCATTTCCTTAATTTTTCCTCCTTCGAGGTACAGAGAGTTAACTTTTCCTCACCTCACCTCAGCTAGAGAGTAGGGATAGCGTGAAGCACCTTCCTTAGGTGGCAAGTAATGGGACTGCTGGTAGAAAGAATATTTCTCCCCGTCGGGGAATCGAACCCCGGTCTTCCGCGTGACGAATGACCTCAAGAAGCCTTTCGTCAGTTTCCGTAGTGTAGTGGTTATCACGTTCGCCTCACACGTGAAAGGTCCCCGGTTCGAGACCGGGCGGAAACAAGTGGTGGTTCTCTTTCTGCTGAGGATAATCTCTTTTGGCGGACATGTCCGCTTGAATGCTAAGTCCTCACGCATCTCCCTTTTCACAGGCCTTCAGGTCACCTTTTGTAGCCCAATAGCAATTACCAATGGCATTTTAGGGGACCTGGCTTATATGCAGGAAGTCCATGAAAGTGCCAGGGAGCAATCAAGTGGTAAATGTAATCGCTTCACCCCAACTCCATGCTGGTGTCTCGAGTAGCTAGTCACACTGTTATAGATGACCAGCACACAGAATCGGTAGTCATAGCCAGGATGTCCTTCAAAGCTCGTGTCAAGGTCCAGAAATATTGTCTGTCGCTCTGAGCTTGCTAGGAGTATAACAATCAGACTGTGCCCAGTCCAATACTCAGGCAACCTCACAATGTTTGGAGCACTGTGTCAACCATGGTGTGGGGTTTGATGATAAGTACAGCTGAGAGGGACTAAAAAATTCACTGTCACAATGACAATTTCTCACGCATCTCCCTTTTCACAGGCCTTCAGGTCACCTTTTGTAGCCCAATAGCAATTACCAATGGCATTTTAGGGGACCTGGCTTATATGCAGGAAGTCCATCAAAGTTGAGAGCAAAAGAGGCGCTGGGCATCTCCCGGAGGCAAACCTGGAACCTATGCTCTCATCTGACGACTACATAGCTTTGTGTTAATCTCTCAGAACATATCTGCTTATTGCGGCAGGAATCAATCAAGTGGTAAATGTAATCGCTCCACCCCAACTCCAAGCTGGTGTCTCGAGTAGCTAGTCACACTGTTATAGATGACCAGCACACAGAAACGGTAGTCATAGCCAGGATGTCCTTCAAAGCTCGTGTCGAGGTCCAGAAATATTGTCTGTCGCTCTGAGCTTGCTAGGAGTATAACAATCAGACTGTGCCCAGTCCAATACTCAGGCAACCTCACAATGTTTGGAGCACTGTGTCAACCATGGTGTGGGGTTTGATGATAAGTACAGCTGAGAGGGACTAAAAAATTCACTGTCACAATGCCAATTTCTCATTTTCTTTTATCTACCATGTATGAATTTCTCTCCTTGGCCCATTTCCTTAATTTTTCCTCCTTCGAGGTACAGAGAGTTAACTTTTCCTCACCTCACCTCAGCTAGAGAGTAGGGCTAGCGTGAAGCACCTTCCTTAGGTGGCAAGTAATGGGACTGCTGGTAGAAAGAATATTTCTCCGCGTCGGGGAATCGAACCCCGGTCTTCCGCGTGACAGGCGGAGATACTGTCCACTATACTAACGAGGACTTCTGTGGTGTCACTTTTGGGTTGTGAACGGGCTGATGGTCTGAACCTGAGGAAAGCCTGTCCAACTTCGGGTCGGGTCGACTACCTGACGATTGACCACGAAAAGCCTTTTGTCAGTTTCCGTAGTGTAGTGGTTATCACGTTCGCCTCACACGCGAAAGGTCCCCGGTTCGAGACCGGGCGGAAACAAGTGGTGGTTGTCTTTCTGCTGAGGATAATCTCCTTTGGCGGACATGTCCGCTTGAATGCTAAGTCCTCACGCATCTCCCTTTTCACAGGCCTTCAGGTCACCTTTTGTAGCCCAATAGCAATTACCAATGGCATTTTAGGGGACCTGGCTTATATGCAGGAAGTCCATGAAAGTGCCAGGGAGCAATCAAGTGGTAAATGTAATCGCTTCACCCCAACTCCATGCTGGTGTCTCGAGTAGCTAGTCACACTGTTATAGATGACCAGCACACAGAATCGGTAGTCATAGCCAGGATGTCCTTCAAAGCTCGTGTCAAGGTCCAGAAATATTGTCTGTCGCTCTGAGCTTGCTAGGAGTATAACAATCAGACTGTGCCCAGTCCAATACTCAGGCAACCTCACAATGTTTGGAGCACTGTGTCAACCATGGTGTGGGGTTTGATGATAAGTACAGCTGAGAGGGACTAAAAAATTCACTGTCACAATGACAATTTCTCACGCATCTCCCTTTTCACAGGCCTTCAGGTCACTTTTTGTAGCCCAATAGCAATTACCAATGGCATTTTAGGGGACCTGGCTTATATGCAGGAAGTCCATCAAAGTTGAGAGCAAAAGAGGCGCTGGGCATCTCCCGGAGGCAAACCTGGAACCTATGCTCTCATCTGACGACTACATAGCTTTGTGTTAATCTCTCAGAACATATCTGCTTATTGCGGCAGGAATCAATCAAGTGGTAAATGTAATCGCTCCACCCCAACTCCAAGCTGGTGTCTCGAGTAGCTAGTCACACTGTTATGGATGACCAGCACACAGAAACGGTAGTCATAGCCAGGATGTCCTTCAAAGCTCGTGTCGAGGTCCAGAAATATTGTCTGTCGCTCTGAGCTTGCTAGGAGTATAACAATCAGACTGTGCCCAGTCCAATACTCAGGCAACCTCACAATGTTTGGAGCACTGTGTCAACCATGGTGTGGGGTTTGATGATAAGTACAGCTGAGAGGGACTAAAAAATTCACTGTCACAATGCCAATTTCTCATTTTCTTTTATCTACCATGTATGAATTTCTCTCCTTGGCCCATTTCCTTAATTTTTCCTCCTTCGAGGTACAGAGAGTTAACTTTTCCTCACCTCACCTCAGCTAGAGAGTAGGGCTAGCGTGAAGCACCTTCCTTAGGTGGCAAGTAATGGGACTGCTGGTAGAAAGAATATTTCTCCCCGTCGGGGAATCGAACCCCGGTCTTCCGCGTGACAGGCGGAGATACTGTCCACTATACTAACGAGGACTTCTGTGGTGTCACTTTTGGGTTGTGAACGGGCTGATGGTCTGAACCTGAGGAAAGCCTGTCCAACTTCGGGTCGGGTCGACTACCTGACGATTGACCACGAAAAGCCTTTTGTCAGTTTCCGTAGTGTAGTGGTTATCACGTTCGCCTCACACGCGAAAGGTCCCCGGTTCGAGACCGGGCGGAAACAAGTGGTGGTTGTCTTTCTGCTGAGGATAATCTCCTTTGGCGGACATGTCCGCTTGAATGCTAAGTCCTCACGCATCTCCCTTTTCACAGGCCTTCAGGTCACCTTTTGTAGCCCAATAGCAATTACCAATGGCATTTTAGGGGACCTGGCTTATATGCAGGAAGTCCATGAAAGTTGAGAGCAAAAGAGGCGCTGGGCATCTCCCGGAGGCAAACCTGGAACCTATGCTCTCATCTGACGACTACATAGCTTTGTGTTAATCTCTCAGAACATATCTGCTTATTGCGGCAGGGAGCAATCAAGTGGTAAATGTAATCGCTCCACCCCAACTCCATGCTGGTGTCTCGAGTAGCTAGTCACACTGTTATAGATGACCAGCACACAGAAACGGTAGTCATAGCCAGGATGTCCTTCAAAGCTCGTGTCGAGGTCCAGAAATATTGTCTGTCGCTCTGAGCTTGCTAGGAGTATAACAATCAGACTGTGCCCAGTCCAATACTCAGGCAACCTCACAATGTTTGGAGCACTGTGTCAACCATGGTGTGGGGTTTGATGATAAGTACAGCTGAGAGGGACTAAAAAATTCACTGTCACAATGACAATTTCTCACGCATCTCCCTTTTCACAGGCCTTCAGGTCACCTTTTGTAGCCCAATAGCAATTACCAATGGCATTTTAGGGGACCTGGCTTATATGCAGGAAGTCCATCAAAGTTGAGAGCAAAAGAGGCGCTGGGCATCTCCCGGAGGCAAACCTGGAACCTATGCTCTCATCTGACGACTACATAGCTTTGTGTTAATCTCTCAGAACATATCTGCTTATTGCGGCAGGGAGCAATCAAGTGGTAAATGTAATCGCTCCACCCCAACTCCATGCTGGTGTCTCGAGTAGCTAGTCACACTGTTATAGATGACCAGCACACAGAAACGGTAGTCATAGCCAGGATGTCCTTCAAAGCTCGTGTCGAGGTCCAGAAATATTGTCTGTCGCTCTGAGCTTGCTAGGAGTATAACAATCAGACTGTGCCCAGTCCAATACTCAGGCAACCTCACAATGTTTGGAGCACTGTGTCAACCATGGTGTGGGGTTTGATGATAAGTACAGCTGAGAGGGACTAAAAAATTCACTGTCACAATGCCAATTTCTCATTTTCTTTTATCTACCATGTATGAATTTCTCTCCTTGGCCCGTTTCCTTAATTTTTCCTCCTTCGAGGTACAGAGAGTTAACTTTTCCTCACCTCAGCTAGAGAGTAGGGCTAGCGTGAAGCACCTTCCTTAGGTGGCAAGTAATGGGACTGTTGGTAGAAAGAATATTTCTCCCCGTCTGGGAATCGATACTCAGGCAACCTCACAATGTTTGGAGCACTGTGTCAACCATGGTGTGGGGTTTGATGATAAGTACAGCTGAGAGGGACTAAAATATTCACTGTCACAATGCCAATTTCTCATTTTCTTTTATCTACCATGTATGAATTTCTCTCCTTGGCCCATTTCCTTAATTTTTCCTCCTTCGAGGTACAGAGAGTTAACTTTTCCTCACCTCACCTCAGCTAGAGAGTAGGGATAGCGTGAAGCACCTTCCTTAGGTGGCAAGTAATGGGACTGCTGGTAGAAAGAATATTTCTCCCCGTCGGGGAATCGAACCCCGGTCTTCCGCGTGACGAATGACCTCAAGAAGCCTTTCGTCAGTTTCCGTAGTGTAGTGGTTATCACGTTCGCCTCACACGCGAAAGGTCCCCGGTTCGAGACCGGGCGGAAACAAGTGGTGGTTCTCTTTCTGCTGAGGATAATCTCTTTTGGCGGACATGTCCGCTTGAATGCTAAGTCCTCACGCATCTCCCTTTTCACAGGCCTTCAGGTCACCTTTTGTAGCCCAATAGCAATTACCAATGGCATTTTAGGGGACCTGGCTTATATGCAGGAAGTCCATGAAAGTGCCAGGGAGCAATCAAGTGGTAAATGTGGTAAATGAGGCAACCTCACAATGTTTGGAGCACTGTGTCAACCATGGTGTGGGGTTTGATGATAAGTACAGCTGAGAGGGACTAAAAAATTCACTGTCACAATGACAATTTCTCACGCATCTCCCTTTTCACAGGCCTTCAGGTCACCTTTTGTAGCCCAATAGCAATTACCAATGGCATTTTAGGGGACCTGGCTTATATGCAGGAAGTCCATCAAAGTTGAGAGCAAAAGAGGCGCTGGGCATCTCCCGGAGGCAAACCTGGAACCTATGCTCTCATCTGACGACTACATAGCTTTGTGTTAATCTCTCAGAACATATCTGCTTATTGCGGCAGGGAGCAATCAAGTGGTAAATGTAATCGCTCCACCCCAACTCCATGCTGGTGTAATTTTTCCTCCTTCGAGGTACAGAGAGTTAACTTTTCCTCACCTCAGCTAGAGAGTAGGGCTAGCGTGAAGCACCTTCCTTAGGTGGCAAGTAATGGGACTGTTGGTAGAAAGAATATTTCTCCCCGTCTGGGAATCGATACTCAGGCAACCTCACAATGTTTGGAGCACTGTGTCAACCATGGTGTGGGGTTTGATGATAAGTACAGCTGAGAGGGACTAAAAAATTCACTGTCACAATGCCAATTTCTCATTTTCTTTTATCTACCATGTATGAATTTCTCTCCTTGGCCCGTTTCCTTAATTTTTCCTCCTTCGAGGTACAGAGAGTTAACTTTTCCTCACCTCAGCTAGAGAGTAGGGCTAGCGTGAAGCACCTTCCTTAGGTGGCAAGTAATGGGACTGTTGGTAGAAAGAATATTTCTCCCCGTCTGGGAATCGATACTCAGGCAACCTCACAATGTTTGGAGCACTGTGTCAACCATGGTGTGGGGTTTGATGATAAGTACAGCTGAGAGGGACTAAAATATTCACTGTCACAATGCCAATTTCTCATTTTCTTTTATCTACCATGTATGAATTTCTCTCCTTGGCCCATTTCCTTAATTTTTCCTCCTTCGAGGTACAGAGAGTTAACTTTTCCTCACCTCACCTCAGCTAGAGAGTAGGGATAGCGTGAAGCACCTTCCTTAGGTGGCAAGTAATGGGACTGCTGGTAGAAAGAATATTTCTCCCCGTCGGGGAATCGAACCCCGGTCTTCCGCGTGACGAATGACCTCAAGAAGCCTTTCGTCAGTTTCCGTAGTGTAGTGGTTATCACGTTCGCCTCACACGCGAAAGGTCCCCGGTTCGAGACCGGGCGGAAACAAGTGGTGGTTCTCTTTCTGCTGAGGATAATCTCTTTTGGCGGACATGTCCGCTTGAATGCTAAGTCCTCACGCATCTCCCTTTTCACAGGCCTTCAGGTCACCTTTTGTAGCCCAATAGCAATTACCAATGGCATTTTAGGGGACCTGGCTTATATGCAGGAAGTCCATGAAAGTGCCAGGGAGCAATCAAGTGGTAAATGTAATCGCTTCACCCCAACTCCATGCTGGTGTCTCGAGTAGCTAGTCACACTGTTATAGATGACCAGCACACAGAAACGGTAGTCATAGCCAGGATGTCCTTCAAAGCTCGTGTCGAGGTCCAGAAATATTGTCTGTCGCTCTGAGCTTGCTAGGAGTATAACAATCAGACTGTGCCCAGTCCAATACTCAGGCAACCTCACAATGTTTGGAGCACTGTGTCAACCATGGTGTGGGGTTTGATGATAAGTACAGCTGAGAGGGACTAAAAAATTCACTGTCACAATGCCAATTTCTCATTTTCTTTTATCTACCATGTATGAATTTCTCTCCTTGGCCCATTTCCTTAATTTTTCCTCCTTCGAGGTACAGAGAGTTAACTTTTCCTCACCTCACCTCAGCTAGAGAGTAGGGCTAGCGTGAAGCACCTTCCTTAGGTGGCAAGTAATGGGACTGCTGGTAGAAAGAATATTTCTCCCCGTCGGGGAATCGAACCCCGGTCTTCCGCGTGACAGGCGGAGATACTGTCCACTATACTAACGAGGACTTCTGTGGTGTCACTTTTGGGTTGTGAACGGGCTGATGGTCTGAACCTGAGGAAAGCCTGTCCAACTTCGGGTCGGGTCGACTACCTGACGATTGACCACGAAAAGCCTTTTGTCAGTTTCCGTAGTGTAGTGGTTATCACGTTCGCCTCACACGCGACAGGTCCCCGGTTCGAGACCGGGCGGAAACAAGTGGTGGTTGTCTTTCTGCTGAGGATAATCTCCTTTGGCGGACATGTCCGCTTGAATGCTAAGTCCTCACGCATCTCCCTTTTCACAGGCCTTCAGGTCACCTTTTGTAGCCCAATAGCAATTACCAATGGCATTTTAGGGGACCTGGCTTATATGCAGGAAGTCCATGAAAGTGCCAGGGAGCAATCAAGTGGTAAATGTAATCGCTTCACCCCAACTCCATGCTGGTGTCTCGAGTAGCTAGTCACACTGTTATAGATGACCAGCACACAGAATCGGTAGTCATAGCCAGGATGTCCTTCAAAGCTCGTGTCAAGGTCCAGAAATATTGTCTGTCGCTCTGAGCTTGCTAGGAGTATAACAATCAGACTGTGCCCAGTCCAATACTCAGGCAACCTCACAATGTTTGGAGCACTGTGTCAACCATGGTGTGGGGTTTGATGATAAGTACAGCTGAGAGGGACTAAAAAATTCACTGTCACAATGACAATTTCTCACGCATCTCCCTTTTCACAGGCCTTCAGGTCACCTTTTGTAGCCCAATAGCAATTACCAATGGCATTTTAGGGGACCTGGCTTATATGCAGGAAGTCCATCAAAGTTGAGAGCAAAAGAGGCGCTGGGCATCTCCCGGAGGCAAACCTGGAACCTATGCTCTCATCTGACGACTACATAGCTTTGTGTTAATCTCTCAGAACATATCTGCTTATTGCGGCAGGAATCAATCAAGTGGTAAATGTAATCGCTCCACCCCAACTCCAAGCTGGTGTCTCGAGTAGCTAGTCACACTGTTATGGATGACCAGCACACAGAAACGGTAGTCATAGCCAGGATGTCCTTCAAAGCTCGTGTCGAGGTCCAGAAATATTGTCTGTCGCTCTGAGCTTGCTAGGAGTATAACAATCAGACTGTGCCCAGTCCAATACTCAGGCAACCTCACAATGTTTGGAGCACTGTGTCAACCATGGTGTGGGGTTTGATGATAAGTACAGCTGAGAGGGACTAAAAAATTCACTGTCACAATGCCAATTTCTCATTTTCTTTTATCTACCATGTATGAATTTCTCTCCTTGGCCCATTTCCTTAATTTTTCCTCCTTCGAGGTACAGAGAGTTAACTTTTCCTCACCTCACCTCAGCTAGAGAGTAGGGCTAGCGTGAAGCACCTTCCTTAGGTGGCAAGTAATGGGACTGCTGGTAGAAAGAATATTTCTCCCCGTCGGGGAATCGAACCCCGGTCTTCCGCGTGACAGGCGGAGATACTGTCCACTATACTAACGAGGACTTCTGTGGTGTCACTTTTGGGTTGTGAACGGGCTGATGGTCTGAACCTGAGGAAAGCCTGTCCAACTTCGGGTCGGGTCGACTACCTGACGATTGACCACGAAAAGCCTTTTGTCAGTTTCCGTAGTGTAGTGGTTATCACGTTCGCCTCACACGCGAAAGGTCCCCGGTTCGAGACCGGGCGGAAACAAGTGGTGGTTGTCTTTCTGCTGAGGATAATCTCCTTTGGCGGACATGTCCGCTTGAATGCTAAGTCCTCACGCATCTCCCTTTTCACAGGCCTTCAGGTCACCTTTTGTAGCCCAATAGCAATTACCAATGGCATTTTAGGGGACCTGGCTTATATGCAGGAAGTCCATCAAAGTTGAGAGCAAAAGAGGCGCTGGGCATCTCCCGGAGGCAAACCTGGAACCTATGCTCTCATCTGACGACTACATAGCTTTGTGTTAATCTCTCAGAACATATCTGCTTATTGCGGCAGGGAGCAATCAAGTGGTAAATGTAATCGCTCCACCCCAACTCCATGCTGGTGTCTCGAGTAGCTAGTCACACTGTTATAGATGACCAGCACACAGAAACGGTAGTCATAGCCAGGATGTCCTTCAAAGCTCGTGTCGAGGTCCAGAAATATTGTCTGTCGCTCTGAGCTTGCTAGGAGTATAACAATCAGACTGTGCCCAGTCCAATACTCAGGCAACCTCACAATGTTTGGAGCACTGTGTCAACCATGGTGTGGGGTTTGATGATAAGTACAGCTGAGAGGGACTAAAAAATTCACTGTCACAATGACAATTTCTCACGCATCTCCCTTTTCACAGGCCTTCAGGTCACCTTTTGTAGCCCAATAGCAATTACCAATGGCATTTTAGGGGACCTGGCTTATATGCAGGAAGTCCATCAAAGTTGAGAGCAAAAGAGGCGCTGGGCATCTCCCGGAGGCAAACCTGGAACCTATGCTCTCATCTGACGACTACATAGCTTTGTGTTAATCTCTCAGAACATATCTGCTTATTGCGGCAGGGAGCAATCAAGTGGTAAATGTAATCGCTCCACCCCAACTCCATGCTGGTGTCTCGAGTAGCTAGTCACACTGTTATAGATGACCAGCACACAGAAACGGTAGTCATAGCCAGGATGTCCTTCAAAGCTCGTGTCGAGGTCCAGAAATATTGTCTGTCGCTCTGAGCTTGCTAGGAGTATAACAATCAGACTGTGCCCAGTCCAATACTCAGGCAACCTCACAATGTTTGGAGCACTGTGTCAACCATGGTGTGGGGTTTGATGATAAGTACAGCTGAGAGGGACTAAAAAATTCACTGTCACAATGCCAATTTCTCATTTTCTTTTATCTACCATGTATGAATTTCTCTCCTTGGCCCGTTTCCTTAATTTTTCCTCCTTCGAGGTACAGAGAGTTAACTTTTCCTCACCTCAGCTAGAGAGTAGGGCTAGCGTGAAGCACCTTCCTTAGGTGGCAAGTAATGGGACTGTTGGTAGAAAGAATATTTCTCCCCGTCTGGGAATCGATACTCAGGCAACCTCACAATGTTTGGAGCACTGTGTCAACCATGGTGTGGGGTTTGATGATAAGTACAGCTGAGAGGGACTAAAATATTCACTGTCACAATGCCAATTTCTCATTTTCTTTTATCTACCATGTATGAATTTCTCTCCTTGGCCCATTTCCTTAATTTTTCCTCCTTCGAGGTACAGAGAGTTAACTTTTCCTCACCTCACCTCAGCTAGAGAGTAGGGATAGCGTGAAGCACCTTCCTTAGGTGGCAAGTAATGGGACTGCTGGTAGAAAGAATATTTCTCCCCGTCGGGGAATCGAACCCCGGTCTTCCGCGTGACGAATGACCTCAAGAAGCCTTTCGTCAGTTTCCGTAGTGTAGTGGTTATCACGTTCGCCTCACACGCGAAAGGTCCCTGGTTCGAGACCGGGCGGAAACAAGTGGTGGTTCTCTTTCTGCTGAGGATAATCTCTTTTGGCGGACATGTCCGCTTGAATGCTAAGTCCTCACGCATCTCCCTTTTCACAGGCCTTCAGGTCACCTTTTGTAGCCCAATAGCAATTACCAATGGCATTTTAGGGGACCTGGCTTATATGCAGGAAGTCCATGAAAGTGCCAGGGAGCAATCAAGTGGTAAATGTAATCGCTTCACCCCAACTCCATGCTGGTGTCTCGAGTAGCTAGTCACACTGTTATAGATGACCAGCACACAGAATCGGTAGTCATAGCCAGGATGTCCTTCAAAGCTCGTGTCAAGGTCCAGAAATATTGTCTGTCGCTCTGAGCTTGCTAGGAGTATAACAATCAGACTGTGCCCAGTCCAATACTCAGGCAACCTCACAATGTTTGGAGCACTGTGTCAACCATGGTGTGGGGTTTGATGATAAGTACAGCTGAGAGGGACTAAAAAATTCACTGTCACAATGACAATTTCTCACGCATCTCCCTTTTCACAGGCCTTCAGGTCACCTTTTGTAGCCCAATAGCAATTACCAATGGCATTTTAGGGGACCTGGCTTATATGCAGGAAGTCCATCAAAGTTGAGAGCAAAAGAGGCGCTGGGCATCTCCCGGAGGCAAACCTGGAACCTATGCTCTCATCTGACGACTACATAGCTTTGTGTTAATCTCTCAGAACATATCTGCTTATTGCGGCAGGAATCAATCAAGTGGTAAATGTAATCGCTCCACCCCAACTCCAAGCTGGTGTCTCGAGTAGCTAGTCACACTGTTATAGATGACCAGCACACAGAAACGGTAGTCATAGCCAGGATGTCCTTCAAAGCTCGTGTCGAGGTCCAGAAATATTGTCTGTCGCTCTGAGCTTGCTAGGAGTATAACAATCAGACTGTGCCCAGTCCAATACTCAGGCAACCTCACAATGTTTGGAGCACTGTGTCAACCATGGTGTGGGGTTTGATGATAAGTACAGCTGAGAGGGACTAAAAAATTCACTGTCACAATGTCAATTTCTCATTTTCTTTTATCTACCATGTATGAATTTCTCTCCTTGGCCCATTTCCTTAATTTTTCCTCCTTCGAGGTACAGAGAGTTAACTTTTCCTCACCTCACCTCAGCTAGAGAGTAGGGCTAGCGTGAAGCACCTTCCTTAGGTGGCAAGTAATGGGACTGCTGGTAGAAAGAATATTTCTCCGCGTCGGGGAATCGAACCCCGGTCTTCCGCGTGACAGGCGGAGATACTGTCCACTATACTAACGAGGACTTCTGTGGTGTCACTTTTGGGTTGTGAACGGGCTGATGGTCTGAACCTGAGGAAAGCCTGTCCAACTTCGGGTCGGGTCGACTACCTGACGATTGACCACGAAAAGCCTTTTGTCAGTTTCCGTAGTGTAGTGGTTATCACGTTCGCCTCACACGCGAAAGGTCCCCGGTTCGAGACCGGGCGGAAACAAGTGGTGGTTGTCTTTCTGCTGAGGATAATCTCCTTTGGCGGACATGTCCGCTTGAATGCTAAGTCCTCACGCATCTCCCTTTTCACAGGCCTTCAGGTCACCTTTTGTAGCCCAATAGCAATTACCAATGGCATTTTAGGGGACCTGGCTTATATGCAGGAAGTCCATCAAAGTTGAGAGCAAAAGAGGTGCTGGGCATCTCCCGGAGGCAAACCTGGAACCTATGCTCTCATCTGACGACTACATAGCTTTGTGTTAATCTCTCAGAACATATCTGCTTATTGCGGCAGGGAGCAATCAAGTGGTAAATGTAATCGCTCCACCCCAACTCCATGCTGGTGTCTCGAGTAGCTAGTCACACTGTTATAGATGACCAGCACACAGAAACGGTAGTCATAGCCAGGATGTCCTTCAAAGCTCGTGTCGAGGTCCAGAAATATTGTCTGTCGCTCTGAGCTTGCTAGGAGTATAACAATCAGACTGTGCCCAGTCCAATACTCAGGCAACCTCACAATGTTTGGAGCACTGTGTCAACCATGGTGTGGGGTTTGATGATAAGTACAGCTGAGAGGGACTAAAAAATTCACTGTCACAATGCCAATTTCTCATTTTCTTTTATCTACCATGTATGAATTTCTCTCCTTGGCCCGTTTCCTTAATTTTTCCTCCTTCGAGGTACAGAGAGTTAACTTTTCCTCACCTCAGCTAGAGAGTAGGGCTAGCGTGAAGCACCTTCCTTAGGTGGCAAGTAATGGGACTGTTGGTAGAAAGAATATTTCTCCCCGTCTGGGAATCGATACTCAGGCAACCTCACAATGTTTGGAGCACTGTGTCAACCATGGTGTGGGGTTTGATAATAAGTACAGCTGAGAGGGACTAAAATATTCACTGTCACAATGCCAATTTCTCATTTTCTTTTATCTACCATGTATGAATTTCTCTCCTTGGCCCATTTCCTTAATTTTTCCTCCTTCGAGGTACAGAGAGTTAACTTTTCCTCACCTCACCTCAGCTAGAGAGTAGGGATAGCGTGAAGCACCTTCCTTAGGTGGCAAGTAATGGGACTGCTGGTAGAAAGAATATTTCTCCCCGTCGGGGAATCGAACCCCGGTCTTCCGCGTGACGAATGACCTCAAGAAGCCTTTCGTCAGTTTCCGTAGTGTAGTGGTTATCACGTTCGCCTCACACGCGAAAGGTCCCCGGTTCGAGACCGGGCGGAAACAAGTGGTGGTTCTCTTTCTGCTGAGGATAATCTCTTTTGGCGGACATGTCCGCTTGAATGCTAAGTCCTCACGCATCTCCCTTTTCACAGGCCTTCAGGTCACCTTTTGTAGCCCAATAGCAATTACCAATGGCATTTTAGGGGACCTGGCTTATATGCAGGAAGTCCATGAAAGTGCCAGGGAGCAATCAAGTGGTAAATGTAATCGCTTCACCCCAACTCCATGCTGGTGTCTCGAGTAGCTAGTCACACTGTTATAGATGACCAGCACACAGAATCGGTAGTCATAGCCAGGATGTCCTTCAAAGCTCGTGTCAAGGTCCAGAAATATTGTCTGTCGCTCTGAGCTTGCTAGGAGTATAACAATCAGACTGTGCCCAGTCCAATACTCAGGCAACCTCACAATGTTTGGAGCACTGTGTCAACCATGGTGTGGGGTTTGATGATAAGTACAGCTGAGAGGGACTAAAAAATTCACTGTCACAATGACAATTTCTCACGCATCTCCCTTTTCACAGGCCTTCAGGTCACCTTTTGTAGCCCAATAGCAATTACCAATGGCATTTTAGGGGACCTGGCTTATATGCAGGAAGTCCATCAAAGTTGAGAGCAAAAGAGGCGCTGGGCATCTCCCGGAGGCAAACCTGGAACCTATGCTCTCATCTGACGACTACATAGCTTTGTGTTAATCTCTCAGAACATATCTGCTTATTGCGGCAGGAATCAATCAAGTGGTAAATGTAATCGCTCCACCCCAACTCCAAGCTGGTGTCTCGAGTAGCTAGTCACACTGTTATAGATGACCAGCACACAGAAACGGTAGTCATAGCCAGGATGTCCTTCAAAGCTCGTGTCGAGGTCCAGAAATATTGTCTGTCGCTCTGAGCTTGCTAGGAGTATAACAATCAGACTGTGCCCAGTCCAATACTCAGGCAACCTCACAATGTTTGGAGCACTGTGTCAACCATGGTGTGGGGTTTGATGATAAGTACAGCTGAGAGGGACTAAAAAATTCACTGTCACAATGTCAATTTCTCATTTTCTTTTATCTACCATGTATGAATTTCTCTCCTTGGCCCATTTCCTTAATTTTTCCTCCTTCGAGGTACAGAGAGTTAACTTTTCCTCACCTCACCTCAGCTAGAGAGTAGGGCTAGCGTGAAGCACCTTCCTTAGGTGGCAAGTAATGGGACTGCTGGTAGAAAGAATATTTCTCCCCGTCGGGGAATCGAACCCCGGTCTTCCGCGTGACAGGCGGAGATACTGTCCACTATACTAACGAGGACTTCTGTGGTGTCACTTTTGGGTTGTGAACGGGCTGATGGTCTGAACCTGAGGAAAGCCTGTCCAACTTCGGGTCGGGTCGACTACCTGACGATTGACCACGAAAAGCCTTTTGTCAGTTTCCGTAGTGTAGTGGTTATCACGTTCGCCTCACACGCGAAAGGTCCCCGGTTCGAGACCGGGCGGAAACAAGTGGTGGTTGTCTTTCTGCTGAGGATAATCTCCTTTGGCGGACATGTCCGCTTGAATGCTAAGTCCTCACGCATCTCCCTTTTCACAGGCCTTCAGGTCACCTTTTGTAGCCCAATAGCAATTACCAATGGCATTTTAGGGGACCTGGCTTATATGCAGGAAGTCCATCAAAGTTGAGAGCAAAAGAGGCGCTGGGCATCTCCCGGAGGCAAACCTGGAACCTATGCTCTCATCTGACGACTACATAGCTTTGTGTTAATCTCTCAGAACATATCTGCTTATTGCGGCAGGGAGCAATCAAGTGGTAAATGTAATCGCTCCACCCCAACTCCATGCTGGTGTCTCGAGTAGCTAGTCACACTGTTATAGATGACCAGCACACAGAAACGGTAGTCATAGCCAGGATGTCCTTCAAAGCTCGTGTTGAGGTCCAGAAATATTGTCTGTCGCTCTGAGCTTGCTAGGAGTATAACAATCAGACTGTGCCCAGTCCAATACTCAGGCAACCTCACAATGTTTGGAGCACTGTGTCAACCATGGTGTGGGGTTTGATGATAAGTACAGCTGAGAGGGACTAAAAAATTCACTGTCACAATGACAATTTCTCACGCATCTCCCTTTTCACAGGCCTTCAGGTCACCTTTTGTAGCCCAATAGCAATTACCAATGGCATTTTAGGGGACCTGGCTTATATGCAGGAAGTCCATCAAAGTTGAGAGCAAAAGAGGCGCTGGGCATCTCCCGGAGGCAAACCTGGAACCTATGCTCTCATCTGACGACTACATAGCTTTGTGTTAATCTCTCAGAACATATCTGCTTATTGCGGCAGGGAGCAATCAAGTGGTAAATGTAATCGCTCCACCCCAACTCCATGCTGGTGTCTCGAGTAGCTAGTCACACTGTTATAGATGACCAGCACACAGAAACGGTAGTCATAGCCAGGATGTCCTTCAAAGCTCGTGTCGAGGTCCAGAAATATTGTCTGTCGCTCTGAGCTTGCTAGGAGTATAACAATCAGACTGTGCCCAGTCCAATACTCAGGCAACCTCACAATGTTTGGAGCACTGTGTCAACCATGGTGTGGGGTTTGATGATAAGTACAGCTGAGAGGGACTAAAAAATTCACTGTCACAATGCCAATTTCTCATTTTCTTTTATCTACCATGTATGAATTTCTCTCCTTGGCCCGTTTCCTTAATTTTTCCTCCTTCGAGGTACAGAGAGTTAACTTTTCCTCACCTCAGCTAGAGAGTAGGGCTAGCGTGAAGCACCTTCCTTAGGTGGCAAGTAATGGGACTGTTGGTAGAAAGAATATTTCTCCCCGTCTGGGAATCGATACTCAGGCAACCTCACAATGTTTGGAGCACTGTGTCAACCATGGTGTGGGGTTTGATGATAAGTACAGCTGAGAGGGACTAAAATATTCACTGTCACAATGCCAATTTCTCATTTTCTTTTATCTACCATGTATGAATTTCTCTCCTTGGCCCATTTCCTTAATTTTTCCTCCTTCGAGGTACAGAGAGTTAACTTTTCCTCACCTCACCTCAGCTAGAGAGTAGGGATAGCGTGAAGCACCTTCCTTAGGTGGCAAGTAATGGGACTGCTGGTAGAAAGAATATTTCTCCCCGTCGGGGAATCGAACCCCGGTCTTCCGCATGACGAATGACCTCAAGAAGCCTTTCGTCAGTTTCCGTAGTGTAGTGGTTATCACGTTCGCCTCACACGCGAAAGGTCCCCGGTTCGAGACCGGGCGGAAACAAGTGGTGGTTCTCTTTCTGCTGAGGATAATCTCTTTTGGCGGACATGTCCGCTTGAATGCTAAGTCCTCACGCATCTCCCTTTTCACAGGCCTTCAGGTCACCTTTTGTAGCCCAATAGCAATTACCAATGGCATTTTAGGGGACCTGGCTTATATGCAGGAAGTCCATGAAAGTGCCAGGGAGCAATCAAGTGGTAAATGTAATCGCTTCACCCCAACTCCATGCTGGTGTCTCGAGTAGCTAGTCACACTGTTATAGATGACCAGCACACAGAATCGGTAGTCATAGCCAGGATGTCCTTCAAAGCTCGTGTCAAGGTCCAGAAATATTGTCTGTCGCTCTGAGCTTGCTAGGAGTATAACAATCAGACTGTGCCCAGTCCAATACTCAGGCAACCTCACAATGTTTGGAGCACTGTGTCAACCATGGTGTGGGGTTTGATGATAAGTACAGCTGAGAGGGACTAAAAAATTCACTGTCACAATGACAATTTCTCACGCATCTCCCTTTTCACAGGCCTTCAGGTCACCTTTTGTAGCCCAATAGCAATTACCAATGGCATTTTAGGGGACCTGGCTTATATGCAGGAAGTCCATCAAAGTTGAGAGCAAAAGAGGCGCTGGGCATCTCCCGGAGGCAAACCTGGAACCTATGCTCTCATCTGACGACTACATAGCTTTGTGTTAATCTCTCAGAACATATCTGCTTATTGCGGCAGGAATCAATCAAGTGGTAAATGTAATCGCTCCACCCCAACTCCAAGCTGGTGTCTCGAGTAGCTAGTCACACTGTTATAGATGACCAGCACACAGAAACGGTAGTCATAGCCAGGATGTCCTTCAAAGCTCGTGTCGAGGTCCAGAAATATTGTCTGTCGCTCTGAGCTTGCTAGGAGTATAACAATCAGACTGTGCCCAGTCCAATACTCAGGCAACCTCACAATGTTTGGAGCACTGTGTCAACCATGGTGTGGGGTTTGATGATAAGTACAGCTGAGAGGGACTAAAATATTCACTGTCACAATGCCAATTTCTCATTTTCTTTTATCTACCATGTATGAATTTCTCTCCTTGGCCCATTTCCTTAATTTTTCCTCCTTCGAGGTACAGAGAGTTAACTTTTCCTCACCTCACCTCAGCTAGAGAGTAGGGATAGCGTGAAGCACCTTCCTTAGGTGGCAAGTAATGGGACTGCTGGTAGAAAGAATATTTCTCCCCGTCGGGGAATCGAACCCCGGTCTTCCGCGTGACGAATGACCTCAAGAAGCCTTTCGTCAGTTTCCGTAGTGTAGTGGTTATCACGTTCGACTCACACGCGAAAGGTCCCCGGTTCGAGACTGGGCGGAAACAAGTGGTGGTTCTCTTTCTGCTGAGGATAATCTCCTTTGGCGGACATGTCCGCTTGAATGCTAAGTCCTCACGCATCTCCCTTTTCACAGGCCTTCAGGTCACCTTTTGTAGCCCAATAGCAATTACCAATGGCATTTTAGGGGACCTGGCTTATATGCAGGAAGTCCATCAAAGTTGAGAGCAAAAGAGGCGCTGGGCATCTCCCGGAGGCAAACCTGGAACCTATGCTCTCATCTGACGACTACATAGCTTTGTGTTAATCTCTCAGAACATATCTGCTTATTGCGGCAGGAATCAATCAAGTGGTAAATGTAATCGCTCCACCCCAACTCCAAGCTGGTGTCTCGAGTAGCTAGTCACACTGTTATAGATGACCAGCACACAGAAACGGTAGTCATAGCCAGGATGTCCTTCAAAGCTCGTGTCGAGGTCCAGAAATATTGTCTGTCGCTCTGAGCTTGCTAGGAGTATAACAATCAGACTGTGCCCAGTCCAATACTCAGGCAACCTCACAATGTTTGGAGCACTGTGTCAACCATGGTGTGGGGTTTGATGATAAGTACAGCTGAGAGGTACTAAAAAATTCACTGTCACAATGACAATTTCTCAGCTAGAGAGTAGGGCTAGCGTGAAGCACCTTCCTTAGGTGGCAAGTAATGGGACTGTTGGTAGAAAGAATATTTGTCCCCGTCTGGGAATCGAGTAATGCAAGTAATGGGACTGTTGGTAGAAAGAATATTTCTCCCCGTCTGGGAATCGATACTCAGGCAACCTCACAATGTTTGGAGTACTGTGTCAACCATGGTGTGGGGTTTGATGATAAGTACAGCTGAGAGGGACTAAAATATTCACTGTCACAATGCCAATTTCTCATTTTCTTTTATCTACCATGTATGAATTTCTCTCCTTGGCCCATTTCCTTAATTTTTCCTCCTTCGAGGTACAGAGAGTTAACTTTTCCTCACCTCACCTCAGCTAGAGAGTAGGGCTAGCGTGAAGCACCTTCCTTAGGTGGCAAGTAATGGGACTGTTGGTAGAAAGAATATTTCTCCCTGTCTGGGAATCGATACTCAGGCAACCTCACAATGTTTGGAGCACTGTGTCAACCATGGTGTGGGGTTTGATGATAAGTACAGCTGAGAGGGACTAACATATTCACTGTCACAATGCCAATTTCTCATTTTCTTTTATCTACCATGTATGAATTTCTCTCCTTGGCCCATTTCCTTAATTTTTCCTCCTTCGAGGTACAGAGAGTTAACTTTTCCTCACCTCACCTCAGCTAGAGAGTGGGGCTAGCGTGAAGCACCTTCCTTAGGTGGCAAGTAATGGGACTGCTGGTAGAAAGAATATTTCTCCCCGTCGGGGAATCGAACCCCGGTCTTCCGCGTGACGAATGACCTCAAGAAGCCTTTCGTCAGTTTCCGTAGTGTAGTGGTTATCATGTTCGCCTCACACGCGAAAGGTCCACGGTTCGAGACCGGGTGGAAACAAGTGGTGGTTCTCTTTCTGCTGAGGATAATCTCTTTTGGCGGACATGTCCGCTTGAATGCTAAGTCCTCACGCAGGGACCGCATCTCCCTTTTCACAGGCCTTCAGGTCACCTTTTGTAGCCCAATAGCAATTACCAATGGCATTTTAGGGGACCTGGCTTATATGCAGGAAGTCCATGAAAGTGCCAGGGAGCAATCAAGTGGTAAATGTAATCGCTTCACCCCAACTCCATGCTGGTGTCTCGAGTAGCTAGTCACACTGTTATAGATGACCAGCACACAGAATCGGTAGTCATAGCCAGGATGTCCTTCAAAGCTCGTGTCAAGGTCCAGAAATATTGTCTGTCGCTCTGAGCTTGCTAGGAGTATAACAATCAGACTGTGCCCAGTCCAATACTCAGGCAACCTCACAATGTTTGGAGCACTGTGTCAACCATGGTGTGGGGTTTGATGATAAGTACAGCTGAGAGGGACTAAAAAATTCACTGTCACAATGACAATTTCTCAGCTAGAGAGTAGGGCTAGCGTGAAGCACCTTCCTTAGGTGGCAAGTAATGGGACTGTTGGTAGAAAGAATATTTCTCCCCGTCTGGGAATCGATACTCAGGCAACCTCACAATGTTTGGAGCACTGTGTCAACCATAGTGTGGGGTTTGATGATAAGTACAGCTGAGAGGGACTAACATATTCACTGTCACAATGCCAATTTCTCATTTTCTTTTATCTACCATGTATGAATTTCTCTCCTTGGCCCGTTTCCTTAATTTTTCCTCCTTCGAGGTACAGAGAGTTAACTTTTCCTCACCTCACCTCAGCTAGAGAGTAGGGCTAGCGTGAAGCACCTTCCTTAGGTGGCAAGTAATGGGACTGTTGGTAGAAAGAATATTTCTCCCCGTCTGGGAATCGATACTCAGGCAACCTCACAATGTTTGGAGCACTGTGTCAACCATGGTGTGGGGTTTGATGATAAGTACAGCTGAGAGGGACTAACATATTCACTGTCACAATGCCAATTTCTCATTTTCTTTTATCTACCATGTAGGAATTTCTCTCCTTGGCCCGTTTCCTTAATTTTTCCTCCTTCGAGGTACAGAGAGTTAACTTTTCCTCACCTCACCTCAGCTAGAGAGTAGGGCTAGTGTGAAGCACCTTCCTTAGGTGGCAAGTAATGGGACTGCTGGTAGAAAGAATAATTCTCCCCGTCTGGGAATCGAAACCCGGTCTTCCGCGTGACAGGCGGAGATACTGTCCACTATACTAACGAGGACTTCTGTGGTGTTACTTTTGGGTTGTGAACGGGCTGATGGTCTGAACCTGAGGAAAGCCTGTCCAACTTCGGGTCGGGTCGACTACCTGACGAATGACCACGAAAAGCCTTTTGTCAGTTTCCGTAGTGTAGTGGTTATCACGTTCGCCTAACACGCGAAAGGTCCCCGGTTCGAGACCGGGCGGAAACAAGTGGTTGTTCTCTTTCTGCTGAGGATAATCTCCTTTGGCGGACATGTCCGCTTGAATGCTAAGTCCTCACGCAGGGACCGCATCTCCGTTTTCACAGGCCTTCAGGTCACCTTTTGTAGCCCAATAGCAATTACCAATGGCATTTTAGGGGACCTGGCTTATATGCAGGAAGTCCATGAAAGTGCCAGGGAGCAATCAAGTGGTAAATGTAATCGCTTCACCCCAACTCCATGCTGGTGTCTCGAGTAGCTAGTCACACTGTTATAGATGACCAGCACACAGAATCGGTAGTCATAGCCAGGATGTCCTTCAAAGCTCGTGTCAAGGTCCAGAAATATTGTCTGTCGCTCTGAGCTTGCTAGGAGTATAACAATCAGACTGTGCCCAGTCCAATACTCAGGCAACCTCACAATGTTTGGAGCACTGTGTCAACCATGGTGTGGGGTTTGATGATAAGTACAGCTGAGAGGGACTAAAAAATTCACTGTCACAATGACAATTTCTCAGCTAGAGAGTAGGGCTAGCGTGAAGCACCTTCCTTAGGTGGCAAGTAATGGGACTGTTGGTAGAAAGAATATTTCTCCCCGTCTGGGAATCGATACTCAGGCAACCTCACAATGTTTGGAGCACTGTGTCAACCATAGTGTGGGGTTTGATGATAAGTACAGCTGAGAGGGACTAACATATTCACTGTCACAATGCCAATTTCTCATTTTCTTTTATCTACCATGTATGAATTTCTCTCCTTGGCCCGTTTCCTTAATTTTTCCTCCTTCGAGGTACAGAGAGTTAACTTTTCCTCACCTCACCTCAGCTAGAGAGTAGGGCTAGCGTGAAGCACCTTCCTTAGGTGGCAAGTAATGGGACTGTTGGTAGAAAGAATATTTCTCCCCGTCTGGGAATCGATACTCAGGCAACCTCACAATGTTTGGAGCACTGTGTCAACCATGGTGTGGGGTTTGATGATAAGTACAGCTGAGAGGGACTAACATATTCACTGTCACAATGCCAATTTCTCATTTTCTTTTATCTACCATGTAGGAATTTCTCTCCTTGGCCCGTTTCCTTAATTTTTCCTCCTTCGAGGTACAGAGAGTTAACTTTTCCTCACCTCACCTCAGCTAGAGAGTAGGGCTAGTGTGAAGCACCTTCCTTAGGTGGCAAGTAATGGGACTGCTGGTAGAAAGAATAATTCTCCCCGTCGGGGAATCGAAACCCGGTCTTCCGCGTGACAGGCGGAGATACTGTCCACTATACTAACGAGGACTTCTGTGGTGTTACTTTTGGGTTGTGAACGGGCTGATGGTCTGAACCTGAGGAAAGCCTGTCCAACTTCGGGTCGGGTCGACTACCTGACGAATGACCACGAAAAGCCTTTTGTCAGTTTCCGTAGTGTAGTGGTTATCACGTTCGCCTAACACGCGAAAGGTCCCCGGTTCGAGACCGGGCGGAAACAAGTGGTTGTTCTCTTTCTGCTGAGGATAATCTCCTTTGGCGGACATGTCCGCTTGAATGCTAAGTCCTCACGCATCTGCCTTTTCACAGGCCTTCAGGTCACCTTTTGTAGCCCAATAGCAATTACCAATGGCATTTTAGGGGACCTGGCTTATATGCAGGAAGTCCATCAAAGTGCCAGGGAGCAATCAAGTGGTAAATGTAATCGCTTCACCCCAACTCCATGCTGGTGTCTCGAGTAGCTAGTCACACTGTTATAGATGACCAGCACACAGAATCGGTAGTCATAGCCAGGATGTCCTTCAAAGCTCGTGTCAAGGTCCAGAAATATTTTCTGTCGCTCTGAGCTTGCTAGGAGTATAACAATCAGACTGTGCCCAGTCCAATACTCAGGCAACCTCACAATGTTTGGAGCACTGTGTCAACCATGGTGTGGGGTTTGATGATAAGTACAGCTGAGAGGGACTAAAAAATTCACTGTCACAATGACAATTTCTCAGCTAGAGAGTAGGGCTAGTGTGAAGCACCTTCCTTTCGTGGCAAGTAATGGGACTGCTGGTAGAAAGACTATTTCTCCCCGTCGGGGAATCGAACCCCGGTCTTCCGCGTGACGAATGACCTCAAGAAGCCTTTCGTCAGTTTCTGTAGTGTAGTGGTTATCACGTTCGCCTCACACGCGAAAGGTCCCCGGTTCGAGACCGGGCGGAAACAAGTGGTGGTTGTCATTCTGCTGAGGATAATCTCCTTTGGCGGACATGTCCGCTTGAATGCTAAGTCCTCATGCAGGGACCGCATCTCCCTTTTCACAGGCCTTCAGGTCACCTTTTGTAGCCCAATAGCAATTACCAATGGCATTTTAGGGGACCTGGCTTATATGCAGGAAGTCCATCAAAGTGCCAGGGAGCAATCAAGTGGTAAATGTAATCGCTTCACCCCAACTCCATGCTGGTGTCTCGAGTAGCTAGTCACACTGTTATAGATGACCAGCACACAGAATCGGTAGTCATAGCCAGGATGTCCTTCAAAGCTCGTGTCAAGGTCCAGAAATATTTTCTGTCGCTCTGAGCTTGCTAGGAGTATAACAATCAGACTGTGCCCAGTCCAATACTCAGGCAACCTCACAATGTTTGGAGCACTGTGTCAACCATGGTGTGGGGTTTGATGATAAGTACAGCTGAGAGGGACTAAAAAATTCACTGTCACAATGACAATTTCTCAGCTAGAGAGTAGGGCTAGTGTGAAGCACCTTCCTTTGGTGGCAAGTAATGGGACTGCTGGTAGAAAGACTATTTCTCCCCGTCGGGGAATCGAACCCCGGTCTTCCGCGAGACGAATGACCTCAAGAAGCCTTTCGTCAGTTTCCGTAGTGTAGTGGTTATCACGTTCGCCTCACACGCGAAAGGTCCCCGGTTCGAGACCGGGCGGAAACAAGTGGTGGTTGTCTTTCTGCTGAGGATAATCTCCTTTGGCGGACATGTCCGCTTGAATGCTAAGTCCTCATGCAGGGACCGCATCTCCCTTTTCACAGGCCTTCAGGTCACCTTTTGTAGCCCAATAGCAATTACCAATGGCATTTTAGGGGACCTGGCTTATATGCAGGAAGTCCATGAAAGTGCCAGGGAGCAATCAAGTGGTAAATGTAATCGCTTCACCCCAACTCCATGCTGGTGTCTCGAGTAGCTAGTCACACTGTTATAGATGACCAGCACACAGAATCGGTAGTCATAGCCAGGATGTCCTTCAAAGCTCGTGTCAAGGTCCAGAAATATTTTCTGTCGCTCTGAGCTTGCTAGGAGTATAACAATCAGACTGTGCCCAGTCCAATACTCAGGCAACCTCACAATGTTTGGAGCACTGTGTCAACCATGGTGTGGGGTTTGATGATAAGTACAGCTGAGAGGGACTAAAAAATTCACTGTCACAATGACAATTTCTCAGCTAGAGAGTAGGGCTAGTGTGAAGCACCTTCCTTTCGTGGCAAGTAATGGGACTGCTGGTAGAAAGACTATTTCTCCCCGTCGGGGAATCGAACCCCGGTCTTCCGCGTGACGAATGACCTCAAGAAGCCTTTCGTCAGTTTCTGTAGTGTAGTGGTTATCACGTTCGCCTCACACGCGAAAGGTCCCCGGTTCGAGACCGGGCGGAAACAAGTGGTGGTTGTCATTCTGCTGAGGATAATCTCCTTTGGCGGACATGTCCGCTTGAATGCTAAGTCCTCATGCAGGGACCGCATCTCCCTTTTCACAGGCCTTCAGGTCACCTTTTGTAGCCCAATAGCAATTACCAATGGCATTTTAGGGGACCTGGCTTATATGCAGGAAGTCCATCAAAGTGCCAGGGAGCAATCAAGTGGTAAATGTAATCGCTTCACCCCAACTCCATGCTGGTGTCTCGAGTAGCTAGTCACACTGTTATAGATGACCAGCACACAGAATCGGTAGTCATAGCCAGGATGTCCTTCAAAGCTCGTGTCAAGGTCCAGAAATATTTTCTGTCGCTCTGAGCTTGCTAGGAGTATAACAATCAGACTGTGCCCAGTCCAATACTCAGGCAACCTCACAATGTTTGGAGCACTGTGTCAACCATGGTGTGGGGTTTGATGATAAGTACAGCTGAGAGGGACTAAAAAATTCACTGTCACAATGACAATTTCTCAGCTAGAGAGTAGGGCTAGTGTGAAGCACCTTCCTTTGGTGGCAAGTAATGGGACTGCTGGTAGAAAGACTATTTCTCCCCGTCGGGGAATCGAACCCCGGTCTTCCGCGAGACGAATGACCTCAAGAAGCCTTTCGTCAGTTTCCGTAGTGTAGTGGTTATCACGTTCGCCTCACACGCGAAAGGTCCCCGGTTCGAGACCGGGCGGAAACAAGTGGTGGTTGTCTTTCTGCTGAGGATAATCTCCTTTGGCGGACATGTCCGCTTGAATGCTAAGTCCTCATGCAGGGACCGCATCTCCCTTTTCACAGGCCTTCAGGTCACCTTTTGTAGCCCAATAGCAATTACCAATGGCATTTTAGGGGACCTGGCTTATATGCAGGAAGTCCATGAAAGTGCCAGGGAGCAATCAAGTGGTAAATGTAATCGCTTCACCCCAACTCCATGCTGGTGTCTCGAGTAGCTAGTCACACTGTTATAGATGACCAGCACACAGAATCGGTAGTCATAGCCAGGATGTCCTTCAAAGCTCGTGTCAAGGTCCAGAAATATTGTCTGTCGCTCTGAGCTTGCTAGGAGTATAACAATCAGACTGTGCCCAGTCCAATACTCAGGCAACCTCACAATGTTTGGAGCACTGTGTCAACCATGGTGTGGGGTTTGATGATAAGTACAGCTGAGAGGGACTAAAAAATTCAGTCACAATGACAATTTCTCATTTTCTTTTATCTACCATGTATGAATTTCTCTCCTTGGCCCGTTTCCTTAATTTTTCCTCCTTCGAGGTACAGAGAGTTAACTTTTCCTCACCTCACCTCAGCTAGAGAGTAGGGCTAGCGTGAAGCACCTTCCTTAGGTGGCAAGTAATGGGACTGCTGGTAGAAAGAATATTTCTCCCCGTCGGGGAATCGATACTCAGGCAACCTCACAATGTTTGGAGCACTGTGTCAACCATGGTGTGGGGTTTGATGATAAGTACAGCTGAGAGGGACTAACATATTCACTGTCACAATGCCAATTTCTCATTTTCTTTTATCTACCATGTAGGAATTTCTCTCCTTGGCCCGTTTCCTTAATTTTTCCTCCTTCGAGGTACAGAGAGTTAACTTTTCCTCACCTCACCTCAGCTAGAGAGTAGGGCTAGTGTGAAGCACCTTCCTTAGGTGGCAAGTAATGGGACTGCTGGTAGAAAGAATAATTTTCCCCGTCGGGAATCGAAACCCGGTCTTCTGCGTGACAGGCGGAGATACTGTCTACTATACTAACGAGGACTTCTGTGGTGTTACTTTTGGGTTGTGAACGGGCTGATGGTCTGAACCTGAGGAAAGCCTGTCCAACTTCGGGTCGGGTCGACTACCTGACGAATGACCACGAAAAGCCTTTTGTCAGTTTCCGTAGTGTAGTGGTTATCACGTTCGCCTAACACGCGAAAGGTCCCCGGTTCGAGACCGGGCGGAAACAAGTGGTTGTTTTCTTTCTGCTGAGGATAATCTCCTTTGGCGGACATGTCCGCTTGAATGCTAAGTCCTCACGCATCTCCCTTTTCACAGGCCTTCAGGTCACCTTTTGTAGCCCAATAGCAATTACCAATGGCATTTTAGGGGACCTGGCTTATATGCAGGAAGTCCATCAAAGTTGAGAGCAAAAGAGGCGCTGGGCATCTCCCGGAGGCAAACCTGGAACCTATGCTCTCATCTGACGACTACATAGCTTTGTGTTAATCTCTCAGAACATATCTGCTTATTGCGGCAGGGAGCAATCAAGTGGTAAATGTAATCGCTCCACCCCAACTCCATGCTGGTGTCTCGAGTAGCTAGTCACACTGTTATAGATGACCAGCACACAGAAACGGTAGTCATAGCCAGGATGTCCTTCAAAGCTCGTGTCGAGGTCCAGAAATATTGTCTGTCGCTCTGAGCTTGCTAGGAGTATAACAATCAGACTGTGCCCAGTCCAATACTCAGGCAACCTCACAATGTTTGGAGCACTGTGTCAACCATGGTGTGGGGTTTGATGATAAGTACAGCTGAGAGGGACTAAAAAATTCACTGTCACAATGACAATTTCTCAGCTAGAGAGTAGGGCTAGCGTGAAGCACCTTCCTTAGGTGGCAAGTAATGGGACTGTTGGTAGAAAGAATATTTGTCCCCGTCTGGGAATCGAGTAATGCAAGTAATGGGACTGTTGGTAGAAAGAATATTTCTCCCCGTCTGGGAATCGATACTCAGGCAACCTCACAATGTTTGGAGCACTGTGTCAACCATGGTGTGGGGTTTGATGATAAGTACAGCTGAGAGGGACTAAAAAATTCACTGTCACAATGACAATTTCTCATTTTCTTTTATCTACCATGTATGAATTTCTCTCCTTGGCCCATTTCCTTAATTTTTCCTCCTTCGAGGTACAGAGAGTTAACTTTTCCTCACCTCACCTCAGCTAGAGAGTAGGGCTAGCGTGAAGCACCTTCCTTAGGTGGCAAGTAGTGGGACTGCTGGTAGAAAGAATATTTCTCCCCGTCGGGGAATCGAACCCCGGTCTTCCGCGTGACAGGCGGAGATACTGTCCACTATACTAACGAGGAATTCTGTGGGGTCACTTTTGGGTTGTGAACGGGCTGATGGTCTTAACCTCAGGAAAGCCTGTCCAACTTCGGGTCGGGTCGACTACCTGACGAATGACCACGAAAAGCCTTTTGTCAGTTTCCGTAGTGTAGTGGTTATCACGTTCGCCTCACACGCGAAAGGTCCCTGGTTCGAGACCGGGCAGAAACAAGTGGTGGTTGTCTTTCTGCTGAGGATAATCTCCTTTGGCGGACATGTCCGCTTGAATGCTAAGTCCTCACGCATCTCCCTTTTCACAGGCCTTCAGGTCACCTTTTGTAGCCCAATAGCAATTACCAATGGCATTTTAGGGGACCTGGCTTATATGCAGGAAGTCCATCAAAGTTGAGAGCAAAAGAGGCGCTGGGCATCTCCCGGAGGCAAACCTGGAACCTATGCTCTCATCTGACGACTACATAGCTTTGTGTTAATCTCTCAGAACATATCTGCTTATTGCGGCAGGAATCAATCAAGTGGTAAATGTAATCGCTCCACCCCAACTCCAAGCTGGTGTCTCGAGTAGCTAGTCACACTGTTATAGATGACCAGCACACAGAAACGGTAGTCATAGCCAGGATGTCCTTCAAAGCTCGTGTCGAGGTCCAGAAATATTGTCTGTCGCTCTGAGCTTGCTAGGAGTATAACAATCAGACTGTGCCCAGTCCAATACTCAGGCAACCTCACAATGTTTGGAGCACTGTGTCAACCATGGTGTGGGGTTTGATGATAAGTACAGCTGAGAGGGACTAAAAAATTCACTGTCACAATGACAATTTCTCAGCTAGAGAGTAGGGCTAGCGTGAAGCACCTTCCTTAGGTGGCAAGTAATGGGACTGTTGGTAGAAAGAATATTTGTCCCCGTCTGGGAATCGAGTAATGCAAGTAATGGGACTGTTGGTAGAAAGAATATTTCTCCCCGTCTGGGAATCGATACTCAGGCAACCTCACAATGTTTGGAGCACTGTGTCAACCATGGTGTGGGGTTTGATGATAAGTACAGCTGAGAGGGACTAAAAAATTCACTGTCACAATGCCAATTTCTCATTTTCTTTTATCTACCATGTATGAATTTCTCTCCTTGGCCCGTTTCCTTAATTTTTCCTCCTTCGAGGTACAGAGAGTTAACTTTTCCTCACCTCAGCTAGAGAGTAGGGCTAGCGTGAAGCACCTTCCTTAGGTGGCAAGTAATGGGACTGCTGATAGAAAGAATATTTCTCCCCGTCTGGGAATCGATACTCAGGCAACCTCACAATGTTTGGAGTACTGTGTCAACCATGGTGTGGGGTTTGATGATAAGTACAGCTGAGAGGGACTAAAATATTCACTGTCACAATGCCAATTTCTCATTTTCTTTTATCTACCATGTATGAATTTCTCTCCTTGGCCCATTTCCTTAATTTTTCACGAAAAGCCTTTTGTCAGTTTCCGTAGTGTAGTGGTTATCACGTTCGCCTAACACGCGAAAGGTCCCCGGTTCTAGACCGGGCGGAAACAAGTGGTTGTTCTCTTTCTGCTGAGGATAATCTCCTTTGGCGGACATGTCCGCTTGAATGCTAAGTCCTCACGCAGGGACCGCATCTCCCTTTTCACAGGCCTTCAGGTCACCTTTTGTAGCCCAATAGCAATTACCAATGGCATTTTAGGGGACCTGGCTTATATGCAGGAAGTCCATGAAAGTGCCAGGGAGCAATCAAGTGGTAAATGTAATCGCTTCACCCCAACTCCATGCTGGTGTCTCGAGTAGCTAGTCACACTGTTATAGATGACCAGCACACAGAATCGGTAGTCATAGCCAGGATGTCCTTCAAAGCTCGTGTCAAGGTCCAGAAATATTTTCTGTCGCTCTGAGCTTGCTAGGAGTATAACAATCAGACTGTGCCCAGTCCAATACTCAGGCAACCTCACAATGTTTGGAGCACTGTGTCAACCATGGTGTGGGGTTTGATGATAAGTACAGCTGAGAGGGACTAAAAAATTCACTGTCACAATGACAATTTCTCAGCTAGAGAGTAGGGCTAGTGTGAAGCACCTTCCTTTCGTGGCAAGTAATGGGACTGCTGGTAGAAAGACTATTTCTCCCCGTCGGGGAATCGAACCCCGGTCTTCCGCGTGACGAATGACCTCAAGAAGCCTTTCGTCAGTTTCTGTAGTGTAGTGGTTATCACGTTCGCCTCACACGCGAAAGGTCCCCGGTTCGAGACCGGGCGGAAACAAGTGGTGGTTGTCATTCTGCTGAGGATAATCTCCTTTGGCGGACATGTCCGCTTGAATGCTAAGTCCTCATGCAGGGACCGCATCTCCCTTTTCACAGGCCTTCAGGTCACCTTTTGTAGCCCAATAGCAATTACCAATGGCATTTTAGGGGACCTGGCTTATATGCAGGAAGTCCATCAAAGTGCCAGGGAGCAATCAAGTGGTAAATGTAATCGCTTCACCCCAACTCCATGCTGGTGTCTCGAGTAGCTAGTCACACTGTTATAGATGACCAGCACACAGAATCGGTAGTCATAGCCAGGATGTCCTTCAAAGCTCGTGTCAAGGTCCAGAAATATTTTCTGTCGCTCTGAGCTTGCTAGGAGTATAACAATCAGACTGTGCCCAGTCCAATACTCAGGCAACCTCACAATGTTTGGAGCACTGTGTCAACCATGGTGTGGGGTTTGATGATAAGTACAGCTGAGAGGGACTAAAAAATTCACTGTCACAATGACAATTTCTCAGCTAGAGAGTAGGGCTAGTGTGAAGCACCTTCCTTTGGTGGCAAGTAATGGGACTGCTGGTAGAAAGACTATTTCTCCCCGTCGGGGAATCGAACCCCGGTCTTCCGCGAGACGAATGACCTCAAGAAGCCT
Organism: Labrus bergylta; assembly: GCF_963930695.1. Lineage (NCBI taxonomy): Eukaryota > Metazoa > Chordata > Actinopteri > Labriformes > Labridae > Labrus > Labrus bergylta. The sequence continues at coordinate 9,740,366 of NC_089207.1, forward strand.
TTCGTCAGTTTCCGTAGTGTAGTGGTTATCACGTTCGCCTCACACGCGAAAGGTCCCCGGTTCGAGACCGGGCGGAAACAAGTGGTGGTTGTCTTTCTGCTGAGGATAATCTCCTTTGGCGGACATGTCCGCTTGAATGCTAAGTCCTCATGCAGGGACCGCATCTCCCTTTTCACAGGCCTTCAGGTCACCTTTTGTAGCCCAATAGCAATTACCAATGGCATTTTAGGGGACCTGGCTTATATGCAGGAAGTCCATGAAAGTGCCAGGGAGCAATCAAGTGGTAAATGTAATCGCTTCACCCCAACTCCATGCTGGTGTCTCGAGTAGCTAGTCACACTGTTATAGATGACCAGCACACAGAATCGGTAGTCATAGCCAGGATGTCCTTCAAAGCTCGTGTCAAGGTCCAGAAATATTGTCTGTCGCTCTGAGCTTGCTAGGAGTATAACAATCAGACTGTGCCCAGTCCAATACTCAGGCAACCTCACAATGTTTGGAGCACTGTGTCAACCATGGTGTGGGGTTTGATGATAAGTACAGCTGAGAGGGACTAAAAAATTCAGTCACAATGACAATTTCTCATTTTCTTTTATCTACCATGTATGAATTTCTCTCCTTGGCCCGTTTCCTTAATTTTTCCTCCTTCGAGGTACAGAGAGTTAACTTTTCCTCACCTCACCTCAGCTAGAGAGTAGGGCTAGCGTGAAGCACCTTCCTTAGGTGGCAAGTAATGGGACTGCTGGTAGAAAGAATATTTCTCCCCGTCGGGGAATCGATACTCAGGCAACCTCACAATGTTTGGAGCACTGTGTCAACCATGGTGTGGGGTTTGATGATAAGTACAGCTGAGAGGGACTAACATATTCACTGTCACAATGCCAATTTCTCATTTTCTTTTATCTACCATGTAGGAATTTCTCTCCTTGGCCCGTTTCCTTAATTTTTCCTCCTTCGAGGTACAGAGAGTTAACTTTTCCTCACCTCACCTCAGCTAGAGAGTAGGGCTAGTGTGAAGCACCTTCCTTAGGTGGCAAGTAATGGGACTGCTGGTAGAAAGAATAATTTTCCCCGTCGGGAATCGAAACCCGGTCTTCTGCGTGACAGGCGGAGATACTGTCTACTATACTAACGAGGACTTCTGTGGTGTTACTTTTGGGTTGTGAACGGGCTGATGGTCTGAACCTGAGGAAAGCCTGTCCAACTTCGGGTCGGGTCGACTACCTGACGAATGACCACGAAAAGCCTTTTGTCAGTTTCCGTAGTGTAGTGGTTATCACGTTCGCCTAACACGCGAAAGGTCCCCGGTTCGAGACCGGGCGGAAACAAGTGGTTGTTTTCTTTCTGCTGAGGATAATCTCCTTTGGCGGACATGTCCGCTTGAATGCTAAGTCCTCACGCATCTCCCTTTTCACAGGCCTTCAGGTCACCTTTTGTAGCCCAATAGCAATTACCAATGGCATTTTAGGGGACCTGGCTTATATGCAGGAAGTCCATCAAAGTTGAGAGCAAAAGAGGCGCTGGGCATCTCCCGGAGGCAAACCTGGAACCTATGCTCTCATCTGACGACTACATAGCTTTGTGTTAATCTCTCAGAACATATCTGCTTATTGCGGCAGGGAGCAATCAAGTGGTAAATGTAATCGCTCCACCCCAACTCCATGCTGGTGTCTCGAGTAGCTAGTCACACTGTTATAGATGACCAGCACACAGAAACGGTAGTCATAGCCAGGATGTCCTTCAAAGCTCGTGTCGAGGTCCAGAAATATTGTCTGTCGCTCTGAGCTTGCTAGGAGTATAACAATCAGACTGTGCCCAGTCCAATACTCAGGCAACCTCACAATGTTTGGAGCACTGTGTCAACCATGGTGTGGGGTTTGATGATAAGTACAGCTGAGAGGGACTAAAAAATTCACTGTCACAATGACAATTTCTCAGCTAGAGAGTAGGGCTAGCGTGAAGCACCTTCCTTAGGTGGCAAGTAATGGGACTGTTGGTAGAAAGAATATTTGTCCCCGTCTGGGAATCGAGTAATGCAAGTAATGGGACTGTTGGTAGAAAGAATATTTCTCCCCGTCTGGGAATCGATACTCAGGCAACCTCACAATGTTTGGAGCACTGTGTCAACCATGGTGTGGGGTTTGATGATAAGTACAGCTGAGAGGGACTAAAAAATTCACTGTCACAATGACAATTTCTCATTTTCTTTTATCTACCATGTATGAATTTCTCTCCTTGGCCCATTTCCTTAATTTTTCCTCCTTCGAGGTACAGAGAGTTAACTTTTCCTCACCTCACCTCAGCTAGAGAGTAGGGCTAGCGTGAAGCACCTTCCTTAGGTGGCAAGTAGTGGGACTGCTGGTAGAAAGAATATTTCTCCCCGTCGGGGAATCGAACCCCGGTCTTCCGCGTGACAGGCGGAGATACTGTCCACTATACTAACGAGGAATTCTGTGGGGTCACTTTTGGGTTGTGAACGGGCTGATGGTCTTAACCTCAGGAAAGCCTGTCCAACTTCGGGTCGGGTCGACTACCTGACGAATGACCACGAAAAGCCTTTTGTCAGTTTCCGTAGTGTAGTGGTTATCACGTTCGCCTCACACGCGAAAGGTCCCTGGTTCGAGACCGGGCAGAAACAAGTGGTGGTTGTCTTTCTGCTGAGGATAATCTCCTTTGGCGGACATGTCCGCTTGAATGCTAAGTCCTCACGCATCTCCCTTTTCACAGGCCTTCAGGTCACCTTTTGTAGCCCAATAGCAATTACCAATGGCATTTTAGGGGACCTGGCTTATATGCAGGAAGTCCATCAAAGTTGAGAGCAAAAGAGGCGCTGGGCATCTCCCGGAGGCAAACCTGGAACCTATGCTCTCATCTGACGACTACATAGCTTTGTGTTAATCTCTCAGAACATATCTGCTTATTGCGGCAGGAATCAATCAAGTGGTAAATGTAATCGCTCCACCCCAACTCCAAGCTGGTGTCTCGAGTAGCTAGTCACACTGTTATAGATGACCAGCACACAGAAACGGTAGTCATAGCCAGGATGTCCTTCAAAGCTCGTGTCGAGGTCCAGAAATATTGTCTGTCGCTCTGAGCTTGCTAGGAGTATAACAATCAGACTGTGCCCAGTCCAATACTCAGGCAACCTCACAATGTTTGGAGCACTGTGTCAACCATGGTGTGGGGTTTGATGATAAGTACAGCTGAGAGGGACTAAAAAATTCACTGTCACAATGACAATTTCTCAGCTAGAGAGTAGGGCTAGCGTGAAGCACCTTCCTTAGGTGGCAAGTAATGGGACTGTTGGTAGAAAGAATATTTGTCCCCGTCTGGGAATCGAGTAATGCAAGTAATGGGACTGTTGGTAGAAAGAATATTTCTCCCCGTCTGGGAATCGATACTCAGGCAACCTCACAATGTTTGGAGCACTGTGTCAACCATGGTGTGGGGTTTGATGATAAGTACAGCTGAGAGGGACTAAAAAATTCACTGTCACAATGCCAATTTCTCATTTTCTTTTATCTACCATGTATGAATTTCTCTCCTTGGCCCGTTTCCTTAATTTTTCCTCCTTCGAGGTACAGAGAGTTAACTTTTCCTCACCTCAGCTAGAGAGTAGGGCTAGCGTGAAGCACCTTCCTTAGGTGGCAAGTAATGGGACTGCTGATAGAAAGAATATTTCTCCCCGTCTGGGAATCGATACTCAGGCAACCTCACAATGTTTGGAGTACTGTGTCAACCATGGTGTGGGGTTTGATGATAAGTACAGCTGAGAGGGACTAAAATATTCACTGTCACAATGCCAATTTCTCATTTTCTTTTATCTACCATGTATGAATTTCTCTCCTTGGCCCATTTCCTTAATTTTTCACGAAAAGCCTTTTGTCAGTTTCCGTAGTGTAGTGGTTATCACGTTCGCCTAACACGCGAAAGGTCCCCGGTTCTAGACCGGGCGGAAACAAGTGGTTGTTCTCTTTCTGCTGAGGATAATCTCCTTTGGCGGACATGTCCGCTTGAATGCTAAGTCCTCACGCAGGGACCGCATCTCCCTTTTCACAGGCCTTCAGGTCACCTTTTGTAGCCCAATAGCAATTACCAATGGCATTTTAGGGGACCTGGCTTATATGCAGGAAGTCCATGAAAGTGCCAGGGAGCAATCAAGTGGTAAATGTAATCGCTTCACCCCAACTCCATGCTGGTGTCTCGAGTAGCTAGTCACACTGTTATAGATGACCAGCACACAGAATCGGTAGTCATAGCCAGGATGTCCTTCAAACCCCACACCATGGTTGACACAGTGCTCCAAACATTGTGAGGTTGCCTGAGTATTGGACTGGGCACAGTCTGATTGTTATACTCCTAGCAAGCTAGAGAGTAGGGCTAGCGTGAAGCACCTTCCTTAGGTGGCAAGTAATGGGACTGTTGGTAGAAAGAATATTTCTCCCCGTCTGGGAATCGATACTCAGGCAACCTCACAATGTTTGGAGCACTGTGTCAACCATAGTGTGGGGTTTGATGATAAGTACAGCTGAGAGGGACTAACATATTCACTGTCACAATGCCAATTTCTCATTTTCTTTTATCTACCATGTATGAATTTCTCTCCTTGGCCCGTTTCCTTAATTTTTCCTCCTTCGAGGTACAGAGAGTTAACTTTTCCTCACCTCACCTCAGCTAGAGAGTAGGGCTAGCGTGAAGCACCTTCCTTAGGTGGCAAGTAATGGGACTGTTGGTAGAAAGAATATTTCTCCCCGTCTGGGAATCGATACTCAGGCAACCTCACAATGTTTGGAGCACTGTGTCAACCATGGTGTGGGGTTTGATGATAAGTACAGCTGAGAGGGACTAACATATTCACTGTCACAATGCCAATTTCTCATTTTCTTTTATCTACCATGTAGGAATTTCTCTCCTTGGCCTGTTTCCTTAATTTTTCCTCCTTCGAGGTACAGAGAGTTAACTTTTCCTCACCTCACCTCAGCTAGAGAGTAGGGCTAGTGTGAAGCACCTTCCTTAGGTGGCAAGTAATGGGACTGCTGGTAGAAAGAATAATTCTCCCCGTCGGGGAATCGAAACCCGGTCTTCCGCGTGACAGGCGGAGATACTGTCCACTATACTAACGAGGACTTCTGTGGTGTTACTTTTGGGTTGTGAACGGGCTGATGGTCTGAACCTGAGGAAAGCCTGTCCAACTTCGGGTCGGGTCGACTACCTGACGAATGACCACGAAAAGCCTTTTGTCAGTTTCCGTAGTGTAGTGGTTATCACGTTCGCCTAACACGCGAAAGGTCCCCGGTTCGAGACCGGGCGGAAACAAGTGGTTGTTTTCTTTCTGCTGAGGATAATCTCCTTTGGCGGACATGTCCGCTTGAATGCTAAGTCCTCACGCATCTCCCTTTTCACAGGCCTTCAGGTCACCTTTTGTAGCCCAATAGCAATTACCAATGGCATTTTAGGGGACCTGGCTTATATGCAGGAAGTCCATCAAAGTGCCAGGGAGCAATCAAGTGGTAAATGTAATCGCTTCACCCCAACTCCATGCTGGTGTCTCGAGTAGCTAGTCACACTGTTATAGATGACCAGCACACAGAATCGGTAGTCATAGCCAGGATGTCCTTCAAAGCTCGTGTCAAGGTCCAGAAATATTGTCTGTCGCTCTGAGCTTGCTAGGAGTATAACAATCAGACTGTGCCCAATCCAATACTCAGGCAACCTCACAATGTTTGGAGCACTGTGTCAACCATGGTGTGGGGTTTGATGATAAGTACAGCTGAGAGGGACTAAAAAATTCACTGTCACAATGACAATTTCTCAGCTAGAGAGTAGGGCTAGTGTGAAGCACCTTCCTTTGGTGGCAAGTAATGGGACTGCTGGTAGAAAGACTATTTCTCCCCGTCGGGGAATCGAACCCCGGTCTTCCGCGTGACGAATGACCTCAAGAAGCCTTTCGTCAGTTTCCGTAGTGTAGTGGTTATCACGTTCGCCTCACACGCGAAAGGTCCCCGGTTCGAGACCGGGCGGAAACAAGTGGTGGTTGTCTCTCTGCTGAGGATAATCTCCTTTGGCGGACATGTCCGCTTGAATGCTAAGTCCTCATGCAGGGACCGCATCTCCCTTTTCACAGGCCTTCAGGTCACCTTTTGTAGCCCAATAGCAATTACCAATGGCATTTTAGGGGACCTGGCTTATATGCAGGAAGTCCATGAAAGTGCCAGGGAGCAATCAAGTGGTAAATGTAATCGCTTCACCCCAACTCCATGCTGGTGTCTCGAGTAGCTAGTCACACTGTTATAGATGACCAGCACACAGAATCGGTAGTCATAGCCAGGATGTCCTTCAAAGCTCGTGTCGAGGTCCAGAAATATTGTCTGTCGCTCTGAGCTTGCTAGGAGTATAACAATCAGACTGTGCCCAGTCCAATACTCAGGCAACCTCACAATGTTTGGAGCACTGTGTCAACCATGGTGTGGGGTTTGATGATAAGTACAGCTGAGAGGGACTAAAAAATTCACTGTCACAATGACAATTTCTCATTTTCTTTTATCTACCATGTATGAATTTCTCTCCTTGGCCCGTTTCCTTAATTTTTCCTCCTTCGAGGTACAGAGAGTTAACTTTTCTTCACCTCACCTCAGCTAGAGAGTAAGGCTAGCGTGAAGCACCTTCCTTAGGTGGCAAGTAATGGGACTGTTGGTAGAAAGAATATTTCTCCCCGTCTGGGAATCGATACTCAGGCAACCTCACAATGTTTGGAGCACTGTGTCAACCATGGTGTGAGGTTTGATGATGAGTACAGCTGAGAGGGACTAAAAAATTCACTGTCACAATGCCAATTTCTCATTTTCTTTTATCTACCATGTATGAATTTGTCTCCTTGGCCCGTTTCCTTAATTTGTCCTCCTTCGAGGTACAGAGAGTTAACTTTTCCTCACCTCAGCTAGAGAGTAGGGCTAGCTATGTAGTTTAATTACTTAGGTGGCAAGTAATGGGACTGCTGGTAGAAAGAATATTTCTCCCCGTCGGGGAATCGAACCCCGGTCTTCCGCGTGACAGGCGGAGATACTGTCCACTATACTAACGAGGACTTCTGTGGTGTGACTTTTGGGTTGTGAACGGGCTGATGGTCTGAACCTGAGGAAAGCCTGTCCAACTTCGGGTCGGGTCGACTACCTGACGAATGACCACGAAAAGCCTTTTGTCAGTTTCCGTAGTGTAGTGGTTATCACGTTCGCCTAACACGCGAAAGGTCCCAGGTTCGAGACCGGGCGGAAACAAGTGGTGGTTGTCTTTCTGCTGAGGATAATCTCCTTTGGCGGACATGTCCGCTTGAATGCTAAGTCCTCACGCAGGTACCGCATCTCCCTTTTCACAGGCCTTCAGGTCACCTTTTGTAGCCCAATAGCAATTACCAATGGCATTTTAGGGGACCTGGCTTATATGCAGGAAGTCCATCAAAGTGCCAGGGAGCAATCAAGTGGTAAATGTAATCGCTTCACCCCAACTCCATGCTGGTGTCTCGAGTAGCTAGTCACACTGTTATAGATGACCAGCACACAGAATCGGTAGTCATAGCCAGGATGTCCTTCAAAGCTCGTGTCAAGGTCCAGAAATATTGTCTGTCGCTCTGAGCTTGCTAGGAGTATAACAATCAGACTGTGCCCAGTCCAATACTCAGGCAACCTCACAATGTTTGGAGCACTGTGTCAACCATGGTGTGGGGTTTGATGATAAGTACAGCTGAGAGGGACTAAAAAATTCACTGTCACAATGCCAATTTCTCATTTTCTTTTATCTACCATGTATGAATTTCTCTCCTTGGCCCGTTTCCTTAATTTTTCCTCCTTCGAGGTACAGAGAGTTAACTGTTCCTCACCTCACCTCAGCTAGAGAGTAGGGCTAGCGTGAAGAACCTTCCTTAGGTGGCAAGTAATGGGACTGCTGGTAGAAAGAATATTTCTCCCTGTCGGGGAATCGAACCCCAGTCTTCGGCGCGACAGGCGGAGATACTGTCCACTATACTCACGAGGACTTCTGTGGTGTGACTTTTGGGTTGTGAACGGGCTGATGGTCTGAACCTGAGGAAAGCCTGTCCAACTTCGGGTCGGGTCGACTACCTGACGAATGACCACGAAAAGCCTTTTGTCAGTTTCCGTAGTGTAGTGGTTATCACGTTCGCCTAACACGCGAAAGGTCCCCGGTTCGAGACCGGGCGGAAACAAGTGGTGGTTGTCTTTCTGCTGAGGATAATCTCCTTTGGCGGACATGTCCGCTTGAATGCTAAGTCCTCACGCAGGTACCGCATCTCCCTTTTCACAGGCCTTCAGGTCACCTTTTGCAGCCCAATAGCAATTACCAATGGCATTTTAGGGGACCTGGCTTATATGCAGGAAGTCCATGAAAGTGCCAGGGAGCAATCAAGTGGTAAATGTAATCGCTTCACCCCAACTCCATGCTGGTGTCTCGAGTAGCTAGTCACACTGTTATAGATGACCAGCACACAGAATCGGTAGTCATAGCCAGGATGTCCTTCAAAGCTCGTGTCAAGGTCCAGAAATATTGTCTGTCGCTCTGAGCTTGCTAGGAGTATAACAATCAGACTGTGCCCAGTCCAATACTCAGGCAACCTCACAATGTTTGGAGCACTGTGTCAACCATGGTGTGGGGTTTGATGATAAGTACAGCTGAGAGGGACTAAAAAATTCACTGTCACAATGACAATTTCTCAGCTAGAGTGTAGGGCTAGTGTGAAGCACCTTCCTTTGGTGGCAAGTAATGGGACTGCTGGTAGAAAGACTATTTCTCCCCGTCGGGGAATCGAACCCCGGTCTTCCGCGTGACGAATGACCTCAAGAAGCCTTTCGTCAGTTTCCGTAGTGTAGTGGTTATCACGTTCGCCTCACACGCGAAAGGTCCCCGGTTCGAGACCGGGCGGAAACAAGTGGTGGTTGTCTTTCTGCTGAGGATAATCTCCTTTGGCGGACATGTCCGCTTGAATGCTAAGTCCTCACGCATCTCCCTTTTCACAGGCCTTCAGGTCACCTTTTGTAGCCCAATAGCAATTACCAATGGCATTTTAGGGGACCTGGCTTATATGCAGGAAGTCCATCAAAGTTGAGAGCAAAAGAGGCGCTGGGCATCTCCCGGAGGCAAACCTGGAACCTATGCTCTCATCTGACGACTACATAGCTTTGTGTTAATCTCTCAGAACATATCTGTTTATTGCGGCAGGGAGCAATCAAGTGGTAAATGTAATCGCTTCACCCCAACTCCATGCTGGTGTCTCGAGTAGCTAGTCACACTGTTATAGATGACCAGCACACAGAATCGGTAGTCATAGCCAGGATGTCCTTCAAAGCTCGTGTTGAGGTCCAGAAATATTGTCTGTCGCTCTGAGCTTGCTAGGAGTATAACAATCAGACTGTGCCCAGTCCAATACTCAGGCAACCTCACAATGTTTGGAGCACTGTGTCAACCATGGTGTGGGGTTTGATGATAAGTACAGCTGAGAGGGACTAAAAAATTCACTGTCACAATGACAATTTCTCATTTTCTTTTATCTACCATGTATGAATTTCTCTCCTTGGCCCGTTTCCTTAATTTTTCCTCCTTCGAGGTACAGAGAGTTAACTTTTCCTCACCTCACCTCAGCTAGAGAGTAGGGCTAGCGTGAAGCACCTTCCTTAGGTGGCAAGTAATGGGACTGTTGGTAGAAAGAATATTTCTCCCCGTCTGGGAATCGATACTCAGGCAACCTCACAATGTTTGGAGCACTGTGTCAACCATGGTGTGAGGTTTGATGATGAGTACAGCTGAGAGGGACTAAAAAATTCACTGTCACAATGCCAATTTCTCATTTTCTTTTATCTACCATGTATGAATTTCTCTCCTTGGCCCGTTTCCTTAATTTGTCCTCCTTCAAGGTACAGAGAGTTAACTTTTCCTCACCTCAGCTAGAGAGTAGGGCTAGCTATGTAGTTTAATTACTTAGGTGGCAAGTAATGGGACTGCTGGTAGAAAGAATATTTCTCCCCGTCGGGGAATCGAACCCCGGTCTTCCGCGTGACAGGCGGAGATACTGTCCACTATACTAAAGAGGACTTCTGTGGTGTGACTTTTGGGTTGTGAACGGGCTGATGGTCTGAACCTGAGGAAAGCCTGTCCAACTTCGGGTCGGGTCCACTACCTGACGAATGACCACAAAAATCCTTTTGTCAGTTTCCGTAGTGTAGTGGTTATCACGTTCGCCTAACACGCGAAAGGTCCCCGGTTAGAGACCGGGCGGAAACAAGTGGTGGTTGTCTTTCTGCTGAGGATAATCTCCTTTGGCGGACATGTCCGCTTGAATGCTAAGTCCTCACGCAGGTACCGCATCTCCCTTTTCACAGGCCTTCAGGTCACCTTTTGTAGCCCAATAGCAATTACCAATGGCATTTTAGGGGACCTGGCTTATATGCAGGAAGTCCATGAAAGTGCCAGGGAGCAATCAAGTGGTAAATGTAATCGCTTCACCCCAACTCCATGCTGGTGTCTCGAGTAGCTAGTCACACTGTTATAGATGACCAGCACACAGAATCGGTAGTCATAGCCAGGATGTCCTTCAAAGCTCGTGTCAAGGTCCAGAAATATTGTCTGTCGCTCTGAGCTTGCTAGGAGTATAACAATCAGACTGTGCCCAGTCCAATACTCAGGCAACCTCACAATGTTTGGAGCACTGTGTCAACCATGGTGTGGGGTTTGATGATAAGTACAGCTGAGAGGGACTAAAAAATTCACTGTCACAATGACAATTTCTCATTTTCTTTTATCTACCATGTATGAATTTCTCTCCTTGGCCCGTTTCCTTAATTTTTCCTCCTTCGAGGTACAGAGAGTTAACTTTTCCTCACCTCACCTCAGCTAGAGAGTAGGACTAGCGTGAAGCACCTTCCTTAGGTGGCAAGTAATGGGACTGCTGGTAGAAAGAATATTTCTCCCCGTCTGGGAATCGATACTCAGGCAACCTCACAATGTTTGGAGCACTGTGTCAACCATGGTGTGGGGTTTGATGAAAAGTACAGCTGAGAGGGACTAAAATATTCACTGTCACAATGCCAATTTCTCATTTTATTTTATCTACCATGTATGAATTTCTCTCCTTGGCCCATTTCCTTAATTTTTCCTCCTTCGAGGTACAGAGAGTTAACTTTTCCTCACCTCACCTCAGCTAGAGAGTAGGGCTAGCGTGAAGCACCTTCCTTAGGTGGCAAGTAATGGGACTGTTGGTAGAAAGAATATTTCTCCCCGTCTGGGAATCGATACTCAGGCAACCTCACAATGTTTGGAGCACTGTGTCAACCATGGTGTGGGGTTTGATGATAAGTACAGCTGAGAGGGACTAAAAAATTCACTGTCACACTGACAATTTCTCATTTTCTTTTATCTACCGTGTATGAATTTCTCTCCTTGGCCGATTTCCTTAATTTTTCCTCCTTCGAGGTACAGAGAGTTAACTTTTCCTCACCTCAGCTAGAGAGTAGGGCTAGCTATGTAGTTTAATTACTTAGGTGGCAAGTAATGGGACTGCTGGTAGAAAGAATATTTCTCCCCGTCGGGGAATCGAACCCCGGTCTTCCGCGTGACGAATGACCTCAAGAAGCCTTCCGTCAGTTTCCGTAGTGTAGTGGTTATCACGTTTGCCTCACACGCGAAAGGTCCCCGGTTTGAGACCGGGCGAAAACAAGTGGTGGTTCTCTTTCTGCTGAGGATAATCTCCTTTGGCGGACATGTCCGCTTGAATGCTAAGTCCTCACGCAGGGACCGCATCTCCCTTTTCACAGGCCTTCAGGTCACCTTTTGTAGCCCAATAGCAATTACCAATGGCATTTTAGGGGACCTGGCTTATATGCAGGAAGTCCATCAAAGTTGAGAGCAAAAGAGGCGCTGGGCATCTCCCGGAGGCAAACCTGGAACCTATGCTCTCATCTGACGACTACATAGCTTTGTGTTAATCTCTCAGAACATATCTGTTTATTGCGGCAGGGAGCAATCAAGTGGTAAATGTAATCGCTTCACCCCAACTCCATGCTGGTGTCTCGAGTAGCTAGTCACACTGTTATAGATGACCAGCACACAGAATCGGTAGTCATAGCCAGGATGTCCTTCAAAGCTCGTGTCGAGGTCCAGAAATATTGTCTGTCGCTCTGAGCTTGCTAGGAGTATAACAATCAGACTGTGCCCAGTCCAATACTCAGGCAACCTCACAATGTTTGGAGCACTGTGTCAACCATGGTGTGGGGTTTGATGATAAGTACAGCTGAGAGGGACTAAAAAATTCACTGTCACAATGACAATTTCTCATTTTCTTTTATCTACCATGTATGAATTTCTCTCCTTGGCCCGTTTCCTTAATTTTTCCTCCTTCGAGGTACAGAGAGTTAACTTTTCCTCACCTCACCTCAGCTAGAGAGTAGGGCTAGCGTGAAGCACCTTCCTTAGGTGGCAAGTAATGGGACTGTTGGTAGAAAGAATATTTCTCCCCGTCTGGGAATCGATACTCAGGCAACCTCACAATGTTTGGAGCACTGTGTCAACCATGGTGTGAGGTTTGATGATGAGTACAGCTGAGAGGGACTAAAAAATTCACTGTCACAATGCCAATTTCTCATTTTCTTTTATCTACCATGTATGAATTTCTCTCCTTGGCCCGTTTCCTTAATTTGTCCTCCTTCGAGGTACAGAGAGTTAACTTTTCCTCACCTCAGCTAGAGAGTAGGGCTAGCTATGTAGTTTAATTACTTAGGTGGCAAGTAATGGGACTGCTGGTAGAAAGAATATTTCTCCCCGTCGGGGAATCGAACCCCGGTCTTCCACGTGACAGGCGGAGATACTGTCCACTATACTAACGAGGACTTCTGTGGTGTGACTTTTGGGTTGTGAACGGGCTGATGGTCTGAACCTGAGGAAAGCCTGTCCAACTTCGGGTCGGGTCGACTACCTGACGAATGACCACGAAAAGCCTTTTGTCAGTTTCCGTAGTGTAGTGGTTATCACGTTCGCCTAACACGCGAAAGGTCCCCGGTTCGAGACCGGGCGGAAACAAGTGGTGGTTGTCTTTCTGCTGAGGATAATCTCCTTTGGCGGACATGTCCGCTTGAATGCTAAGTCCTCACGCAGGTACCGCATCTCCCTTTTCACAGGCCTTCAGGTCACCTTTTGCAGCCCAATAGCAATTACCAATGGCATTTTAGGGGACCTGGCTTATATGCAGGAAGTCCATGAAAGTGCCAGGGAGCAATCAAGTGGTAAATGTAATCGCTTCACCCCAACTCCATGCTGGTGTCTCGAGTAGCTAGTCACACTGTTATAGATGACCAGCACACAGAATCGGTAGTCATAGCCAGGATGTCCTTCAAAGCTCGTGTCAAGGTCCAGAAATATTGTCTGTCGCTCTGAGCTTGCTAGGAGTATAACAATCAGACTGTGCCCAGTCCAATACTCAGGCAACCTCACAATGTTTGGAGCACTGTGTCAACCATGGTGTGGGGTTTGATGATAAGTACAGCTGAGAGGGACTAAAAAATTCACTGTCACAATGACAATTTCTCAGCTAGAGTGTAGGGCTAGTGTGAAGCACCTTCCTTTGGTGGCAAGTAATGGGACTGCTGGTAGAAAGACTATTTCTCCCCGTCGGGGAATCGAACCCCGGTCTTCCGCGTGACGAATGACCTCAAGAAGCCTTTCGTCAGTTTCCGTAGTGTAGTGGTTATCACGTTCGCCTCACACGCGAAAGGTCCCCGGTTCGAGACCGGGCGGAAACAAGTGGTGGTTGTCTTTCTGCTGAGGATAATCTCCTTTGGCGGACATGTCCGCTTGAATGCTAAGTCCTCACGCATCTCCCTTTTCACAGGCCTTCAGGTCACCTTTTGTAGCCCAATAGCAATTACCAATGGCATTTTAGGGGACCTGGCTTATATGCAGGAAGTCCATCAAAGTTGAGAGCAAAAGAGGCGCTGGGCATCTCCCGGAGGCAAACCTGGAACCTATGCTCTCATCTGACGACTACATAGCTTTGTGTTAATCTCTCAGAACATATCTGTTTATTGCGGCAGGGAGCAATCAAGTGGTAAATGTAATCGCTTCACCCCAACTCCATGCTGGTGTCTCGAGTAGCTAGTCACACTGTTATAGATGACCAGCACACAGAATCGGTAGTCATAGCCAGGATGTCCTTCAAAGCTCGTGTTGAGGTCCAGAAATATTGTCTGTCGCTCTGAGCTTGCTAGGAGTATAACAATCAGACTGTGCCCAGTCCAATACTCAGGCAACCTCACAATGTTTGGAGCACTGTGTCAACCATGGTGTGGGGTTTGATGATAAGTACAGCTGAGAGGGACTAAAAAATTCACTGTCACAATGACAATTTCTCATTTTCTTTTATCTACCATGTATGAATTCCTCTCCTTGGCCCGTTTCCTTAATTTTTCCTCCTTCGAGGTACAGAGAGTTAACTTTTCCTCACCTCACCTCAGCTAGAGAGTAGGGCTAGCGTGAAGCACCTTCCTTAGGTGGCAAGTAATGGGACTGTTGGTAGAAAGAATATTTCTCCCCGTCTGGGAATCGATACTCAGGCAACCTCACAATGTTTGGAGCACTGTGTCAACCATGGTGTGAGGTTTGATGATGAGTACAGCTGAGAGGGACTAAAAAATTCACTGTCACAATGCCAATTTCTCATTTTCTTTTATCTACCATGTATGAATTTCTCTCCTTGGCCCGTTTCCTTAATTTGTCCTCCTTCAAGGTACAGAGAGTTAACTTTTCCTCACCTCAGCTAGAGAGTAGGGCTAGCTATGTAGTTTAATTACTTAGGTGGCAAGTAATGGGACTGCTGGTAGAAAGAATATTTCTCCCCGTCGGGGAATCGAACCCCGGTCTTCCGCGTGACAGGCGGAGATACTGTCCACTATACTAACGAGGACTTCTGTGGTGTGACTTTTGGGTTGTGAACGGGCTGATGGTCTGAACCTGAGGAAAGCCTGTCCAACTTCGGGTCGGGTCCACTACCTGACGAATGACCACAAAAATCCTTTTGTCAGTTTCCGTAGTGTAGTGGTTATCACGTTCGCCTAACACGCGAAAGGTCCCCGGTTAGAGACCGGGCGGAAACAAGTGGTGGTTGTCTTTCTGCTGAGGATAATCTCCTTTGGCGGACATGTCCGCTTGAATGCTAAGTCCTCACGCAGGTACCGCATCTCCCTTTTCACAGGCCTTCAGGTCACCTTTTGTAGCCCAATAGCAATTACCAATGGCATTTTAGGGGACCTGGCTTATATGCAGGAAGTCCATGAAAGTGCCAGGGAGCAATCAAGTGGTAAATGTAATCGCTTCACCCCAACTCCATGCTGGTGTCTCGAGTAGCTAGTCACACTGTTATAGATGACCAGCACACAGAATCGGTAGTCATAGCCAGGATGTCCTTCAAAGCTCGTGTCAAGGTCCAGAAATATTGTCTGTCGCTCTGAGCTTGCTAGGAGTATAACAATCAGACTGTGCCCAGTCCAATACTCAGGCAACCTCACAGTGTTTGGAGCACTGTGTCAACCATGGTGTGGGGTTTGATGATAAGTACAGCTGAGAGGGACTAAAAAATTCACTGTCACAATGACAATTTCTCATTTTCTTTTATCTACCATGTATGAATTTCTCTCCTTGGCCCGTTTCCTTAATTTTTCCTCCTTCGAGGTACAGAGAGTTAACTTTTCCTCACCTCACCTCAGCTAGAGAGTAGGACTAGCGTGAAGCACCTTCCTTAGGTGGCAAGTAATGGGACTGCTGGTAGAAAGAATATTTCTCCCCGTCTGGGAATCGATACTCAGGCAACCTCACAATGTTTGGAGCACTGTGTCAACCATGGTGTGGGGTTTGATGAAAAGTACAGCTGAGAGGGACTAAAATATTCACTGTCACAATGCCAATTTCTCATTTTATTTTATCTACCATGTATGAATTTCTCTCCTTGGCCCATTTCCTTAATTTTTCCTCCTTCGAGGTACAGAGAGTTAACTTTTCCTCACCTCACCTCAGCTAGAGAGTAGGGCTAGCGTGAAGCACCTTCCTTAGGTGGCAAGTAATGGGACTGTTGGTAGAAAGAATATTTCTCCCCGTCTGGGAATCGATACTCAGGCAACCTCACAATGTTTGGAGCACTGTGTCAACCATGGTGTGGGGTTTGATGATAAGTACAGCTGAGAGGGACTAAAAAATTCACTGTCACACTGACAATTTCTCATTTTCTTTTATCTACCGTGTATGAATTTCTCTCCTTGGCCGATTTCCTTAATTTTTCCTCCTTCGAGGTACAGAGAGTTAACTTTTCCTCACCTCAGCTAGAGAGTAGGGCTAGCTATGTAGTTTAATTACTTAGGTGGCAAGTAATGGGACTGCTGGTAGAAAGAATATTTCTCCCCGTCGGGGAATCGAACCCCGGTCTTCCGCGTGACAGGCGGAGATACTGTCCACTATACTAACGAGGACTTCTGTTGTGTGACTTTTGGGTTGTGAACGGGCTGATGGTCTGAACCTGAGGAAAGCCTGTCCAACTTCGGGTCGGGTCGACTACCTGACGAATGACCACGAAAAGCCTTTTGTCAGTTTCCGTAGTGTAGTGGTTATCACGTTCGCCTAACACGCGAAAGGTCCCCGGTTCGAGACCGGGCGGAAACAAGTGGTGGTTGTCTTTCTGCTGAGGATAATCTCCTTTGGCGGACATGTCCGCTTGAATGCTAAGTCCTCACGCAGGTACCGCATCTCCCTTTTCACAGGCCTTCAGGTCACCTTTTGTAGCCCAATAGCAATTACCAATGGCATTTTAGGGGACCTGGCTTATATGCAGGAAGTCCATGAAAGTGCCAGGGAGCAATCAAGTGGTAAATGTAATCGCTTCACCCCAACTCCATGCTGGTGTCTCGAGTAGCTAGTCACACTGTTATAGATGACCAGCACACAGAATCGGTAGTCATAGCCAGGATGTCCTTCAAAGCTCGTGTCAAGGTCCAGAAATATTGTCTGTCGCTCTGAGCTTGCTAGGAGTATAACAATCAGACTGTGCCCAGTCCAATACTCAGGCAACCTCACAATGTTTGGAGCACTGTGTCAACCATGGTGTGGGGTTTGATGATAAGTACAGCTGAGAGGGACTAAAAAATTCACTGTCACAATGCCAATTTCTCATTTTCTTTTATCTACCATGTATGAATTTCTCTCCTTGGCCCGTTTCCTTAATTTTTCCTCCTTCGAGGTACAGAGAGTTAACTGTTCCTCACCTCACCTCAGCTAGAGAGTAGGGCTAGCGTGAAGAACCTTCCTTAGGTGGCAAGTAATGGGACTGCTGGTAGAAAGAATATTTCTCCCTGTCGGGGAATCGAACCCCGGTCTTCGGCGTGACAGGCGGAGATACTGTCCACTATACTCACGAGGACTTCTGTGGTGTTACTTTTGGGTTGTGAACGGGCTGATGGTCTGAACCTGAGGAAAGCCTGTCCAACTTCGGGTCGGGTTGACTACCTGACGAATGACCACGAAAAGCCTTTTGTCAGTTTCCGTAGTGTAGTGGTTATCACGTTCGCCTCACACGCGAAAGGTCCCCGGTTCGAGATCGGGCGGAAACAAGTGGTGGTTCTCTTTCTGCTGAGGATAATCTCCTTTGGCGGACATGTCCGCTTGAATGCTGAGTCCTCACGCATCTCCCTTTTCACAGGCCTTCAGGTCACCTTTTGTAGCCCAATAGCAATTACCAATGGCATTTTAGGGGACCTGGCTTATATGCAGGAAGTCCATCAAAGTGCCAGGGAGCAATCAAGTGGTAAATGTAATCGCTTCACCCCAACTCCATGCTGGTGTCTCGAGTAGCTAGTCACACTGTTATAGATGACCAGCACACAGAATCGGTAGTCATAGCCAGGATGTCCTTCAACGCTTGTGTCAAGGTCCAGAAATATTGTCTGTCGCTCTGAGCTTGCTAGGAGTATAACAATCAGACTGTGCCCAGTCCAATACTCAGGCAACCTCACAATGTTTGGAGCACTGTGTCAACCATGGTGTGGGGTTTGATGATAAGTACAGCTGAGAGGGACTAAAAAATTCACTGTCACAATGCCAATTTCTCATTTTCTTTTATCTACCATGTAGGAATTTCTCTCCTTGGCCCGTTTCCTTAATTTTTCCTCCTTCGAGGTACAGAGAGTTAACTTTTCCTCACCTCAGCTAGAGAGTAGGGCTAGCGTGAAGCACCTTCCTTAGGTGGCAAGTAATGGGACTGCTGGTAGAAAGAATATTTCTCCCTGTCGGGGAATCGAACCCCGGTCTTCCGCGTGACAGGGGTAGATACTGTCCACTATACTCACGAGGACTTCTGTGGTGTTACTTTTGGGTTGTGAACGGGCTGATGGTCTGAACCTGAGGAAAGCCTGTCCAACTTCGGGTCGGGTTGACTACCTGACGAATGACCACGAAAAGCCTTTTGTCAGTTTCCGTAGTGTAGTGGTTATCACGTTCGCCTCACACGCGAAAGGTCCCCGGTTCGAGACCGGGCGGAAACAAGTGGTGGTTCTCTTTCTGCTGAGGATAATCTCCTTTGGCGGACATGTCCGCTTGAATGCTGAGTCCTCACGCATCTCCCTTTTCACGGGCCTTCAGGCCACCTTTTGTAGCCCAATAGCAATTACCAATGGCATTTTAGGGGACCTGGCTGATATGCAGGAAGTCCATCAAAGTTGAGAGCAAAAGAGGCGCTGGGCATCTCCCGGAGGCAAACCTGGAACCTATGCTCTCATCTGACGACTACATAGCTTTGTGTTAATCTCTCAGAACATATCTGCTTATTGCGGCAGGGAGCAATCAAGTGGTAAATGTAATCGCTTCACCCCAACTCCATGCTGGTGTTTCGAGTAGCTAGTCACACTGTTATAGATGACCAGCACACAGAATCGGTAGTCATAGCCAGGATGTCCTTCAAAGCTCGTGTCAAGGTCCAGAAATATTTTCTGTCGCTCTGAGCTTGCTAGGAGTATAACAATCAGACTGTGCCCAGTCCAATACTCAGGCAACCTCACAATGTTTGGAGCACTGTGTCAACCATAGTGTGGGGTTTGATGATAAGTACAGCTGAGAGGGACTAACATATTCACTGTCACAATGCCAATTTCTCATTTTCTTTTATCTACCATGTATGAATTTCTCTCCTTGGCCCGTTTCCTTAATTTTTCCTCCTTCGAAGTACAGAGAGTTAACTTTTCCTCACCTCACCTCAGCTAGAGAGTAGGGCTAGCGTGAAGCACCTTCCTTAGGTGGCAAGTAATGGGACTGTTGGTAGAAAGAATATTTCTCCCCGTCTGGGAATCGATACTCAGGCAACCTCACAATGTTTGGAGCACTGTGTCAACCATGGTGTGGGGTTTGATGATAAGTACAGCTGAGAGGGACTAACATATTCACTGTCACAATGCCAATTTCTCATTTTCTTTTATCTACCATGTAGGAATTTCTCTCCTTGGCCCGTTTCCTTAATTTTTCCTCCTTCGAGGTACAGAGAGTTAACTTTTCCTCACCTCACCTCAGCTAGAGAGTAGGGCTAGCGTGAAGCACCTTCCTTAGGTGGCAAGTAATGGGACTGCTGGTAGAAAGAATATTTCTCCCCGTCTGGGAATCGGACCCCGGTCTTCCGCGTGACGAATGACCTCAAAAAGCCTTTCGTCAGTTTCCGTAGTGTAGTGGTTATCACGTTCGCCTCACACGCGAAAGGTCCCCGGTTCGAGACCGGGCGGAAACAAGTGGTGGTTGTCTCTCTGCTGAGGATAATCTCCTTTGGCGGACATGTCCGCTTGAATGCTAAGTCCTCACGCATCTCCCTTTTCACAGGCCTTCAGGTCACCTTTTGTAGCCCAATAGCAATTACCAATGGCATTTTAGGGGACCTGGCTTATATGCAGGAAGTCCATCAAAGTGCCAGGGAGCAATCAAGTGGTAAATGTAATCGCTTCACCCCAACTCCATGCTGGTGTCTCGAGTAGCTAGTCACACTGTTATAGATGACCAGCACACAGAATCGGTAGTCATAGCCAGGATGTCCTTCAAAGCTCGTGTCAAGGTCCAGAAATATTGTCTGTCGCTCTGAGCTTGCTAGGAGTATAACAATCAGACTGTGCCCAGTCCAATACTCAGGCAACCTCACAATGTTTGGAGCACTGTGTCAACCATGGTGTGGGGTTTGATGATAAGTACAGCTGAGAGGGACTAAAAAATTCACTGTCACAATGACAATTTCTCATTTTCTTTTATCTACCATGTATGAATTTCTCTCCTTGGCCCGTTTCCTTAATTTTTCCTCCTTCGAGGTACAGAGAGTTAACTTTTCCTCACCTCACCTCAGCTAGAGAGTAGGGCTAGCGTGAAGCACCTTCCTTAGGTGGCAAGTAATGGGACTGTTGGTAGAAAGAATATTTCTCCCCGTCTGGGAATCGATACTCAGGCAACCTCACAATGTTTGGAGCACTGTGTCAACCATGGTGTGGGGTTTGATGATAAGTACAGCTGAGAGGGACTAACATATTCACTGTCACAATGCCAATTTCTCATTTTCTTTTATCTACCATGTATGAATTTCTCTCCTTGGCCCGTTTCCTTAATTTTTCCTCCTTCGAGGTACAGAGAGTTAACTTTGACAAATGACCTCAAGAAGCCTTTCGTCAGTTTCCGTAGTGTAGTGGTTATCACGTTCGCCTCACACGCGAAAGGTCCCCGGTTCGAGACCGGGCGGAAACAAGTGGTGGTTTTCTTTCTGCTGAGGATAATCTCCTTTGGCGGACATGTCCGCTTGAATGCCAAGTCCTCTGTCCTCACTAATGAGTTCTATGCTGGCCTATAGAAACACCATAGGCCACATGCAAATAAATGTCAAATAAAGCAAAGTCCAGCTTCTTAAAGATAAGGATTTAATACTTTTGTTAGTCGTTCATGATGATGAATAAAGAGTTTGAATTATAACCTTAATTGACAAAGAGCTCAGGTCACTTCTGCTAATAGCTGCGGTTGTAACAATTTATGTGCATGAAATAAAATCCTTCTAATGTCTTTTTTTCATTAGCCAGCCCATGAAAACATTATTCCACATCTAGATTCAAACAGAAGTTCAGGCTGATTCATGTTGCCATTTTTTTTCTCTTCCTGGAGGAAATATCAGGTCGAGACCTGCTGCGGGCGCTCATTTAACCTCTCCTCCCTCTGTGCTCAGAAACAGAATGACTAAAAGATCAGCGTTAATATTCTGTTGAAGCTCTATTCAACTCCAGCTGAGGTTAGAGAGATGACTTTTCTGAGAACATTTGATTAACAAAGTAGCATCAGGGAAGCTTAGAGGGCTCCATTAACAACAGATGTGAAGGCAGGGATGTGGAGAATAATACATTATCCTCATGTACTCAAACAATCACACAGACACGAGGACAGTACAAATGTTCTGATGAGTACAGATGAGTACATGTTCAGTGTCCTGTGATACAGAGAGTGTTACAATTCATTGTTATTGAATGTGCAGATAACAGAGCTGAAATAATTGATTTGTTGATTTGTTATAGGATCCCTATTGGCTGTACCTAGAGCAGGGGAGTTCAAACCTTTTTAGCTCATGACCCCCAAAATAAGGGTGCCAGAGACTGGGGACCCCCAGTGTACCTGGAGGTGGTTAAGGTATACAACGCACATGCAGAAATAGCCTATTCCAACACTGGCAACACAAGAATACAACCGCCTAAAAAAACATAAAATTATGTTACCTACAGTGTTGCTGTTGTGTGCAAATATACATCTTTTCTCTATACATCTTTTTTTATTATTTTCATAATGTGTACAAGAGATGCACAATCCTTAGATGCACATACAAAACAAAATAATAATAATGTTTTTATAATAACTTTTACAATACTGGGTAAAATATACAATTGTAAATTATTTGTATTCGTTTTTTTTTTTTTTTTTGGAAGGTGTCCCACCCTCTTGGTTGTCCGTGAACCTCCCCCCCCCCCCACACACACACACTTTGGGAACCACTGCCCTGTAGAGCACAGCTATTCTTCCTGGGGTACATTTGAACATGAATATACAAATTTACATTTGTAAACATATTAAAGCACGACAGTCCGCACAAACCATCACAAGAGGGCATTAAAAAAATAGTTTACGTTTAGTATCAATACAGTTTAGAATTTACATAAAAAGAACTTCACCATCAATTCTCTCAAACACAAGACATGTTGTAAATAGGAGAAGATGAGCAGAAACTACAAACATCTGCGTGCATATCTTACAAATATGATGCCTCAAAGTGTTTCTTATCTTTTCTTTGTTGAGCTGAATGTTACATTTGAACATAATTTCATTAAAAAAAAAAAAAAGTGTAAAAACTGGGACGATCAGTTTGTTTATACAGACATATAAATATGAGATTAAATAAATTAACAAAATGATATGTGTTGGTGAGCTCCACTCATTTTAGGGGAAACGCTGGTTTAAAATCTGGTTGGAGGTTCCACCCTCAGCCACAGGGGGGCAGCATCTCACCACCTCAGGACCCCTTAATCACCTCAAACACTGAGCAAACACTTCTGAAGCATCAAAGCCTGATGTTTGCATGTGGCATTCTTTGCATATTGATCACTTTAAGTCTTTAAGTAAACAGAGGTTTGTCTTGTTTGATGGGAGAGTCAACACATCACGCTGCCTCCATTATGTCCTCATTAGAGAGGACTTTACAGTACAGCGCACAAAGAAAATGTTGTTTGCTCATGGAGGAGGTTTGACTTTCTGTGCTCGTGTGACTGAATGTTCTCCGACCGCAGCTGAACTTTGTGGCATTTATTCATCAGGTCGAGGTTACAGCAGAACAAAGACACAGTAACTGAAACTGTACAGCCTCACCTCAGAACACCTTCACAATCAGTGTAGGGACGGCTTCAAGTCTTTGTTTGAGTCTTTGTTTACCGACATTCTTTGGTTCATATCGACTTTATTATTAACTTTATTACATCTACATGTGCGTTTATTACTTTGTCAATCAATATTTTTCACTATTGTATGCCGTGTTCTTTCAGGCATGCTTTTTCATGCTTTTATTTTGCTTCGTCCTTTGCTTTTGCTGCATTCATGTGGTGTCGGACACATCGGAAAAACAAGTTTCCGAGTTTTAAAATGCACATTAACACCTGCTAAAGTCGGAACAACAACTCGGAAACACTGAAAAGAATTAGGTGCCCGACTTTCCGACTTGGCGTCAGAATCGTCATCACATAGGGGCAAAATATGTTTTCTTAATGTTCACATACTTTTTATTAATTCAAGTATTGCACATCAATGTTTTGCTCACATATCACTTTTAACCGTTTCACTGATCTTCTTCCAGGTATCAACACTGTTTGTGCTGTCGTTACAACATGCTGACTTTCTGAACTGAAATCACTTGAACACACTAAAGTCAGAAGAACGACTTCTCATCTCGGAAACTTGGACCACCCGAGCAGCACATGAATGCAGCATAGGTCTTCTTTCAACACTTTCCAAAGATCTTCTAATGTTTTGACACTACTCCACAGTATTGACTTTATCTATTGTTGAAGTTTCTACATTTTTATATTGTTCCTGTTTCCCTCCTTGCCCTTTGTCTGTTCAGCTGCGATATCCATCCCCTGCTCTCTAGTTATTCATCAGAAAGTACCAAACACATCATTTATCACTGGCAGAAGGAAGTGGAGAGTTTGAGGAATAAATTAAGTTCCCATGAAAAGACCAAAAACCAGGACAAACAAATAAACTCTGCAGCTCGATCTATCTTATTTGATTGTTCATTGTTGTTCAAAATGTCCAACAAATGTATAAATGAGCCACAGGCTGACATGTTGATTCATCACCGGGAACACACAGCAGGTTATTACGACTAAGGGAAATTATTTTGACTTTTTTTGTAGTGCTGACTCTGGGAGAAATGCCCCAAAAAAAATCAAATATACCCGTAATGTCCTGTATCTGTGCAATAAAGATCTCATCTAATCTAACATTAATAAGATAAAATAAAACTTTATTGATCCCCAGAGAGGAAATTCAAGATCAACAGTTTTCAAAATGATAAAGAACTTCAGAGTGTCATGACCTGTGGGAGGAAGTGAAGTAACCAACAAATACGTAAAGTCCTCACGGAAAGAGTCCAGATGTTTGAACCAGAAACCTTCCTGCTGTGAGGAGACAGTCCTCACCACTGCACCGATGTAGAAAGTTTAAACATAACATTACTCCCACGTACACCATCATGCTGCTGAAAACACATTTAATGCTGCTTAACATTCTGTGGCTCAGAGTAGAGTTCTACTACTGCATTTAGTTTGGTTATAGGGGAAACACTTTTTAGATTTAAAAACATTCTTTCATGAACTATTTTTAAAGTTATATTCTTCAGGAGGAGCGTTAAGGTTCAAAGATTACAGGACAGAGAAGTCTAAAAGTTTGAGCGATAAAGTAAAAACAAAGCAGGTTTTTGTATTTTTCCTTCACTTTGTTGACCAAAATTTATTTTTAAATAATTTCAGCCTCTTCAGCTACATGAAGTTTTGGTGACTTTTCTTTTGAAAGTGCAATAAGCAATCAATCAATCTTTATTTGTATAGCGCCAATTCCTAACAAGTGTTAACTCAAGACGCTTTACAAAAGAGCAGGTAAAAGACCTTACTCATTTCTATATTATAAAGACCCAACGTTAATTCATCATGAGCTCTAAGAAACATTTAGCAAAGTTACAGTGGCAAGAAAAAACCTCCTTTTAAGAGGCAGAAACCTCGAGCAGAGCCAGACTCATGATGAACAGCCATCTGCCAAAATTGCGCTGGATTTGAAATACGGGATAGAAGGAGAAGCAGGAAGAAGGATATGGACAAACAGAGAGGCGGGGGGAGGGGGGTCCACAGCAGCAGGCCGTCCCTACCAATGACCTATAGGAACCTACATGAGAAGACAGCTCAGGAGCTCCAAGATATGTAATCGCCTGCTCTGACATGTATAACACACTTAAAATACATTTAATGAAAGGGAAAGTGCAGGACTCGTCTGGTTCTTATTATCCACAGACAGCCCACTTAAGTAAGTTATTCCTCCTATCCGTCATCTCATTACTCCATCTCTGCTCTTTTTAATAATAAGTGCAACCATGCAAACAACAGGCAGACAATGTAAACCTGCTTTACTCACTATAGTCTCATCCGATATGCACAGCCCTGTGTATCATGTGCACACAGTTCATCTTGTCGACGTCGCTCACGCTAACGTTGTTTGGGTGTCGAGCTCTGGAAACCAGACAAACACAGGCCGCTCTCGTCAACACCCAGTTTGGCTTCTGCCTGAAGGTGACGTGATGTTTTCAGGAGCGCGGAGGAGAAACAGGGAAACCTGCCATCACTGCTTCTGGATGCCAAATGAAATATTATTCAGGTGGAATAAAGTGATGGATAAATCAGAACAATGCCCTAATTTTTGATAAGAAGGGAGATTGTAATTCCTGTGCTTGTTATTCGTGTAATGAGGCTTCCTTTGATGGAAAACAGGGATGGAAATCAAAGTGGCTTGATGAAAATGTTCCCTGTGCCGTAGACAGTTGACCCAAATAACATCAAATAAATAAATAAATAATTACACAGACAAACAACAAACACAAAAATGTGTTCTAACCAGGGATGTGTCCTCAGAATATAAGATATTCTTCTTGAAATGGATACAATTAAAAAGGTAAATGCACTTTTTTATGTTTTCATCATTATCAGCGGTCACTCGGGGGACTGTCCTTTTTGGTCCTTGTGGGTCTTCAAGTTCTTGAGCCACATATTTTGGTGCAGTGGGGGAGAGAGGGGGGCGGCTGTGGTGTCTTTTTGATGGAGGATATCTCCTTTCTCTGTCTGTGTTTGTCTTCTGCAGTGCGGTGGAGGTCATTGATATATAGTACAGTCACCTTCACAGACAATCTTTCTCCAGGACGTCCTCTTTGGCTGCAAAATCCTGGAATATCCTATCATGACACAAACAGCAATACTGTATATGACTGTGTATATATTATACACTTTTCAGCACTTTTCAACACTGACACTAAAGTAAATGCATGCTGTTAAATACCTGAAACCTGATCACTTCGTTAAGGAACACTCTTATGCACTGCTTATTTTAAATACAGTTAAGGTTGGTAGTGCTGACTCTGCTCTAGCTTTTAGGCTAGAACCAAGGAGGCTTTGGGGTTTTGGAGGCAAAACTTTGCCAGCACAGCAGCAGGTATCTGAGATCAGTGAAAAGGAAGTTGTGGTGAAATGGACCGTCTTGTTGGGATAATGAGCTGTGATTGGTTAATGAGTGATTTGAAGAAATAATTTAATAAGGAGGCTGTCAGCTGATTACAACTGGCCTGCACGAACTAACGCAAAGCTTCTAGTTTCTCCATATAAGGGTACTGCAGGATAATAATCACAGTTTTTACTCACTGGGTCACTTTCACTCGCAGCACAATCACTCACAGTGTCATGTGGCACGTGTCGCATTCAGCCTGTGCACGACCCTCAGAGTCTCTTCATGTCTTTATATGGTGGAGTCACAACATCAAAGAGCAGAGGACAGAAACACAGAGGTGAAGGAAGGAGAGGGGGGGGGAATGTGCGATGAGGATGAAATGATGCTCGAGAGGAGGAGAAAACAGAGCAGGAGAGGAGTTAGGAGGAGAAAACAACGCAGGAGAGGAGAGAGAGAGAGCAAATGAGGAGGAGAAAACAGAGCAGGAGAGGAGGGAGAGAGAGAGAGCAAGTGAGGAGGAGAAAACAGAGCAGGAGAGGAGGGAGAGAGAGAGCAAATGAGGAGGAAAAAACAGAGCAGGAGAGGAGGGAGAGAGAGAGAGCAAGTGAGGAGGAGAAAACAGAGCAGGAGAGGAGGGAGAGAGAGAGCAAATGAGGAGGAGAAAACAGCAGGAGAGGAGAGAGAGAGAGAGAGCAAGTGAGGAGGAGAAAACAGAGCAGGAGAGGAGAGAGAGAGAGCAGGGGAGGAGTGAGGAGGAAAAAACAGCAGGAGAGGAGAGAGAGAGAGAGAGTAGGGGAGGAGTGAGGAGGAGAAAACAGAGCAGGAGAGGAGGGAGAGAGAGAGCAAGTGAGGAGGAGAAAACAGCAGGAGAGGAGAGAGAGAGAGCAGGGGAGGAGTGAGGAGGAAAAAACAGCGCAGGAGAGGAGTTAGGAGGAGGACATGGCAGGAGAGGAGAGAGAGAGCAGGAGAGGAGTTAGGAGAAGAAAACAGAGCAGGAGAGGATTGAGGATTTTTTTTTATTATCAACTTGGCAAAAAAATGTCGGTTCATCAGTCACGTTAGCGAACACAAGTGAACATTTTAGAGTAGCTGAACAACTGTTCTGGAGGTAAAGCTGTTATTGCACCAAATGACAGAAACTTCAGCAGGTTGTTATTGTTTTCAGCCAAACTCCCATATTCATGACCTTGGTAAGTTTATATCTATTAGGGTCAAAGGGTGACAAGCTTCAATTTTCAGACATGACAATTATGTTTTCATAAGATACATATCTGCTGCTTTTAGATATCATTCAGAAAAAGTCACTGTGTCGATGTGACCAAGGTCACCTGCTTGTCATCTTCTCACCCTGCTCTCCCTCACTGTCCTGCAGCTCGGACCTATTTTGGTACGGCGGTGATAACATCTTCGTTCCTGGCAAACTTCAGACGAAAAAGAGACGGAAAGAGAGAAAGAGGGAGGACCTTGTTTCTCGATGGGCTCAGTGTTTGAACCCTCGTGCCCTGGGAGTGAGTGTTTGTCTTCATGCTCACAGAATGAAGCAGATATAAAGTAGTTTACTGCTCTAACAAAAACACATCCTGTGAAATCTATGAAAAGTTATCACTTCAGAATAGAAGCAGCTGTTTTAAAACAAGCTGAACTTTGGAATAACTTTGACTGAGTATATAGAACGTGTTTGGTATTGTTTTCACATCATTTTGATCTCCTTTGGCTTTCATTTTGATGAGGTCATTGTTGTTTTTATTGTATTTGTTGAGACTGATAATGTTCTGTTAATGAGGACACTAAAGCTCCTGGTATGAAGATGGAAACAGTTTTAAAAGTTCTCTCTGGTAAACATAAAGACAGCGTGGATATGAGCTCAGGCGGCCTGTAAACAACGTTAGATATGTGACTGTAGATGTAAACAGTATTTGTGTTTAGAGATGTTTAATAATGGCGTCATGGTGTAAATATTTAAAGAGGAAGGCGAGATCGACAAAGTCCGGTCTGATTTCTGTCTGGCCTGGTTTTTGTTTTTAAGATCGGACACAGAGAGATACACCTGTGAGGATTATTGCTGTTGTAGGAAGAATGAGCAGCATTTTACACATCAATGTAGAAGAAATTCACTACTATGTAAATGTCTCTGAGTCATGATTAAACATACTTTAAACACCTGAATAGGTTAGTATTTTTACTTTTAAATTTGAATGGTGCTATCTCTCCTTTTTTTTTAATATAAACACATGATAGACTGTTAGCAGTTGCACTTAAAACATGAAGAAGAAGAGAGCAAACATTTGAAATTAACAGGAGCAATGCCAACACAAAAACAACACAACAAAGCAAAAACCTCAGACGCTAAAACAGATATCTGCAAGTTCCAGGGGACATGATTTTTCCTCTCCAACAAAGTCCGCATTTTGAATACGTTTCCTGGCTGCAGTTTTGTTCGTCTGGCTGCTTCATCAGACCTGAGCAGAAGGTATAATCTGAGCTTCGTCCAAAACTGTCAGGAGTAAACAGACCCCCTGCTGTGTGCTGAGACTAATGCTTTTCTATCTATGACCTTTCATTCCTCTCCAGGCGAGCCCGCTATCGCTTCTCCGGCCTCTCTGTAGACAGCAGGGATTGTTATTTAAATGTCATTCCTATATTTGACTTGGCAACCCTGCAGACCTTTCACTTTTTCATTGTCTGCACTGTGTTTGCATTTGTTTTTTTTTTCCCCGTGCAGGTGCGTGTAGATGATTCCAGACATCTAGGCTTGTTTCCAAGTGTGTCAGCCTCTATTATATGTACAGACATGCTTTCTGTTTCAAATATATCTGCTGCTGCATATTTACATGGAAACTGAAATATTGTTCATGAATGTTGAAAGCTTGGGAACCTCTAACACACCTCATCTCAGCCAAGAACTACATTAGTTCAGCCGGTAGGCAAAAAAATCACTTGAACTCAGATTAAAATGATACACTCTCTATCTCTGATCTCACTTCAGAGGCTGCACAGGTGCAAAATCAAGCCTGCTAAAGAAAAAACAATTCTACCGTGTGTGTTTTTCCTTGTCTTGTTTTATCGCTTTATCTCTAAAAACGCAGAAAAATCCATTTCCATAAACACTCTTTTCTTGGAAATTATTGTGGAAAGTCAAGTTTTCTCTGTCATCTTCCACCAACATCTTCAAACTTTAACGTCTGACCTTGTCTTCAGCCTCCTCTCTCGTAAGAACGACCTCTTCTCAACCCTGCCACGGCTCACTGCTTTTTCTGCTGATTTCAACAAGGATGCTTTTGAACTTGACAGCTCTTTGACTCTGTGTCCTCCGTTCCATCTGGTGTTCTCTATGTTTCTTCTACTCCTCCTCCTTGTTCTGCTGTTTTGTTGTGGTTGTCTAAACTCTCAATAATTTGTTACAAACGTCCCTCAAATCTCTTGCTTCACCTCCCCAAAAAAGAAAACATTCACATCATGATATGTTGTATTCGTCAGTTGTCCCTGGGTCTAATTATTCCTTGTTCTAATGTAGCGTCCAATTTTATGTCACCAGGAAGCAGCAGGAGGTGATGCATACAACATGTGCTTATATCAGATCCAAGATGGCAGATGTTAAACTGAGAGCAATGCCGTCAGAGGGCCTCATATGGGCCCGTGCAGCAACACGTGAGCTGGTTAAAAAACTGAGCTATGTGGAGATAGATACGCTGATTAGCGTCACTGCTGCAGCACCTTGTCTTTGACCCTCTGATATTGATTATCTCATGCATGTCCGGACTCATCCTGCCAGGTAATGTTTTGGCTAAATGATCTCGGAAATATCTGCAATCAGTCACACTACACAGATGTTCAAAACTCTCCCAAGCCCGGAGATCTGGAACTACAACTGCTATCGTCTTTGTGTGTGTACACACTCCTCTGCTCCTGTCCTGATTAAAATGTTTACTTGCTGCCTTATGGAGAGAATCGTCCTCTGGCAGTGTCTGTGTCTGTGGACAAACTGTACACTAAGACAGTATGTAAATCTGCAGTAAAAACAAAGTTTCCTGCTTTAAAGCAACACCTCTGAATCAAATGATGTCTTATGTGTTCCCAGCGACGTTTTCCAGCTCCTCCTGGGTGTGCCCAGGCTAGACGGGATATCCAATCCCTGATCACATTGTCACATTGATCATATTTTTTCCCTTTCATACTGTACCACACAGTACCATTATCATATCATATCATTAAAAAATGTTGGATCCTTTTAGGATGTTTTTTTTTGTGATTGACAGATGCTTACGGGGCAAAAAGACAACTAGGACAGAGACATAACAATGGAGACCGAACCTGACATTCAAATATGGTCAATTCTGCTTCCAAAACCAAAATGGAGACTACAAAACTGCTAAATTCTCGGCTTCCAAGACGTAGTTCACAAACCAGGTGTGCAACACTTTTTGCAACAGAGATCAAACCCAATGAAACATTTCTCTACAATCCTTCTCCTATACTCTCGGTTTCAAATCTGACTGGCCGTCTGACATTCAGAGAGCACTTGTCTCGTTCTGTCAGGCGAAGGGAGGAAGTTGTGTGAGGAATGTTGGCTTTGTTGGACAAAACAGGGAGCGCTGTGGACAGGGAAGTGGGTGGTTTGGTTTCTGGATGACCTCTCTGAACGCATGTTTCTCCCACTTGCTTTCCAATTGGTGCAGATTCAAGTAGCTAAAGTCAAGAGTTTATTGGTCGGGGTGCCAAGCCTGTCAAAATGAGACTTTCTTTCCAGCACCTGCTGAGATCCCAGATCTTTTATTTCTTTTTAATCACTTTAAGTTATAAGTCTGTTTTCACTTAAATGTTACTTATTGACAGAAGGAATACTTACACATCTCATCATTATTGATTACAAAAACCTAATTCACTTAAATGACAGCATAAATACAAGGGGGAAAATGGTAGCTTAGTGTTGTTGTGTTTTAATCATTCATTGGTCTAATTTCTTTATTTTTTTTTACGCATGTGGTTTAACTGCACAGCGGGAGTGCACAAAAAACTTTTGTTGCTTCAGTTCCTTTGGGTGTTTTCCATAGACTGTATAAAGAACAGAAAGTGCGAGTGTTTTTAGAGCTTCCCCTACTGACTGGCTGCAGTATCGGTCATAAGCCCCGCCTCCTCCATGTTAACAGATGGAACACGGGTCAAACTTTGAAATCCAAATAGACGTCAAATACATTTTTCTCACACATGGCTTCTGTCATCCCATTTAATTTCTATCCTGCTGATTTATGTCTTAGCGTTGAATTCTCTGAGATGTTTAGCTCTTTGCTTTGGGTCAGCAGAGTGAAGGAGAAACGGCGAGTGGAAAAGTAACAAACGTAACAAACACAAATACAAGAGTCATTCAACTTTCCATAATAGTCAAAGTCTGGTTTAAACTGACACGAGTCTGTTTAGTTGTGAGAGTCCGTACAGTCCGTATGTAATTTTTCCGGGAAGTTTAAAGCGTGTTTTTGTTAGCAGAAACTGCAGTTACAGCAGATCCCAACTGCGAAATTCTCCCCTTCTTGTTTTTGATTTGTCTGTGAGGGAGAAGTGACATGTAAGAGCGCGATATTGTTGCAAAAGCTGAACTGTTTTCAACTGAGAGTGCTGTGAGGACATGGATATGAAACAGCTTGCACAGAGGGTGTTTTTTACTGAACGCTGAAAATGCAGAGCTGCATCGTTCTTGTTTTAAAAATGGAAGTGTCCGGCTCAATGTCCTAAGTGGACACAGACCTTAAATATGTTTTTTTCTTTTAATCACCACCAAAGATTTGGACAATTCCTGAAAAATATTTCTCCGCAGTGTCATCGTGTGTGCTGCCTGTGAAATGAAGCAGGGTGTGTAAACAGCGGATAGGTCACAGGGTTAACAGGACAAACACTGAACGAGAGTAATAAGCATGCTGACAATCTAAATTGCATCCCAGCAAATAGGCTGGTGAGTGACAGCTGGTGAACTCTGTATCCCCTCACACCCGCTGGGCTGGGAGCCAATAAAAAAGCAGAAAGTGGGTCAGCGTGGTAGATTAAACTCTCACCAGGGATTGAAACATGCCAGAATATTATTTGTCCTTCTTTTATTGTTCAGTTTGTCAGATATGAACAGAATGGGGACCTAAGCCTCTCGGGGCCACTTACAATGATTATATTAATCAGATTTCAGGGTATTTGGGGATGAAATCCTCTCAGGGATTTATTGAGCTGATGAAAACTGGAAATTGTTCCTCTGTGGTGCTTAAAATGTTATATCGGATTATGTGATAACTGTTGTTCAAATACAATGAAATCCTGCGTACAGTACAGATGGGTCAAAGGTATAAAAGTCAAGTAATTGACAAGGATTTAAACCGATATCCCCAAACCAAACACACATTTGTCAAACAGACCTTTTTTTTTCATTGTGAGCTGAAGAACAATATTTATATATTGTGAATGAACAGATAACAAAGGAGGAGAGTTATTTAAAGAATAAATCCTTTTATAGTAGGAAAGTTACATTACTACTAGTAGTTTATTTTGGTAAATATGAACAATTCCCAACATAATCACACATGAAAGTGTCATAAAGATACAACTCAATGAAAAAGAAGGATTCAATTTAAGGAAAAACTAAAATACCGACTGAGAAGATGTCGACTCGAGCTTTATTCTGCGATGCCGTCAAATTTTTTCCATAAATTATACTGGAAAGAAACTACAAAAAATCCCTCATAATGTGTAATTACCCATCAATTTTCACTTTCTCTGTCTATCTCTGGCTTAGTCTACATCAACAAACAAAAGTTCTGTTTGGCTAACATTAGCATTAGCTAGTTAATGATGTGCGTTAAAGTAGCAAAAGTTGGCTAGCGTTAGTACACCTCACTGGCTTAATAGCAGGTTGGCTCTAGCTCTCTCAAGCATCAGCTCAATAGAGCCACAGAGCAGCTGAGATGGAAAGTTTAAGACAAATGTCGGTATTTTCTCAAACTCAGATTAAAAGACGACATCTGTGCTGGGTACAAACACAGAAGAACCCTCGGTTAGACAGAACAGTTGCCTTGCTGTTTTTCTGGCTGAACATAAATAACATTAAATAATGTTTATTTATTGGGGGGGAGCCTTGAAGGTGGTTTGTGCTCCAAAGTTGGGTGTGGTCAGTGGTTAGCTAAACGTCGGGGTTGGGGAGAGGGTGAGCTGGTGCTGAAGTGATAGCCTGATGTGGCTTCTCCTGCCGGTCTGCCCTCTACTCAACCATGCAAACATTTGCTGTGTGTCATTCAGTGACATTTGAACTTGAGCGTTATAAGTTCCAGACTTGCAGGAGTTGCTGTGTGAGACTCCCTAAATGTTGCGCTGGATCGCCCTCAGTGTTCTAATCAGCCTTCACATTTTCTGTCATTGTTCAAAAGATTCTGTCAAAAAAGAAAGGGTTAACATGACTCCTGTTTGAAAACAACCCTTGTAATCCTAGTTTAGGGTGAGTTTATAAAAAGGTTAAAATATCTTTGTGTGTCGATGGAGAGTTCATGTTGTCACATCATCGGGAGGTTCCGTCTCTTCCTCACACAGGAGGCAGCACAGGTTTCAGTCCAGATTCTCATCGTCTCACACCTAGACTCCTGCATGATGCTCCTGGCCTGTGTACCTCTTAAAAGGCTTTAAAAGCTTGTGAACATTTAACATCTTTAAGGACTGTTGAGCCGTGAACAAAGCACCCAAAACATAAAAATAACTTTAAATCCATGTGGACGATTTTCCAACATTACAGAGTTATTCAGCAGTATTCTTGTAAAACACGTTGTTCTTTATCATACGCCTACAGAGCAATAGACATGGCTCAGTATGGCCGTTACATTAAACTCTGACTGTGTTATGTAACCATGATGTCACTTACAATGTCGACTCCATTAGCCATCTGGGCGACCTTAAGGTCTTGGCTGAGGCGTTCTCCTGTGCTTTCTTATTTAATTTACGAAAACAATGTTGAACAGAATCGGCGCAGTATGGTGGGTTACGTCACTAATTATGCAACATATGGCACTTATACCCAAAGCCGCCTTTAGGCTGTGACAGCACGCCTGATTGGCCCGACTGTCAAATAAAATCTGGGCAGAGGATCATGGTGACATATTCAGGCAATGGAAAGTTTACAGGAACAGAGGGGTGAGGGGTTCAGACTGAGAACATGAGAAAATATGGAGGGAAGAGGCGGATTTGGATGGATTTTAGACCCTGGCTAATAAATCCCATAATGGGGTCGCTGTAAAGTTAAGAGAAGAACATGTTAGGTCAGATAAAATCCCTTCATATGGGAATATGAATGGACATAATAAAGAATAAACTCTAGACCTGCCCTTTCTTGTAAAGGGTCTAACGTTTGTTAGTGCTGTACAAATAAAGATTGATTGATTAAATAAATATGAAATCTCTTTTAACTTCTAGCAGCTGATTTTCTTTTAACATGCAAAAGGGTTGGGAATCACAGAGTAACTACATAAAACAGGTTGTGATTCAATATCTGATACATGGCTCACGATAACTGTAATGTCACAATACAGCGTTCCTGTGATTATTGATTTAATGTTAGGACGGCTGTCAATGTTAATGTCTAAATACACTTTCTTCATCTACAAACTTTGACTTTTTAACTTTTTTTTTTTTTACACAAATTATTCATAATATTATCCTTTCACCTTTCAATA
The DNA here is from genome assembly GCF_963930695.1 of Labrus bergylta. Taxonomy (NCBI): domain Eukaryota; kingdom Metazoa; phylum Chordata; class Actinopteri; order Labriformes; family Labridae; genus Labrus; species Labrus bergylta. Next base: position 9,775,396 of record NC_089207.1, read on the forward strand.
AACACAGAACTTCATTCACCATACAAACCATGATGAAGTCTCAGAAGAGAAAGGTGGACCAATCAGCAGAAAGCGACCAAGTGGGTCATTCTGGACTGAAGTGATAACATGATAAAAAACCTTTGTTTGATCATGAAGCCTGATTTTCCTCTACAGTTCAGTGCATCGGTGTCTTTGACGGTGAAAAAAACTGTTTTCTTCTGTTTATGGCCAATAAGCTTCCATTCACATTACCCCCATTCATGCCATAAGAACCACCCTGAGGAATCATGAAGTTGTGACGCAGTGAATCAAATTCCATGAGAAAACTGTTTAGAGCGCCATATTTTTTTGTTCAAAAAGCTAAAATTGTATCACATGTATCAAGACATCTATATATCGCTATATTCTGTCCATGGCTAATATGCATGCTGGGACTTTTCCTTACATAAAATAACCTTTTCTGTATTTTTTCAGCCTTTTCAATCTATCCAATCATTCTTTTTGGCACAGATTAGTCACATCCTTTTTGTCCGCATGGGAATCCCAAGATGTTCAAAGGCCACTGGGATGTTCAGGAATATCCCTCCCACTTATTCTTGGTCTGCCCTCTCATCCCTCCCAGCTGGATTTACCCAGAATACCTTCAGAAAAAGGAGTCCATGACAGATTCTAAAATGACTCTTGTTCCATTTCTTGTTATTCTTTGAGGTAAGAAACACAGCTCATCATCTGAGGTGATGTAGCACTTTTTAATTGAAGCTCTGAGGCAGAACTTCAGGAGCAGAAACTTCACCATGCCAACCATTCTGGGATTCCTCTATTAAAAAAGCTTTCCATTGCTGTCACTCTCATGTCCTTCTTCCTCTTTACGGTGGTCCTTAGGTGGTCTGCCATTCCTGGATGCTAAGGCAAATATCCTTTTGAAGCCTCCTGAAAATGTAGACATAAACAATTGGATTGTAATCACAATCCGTCCTCGCACAGAAATTGAGTATATACTATCATGCGAGTGTTTATGGTGACAGCTGATCTCATAGCCTCATCATTTACTTCAAAGCATCCTATTGGCCAAATCCTCCCTCTGTAAGCCGCATTTGCAAGGGCATTTGCAACCCTCCTCTATCCCAGTTCATCCTTTAATACTGTTCTGACTTTATCAATGCCATGCTGTTGTCATTGATGCCTGCTCTCTTTGAGGTTTTTGCTGCCTCTCTTCCTGCCTTAGGCTCTCCTTGTATGCACGGGAAGGTCAGGAATGTGTGCTGTTCCTGCCTAATGCTTTCCATGTAAGCACGTGGAAGAGCGGGGAGATCCCAGAACAGAGGATTACTGCCAAATATAAATCGTGCAATAAAGTATTTTATTTCTTGACAAAATGGTCCTGACTGCAATATCTTTCACAAATGAATGTCTAATGATTGTTCTTATGCTTCTAGCTAATGGTCGTTGTTCCAAAGAAGAAAAGAAAGTACATTTTTGCTTCCAACTCTGAGTCACTTCTTGGACAAGTACTTTTATTTTGGCCATATCAAAACTTTTGGAAACCCATGCTAGGGGGCTTTAAAAAGGCCTGAGTGTGGTCAACAGTGAAGCTTATGTAAGAGGGTTGGAGGTCGTGAAGATAATGGCCGCCCATGACTCGGTAATTAGAAGGAAAGCACACACGTCTGCTGCTGTTGGAGAGCAGGCCAAGCACTTCAAAAAATACCTGCCAAGACCTCTTTCTGGGGTCATGCTATGAATCACTTGATTCAAAAGATATAATAAATCTCAGCGGAGCATGTTGGGCAAATATTCCCAGAGGGGAATCCGTCAATCCGTTTAATTGTAAGACTTCACAAACATTTTAAAATGTTGGCTTATTGTTCCCCTATGTAGAAAGATATTTAATTTGAAGAATTCTGTTTGAGAGACAGGTCTGGATTTCCATTTTATTCCTGTAGTACTTTATGTATTCATATATGTTTGGTTTCATTTTGTCTTCATCATTGATAATATTTAGTAACGTTTCATTGTGCTTTCATCGTATGTTACAGAAGAGAATAGCAAATCGGTCCGTCAAGTTAAATGAGGTCATGTTTTAGTTTCTGTCCATCAGGTGTCATTGAGTGCATAGTTCTATAATTAGTTATATAACACTGTTTGTGTGTGTGTCCCTTTATACGGTTTAGTTGGTAATAATTCAGACTGATGGTTTGTGTGGAGGTAAATTACACACTGACTGAGCAGAGCAGTGACTGATTATCTCTCTCTATGGTGTGACTTTTTGGAATGTCCAATCATGAATATTTCTGAATATTTCAGCTATATTTCTGAAGGGAACAATTTACCTGGAGCGCTGTGTAGCAAGTAAAGCCTGCTCTAAATATAAAAACACAAAAATGTCACACATGTCATGGACGCAGCCACCCTATAAAAAAATGTATCTAAAAAAGATACAAACAATACAAACACACCAAAAAGTTCAGTTCAGTTATAATAAATGTTGTGCAGAAAGCTATAGGCCCCAAACTGTTACTTGTCAGCTTTTAGCCTCTTAACCTTGTAACCTTATTAGTTAAATAGGTGAGTTATAAAAACAACGTAGCACCTGTACAGCAGTCATGAATAGAAGAAATCCTATGGGGACAAAAAATAAATCGCTTATTAAGGTTAAGAAGGTTATCAAACGGCACAGACTAGCTCCATGGTTCAACTCAGAAACCGTACTCGAAAACAAGAATATGGCGCTCGACCAAAACGGTAGAATCTCGTTTATTTTGGCAGGATAGTCATAATAAATATATGAAGGCTCTACGTCACGCTCGAGCTGCCTACTACTCCTCTAATCTAGGAAAACAAAAGCGATCCTAGATACCTGTAGCCAGGCTGACAGAGAGTCATAGCTCCATTGAGCCTTGTATTCCTTTAGCCCTCAGCAGTAATGATTTCATGAGTGAACTATAAATAGGAACAAAAGGGAACACTTTATTCTTTGTACATGACTCACCTACGTGTTAATCATCACAGAGGGACATGGGGTGCATGTGTTGATGGGTGGGAGGACTTTGTGCTTTTGAAGCCTTGATGTTGAGCTGAGGTGGTCTCAGTGGGTTCTTGATGCCTTTACCTTTCAAAGGTCATGGCATCATCCCAAACCTCATCTACCGTCTACCTCTCGTGTCTGTCCATGTTTCACCTGAGATTGAGCGCATCCTTGATCTTATTCTTCACCGGTCCACTTCAGTCAAGTCCTTACTTTCTCCACCATCAAGGGAGGGTGAAGTAAAAAGGTCAGAGATTACAAATGTTGTAAGAACTTCAGAGATAGAGCAGTATGAAATCAGGTTTAAGGGAACTTTGCCATGCTGTCAGGGCTAAAAGAATCACTTTAGCAGCTGCCTCTTGGGGTCAAGATCTGCTTTTAAGGGATCCTTCAGATGGAAGTTCCTTGTTTCAAGGGATTTCCTGAGAGATGGTTTCGGGTTCCCCCTGTTACTGAGAGTGGAAAAAAGAGTCTTCAAAGCCTTATTGGTTCATTTTATGGGGGAAGTGGATAAGAGCGTTGGTGGTGATAACAAAGGGCTGGATGAAAGTTCGGCCTAATCTGTTTCTTTTAATGCCAGCAAAGGTCAGACTTCTGCGGCCTCCCACCCACCTTCACCTACACACATGAAAGAGACCCCGATACAAAAGCTTGCACAGCGGCATGTGCGAAAACAGCAGGGGAAAGTATTCTGAAGTTCCCCATTCACATGAAGAGTGAATGATTGGGTACTCTTCTGAGCACGTCTGCACAATTACTTTAATTTTCATTTTTGTTGATATTATGTGTTTCATTGATTCTGTGCTTCAGAATTGTTTGTATTATTCGTGCTACAAAAGTGGGTGAGTTTTCGGGGCTGTGCAGAGTTTTGTTCAAAAGCGAGCTGAAGGCAGGAATTCAATAGAGTCCGCATCCTTTGTAGAAGAGAGAAGTCCCTCCAAGGTTGGAAGAAGATGTGCATTGAGAAAAAGGCACGACTCTGAGAGGAACAAGCAACAACCTTTTGTTTTTTAAAGTAGCAACCAAACCTATAGGTACAAGAAAAACATGGGATTTCTCTCAATAGGCTTGTTTTTCACAGCCAAAGCTCTGAAGCAGCCTCTTCCATTCACTTATGATTGACAGGCGTCATTGCGTGCCCCATTGAAATGCTGATCAATCATGTTACCAACTTTCAACCAATGACTAACTTAGCATCTCTGAAGTTAAGAAAAATCTATTTTACGAAATAGTTTGTTTCTTTAGTAAAAATTAAAGTGGCATTATAAATCAGTTTATTTCACTGATTTATTTTTTATTTGAGGCTGTACAATCTCACATATCAAGACTCAGCTTTCAGCTACATTATGCTCCATGCATGACTGCATGAGACACTAACTACACTGCTCTGGAGGATGTGCAGTATTTATTCAGCGGATGTTTTGCAGACTTTTAAATGTTTCTCTAATTTGAATTTGCATTAATTGCATGTGGCCTCTGCTTTCTGGACTACCTCTAAATGAAGCGATACATTAGTTCAGGCAGAACAGTGAAGTCATGAAACCTGTCAGCTAATCAGCATGTTGGTTTTAAAATGATCCAGTCACATTCAGACATGTCACTTTTGAAGTTATGCACTGATGTCACTTTTTTACATTACACCAACACCCTCAAACCCACAGAGTAATGACACATCTATGATTGCACATTTTTTGCTAATCAAGCTGCCTTTTATGTTTTCTGTCAGCGTAAATACAGCATGACATTCAAACACAATTATGTATTCTGTGTAAAAAACACACACATGTACATGTACATACATGTATGCAAGACAAGTTGTGTTACAACTATTTTTCTTTCATTATGGAATACAATACTTGGAAATAAGTATTGGCTAAATGTGCAACGAATCACAAATATTTAGTTTGGCTCACAAATATTTGTCAATGATCGGACTGGCCAAAAAGAAGAAGATACTTTTTCAAGGAAGCAAGTAGGCCTACATGAATCTTAATAGTGTATCACATCCTCAGTTTTGGGGCTGCAGCATGGTGCAGTGTTTAGCGCTGTTGCCTCACATTAAGGAGGTCCCTGGTTTGTGCATGTGCGGGTTCTCTCAGGGTACTCCAGCTTCCTCTCACAGTCCAGAGACATGCTCATTAGGTCAATTGGTGACGCTAAATCACCCGTAGGTGTGAATGTGATTGTGGCTGATTGTCTGTCTCTCTATGTCAGACCTGTGATTGACTGGATAACAGTCCAGGGTGTACCTGGCCTCTCGCTCAATGATCAGCTCCAGCCTCCCCACGACCCCAAATGGGAAAAGCGGTATAGAAAATGGATGGATCCTCAGTTTTATTTACTATACACATTGCAACACACTTCCCACAATCGTCACACTCTTCTTCTAACACTGCAGCTTGGTACTGCTACTGCTATGGGTGCTATTCAATTTTCAGGGGGGCAAATTATGATATCGAAATGGTGCACTGAGTGGCATACTTGACGATACTTTACCACTTATAGACAGTATTGGAAGCATTTTGAATATTGATGTCAATACTGAACAACTTACTTTAAACATGGACTCATTTGCATACGTTGGTGGAGTCACACTCACCCACGTAGTCTGTCTTCTTCACTGTCTCTCTCACAGGTATCTCCATCTCTGTTTTGTTGCATAATTGTCAGTCCTCTGTGCTCCAACACGTAAATCTTTTCTCCTGTTATGTAACTGAACTTTGTTGGAGGTCTTACATTCTCCTGAGCTGCGCCTGCAATTTGTGGTAGTCAGATGTAAAGCTGTCAAACAAAAAAACTGAAATGTTTTTCTTTAAATGGCTGTGTACCTTTACAGGGTCCCGTAAACCACCACACATCATATTTTGGGGGTTGTAGCTTGGGAGAGATGATGCCGTAACAGGCTTGGTTCTTTTACAACAGCTACTTCCATCACATGGGATAGGACTGTAAAATAATATGAAAGTTGGCATGGAGTTACTCCTCTGTCAGGCCCATTATTTTCTGATATTTTTCACAAATAGAAACTTAATCAACATCAGATGGAGGATCCTGTGGGGCTTTAAAAGGGGGTTTACTCATGCCTGCTTTTCACTGCAACATTGAGCTGCAGGAAGTGTGTCAGAAAAACAATATGTGGGAATATCACCAGGGTTCCTCTGCAGGGAGTTGAATGCTTTGCAGAGTGGGTCAGCAGTATAACCCAGGGAAAAAAAATACAGCTAATTGCTGTTTTGACTGAAATTCGCAAATGGGAGAGCTCTTATCAGGCTTGACCTCATTGTGCAGAGAGCTACGAGATGGTGGAGGAATCTCAGTGAGGAGCCAAGCTTCCCTGAGTTTCTTTTATCATCCTGAAAACAAAAGAAAACATTCATGTTGCTAAGAGGGAAACTGAAGGTGTGAACTGCACCTGTAAAGTCAGCAGGATCTGTAAGGGGGCTCCTAAAAGTTTGAAAGTGGTTATTTTATGGAGGAAGATAGCTTTCTAAATGATGCAACATCAAGGGGCTAAAAACTGCACTTCCTCAAGTGGCCAATGCTGCTTCAGTAACTAAATCCCAATGGGGATATATAAGTCTGATTTTACTCCAGGTGTAAACATCTTTACAACCATTTGGTCCTTCAAGATTGTTGCTGAGGACTGCTAAGAGGCTGAATTTTAACCAACCAACCGTAGCAAATTAATTCACTAAATATCACTAATCTGCCTTGTTTGTGTTGTTGGTGTTATTTGGGGGGTATTAAATCATTGGACAAGTAATATACCTTCAGAAGTGGTTAAGTGGTTATTTGTATGAACAGATTGTCCTAAAATGATGTGTTGTTACATCCTTTCCTGCTTGTTGTGCAGTCTTAGCCAGCAGTTAGCAATAAAGGACTTTGAGGCAGCTGTTGGTTATAGGAGAGTGGGTCATTTCTCAATCTGAAGTTTGGTGTATCATCAGTGTATTAATGTGTGTTTAGGTGAGTGTGACATGTTGTGTAAAAACACTTTGAGGAAAAGCATCACACAGTCTTTTTTTTAACCACTTTACCATTTACTTCTGGCTATGTCTTTCTTTCCTGTGTGTTGCCTGTGTGTTACAGTCCAACTAGCAACTTGAGAAGCAAGAATGGAGGGATATGCTAGCTGCACTTGCATACATAAGTCTGACACAATTTAAAGCTGAATCATTGTCTGCAGGATTTAATTACAGTGGATTTCCTTCTGCCCCTTTTGCACTCCACAATAGCCATTATTGTTGTGTAACTTGACTGGTTGCCTGCTAAATGAATTGTAGAATTGTAGAACTTGACTTGTTGATTGTTTTGCTTTAGTCCGTTTCATGTGTGAGATAACGTTGACATGTGCAAATCTTGCAGTTTCTAATCCTACAGTAAGCAAAACTACTGATCTTTGAAAATTGATTAAGGGTTGATGAGGGGTCGTTGATTATGTCGGACTGCCACTTCCAACAATGAGAATACGAGTGTGGGTGAGGTGAACAACCATCAAGAGGACTGTTTGAAAAAGCTGCACTAATATAATAAGTTAGCACAGTGAGCTAGTAGTAAGCTTCCTCTTAATGTGACGTGTGCATTGAGCTGGAGTAAGCTAGTTTATTGGATCTAAAGTGAACGTTCCAGCCCCCCCAATCACTTCATTACACGCTATTGCTGTGCAACATTTGAACCCAGGAGGACCTTCTTGTTGTGAGGCTGCAGAGGTTACACTGAAATCTGGAGGTGACCCAGTTCCACGAAGGAAGCTAAGAGCCCTGCAGAAAATCCTCCCGTAGCATAACCTGTCTTCTTATCTGTGTGATTGACAAATGTTTGTCAGAAATTACAGTTTTTAGAGCCTAAAAGAGACTGCCCCAGATGTTTCTGCCAGAGGTGAATGTAGATCATCCAGAAGTTGAAGGTTCAGCTTCTGACCTACAAAACTCCACACAAATGAGCAGAGACATGAGATCATCCATATCTTACAGTTTATCAAAAGCACCTGGTCTTCATGTAGAGTGCTGTGCAGTTTTCTTGCGTTAGAGTTACCCCTGCGAGAAATGAGCCCCTCACCCTGGTGTGATTTGCTCTGCTTCTGCTCGACCAGCACAGAATATGAAACCATAGCTGTATGTGATCCCACAGCCACCGCAGTTCTACATTTTCAAAACGGATCAGTATGTGAAGATGAGCAGTCCAAACACAAAGCTCAAAGATCTGGAAAAGCTTTGCATACCTGCCTTTTGGATGATTTAAATGTCATCACATACCATTTGATTTTCATTCAGACATGCTTTTGATTTGTAGCATATTTCTCCTTGAGACATACATTACATATAAAGTGCTTTCTACAAACACACATAGGAGAAGATCGATTCAGGACGTTTAAAATCCTTAATCTACCTCGGAAGTGTGACTGGCAAAGATAGAGGGACAGATGCAGGACTGGGAACTGGGAAGAGCTTTTGTTACACTAAAGCCCGTCTTGAATCCTAAAGTATAATGCCAAACACCAAATTCACATGCGCATTCACATCAGTGTAGAATCATGGATGCTCTAATGTTCAGAGATAACAATGGAGAAGTACAAAAATCCTCCACCAACAAAACCAAAGACACACCAGCCAAACACCACAAGAAATTAAGATCTGCAAAGATCACAAACCAAGAGAAATAAACTCCCAGATGAGGAAAAGGAAGTACGGCTGGATCGGAAACTCAAGACCCATGTAACCAGACTGGCTCTGACATGGAACCCACAAGAGACGTGAAAACAAAGAAGGCCCACAAACAGCTGGAAGACAGAGAGACCAAGAAACTTAAGAACACTGCGATGGAGCTCAAGAAGGCAACGCAGGATTCAGATGATGGGGATTGTGCAAGTATTAAACTGTAAAGATTTATTTCCTGAATCATGACTTCAGATATTTCTGATTAAACCTGTGATGGGAAATTCAAAGGCCTTGGTCAAAAGCAGTGCTCAGGAAGTTAACTGGCACCTCTCCAGCTGCCAGACCAATTTCCAGATTTGGTCCACACCACAACTTGAATGGGCCAGCCTACTGTTCCCAACCCAAGTCCCTGCAGGCTGAGCTACTGCCATCCCTACATTTTGCCGACTTGAAAAGTTGAACCTAACCCCTGAGTATATGAGCAACTGCTACACAACTGTATTGAATATGTGATTCTGATTTTTATGCAGAGCAATGGTCTAATAATCGTGACAGATCATTGTTGTGAAGTAGAACAGACTTACTAAGAAAAGCAGAAGGTTGCTAGGGACAGGGCTCTTATCACAGACTCTGGAGAACTAGGAAAGCGGTTAAAAGATCCCAAAACTGTCTGCTATGACAGAGAAATTGTCAAAATTGGACCATGAATTAAAAAAAAAAAAGTTGAGCCCGCTTTGGGATCTCTCTGAGGCAGAAAAACTCAATCAGGTGCTGCACTGATTCATGTGGACCTGTTTACCTTATTTCACTTCAGTTTAATGTGAGTAATACTTAGCTCATTTAATGACGGCTACAGAGTTAACAGTAGGTATGGACACTAGGGAAGTAGCCTTGTAATAAACCCTTCAGGGTGAGAAAAGATGCCTCCACTTTGAGTGGGGGTCCTGTTCATCCTGTCGGTGTTCCATCCCCTCCCTCTTCATTATCCCATTGACTCATAGCATCATAAATCCATCCATAGGGAACACATAACTAAATAGATCAACACCAAACCCCTGCCAAAACTTCTTGAACATTTTCCCGCAGGCTGACTAGCCTGCAGGTAAACCACCAGCCAGGTATGCGGAGACATAAATACCAACACACAGGACACACAGAGTTCAATCCAGCATTATCAGAAAAAAAAGGAATATTTCTAAAGATGCCCCTGGCATTTCTGGTCCAGTTCACTCCTTTCAAAGGATCTCTGCTGTTATCTTCTGACGGCTGCATCACTCATGTTTGACAGCTGGCTGTAACTTTCCGCAAACTTTTTGACTTCCGTCACGCATCACCTCTTAGATCAGAGAAACATACATCATTGTTGTTGATGCATTCATGTCAGTGCCTTGCTCAATGGCAACTCAACAGTGATCAGGAAGTGAACTGGCACCTCTTCAGTTACCAGAGCAATTGCCAGACTTGGTCCGGACCAGTACTTGAACCAGCGACCCTTCAGTTTTAAAACTCAAGTACCTACAGAGGGAGCTACTGGAGCCTTACTGATCTACTAAGCCCCAGCTGCTACATAAACAACTTAATAATCAAAGATCAACTCAGAAACATATTGAACTAAACATAACAACACACAATCCTTCACTGAGAGACACGGCGATCCCAACTCCAAACGCCTCTCTCCTCCTGAAGTCAGCACTGGACTTTTAAGCACCAAGTTGAGTAATCTGTACCTTCACCTGGGCTGTGTCCGAAATCACTCCCTATTCACTACAGAGCATTATATAGTGAACACACCATTCTGCAGTGGTGTCCGAATTCTTAGTGAGCATGATCATACCATGGTCCAGTCATTGTATCCCACAATGCATTGTGAAAAGTAGTGTACAGCCGATGGTCACTATCCAAGCAATATATACCATCATGCATTGCGGTTCAAAGTTTTTTATTGGCAGAGAGAGCCGTTTGACTCGACTGCTCCCATACAAACATGAGGAGGGGCCAGCGTGAACACAGAAACACTATAAAGGTCATATTTGGAGCATTTCCACAGAAATGTACAAGCTGTCTTCATAGAGAGTAAAAGATTATCAGCGGATTAATTGACAGACACAAGAACAGAGTTTGTAGGCATAAATAAAATGTTGTTATTGATCCTGAACTGGAGTTAAGCTGCACGTTTTAGTTGCGCAACAACAATGACGTCACTCTCAGCGGACGGCGAGTGAGCTGAGTGAGTGCACTATATAGTCCACTAAATATAACTCATTATATAGTGAGTAGGGAGTGGGGAATGATTGTGTGATTTGGGACAGAGCCCTGGACAGAGCTGGAGACAACGGAAGGAGAGAAGGGACAAACAGCACAGGGAAACATACAGCCGTAACAGTAGTTATAAAGGTTGATGCAAGGAGAAGATCCTGACAGGTTTCCGCCATATTAGCTAAATTAATCCATTCTTAAGCAACAACAGAGCAGATGTTTGATTGGAGACAGTAAAGAGAAACATTACAGCACTGCTTTACGTCACTCGCAGGTCTATGTAACCTCAGGGAACCAGGAGGGGTTTGGGTTTCTTTGAGATTTCTAGGAAGAGAGAGATATTTAACATCTCTGTAAAAACACCGTCATGAAAAGTTATAGGAATATAAAAGCTGCTCTGACACGCATGTTGTCGTTATCTGATGAATATGTCCATGGAGCCCAAACACCAAAAGACGGTCTTTTAAGGAAACTTATGAAGATCAGGTTTAACATTTTATTGGAGAAATTCTGATTATGTAACAAAGTTGTGCTTGGTTTACATCACCTAAAGTGCCAAAGCAACCTGAGGAGCAGCAGACCGGCAGAGCCACATCACCAGTAAACATTTAAATCTTACATGGTGGACTGCTGGAAAATATGTTCAGAGTAAGTGTACAAATCTGAGTCTTTTGAGGATTTAGTCTATAATTTAGCCTGTTTTGACGTCCCAGAATTTACATAAGGGCCGACCTGACTGCTGATGTTCTGGTTCTTGTTGTATTGTGTGTTAATGTCTTTCAGAAGGAGATTATAAATTAAAGTTAGAAAAACAATTTCAAAGCCGCAGTTGATTCTTGTGTTTGTACATTTTGCTCTCCATTTTTCCAGGCGGTAAATTTCCATATCAGATTTGCGCTCATAAATCAAAAGTCTTAAACAAACTTTCCTGGTTGCTTCAGACCGCAGTCAGTGGGGAACCAAGAAGTCATACATAAATTATCTCGTAAACTTTGAGACTTGCGTAATCTTACGACTCCTTCAGCCTTCCCAACAGCATGTACATCCATCCACTGTTCGAACACAGAAACTTTTGGTCTCATTTGAAATATTTCTCACAATTTACAGAACAAAACAAAGATTGAAATCTTAAAAAACCTGTATGACGCCACTTTTAAAAACTTAAAGCATTTGATAGTGAAAGTTATCCCCCAGTCTGCAGCCCTCTTTGACTTCAAGGAGGATATTATTATATAGTGTTAAGCTGTCCAGGCTGTACATTTACTGTTCCAGGTCTCTAGCTTGGACTTGCCTGCTGTTTTTAATTTGCCAACTTTATAACCCAGTAGACTCAATCTAGAAACTCCATGGCATGTCATGCTACAAGGAGTTAAATGGTCAGCTGTATGGCCCTCCTCAGGCACACTCAGTTCATGTGTTAAGACTAATTTAAATAACGTATGGAAACTTCCGGCAGGCAGATGTTTGTAATTTTAGAGAAGAAATCTCTGGAAATAGTTTTGAAGTAATTCTTGATTTTTTTAATTTTATATGTATTGAGGTATCCCTTGTTTCTGTTTTCCATTCGTGTTCTTATATCTGAGATTCAAAAGGCAGGGGTGTGTCCAGACTTTTTTATGACTGGGGCCAAACTGGGGGTCTGACTTTACAATGATGACATGAAGTTTGTGTGCACAATGAATGCATAACATTTCTGTACATTTTCTGTCTACTCTGCACAAATCATATCTACTAATATTTAAGTATTAAACAGATATAATATTCCTGATTTATTCACTATTCACTTAGATCAAGGAAACATGCATCAGTGTTGTTGATGTATTCACATCGGTGCCTTGCTTAATGGCACCTCAACAGTGATCAGGAAGTGAACTGGCACCTCTCCAGCTACCAGAGCAATTTCCAGACTTGGTGAGCACGTGTACTTAAACCAGTGACCCTCCAGTTCTAAACCCAAGTCTCTACAGACTGCCGCCACTTTAAGGACTCAAAAAGGAAATTGTTTGTTCAAAGTCACAACTTAAAGCACAAACAAAATTAAACAATGGATTGGACAATGAAATGCACAAAGGCTATGAGATGCCTGTTGCAAAAAATGGTTGCATCCAAAGCATAATTTTAGTCCAGCTTCTGATAAGGCAAATAACCAATCGTAGTTGAGGATTTGGGGCTCAAATTTCAAGTGGGGGGACCAAGGGGAAACCATACTTTTTAAATATAGTTGTAAGAAATGTTTAAAAGTCTACATGTAACAAATGTTGGTTTGATGAATACATTTTGGTGTTGACTGTGAAGAATAAATTTTTTGTAAATAATTGTGTTCAGACAAATAGAGAATTCAGAGTAACTCAGACATACTGTTCCTGGCCGATATATTTTTTGTCATTTAACACTTTCAGGATTTGGAAGAAAAATTCTGCCTCTATTTTATTATATTACTTTATTAATCGTTCTTTAGAGCCAAACTCCAACTATGTGTTCGATTCTTATTGGTGGTTCATGCAGTCTATGGGTCATACCAGGTTTTGAATTAAAGATTTTAGCATAATAATTCTTCCCGATGAGAAATAAAGTTGCATTAGCTGTTATACTCAACCAGCATTGACTCATCTCCGCAGAAATATGTGAATAGACATACAAAACAACAAATTCAGCGTGATTTGAACTTTACTTTCACATGAGCAACATTTATTAAAATCAATGAGAGTTTTGTTTCTCGTGAGCATTGGACATCAGATGTACACAATATACAGATGTTGCGTTTCGTAGCAAATATACTTTCTATAGAGACAGCAGCAGCAGAATTGGCATGTACAAAAATACACATTTGATTTTGTCACACAACATACCAAAGTAACGATAATATATTTATATATAATTAGATATTTCTGTATCATAAATATGCAGAGCTATACAAGTTGAACACAGATTCATTATCTGTACTCGAGATAACATTTATAATATTTATAATACAGGACAAAGTACTTTAGAGACATTTTAAATGGGAACACTTAACACCACTAAGGTCTTATTCCAGCGTGTTTAATCAATGTTCATTTCATAATAACACTGTGTTAATACTTGTGAAAAGTTATATTTAGCTTACAATACATTATCTTTATAGATTTAACTTCTACTTTTAAGTAAATTCTTGCATGCTGAAATAAGATCATTTAGTGTTAAGTGTCACCTAGAGTTCAGCGTTGCTTTAGCAGCAGCACTGAAACTAAAATCAGAATTCACCTCATTCATACAGCAGCCATTTTTCTCTGACATCACACTCAGGGTGGGAAGCTAAAAAGAGTTTATATTGTTGTGCTCCAGGTTGTAAATCATATAAACTTAACAAATATGATAATTCAATCATATATTTAAAGCCTACTACTTTATTTGACTGGCTGCTTCGGCCAGTGACATGGACGAGCGCCGCGACTCCGGGCCTTGAGCTGCAAAGTAAAAAAAAAAATATATAATAATAATTTATGCATGCCCAAAAAACCACTAGAAAAACGCCTCGTTCAGCAGAAGAGCACAAGGCAAGCGTGCTGTACCATAAGAGCGACACGTCTCTGTGTTATAAGGCCGTAAGACAATATGGGGGGAAAGGGTAAAATAACTACCGAACACTGATGTTAGCTAGCTAAAGTTAAAAAGCATTATTAGCATTAATCACATATTGATATTGTTAATGTAAGCAAAATAACAGCAATGTAAGAGACATAATAGTTGAGTGCTTTCATTAGACAACAGCTAACATTAGCATTACGCCACTAACTAGCTAACATAGTGTTAATGTTAGCTAGCTAACAGCAATGTTATGATCAGAATTTCTTGAATGATATTGTTAGCTGTCGTGTCGGTAGGCTACCTTGTGGATTCACATTTGTTTATCAAATATTTTCATTTAACCCTTTGCCTCTCGAGTTCTTTTTTTTTTTTTGACATAAAGTGATTAATCAATAATGATTTGTCATGTTCCCTACATTTTCATGATTTGCAACCTGGAACACAAAGAGGTACAACCTTTTTTTTACGACAGCATTTGAGCTTCTGACCCTGAGCAAATTGTTAGAGCAAAACGCTGAGTGAATATGGTGAAATGAGGAGTGAGGACATAAAACAGTTTTTCAATAGTTCATACAACTCAGCTGAACTCACCAACACACAACAGGCTGTGTCCTTGTCTTTCTTTAAAGACTGAATTAGTTTCTCTGTGAGACTAATGAAGTGCTATAAAAGCAAGAATAAAGGAGATTTCTCCCTCAATGGCACAAGTTTTCTCACATTCCTGCTTAGGACACGCTGTCAAAGATCACATCATACTTTTGATTTTCTTCCACACAAACATACATGGACAGTTTCCTCCCCCCCTCCCCCGGTCACAGAGATTTAAACCAGAGCTACACAACAACACTGTGTGCTGTGTGTCTAGAAATGCTGCTCATGTGAATAAATACCAGCCCTGATGTATCACCATATCAGACATACAAACACTTCACTCGCTCTGGACAAAAAAACCTGTTTCACTTTACAGACAACATTTTTCACAAAAGATATAAATGCCGTTAAAATAGTCCAAGATGTTACAAGTATGTACAGCGGTGGCATCCGTTCTAACACTTTTCGCCTTTGGCACTCCAGAGAAAGTGTGTTCATTGTATTCAAATGAAGTCATAGAATTATCGTGACCATATTGTTGTCGTTAAAGCTACAGACAGCAGCGATAATAAGCACCTAGCGCCAACATTTGTATCCAATGATGAGATTGTGACCTTGATGCTTTATTGTTTGCGGAGAAAGAACTGGGATATGTACAGAAAAGTCTTAATTTTCATCCTGAATTAATCGAATTTCAAATAAGTTTCATGTTTTGCTGATAAAAACTGACGGCAATAAGTCTCTTGGCCATGAACTACGACAGAATTAATTTAATTTATTTCGCCTTAGATAGAAGAAAAAGGAGCTGCTTTGTCCGTTCTTTTTCATTTTGAAAGAGCTCCTTCTTCCTTTTTTAATCACTGAAAAAGCAATAACACTTTCTTAAGGCATAACAAATTCAAATATTTTCAGAACAGATTTTTTTAGAAAAAGAGCAGTAACGCTGGACTGTTCAGCTTTAAAGGACGGTTTAGCAATCCAGCTGTCAAATTTAAACTTTCAGTCATTTCTGTATGATTTTAACGACTCAGGTATGAATAAAGAACTTTTTATGAATCTTAACTGCAGAGCAACTAAACATCATCTATGTCAAATACCAGGAACCTTTGTTGTATATTTTGTATAATTACTATCCTCACTTGTACCTTTGAAAGTCTTAACCTTGGATGTACCATATGTATGAACTGCAACACTTTCTCTGTTTTGGGCTGACTACGGGGAAAGGTGTATTTGGCGGAGTGTTATCACATCAACAATAAAGACAATTTTTACACATTTCAGAATTAAAAGTCTCACAGATTGTCTGTACAAAGTTCTTATTTACACGTATGACTCTTCTGCAAAAAAAAGCTGTTCAAATTCATCCACTCGAGGGTCGCTGCACCTCCTGCTCTGCCAGTCCCTCTTCCCCTGCACAATGGCCAGCGCCACCTCCTGACTCCTCCTCAAGCAGGCGTCTGTGTCCTCCTGACCCTGGGAGGAAAAGTAGTCCTGCACAGCCCGTGTAGCAGATGGAGACAGGCAATAGCGTGACTCTGCATGGTTGGGCTCACTCTCTGACATCACCAGGCCACCATTTTGGGTCTGACTTTTAGAAGTACGAGGCCTGTCCAGGGTGAGGCTGGAAGAAGGGTGACAGTTCACTGTGACCTTAGCGGGTTCGGATGCTCTGCGAGGGAGGGGAAGTGTCCTCCTCCCTTTTTGACCCTCCTGGGTCTGAGTCAGAGAATGGGACATTTGCCTCTGGAGGACCAGGGTGGTGTCGCTCTGTCCATAGAAAACACCCTGTGGGGGCTGCAGGGACTTGTTACTAGCCAGCCTCTGTGTGACCTCACTTCCTGTTTGTGGTGTTGAGGTGTTAGAAGAGGTGGTATTTGGCGGTCTTACGGTGGGGGTCTGGTCGTGGAGCTGCCTCAGCTCTCTGACCGTCAAAGGTTTCTCCGTCCCCCTGTAGAAAGGTGAGCGAGTGCGCTGCAGTTGCAGCATAGCCTGCTGATAGGATGGAGGGCTGCTGGATCTGCGTTGGTTTGTCGTCATGGCGACCTGTGCACTTGTGGAGATGCCGTTACATGTTGGGTGAGTTTTACCATTAAGGGCAGGCAATTCCTCCTCTGTGTGTCCATTTTCAGGCTGCTTAAGAGACAGGCGACGATCCTTTTTCAGCCATGTGTTTGGATGGAGCCCGTGAGAGTTCTGGGGCTGTTGACTGATCCGAGGGGGCGGGTTGGGCGGCGCCAAAAGAGACGGTACTTCTCTCTGAGGAGGCGAGGCCCTGAGTGACACCTGGGGTCGTCCAGGAAAGAGAGGAGAGAGTGGAGCAGGCTCAATCAATGGAATCACCCCATTGGTGGTGTAGTCTGTAGAGTACTGAGAGAAGGCGGAGTCCAAAGAGCTGAGGGAGGAGCCTGTCGGTGAGGTTGCTGGGGAGGAGAGACTGGAACAGCTGGCATCCAAGCGTAACGGAGGTGGCGGGGCATTCTTCGACTTCCTCCGTCCGCCATTCAGAACTTTGACTCCTCCATTCTCGCGTCTCAGTTCTTCCTCCTCCTTCAGCTGCAGCCCACTGAGTCCCTGCTCCATAAACACCTCGTCAGCCTCCCCGTCCATTGCAGCATCATAGCTCGCCTTCCTCAGAGGAAGGTGGTTGGCATCAACGTGGACAATCGCTGCACCTGACAGTGCTGTATGTGCAACAGCTAAGGCAGGCTCTGAACTCCTCCTCAGCCTCCTGGGACACTGTGATTGGCCGTTGACTTGGCGTGTGCGGGGCTGTCGGACTGCTGGGCTAAACCTCCGAGGTCTGGACAGCGGGGGGAGCTGCAGCAGCAGGTCGGAGTCGGGGTCGGGGTCAGGGTCACAGTCGCTGAGGGTGATCACGGAGTCACGGCTGCGGCTGTCCGGCTTGTCTTTGTCCCGGAGGGGGAGCTGCTCCTGGTAGGGGGACTCAGGGTCGTCGTTCAGCTCGTTCTCCAGACTGTCGTAGGACGAGTCGTTCATCTGGAAGGACGACACATCTGGAAGAAAAAAGATTGAGTGTTAGGGTTTACTTTACCTGCCAATCCTCAACATTAATGGACTGAAACTCAAAATGGGGTTCACATTCCAGTTAGTAATGTCACTGCTAATGTGTCACCTAAAGTCTATGACGACAAAAGAGTTAACATGAAAGTAGTTGTCAAATAAAATACATTTCTCCAGTCCTGCTGGAGTGTAATTCCCCCCCCCCCCATAACAACCTTTGAAATGAGCGTGAAAGTTCAGGCAAAACAAACCTCAACAACTTAACCAGATATAAAATGCAGTAAAAAGTATCACTGCATGCTTCTTATTCTTTTACTCTCCCCTTGAATAAACCTCTCTACAGATCTTATTAAGCGAAGAGCAGAAGTCTGAGAGAAACCAATATCGTTACCGCAGAGCTAAATGAACAACGCCACAGTTCTCTGCTGCAGAAGAAGGAAAACAGGAGGCAAAGTGTCGTCCTGCTGTGCGCTCTTTAAACCCCTGGTGGTTGTTTATAGAGCGAGGCACAAATTAAGCATAATTTATGAATGAGGAGATTCAACGCCGTGACCCCGGTAATCGCTGAAACTACTTCGGGTGGACCTCCTGACCCCAATCAACAGGTCTGAGAGAGCCTAAACCATTATACTACACCCACGCTGAGCTACACACTGAAGCAGTGTCTGTTAACAACCTCTTTCAGAAAACGAGACGGTAAAGAGCTGCTGTTAGGTGACACAGTGTGACCGTGATCCTGACCATTTTCTAAGAAATCATCCCGAAAACGTCCACAAGTTTCTGCTTCTTATTTACTTCTTCTTATCCTTTTTTCATAGCTTAACGGATAACAAATAGCATTTGAAGGTCACAGCGAGGTAAACTGTGCGGACATCTTTGTGGTACAGACAAGGAAGAAGCTTGGATTAAGAAGTTCTGCTTTTTTCTTTTTCAAGTATGATCTGACATTCTCAATGTTTTTCTCATGCAGGACCTACGTATAAAATGTCATTTTGTTAAACGATCAAGGTTGCAAACGCTTAGCTTAATATTACGACTCCTAAATGTGTCTTTTTTTGTTGCGTTTCTGGGAAACAGGAAATTCGGACGCAAACGATTCCAGTAATGTGCTTCTTCAGCGTCATCCCCACATGTTTATCCAATAGAGCGCATTAAAAAATGTGACTGTTGGGATTTTAAGATGATAAAAACGGGGGGATGAATACCATTTATGTCATTCCAGTGGTGAGGGATCAGAAATGGGAATTTGTGTCGTCAACACTGAGTCCACAGACTTGGCTTGGATCTTTGAAAACAGTCCTGCCAGAGTCTATGCATCTTTAATTACTGTGTTCTTCTTATTCCCCGATTCTTACCTGATCCGTGGTCACTGCTGCTGCTCTTCTGGCTGAAGCTTCTGAACAGTGAGGTGACGTCTTCTCCCAGGACGCTGCTGCACTTCTCGATGAGGAAGTGTACGAGCTCACACACCTGCAAGGAGACAAACACCACCTGGTTAGAGCAGGATTACTTCCATTTGTCTCTGCTTCTCTGCAGCTGTTCAACATTCATTTCCGTTGTTATAGTGCGAGACAAAGAGTGGGCTGGTTTAAGCAGAACCTCATTTGTTGAAGGATTTCTGAACCAGCCAAAGGTTACGAGTGGTTCACCAAACATTCACTTGCAGAGTCTAAAACAACGAAATATATACTTTCTAGTAAACGTTTTGACATTGATCAGATGTGTAATGCTGTGCTGAAACAACGAAAATGAGAGCAAATGTTTTTGCTTGTAGTGCAGCGCATGCCTTTTTCATTTTGTGGGTCCATGACCTAAATAACTTTGTGATACCAGCTCCAACCAGCTGTCCAAAAGTGTGTTTTTCCTGCGTGTCCCACATTATCATTCTGACAAAAAGTGTTGGTTTGTTTGCACTTCCAACTACAAGAGTATTTTCATTCCACACCGATAGAGAAAACATCACACTCCTTCTTTCCTGCCCTGGATAACGTCCTGATAATCATGCATGACTTCTTGTATTGGCTCTGATTATCGCCTGCTCAAATCCTTTTTGAAAGACACACAGGCAGATCCTTAGGAGAGAGTTTTTTGACAGAGAAATCCCAGCTTTCTATGTTTTGGAAGGTAAACTGTAGATGTATCATCTTTTTTAGTAGAGGATACAACAGCTACAAATGGCATGAAGATAATCAAACATTTAAAATGGCCTTCATTACAAACTGTCGGATATCTTAAAGAATAAACACTGTTGAAGTTTTGAAATACGCCGACACAGAGCCTGTGATTTTCGGGAATTATCAACCTAGTTGGCATCCGTCCACCAAACAAATCCCGTTACTTGGCTGAAACCACCCACTGTCTTTTTAAACTAAACAGACACAATTTACTAAACACATACAGTGTGACGTCCTCGGACACAAACACCAGGGACACTCTGAAACATCAGGGACACATCCTCCCACAACTTGTGGAAAATTTCCACTAAAAGCTGCCTGTGTTGTTTAAAAAATGAGTTGTTTTTCCCAGTGTCGGCCTGCCGCTGTGACACTATGGAAACAAGAGACAAACACACTTTAAAGCCTCCATGTTTGTTTGTGAGGCCAGATGTTGTCTCCTCGTGTGTCTGTATGGCATCCATATGAGTTACATGAGTCAGTGTACAGAAGACCAGCCTGTATGTCTAAACAGTACACAACATGCCTGAGAGTAAAAATCAAGTTTTTAAAGTCCATTTTTCTTCAAACAGGCACATGATTCTGGAGGGGTGAAGAGATTTGACCTCTGTATTTTAAGCACCTCTTTAACATAGAAAACAATTTGCAATTAAATGTTTTGAAACAATTTAAGTAGGAGAATATTGCAAGAAGGTGCACTGTGATTTATTTGACATGTTGGGAGGCAACAAAGGCTTTTTGTGCGTGATAAGAGACAGAGTTTGGATTATTAAAAAAATATGTATTCTGTTGATAACTACTCATGTTAACTAGTTAGCATACACATCCACAACAAGCAAACTTGAATGCACAAACCTCTTATCTGTCTCTGAACCTTCCTAGTTGCTATCAAGTCTGCATGCAGAGGTGTGCTGCCCTCACACGTTGTACCACTGACAAAAACACAGAGGCACGTCAGGGATTTACTTCTTGCTGGGTGAGGTTACTCAACCATCTCAAACAGAATAAACCTGTCTGTGGTTACAGGTGAGATTTGGAGATACTGTTAGACTGTCTCTGTGGCATGTGTCTGTTTATCAGAGCACATTCATCAGTCTCAAACCTGAACAACAGAGCTTCATGTGACACTGATGGCAACAGATAGGTGTGCTTCTGTCAACAACAAAAAGTGATTGCAATATATGTTGCAAGATACAAAATCAATGTCAATACTTTACACCACTGGAGCTTCACAGATTTGGTGATTCTCGGGCCAAAAGTTTGTATTTCTTTGTTTGAACCTGGCTGCATTAAAGATGTCCAAGTAAGTTGCACGCTACACTGTATGTTTTTCTGTAAAATGAGTAAAACAGTACTGTCAAGCGGCTCAAAGTTATCAAATTCTATAGTTAAAGATACAGATTATGAAGTTTGTTTTGGCATTTTTGCCTTTATTGAGTGGACAGCTGAAGAGAGACATTAAATGTAGGGAGGAGCGAAGGCCGGGAGTCAAACCTGCAGCTGTTTTATCAAGGACGCACCCTCTGAATATGGGATGCCTACCATTAGAAAAAAAAAACACCTAAAAAAATCTGGGGTTTCAAAGGTTTGTTAGTAAGTGTGAATGAAATGCAGATCTCTGGTTGAAGCATTCCTGCCTCCTAACTACCTTTACTTCTACAGTACATGCAGTATGAATACAATGGGAACACACTGCTTTGTCATGGCACTGTGCCTTTGACAGATGGGCCATCATCTGTCATTTCTGCATCCGTCATTGCACCGTCATCCGTCTGCACTCTCTCAGAGACTCAGCCGTTGTGATAAAAAAAAAAAGGATTATGTGTCAGAATAACCCCCCTAACAAACTGAATGTGGTGTTGTATGATGCAGTATTTGTGTCATACTGAATTTGACCCACATGTTATACAACAAAATCAATATTTTCCAGGAATACTAAAGTGGAAATGTGGGTCACTGAAATGCGACTTGTTGTCAGTAAATCCAACTAAACACTGCATGAGAGCTCTAGGGATCCAGTAGAAATGAGCTTATAATAACGTAATGCTAGATCCAGTTATAGGCGTATAAATGTGGAGATGACTGATGGTATTTGCACAACAAGTGGTATGAAAACAGCAGCTAAAGCAAAAGATAAATAATAAAAAGACATGATTCCTTCTTTCCTTGTTCTTCTTTCTCCTCCTCTTCCTTCTACAATTATTCTTTCTCCTTTCCTCTTATCTCACCTGCCACTCTCTCCCTACCTGCACCTCCTCCCATCACTCACCCGGCATTCCTCTCGTCACTCGGAGAGCGCTGCTACGTGATGCACAACACAGTTACAAAGAGCCTGTGGGCATCAAGGTGACTTTCACCGCTCCATCAACAGCTAATTCAGAACAGCTTGTTCTTCTTTAACTCTTTGGGATGTTATTCTAAACTCTGTTTCAACCATTCAGAGAGCAGGCAGAAAATCAACCTGTCATTCATACAAATGTTTTCAGTATGAGCACAGGAAGAGAGTGGACTTTCTACTGCTTCAGGATGGAGCGTGTACACATCTGCACATTTGTGTGTTAGTGTGTGTACAAAAGGATGCTGCAGCTGTGTGTTAGTGGGTCAGTTTAAAGGTCCTCAGCTGACACATAAATCCAGCTGTGTTTTTATCCACCAATAGATACAGACAATGTGGAAAAAAAAAAACACTGGAGATAAAAGGCATTTGGTCCACATTTCAAGAACCGAACCAAAGAGAAAAACAAACTTGTTTTGGATGATATGTCTCCCCGTCTGCGTCTCAAGTCTTAAACTTAAGCTGTATTTACCTCAGACACTCCCACACAGCTACAGTATGTTCAGCCAAAAATATCTAAATTATATACTGCATGGAAGAAGCAGCGGCGCAGAGAGACTGGACTGAGCCCTCACGTGTCTTATGACGAGGTTGGAAACTAGCCATTACGCGGTCAGGGGGCCCACACCGGTTTAAGTTGGCCCCCGTCTCCGACCGCAAGGAGGGAAATGTCGAAATCTCCCTTTTGTTATTTTTTTTCTCCAGAAAAGGCCGTCTGCACACGCAAACAAGCAGTGTGTGAGGGGGAAAGTGTTATCATGGGAGTATTTGTGGAAAGCATGTTTGGGAATTTGAGAGTGTTGGGGGTATTTGTGCTGACAAGAGTGTGTGTGTGTGTATGTGTGTGTGTGTGTGTGTGTGTGTGTGTGTGTGTGTGTGTGTGTGGGTGTGTGGGTGTGTGTGTGTGTGTGTCGATGGCAAAGGAGGGGTTTTTTCAGCGACACAATTTACCACTCAAACTCACACTTGGCCTCGGGATTCTGTAGGAAATTCTTTGCATGTTTTCTAAATTAACCTTGGCCACCTTATGCATACACACACACACACACACAGATACACACTCATACACACACACACATATCTGAAAAGACATGCCGGGCAGCCACCCACAGAGATTGTGTTTTTAACTCAACTGCTGTGACTTTCCAAAAAGACCACAAGTCAGAAATCTTTGTATTCTTTCTGTCAAAGCGACTGTTTCATCGGCTCGGATGGGCGAGGGGGGGGCTTCCTCTGTGGCTGCTGCTAGGAAATGAAGTCACTTGGGGTTAGCCCTGCTGACCAACAGATGAGAAATGATGCCTCTGACTTTACAATTACAAAGTGAAAATGATTATAATTTATCAGAGGATACCTTCATACTGTAAATACTTATACCACAGTTGGACATGTTTCAGAGTTTTTGGAAGTTGTCTGTTAATTTGAATTTTAAGACATCTTAAATATTTGTGGTCTCAAGTTCTGAGAACACTTTCAGGAAAAACTTAACTCAAAGCGGTGAAATACAACGTACTATAAATAAGAGGAATAAAAAAAAGGCTCAAAAACTTTTAAGAGATATCATTCTGAGGTAGTACAGATAGTTTGGTTACAACGACTGGATGTCTCGCAGTGTCACTATTTACAAAAATGAGCTAGACAAACCTGCTCCTGTGTCAAGAGTTTGAGGATATCTATATGATGATATAGTGTAGGGTGATTTAGCAAGTAACGCTGGCTAAGTAAGCATTATGAGCTAGCTTGGTGCAAGTGAAGCTTTTTATTTTGCTCTGTTCAAACCACAGGCTGTATTCAAATACTGCACAGTATCAAGATGTCAGTGGGTTTTTGGGGTTTTTGGGGTTTTTTTTTTTTTTTTTTTTTTTTTGTTTTTTGGTTTCATTTTGGGTTTTTTTTTTTTTTTTTTTTTTTTTGGTTTTTTTGGTTTTTGGTTTCATTTTGGGTTTTTTGGTTTCATTTTTGCACAGTAATAGTAAGTGGAGACATATCCTCCATCTTGATATACATTCACTTGTCTAAAGGTTTGACATCTCCGTGGTGATTTAAGACGTACCATAGGATGTGTTAGCATCACAAGCTTATTGTAAATGTGGAGAGTTTGCTCTGTATTGGTGACATTACTCTTTAAGTGGTAAATAGGAAACATATATTTTTCATGCTCAGGAGAAAGTCAGCGTGAAATTGGGAAGCTCTCCTCTTTCCTGTCAAGTCTTGCTCTAAGCTCGGGGATTTCAGGCTCAACCGAGTGTAAGAATGTTGTGATTTCAGCTTATGAGTGATCGTCAGTGAGGACATGTGAACGTGACTGAGCCTGTGTGTGTGTGTGTGTGTGTGTGTGTGTGCGTGTTACAACTGTGTGTTAGTCGGTCAACTCCTGTTTGAAGGTCAACATTGCTCACATCCGCGGTAAAACTTAAAGGCTGCTGACGAATGGTTTTCAGGGCTGACAGAGATGGAGTGTGCATGTGATCTCGTATGTGTGCAGATAGAAGATGTGTGTGTGTGTGTGTGTGTGTGTGTGTCTGTGTGTGTGTCAGTGAAATCACAGTTTCTGACAACGTCGGTCTGTCTGGTCGCATGTGTTTCAAACATCACAGAGGAACGTAATACACTCATACTGAGGCAGTTTGCTTCAATTATTCCACTGAAATGTTAAATTCCTCAGAGTTTGCACACTGTCTCAGCAAGCCTCTGTTACACAGACACACACACACACACACACACACACACACACACACACACACACACACACACACACACACACACACACACACACACACACACACACACACACACACACACACACACTGGTGGGAGGTCAGTATATTCACAGTGACATTTTGCACACTGATTTGCTGTCTTGCCACGTCTTGGATGAGAAGAGTAATACCACAGTCATGTTTGTCATGTTCAACACCAACCTGAAGCCTGCAGCTGTTTAGCTTAGCTTAGCATAGAGACTGGAAACAGGTGGAAAAACTAGCATGCTCCTTCTGAAGGTTAAATAAATCTATCTTATGCCATTTCAATTAATGAATAATCTGCAACAAAAGCCAGAATGCTTCATTTAATTCACATGTAAGTGTCTGTGTGTTTCTTCTCACCTTTTTGGTGCCCTCCCCCTCCATCTCGGGGGTGGTGGGTGCTGGAGCCCAAAGCATGCTGGGAGCGATGCAGACGGACAGGTTGAAGGCGTTCATCTGGTTGTCGTGGGCGTTGCCTTGGATACAGTGCAGCACAGCCATTACATGACGCAGCAGAAGCAGGTTCTCAGTGGGGAGGAGGTGGAGCAGCCTGACAGAGAGGATGATGGACGATTGTAAAAGATGGACATAAATGTTCCCTCAATGATCTTGAATCAAGTCTAGTCTGAGGCTGAAAAGAGTTTTATCAATACACATTTTCATTCTTGGTTCCGTGTTTTTTATTCACCTATTAAAATGGAATTTACTTTTTTTTTGCAGCAACGTCCTGACTCTGTTTTTTTTCTCTCTTTCTAGACACAATTAAATTGTGGTAAATTTGTAATTAAAGGAAAAATCTAACAAAATGTCACACTGAGGTGTTGGGCATCCAAAAGCTTCCTGTAAAACCAATTTATCCAAAAGTGTTTCCTAAAACTTTGACCCATCTGTAAATCTTATTTCTGTTTGTCTCATTCTGTGTGTGCTTGTGAAAAAGAGAAAGACAATAATAAATCCCTCATTATTACTTCAGAATGAGCTGTTTTGATAATGAGCATGATGTTATGAAATATTTGGGATAAGGATTTTGGGGTTCATACCTCTGGACAGCTTGCGTCCTCTCCTCCCCTCCCTCTCCTTCCATCACATCCATCCACTGGTCGTACAGATCCGCACACAGGATGCTGCCCGGTATATTACGCAGGAAATCCTGTATGCAAAAGAAAAGAGAGATCTTAGGCTCAATGAACAAGACCTGAGTTAATCCCTTGCATTTAAAAAAATACCAAAATAATACCCCAAATCCCCCCCAAAAATGTCAATAACTTTATGACCTTTATGACCTAACATTATGACCTTACATTTGGAAGCTGTTCAATCATATTTCCATATGAAGCATGTGATCATCTTGTGCATTACACACCTTGATAGATGAACATAAACATCCTTCAAGGTAATAAGAAGGTCAAGAGTAAAACTATTAAAAGCATACAAAGAGGCAAAGAAAATTAAGTCAAATACGTTAAAATTAATAATATTTTGAATTGCTCTTAAATATCTTAGAGAGCTAAGTGAGTGCACTATTTTTCTTTTTACATGCGGATATTCAAACACTTTAGATATTGTTTCATGTACCCTATCTTAATCTTCTGTCAAATGATTATTGCTAACATGAAGTTACTCTCAGGTGATACACAATCCCAAAGTAAGGTGATGAATCAGCTCTGTATTAAGCTGAGAAACCTCCTCTGCTGCTCCCTGGATGCCCCGTACTGTGGTGGCTGTTTGGTCTGGATGCTGAACAATGCAGCACCTTGTGTGTGTGGCTGGCAGCCTGCCTGGCTGAGCACTGACAGATTATCCTGTCTGGACTTTTGTGACTTTGGACGCACATCAGACGATCCTGCTTTCTGTTGTCTGTTTTCAAACCGGTAAAGACGGGGCAGAGTTAAGAGTGTGTGTGTGGTTAAGTGTGTTTGTGTGTGTGTGTGTGTTACCTTGAGGACAGCAGCAATAACGAACACAGACTGGTGTGTGATCTCAGGGTCCTCTGTCCCACTGTCCAGTCTTTCCCGAAGCTCCCGGCAGGCTTTGGCCCCGGCTGAGCGCCTGAAGACGCCCCTGGTGTACGGCCCCTCCAGGTACAGGAACACCAACATATCCTGGATGACAGAGGAAGGAGGGACGTTAACCATAGTAGTTCCCATGTGCGTATGGCGGACTGAGAAGAGTAACTTGAGATTTCTAAAGCTATGCTACCAAAAGTAAGATCTGCAGTTAAGAGACTCTGTCGGCATGTTAGCTGCTAAAAGCAGAAAGCCTTTTAAGTCTGACACCAAAGGAATTAATTGCTCAGAAATCCTGCCAGACGTCCAGTGATGTTGAAACCAAAGGAACTCAGAGCCAGAGACTAAGTGAATTTAGCTTTCCCAATCCCTGCTGTTTGTTTGTTTTATTTCTGATTCGTTACTTCTGAGAATCTGAGATTTATTTGGGTGAGCTGGAGGAATCTGTCATAACTATTTACCACTGACTCATGTGGGTTTTATTATTTAAAAAGTAAATAGAGTTCATTTACAAGAACACATTTTTTATTTTTACCCCTGCTTTAAAAAAAAAAATGGGGATCAGGGTTTACAAAAATGAGATTATACTCACATTGAGGGTGACTTCAGAAGCCAATTAGTAGGTCAATCCTGAAATATCTGATATTCTAATTAATGTAGTTTTATCGGAAACACTAGAAAAG
The DNA here is from genome assembly GCF_963930695.1 of Labrus bergylta. Taxonomy (NCBI): domain Eukaryota; kingdom Metazoa; phylum Chordata; class Actinopteri; order Labriformes; family Labridae; genus Labrus; species Labrus bergylta. The sequence continues at coordinate 9,803,437 of NC_089207.1, forward strand.
CTTGATATAGATCCAGTTTTGTATTTCTAAAAGGTTTCTTTAGTGCATCATATGAACAGAAAGGAAACACTTTCATTGAAGGTATTTTATCTGGACTGCTCACTTCCTCTACTTCCTGATACAACTACATCTTTACATTCTCTTTCCCATCACACTGTAAACCCTAAATCATGCTGTGACCCCTCCAGACAGGGTCCTGACCCCCCCACCCCCCCCCCTCCTGCCCGACTACATGACCCTTTGCTCGGCTCACCATGACAGGCTTGGGCAGGCCGTGCTCTTCAGAGGAGACGGAGCTCAGGGGTCGTCCGAACAGCCGTCCCTGAGTGGGGGAGAGCGAGGTCGGGGACAGGGGCATGCCGTCCAGCTGGGTGTTGGAGCCTTTCCAGAAGGGCCAGTTGATCAGAGACCTCTTTCTCTTGAAGGACTTCTGCTGACCGGGCTCTGTGGGGGAAAGACAGAAGAGGAAGAGCTGTTTTTAAACTGCTGTTGTTTGTGTAATGCGTTTTAGAGACACTGGAGTGTATTCAGACCCAGCAATGCAAAACTTAAGCCTTTTTAAAGGTTGATGTATTTATTTCTTTATTTCTTTATTTAGGTGAGTTATGCGTTCAATTCTAAAGCAATGAAAGTTGTAAATTATCCAGCAGCTGACCTGAAAGTCCCAAATGTTGGACACTTTTAGACATGAACATGACACCTTAGTCTAACCCAGTGAGCACCAGCTGTGATTTAAATGTTGATTTCTAGATGAATGCTCAAAGATATCCGGTCTGAACATCTAAGACCTCTTTTCAAGCAGCTAAAAAACCTTTTGCAATATTGATCTTCAAATCAGGGTACGTGGTTTCTAATTTATGGCTTCTAAATAAGGACAGGCTTTATCTTGCACAATTTAGAAGTTGATAATTTAATAATTGCAACAACGAATAAAGTGTTGTCTAAATGTTCATCTTAAAAGGCATTTCTTTCACTTGAGAACTTTTTGGGACATCTTCTCACCATGTGACCATAGTCTTTTCTTTTTTTTTTTTTTTTACATCTTTAAAAAGCTAAACAAGCTCAAACAAACATAAAGGATAAAATATCAAACTCATAGGAGTTCAGAGCCAGATTACAAAGAGAGACGGTGTCAGAAAGACAGATGCATGGATCCAGTGTTTGGAGGAAACATATGCAGACATGCCCTCATGCATCAGAGCACCATTTGAGGTTTTGCGTGTCTGTGGGTGTCTGTGTTTATCTACGTGAAAACATATGCATGTAAGGGGCTTTGTGTGTCTCTGACAGCTGCGGACTGGGAGTTCCTTGTTGCATGTTTGCTCAGTGGTGCATACAGTCACAATGTGTACCTGTGTTTGTGCAGTGAAGAGACACCTGCAGACACACAGACGTGTTCTCTGTGACATAACAGCTCGGCATGATGCTGCGGTTATGAAACTGCATAGCATGTGTGCATCGGAGTGAGTGTTAATGAGAATGTACAGCAAACACTATTCTGTTTAGTCTGATCTCGATGAAAAATGACTTCAACTGAGGGAAACAAACAGCAGGAGGAACTGGATTAAACCAGGGCTGAATTCATGGGACACAGAAAACACATGATTTAGAAGACACATCTGCAGGCTCACTTTCTAGGTCTAGTAGACTGACTAGTTGATGCAATGGTAATGCCTTTATTTAACCTTTTTTTGATTTGTCTAGCTAGCATCCCTGCTTACAGTAGACAATTCAAATCATCAGTCAAGAAGACCAAGTCAGCATTTCATGCATAAACCTCACAAACTGTATCTTAAAATGACCATTCATTGCTCCTTTTCACAAGGTTTTTCCAGAGAGATGGGTAAATCACAGCGGCCCTATACGATTCAAAACAAGATCAAGTCATAAAAACAGTACAGAAAGCTGTTTTGCAATGATCAGTGTTTCTTCTACACTCTCATATGTCGACGCAGGACATCAGGAGGCTCTGCCAGGTCTACTACCCTATAGCTTGTTTGCTTTTAGGATTTGGATTCTTTCAGTTTTCCTTTTACCACCACAGTTTAAATAAAAAGAAACAACATTTTCAGCAGAGGAGCTAAACACCAGGAACTGAAATCATGTGTAACACTGAAGAAAGAATTAGGCTTAGGCTTAGATGGATCATTAAGGTTTATCCTTAATTTATTTCAGTATCTGGAATGGGATGACTTGCTGCACTTGTCTGTTTGTTGATATAATTGCAGAAACTCTTTATACGAGCCCTTAAAGTGATTGACCAACAATCCTAAAAACATTGACATTATCAAGCTGTTGCGATTTGTGTGCAAGGGTGGAGCTCCCCTGATAAACCTAATATACCTCCAGTGGGTGGAGGAACTCAACAGCCAGGCCAAAAGAACCAGCAGAAGTATGTAGCATACTTAGAATTCATTATTTAACGATGCGCTGTGGCGTCATGCCTGAGTACTCTCTAGGACGAAGTTCAGCAGTCACATAATTACTGGGTTGCTCTGGCACTTCTCAACAGGCTTCAGCATCATCAAGAAGCACATAACCCCGCTGTAAATCAGGCGTTACATCATAACTGCCTTCGAGTCGGGGAAGAGTTGTAGCGAGGTGGAATGAGGGAACGGAGGCAGACAACTTGTCGTCTGGGTGGGCAACGTGTGTCATCCTGCTGTAATCATCTGCTGGTGTTACAAAACAGGTGCTACATGCAGCAGTGTCTTCATGAGCAATAAAACACAAGACAAGACTAGTTTACGTACAGAGGTAATTTGATTTATAGAGACATCATGCAAGCCAGTATACAACGGTGTAAATTCTGGTTCTGGTATTTAACAGGCAGTAGTTTTAACCCAGACAGCCACAGTTCTACCAAGTTGTTAAATAACAAGCCAATAATGTCCTCACAGTGGATCAGAAAATATGTTTTTTTGAGGGCTTTACTTAGTGGTTAGTATCTTACTTTTACATGTTTTTACATAAAATAGGTCGAAGAGAGACCTCCTGTTTTCCTCCAGATCATCGACCATAAATAACAAGCGGACGTAGCCAAGGTGACATCACTCATTAGTTTGTGTGTGTTTTCTGAGCCAGGATGACCATATCTGCCAAGAGGTAGGATACACATTGCCAAGCTTTTTGATTTGTTAGTGGCAGCGTCCAGTGATGAAAAATAAAGCCAAAGAAAAAGTGCATACAAGTGCAGTTCCTTAAATGTCCACCAGAGGCTGGCTGCAGAAAGATTGTTTTAGACTATGTAGCTCGTATTTCTATTGGTGGGAGCATCTCCAATGTTGTTTCTAACATTGGAGAGCAAATTGCCTGTGGGATTGTTTGAAAATAATTGCCTGCAGAGGAGCTTGTGCCGGGGCTGCAGCTCAATAAATACACGTTCGTTAGTTTTCGTGTTGGCCGTGTACGATTAGGCCTACATGATGGCGGCGGGGTTGGTATGGAGCGGTTATGTAAGATGCTGTTTTGCTCGAGGCAAAGGAATCCGAGGAGAAGACTGTGGTTGGCAAACTGAAGCCTCCTTGACTGGAAAACATACACTTTTCTCCTCTTAACCTCAGCCCCCTTCTTTTTCCATCCTGCTCTCTGTATCCCCATTACCCGCCTTTGTTTCTGTCCACCATCCTCTTGTTTTCCTTTCTGCTTGTCCTCTATTCTTTTCATCTTTCTCTATCTTTAAAAGCCTGTTGTTACTTTTTCCTTCACCTATGTTGACCTTCAGGATGACTCAATAGCTGTGTCATCTCTTTTCACTTTTCCATCTTCCTTTTCTCACACTCATCCGTCCCTTCTGGGGTTTCTTCCTCTTTGTCTGTCTGCTGTTATTTTTTTTCTGACACCCCGTCTCCCCTAACCCTTGCTGTAACCCCCATTGTTCGCTAAAATCTCCTTTCCCACCAATCTCTTCAACTGCTTCTCTTCTGTTACCTTCTGATTCATTCTGTATGTCTTCCAGAGTCAAGAACGAGCAAAAACAAACTGAACGCTTCATGAAAGCAAAATAAATTTAAAGGAAGTACTTTTTGTTCTGCTTTGAAATTTCTGTATCCACATATTTCCTCTTGTGGTTTCATAGATAATTCGATTTAGGGAGGTTTCATGACCAGGACTGACCATCTAGTTGAAAACATCGACTTCCCTCAATGCATAACGAGCCATATCTCAAGCCTGTAGACGGGTATCCAAAATTGGCTCACCCAAAAGATAATTTCCAACACAAAACAACACAATGTGACAGCACAAAGGGCTGACAAAAGACCAAAGTGTGATTTGAAACATGTCAGTGTACAGTAATAATGTGTTGCTTCTGTAAGAGACAAGTGCTGGTGCATGTCGTGAATGTTTGTTAGTGAGTGGTTTCAAGATAATATCACATGCTTTGGAAATGAAGTTCCATGTCTGAATGAAAAGTGTTTCAGAAGCTCTGTCTCACCTAAAAGTTGAGCATGTCCCTGGACCACCTTGTTTGGTTTGAGGATGAACTGGCACTGGGTGTCTGGTGGGAGACACTGGTCCAGCAGATGCACCCCGGGACAGTCTGTGGGACTCATTGGATCCCTCCCAGGTCCTCCTCCAAGTCCACCTCCGTTACTGCTGCTCCCACCGTCCCGTATGTGGCTCATCTTGATGCTGAAGGGAAACTCGTGGCCTGAATGAGAGGTGGTCGGTTAGATGTGAGTGGGGACAGATATCCAACATTAAAAAATAGGACAGAACTTGTGCTGTGCTGCCTTCAGTCAGCGGCATTTTATTTCGTTTTGATATTTGTTATTCAGTGTGAACTACAACACAAAGGATTATGGGAACAGAAAGTCACAGAAATAGATTATCTTCTTTATTCGCTTGTCTCTCCTGGAAATACAATTATTGATTATAATAATCAATCGCCAAAGGTTTTTACAGCGAGGAGAGTTTGAGATCATAATGTTAAGAACAGACAGACTCACCAATGAGAGGGTACGGGGGCTCGTCCTTACAGGAGCTCACCCACAGCCGGTGGTCTTTAACGCAGCCCTGGACAGAGTAAATAAGAAAAGTTGAATCACATGGCACCTTGATCAAATACAGCGCAGAGCTTTGTTTTTTGTTTTTTGCCATTTGGTGCCCTTCAGTTATTGAACACATGTTCAGTTCAGTCTGTGATTTACTCTCGTCTGGCTTCTTGCTTGATTTGTTTCTCATTTTCTTTTCTCTCTGTCAACATCCTCTTTGCTCTTTCTGATTTTGCTACGATGTCTTTACTGAAATTATCGAGCGAAGACCAGTAACAGGACGCGTTCCCCTTCAGGGCTTTCTCCCATTCAAATGTTGCATAACACTTTGATATCAAACCCTATTTCTACCGTCCAGAAGAAATGAAAGCTACAATACAGGCTACTTTCAAAATCAAGTCAGTGGTTTTCTTAAACTCTTGTGAACATTTGATTAAATTATAGTCATTGTACATGAAGCTGAGCATCCACACAGCCTGGTTACTCACTGATATTCCAAACTGCAGCAGAGCCATGCGGATGACATCAGTGGTGGTGTCAGTGTTGCTGACCGCAAGAGTCTTGGCCTGGTGGAAATATGAATGAAACATTATGTAAATCTTGAGTTGTTTATGTTGCTACTGATTTCAATAATTACCTATTTAAACACAGATCATGCAATCAAACAATACTGATTTTTTTTTGTGCCGATGGAAGCAAAAACAAAATCGCAGAGGAAACAGGAGAGTCTTACATATGCACAGTTTCCAATATCCTTTGCAAAGATCTTCAGAGGGATGGTCTTAGGGTCGTCCTTCTCTTTTCCATCAACTATCTGACTGTGTAACGGGAAAGATAAAGGAAAGATGTCAGTGTCAACTTGCATTTCATTCTAATTTATACAGTAGCTAGTGAGACATACAGGGCCAGAATATGATTACATTTGTAAGGATAGCATTAGTTGTTAATACCATAATATAGAATAACAAGTAAGAGAAAGAGATTGTAAAGCCGTAGCTCGGCTCTATTCTTCACTGCAGCTCAGACTTTAAAAATACATCTCATAAATCCTCTCAGTTATGTCCCAGTGGCTTCTATTTCATAACTTCCCCTCTTTCCAAATCAAATATTTCCTGCCCTGTAGGGGAAATGTGATTTGCAACATGAACAAGAAATTGAAAAGGGCTTAAACCAAACATTTACCTCTTGATGAGCACCAGCCACTTGTCCTTGTATTCCTCCGAGCTAAGGTGGAGAGTGATAAAACAAGATCAGAGGAAAATCATTTCAATCGTTTAAAGTTACCGTCTATTTTGGCTGTTATGTAACTCCAGCTGGCTAAAACTGTAGACATCACCACCCCAAGCTACGACTGGATTCCTGGTGATGGAAAATCTAATGAGCGGTTGTGAATTAGTATAAATATGTGTACACCATCGAGGAAAATGCTGAGGTATAGTGCAGCATATAAGAATGTGTGTTGTTCGTGCCTGTTGTGTGTGTGTGGTTATTTACTTTTGTCGGATTAAGCAGTTTCACAGCTGGGAACTGCCTTCACACATGAGGGTTTAGGGATTTTGTGGTTGCTTGTTGAGTCTTCAGTTCCCCTCTATAGTGTGCATATGTATCTCAGAACATGGTGTACACTTTCAGATGTGCACCGAAGTGACTCACAGAAATATGTGTAGTGTGCTTGGCACGAATAACTGTCATGCAATTCAAGCAGATGTACTGAATGAAGTTACATAAGGGGAAATTGTTGCATTGAATTGTTCCTGTCAGTCATTTCTCCCTGCAGGTATTAATTTTCTTTAATGCTGTACAGGATGAATGTGATTACCTGAAGGTAGCCACATAGTTGCAGGTAGGCCAGCCCATGACGAAGCTTCTCTCTCTGTTGGTGCTTCCCTCACACACTTCGTCCATGCAGCTGGCAGTCCACATTTCACATACTCGGACTTGAGACTTCACCTTGAAATGGGTTGGAGACCTAAAAGGATACAGTGTCTTACATTAACTTTAACTTTGGGCACAAGAAAATGATGGTTGATGGAAAAAAACGGCTTTGCACTCCGCATGGCTGTGGTGGGCTTGCTTGTCTGGCCCCTGGCTCCTAAGCTTTCTGAGAATTTGTCTTCAATATGGTTGAATAGCCCTGCCCTAGAGAAACAGCTGAAGGATCCTTTTTTTTTTTCAAAAACCTTACATTTTCATGCTCCACAAGGAGCCTTTTTGGATCCCCTACATTTTCGTCTTGACTTTTAATTTTCTTCAAAACATTTCTCCACAAACCTCATGCATATGGCAACCCTTCGGGAAATCTTAATATAGATTAGAATTATAAAAAGACCCAACTATTTCCAGCATGTTGAAGAGAAGGCGGCGTATTTATCAACCACTGCATCTGTTATTATAGCAGGAGAAACTCTAAATGCACACATGTGGCAAACACACAAACTCTCCCTGCTATCCCACAGCTATAAAGGCACACAAACACACATACACGTCAATTAAAGACACACACATACCAACACACATTCCTCTAACTCACTCTGTTTTCAGCCGCAATGTAATAAAACCAATTATAGCATATGCTCTCTGTGCAGGAAGGGTCAGCTCCGCCCACTGTCACATGACGACAGGTCCTGCTGTTTCTGAATTAAGAGGTGAGTGTATGTACAGTAAGAACACACAGCAGAAGTCACCTTCTGTTTCTACATGTTCATGTGTTTATATGAGGGCATTAGTGCATACGTGTGCTTTTTAAGTGTCTATTTTTGAATGAGTGTGTGTGTGTCTGAGTGTGTGTGTGTGCATGCATGCGTGTTTGTGTGTGTGTGTAATGCAGTTTGAGGGTGGGGAGCCCCATACTTTAGGCCCAAGGCAGGCCAATGTGGCTTTGATCTGAGCCAGGCTTCATATGGGTTTAATTGGCTGGGAAATAATTATATACTGGGAGAAAATGAGGGAGGGTGAAGTGAAAGAAGCAGGCGAGTAAGGGAAGGAGAGTCGAAGGAAAGATGGCAGGAGGACGTAACCTCACCATACCTACTGATAAACTTTTCAGAATTAATAGAAACAGGCACTATGTTTTTTTCAATTATGTTGCTCCTTTGTTTCTCAAATTTGTGTTTCTTTATTTACTTCCTGTTCATGCCTCTCTGTCTCCATTTTTCCGCCTTGCTCTCGCTCCCAAAACCACATAAACACACACGTCTTCTTTCACTCTGTCATTTCAGAAGAACAGACAGAAGGAAACTTACTTGGCTTTGGCGATGAGCAGTGTGTCGGTGAAGAGGAAGAGATGTCTCTCCTGGGTCTGCAGGCCCGTCTTTAGCTGCGTTTGGGCGTGTCCCAGGAATATGCGGCCCAGACACTCGGCCAGGAAAGCCTGAACCAGGGGACACGACTCTGGGCTGACCGGCGTCAGACAACTTTCCCTATGGGGAGAAGAAAGACGTACACTATTTAGACTTAGAGAGAACATTAGAGGTCAAGATGTGTTTGAAGGTCAGTCTCTAAACTACAGGTCTTGACCTCAGTATTGGATTAGGTTTGGGGTCAAATCGCAGTCATGACAGTTTTATCGACGTTATCCCAAAATCACAAAACATTTTTTTTTTTAAATCCAAGCTAACAAGAGAGGAAAAGAGGTTTACCAAACTAAAGATTGTTCTTTAAAGACAACAAGTCCATAATAAGAGTTACAATGCAGCTGATCTGTGACAATCAGAAGACCTGCAGGATAACTCATCACTGTAGGATGCTCAAATGCCATAAATGCAGTTCAACAGCGTAATGAAGATGAGTCTTTTTTTTGTCAGGAAAGATTTTATTCTATTCAACAGTTTAAGCATGTTTACACATCTAAGCCAATAAGCTGCCCAGTTTGACCACTGCCTCCTCTCTTGGTAATTATAAATCTGGGGATGTTGAGCTCCAGGACACTTTGGCAAAACATTTAAAACCCTAAGTAAGTTTCACATGCACAGTTATGTTGAGCTACAGTAAGTGCTTTTATCCTAGTAGACAAGCACCGATGAGAATCTGTTTATTGATGGAAGTATGACCAACTCTGGTTTGGTAGGAGCCTTTTAGCTAGTTGCTATTGGATATTCATACCACATACCAGACAAATGACAACAGTGAAAACATGAACAATTTTACAGACGTGTACATTTCATAGGTTCTCGCTCTAGAACTCGCTATGTTTATTGGTTTGTCCTGTTTGTCCTGTCAGCGTTTATTCTCTTTGACTTCAGCATGGGAACCTCCAGAACTTGGAAAAAGCTGTCGAAAAGGCTTTGATGCCAACAGGCTGTGCCACCACAATTTCCTGAGTCCTATATACTCATAACTGGAACTGAAAGTTAAGCCGCAATTTTCAACCTGCACTGCAATAGTTTGTTAACAAATCATGTATCTTTTTTTTAACGCTTTGGAGCAGCAAAAATATCTGTCAATCCATGTAAGTAAATGTAATAGTGAATAACTGCTATTTCCTCTTGCAATGAACCACTCATCCAACATTTTATTACTTCCAATCTTTTTGTTTTTCTTTTATTAAAAAACGTTTTTGAATTGTAAGTCCACATTTCCTTTTTATCAGGGACAGAAATATATTACATTTTTGTCTTAATCAAAGTAGTATGTTCCCTTGTTGTCAACATGTGCCACTGGTGGACAGATTCAAACGGGGGGATTTCTTTTTTAGAGGAAGAGGAAATACTTCAAGAGCTCCATCCTTTCCTGTTTACTCTCCTCTGCCAGATAAAAGCCCTAAACCTCCTCTTTCATGCACAGAAACCTCACATTTTCAATCTCTTCTTCTGCCTGTTTGTGTCTTTTTCATGTACACAAACATGAACACACCCTTTCCTTAATGAACATTTCATTCCATCTCTTTACATACACATTCTTGATTCTTACACACACAGTTTTGTTGGTAAACCCCTCAATAAATCCAATCTTATCGGGAAGACAGACAAGTCTGGATTGTCTCTCGCACAATAAACCTCGGAGCTGGATTGTGTAACCTATTGGTTATGTAATTAATTAACGTAGAACAGACGGCCACGCTGGATCCCTTCCCCTTTTTGTCTCTCTTTGTGTGTCATCCAAAAATACATCCAAAAAGCGGGCTGAGTGAATTCAATTAAAAGCGATGAATTAGCCAATTAAACGCTGATGCTCTGCGGGACACGTCGCCCTGCAGGACCAGGAATTGGAAACTCATTAAAACTGTGTATAGAAGTGTATAAAAGATGGGATTAGATGAATCTTTCTTCTTGTTTCGGGTTAGTAATGCTTGATTAATAAAGGACATCATGCCATATAACAAACAGTTGTGAGACAAACATCTATTGTTCATGGAAAGAGGAAAACATCTTCCATGTGTTTCAATATGAAATGATCTTACACCCCTTTGAAAATATTGACATAACACAGTCACAGCTATAAATCAAGCCTTTTATCCTCTCTTTGTCAGGGAAAGAAAAATCATCAACATGTAAATCTCATTTTGGAGTCATTCTTTGGCACGCCTATAAGCATTTTCTGCTTCACTTCTGCAGAGGTTCATCAAGTTCAAAGCAGCATCAGCGATCGACTGATGAATCTCTGAACGCGGCAGTAACTGTTCTCTAACGGAGAGTTCAGACAAAAGTCTAAGCCGATATCAGCCTTTTGTTCCTTACTGAAGTTTGTGTTTATTCACATAGGTTAAACATGTGGCTGTATGTGTTCACACATACACTGCAGTAATGCATAAAAATTAAAAACAGAATAAAAACTTAAAGACAAACTGTTTGCCTGATGAAGATCTGGTACCAAAACGCTGTCAATAATTGTGTTTCAGAATTTAGCAGAGTGCAGGCGTCTATTTAAAACAGCCTTAAATTAGAAATCGGAGAATTCAGCAGAAAATATTACAGAAGACAATAAAGAATCCTGCTACTGACTCAATGTAATCACTGAGTCTCGTCTTTGGAATAACCTTCTCCCCTTCGCTTCAGAACACACTTAAATATCAAGTTACATGACAACGGCAAAGGGGTGACAGACCACCGTCGAGGGACGTTGGAGGATTATCAGGCTTTTTGATTAAGAGTTCCAGCATTACAGAGCAGAAGTCTGACATTCCCTTTAAGTTGATCAACACATCCTCTGTTCTGTATGGGGAGATCCTGGAAATGTTCCTGTCAGGAGAGCCCACACACAAAGACACCAATACAAGCGGACAAACCTTCCTGTAAAGCCCCTTTCACGACTCCCTGCCCCAAAAAAGACAACATCTTCCGTATTCAGCACGCATCCCTCCCTCCTGAATGTCAGATTGACAGCTGAGCCGCTCTCCTTTGAGTCTGATGGATGAGCAGCTAATGGCTCCATTGTGCATCATGTGATGTTGATAAATTGAGTGCTTGGCCTGCCCGAAAATGCTTGGACACCTTTGTTGAAGGCACGGCAGTGTGAGGAGAATTGTTGACATTTTGGAACACAATAAGGGGCCAATGAACAACGCAACTAAGAATACTAATGTCCAGGCATGAATAATCAACAGCACAATGATTTATAGAATCGAGGTTTGGTATCAGAAATGAGGGGAAGCATAATAATATATATTTTTCAGCTGCCCCCCTGACTGTGACTTAAAAGGAGAATGGCCGCTGTGTGAACATGTTGATGTTTTCCAAATGAAATGAATCTGCACATTCAGCGGTGCACTGCAGCATGTAAACGTACCAACACACCTGTGTTGTTGTTGTGTTACATGTGATTCACTGAGTCGTTAAATCAGAGGCGGCTCGGACGAGAAAGATGAGTTCAGTCTTCGTGATAGACAAAAACCAAGCGCACACCCTGAAGGCAACAGCTGGACAAACAGCTGTAACTTTCTATTTATCTTCTGCTGCCCTGATAAACTTTTTAATCTTTTTTTTTTGTCTTCTTCCCCCAAGAAAATATTCTGCCAATTATTCACTCTCTTTCAAATTAACTACCTTTTATACTTTCTTCCTCGTTGTGTTTCGGTTACATCTGGTTTTGTTAAACCGCATACTCCATAATTTCATCACAAATGATGACTGTGACCGTGGTGGACCGACACCCTCAGGGCAGGGTGACACACGCTTATATAACTCCATCCATCTGCTCAGCAGCTTTATTGATATCCATCTCTCTCTCTCTCTCTCTCTCTCTCTCTCTCTCTCTGACTGCGGGGCAATCAACAGGTTTCTCTGGCTTCGATCCAACATGAACCAAAAAACATTTGAATTTACAGAAGGCTGCTGGCTGGAGAAGCTCAGCGCGCTGCTTTGTTCCTTGCGCAACATTCGAACTCTGACTTCTACAAAAACGCGGTAAAAGAGGAGAGTCAGAGAAGTGAAGATCTGTGTGTGTGTGTGTGTGTGTGTGTGTGTCATGTGTTTCTGTGTGAGTCCAGAGGGAAATTTTTGGGAAATAAATATGTGTGTAGACTATCTGTGTGTCAGCCACTGAACTTGTACGTGTGTGTCTGCATTCAGAGGATTGCATCAGCAGTTTGACCTCAAATACTGCCAGATAAAGGCTGTCCAGACTGCAGACAAGCAGCAATTGATCCCAGTGTGTGTGTTTGTGTGTGTGTGTGAGAGAGAGAGAGAGAGAGAGAGAGAGAGAGAGAGGACAAAAGACAGTGTGTGTTAACATTCAGATTAAAGAAGGTTTCATTTTGCACCACACACACCAGTCTGTACCGTCTCCTGAATCCACAGTGGAAGCTTTTGTCCATTACCAAAACAATTATACAAGACAATAAAGACCAATTGCAGCCTAAGTTCATTGCTTATTATTAAAAAAACCTGCTTTTAGCTTTATATAGAACTTTAAAGAAAAGTCTTTGGGCTACATTCTGCAAAGACGCCTGCTAATTTATGACTGAAAAGATGCTCTGTGGGAATCGTGTTTATAAGAAAGAGATAGTGGACACTTGAAAGAGGCTTTGTCTGAAAACAAAAAATATTAGAATTACTTCTCTGGTACCACCTCCAATAGGGGACAGGTATCAGCGCTAACAACAGTCTGTTCCCCAAATGGACACTGTTTTATATTACAATCGCAAAAAAATCCACTTGAGGGAGCTGCTTTAGCTCCGTTAAAGAGGGTAGGCGCCCCATGTATGAGTGCTTCTTTCTTGGACCAAACAGGAAGAAAAGAGGGATCTCTCCACTCACTGAAACTTCTACTGAACGGCCAAAGACGATGTCATCGTGATGATCAAACCATGTGTGCTTGAAATGTGATTTTGGAAGTGCAAAAATATAAAGGATGAAGAATGAAGCAGGTTACCAAACGATTAAAAATCTAACTGCTTAACAGCCCCCCCCCCCCCTTTCCTGTTTCCACCTGGCTGAGAAATCCTCGCCCAGAGCTGACTGTGGCTGCAGCAGATCGTTTCCATAGGCAAAGCATAAAGTCATCCCTGGCTGACATTCAATGCTCTCTAACACACACATACACACACACACACACACACACACACACACAGGGACGTACACACACACACACAGAGGATGAAGTCATAGTACTGAAACTCTTCCCTTCTTTTCAGCCAATAAAGAGAAGTGACCAGAGGCTGTCAGCCATGATATCCTTTGCAGATCTGTCTATTAAATGCAGGAAATGTCTTTTGCATGATGTGAGTGTGTGTGTGTGTGTGTGTGTGTGTGTGTGTGTGTGTGTGTATGTGTGTCCTGGCATTTGTCATTTTGAGGACCAAATGTCTCCAAGAAACCATGGAAATCTGTAGCTATGAACATTTTCTGTAACTTCATTCAGGTTAGGAGTTTGTTTTCAGGCTGAGATAGGAACGAGGTTATGTAAACAAACTGTGACATTTACATGAATACAAATGTGTGTCTGTCTACTGGAGACACTGATAGAGAGGTAAATGTCACGTGCGTGCATTAAAGAGTATCGGTGCTTTGCATCTCAGAGTTGTGTGTGTGTGTGTGTGTGTGTGTGTGTGTGTGTGTGTGTGTGTGTCTGTGTGTGTGTGTGTGTTAACATTCAGGTGTTTTTCGGACTCGTGTGTCACTTTGCAGGGACACTGTGGCTTTTAATGAGTGAGAGTGTGAGGTCAGGGCGGTCAGCCATTCATATGTTTTTATGCTCTATGCTGCAGCCACCTTCCTCCCTGCAGTATAGATTTCATTGCCTGAGGGGTAGGGGGTATTTTTACTCCACTTTGAATCCATAATACCCCGTGCTGTACTGTAAGCCTGCAGGCTGCAGGATGAGGTTATACTTCTGGATGGCGTTTAAGTTTGTGTGTGTGTGTGTGTGTGTGTGTGTGTGTGTGTGTGTGTGTGTGTGTGTGTGTGTGTGTGTGTGTGTGTGTGTGTGTGTGTGTGTGTGTGTGTGTGTGTGTGTGTGTTTGTGTGTGTGTGGAGATGATGTAAGTGAGCTGAAGGCCAGAGAGCACATCAGCACCTCTTTGACTGATGCGAAGGGCAGGACAGAGGGAGAAACAGAAGGACTCCCCCCTCACAGACAAGTTGGAAATAAGGTTTGAGTTGAGAAATGCATGAAACGGCTTTTTGAATAAAGGCGATGCTCAAGTGTTTTTTTGAGTTTGACTTACGGATCAAATGTTGGAGCACTTAGATTGTAATTCAGCTTTAAACTTGGCATCAAGGAGGAAATTAGTACATAAGTGGTCATGCATTTAAGACTGTAACACAAAGACCTTTAGCTGTTCAAAGTCGTAAAAAGAGACGCCTCAAATGATCTGCGATTAGGAAGCATTTTCCTTGGAAAGTTCTTCCTCTGTAGCTTTGGCTTTGCCTCGCTAACACAGGGCTTACAGTCTAAGACTGTAGCAACTATATATCCACTACAGTATGCTACAGATTTAGTTTAAAATAATGACACACCACCTAGAAAAAAACTAGAGAGTTTCAGGCTTTGTAAAGTTGTTCCCTCAGAAAATGTTTGCTGTGTTTTAGCTTTGGCGTGCTAACTCAAGGCTAACCAAGCCTAGCTTTTTTGCACAAGGTCTTCTTTCTGTCCCCAGAGTCCGAACCGAACATGGAGAAGAAGCATTGAGTTTCTATGCTCCGTATATCTGGAACAAACTCCCAGAAACCTTCAGGTCTACTGAAACTCTTCTTCAAGATCGAGGCTGAAGAGCTGTTTGGAGCTGCTGTTCATTTATTTATACTTAGTATATAACTGCACTGTAACTTTCACTCATCTTTAAATGTCCTCTTTTAAAGTGTCTTTCTGCCCTTTGTCGTTAAATGTGCCATATTAATAACCTTGCCTTAAATATATTCAGATATAAGCAGAAAATCCCCCTGACTGTCCACTGAGTTATTAGATAAACACAACAGTGCTTTTCTCCCTTTGTAACATTGCCTGAGCCAGTTATGTGCCTGGATAAAGAGCACAGTTGTGATCCAATAATGAGACCAGAGCTGCCAAGTGTTGCTGGCAGAACTGGTGTATCCATTAAAAGTCTATTTATCAGGCTTAAGGGGGGTGTTATTGTTTTTGCACAACAGTAACTAAGCATGGAGATGGTCTGAAAGCACAAAAAGTAAAAGAAAAATCAATCATTTTAGTCACGTTTCTGAACAAAATATGAACGTTTAATGACATTACCTGCTGACAGATATCTCAATGACCGTCCACCTTTACCTACTGTGAGTCATCTGACTGCTATAATTTCACATGACTCCCCTTTTACGCCCCCCACCCCCCGTGAACCCTCATATCCACATCCGGACTTTAATGAACACCTCAGACACGGGAGTTTCTGACCCCAGGTGACCTCGAGTGCCCCTACACCTCCTGATGAGAGCCCAAAGGTTAAGGGTGACAGCTGAGAGTGTCAGGCCCTGGCTCCATAACTCCTGAGACTCTTTAACACACACACACACACACACACACACACACACACACACACACACACACACACACACACACACATACACACACATACACACTGGTCCAACTGAGCGACTTTCACTCAATAGTTAGCCTGTCTTTGCTCTTTTTCTACGCCTGCAAACTGAATAAGTGAGTTGTCCTTTCTCACTTTCCGAAGCACACACACACGCACACACTCACTGCCCTGAGAGCACTGACCCATTTAACAGTGTGGAGTGTTTCCCTCGGCACTGGTCTAAATGGTTCAATTTCACAGTTAAGCGTGCAGCAGCTCAGCCTGATCCCTCTGCAAACACTGAAGAAAGTGACACCAGCTCGCACACACATCATAAACATGTCAGACAGTCGCACCACATCAGGTTTCATCCCCAGACATACGCTCACATCAGACATAAATGTGGCATAAAAACATGTATTTTAAAGCCCAGAAGTCCTTCAAAAGGCAGTTTGGGGTTTCTCAGACGCCGCTACATTCCTGATCCGACTCTCCACTGATGTCTTCATTTACCTTCTTATTTTTCTTAAAACATCGAGTTTTTAAAGATCGAAAAGTTTTTTTCCTTCTTCTTTTAAAGTCTCCAAAAGCTTGTACTAGTAAAGATGTATAGTCAAAGATTTTGTTAAAAAAAAAACACCCTCCCCCCCAAGGGGTCTGTAATGGTCTATTTCCGACTTGTTAAAGGAGAAGGAAGGGATCTGTGTGATAGGAGGATGATGAAAAGCCTGATAGCTCAGCGAGAAGTTAGTGTTTGATCCCTGTCTTAGCCATGAATGAGTTAGGGAGGCCCACTCTAATGTCAGAGACACATTTAAGGCAAAGCAAGAGGAGTATTGTGGATATGGAAAGTCTATTCTGTAAAGCCAGAAAGAGCGTGCAACTTAGAGCAGACCAGAGGAGGCTCAAACTTCCAATTCTGCTCCGAGGTTTTAACCAACAGCCACTCAGCTTCCCTTCGTTCATCTAGTATCTGTGCATGCTATCACTTTCTAATATCCCTGGGTCTGTGTTTCTGGGGCTGGATGGCAGAGAGAACTCATTGCAAAGTATAAGACATTTGGTAGTCATCATCAACCAGCCAGCCATTAAACACATCATGTTTGTAGGGGAAGTCTTCTTAAAAGTTCATTAAAGGCTTAAAGGTTTCTTTTTATGCAGATGACACCATGCTCAATATCTCTTATGAGCCCAACACTAATAACCAAGTAAACACTATCAAGGCTGTTGAATAACTTCATTCAACTGAAAACAGTCCAGTTTGAAGACAGACACTAAACCTCACCACATCGCACCACAACTTGTTTTTTTGTTTTCAGTTTAACTTCTACCTGCAGGTATCTACGTCTAATCACACAATAGTGATATTATCCTATTAAGAGAGTGGGGGGCTGACTTGCTGCAAAGGCATGAGGTCAGATTTCAAACCCACGGCTGCTGCGAAAGTTGTTGGTTGAACTTATAAACCCTCTTCTATCATGGCCTTAGTAAAGGTCGGGCATCAGAACTTTAAAGGACCAGAAAGAAATAGTTAACTTGGAAGTTAAAGAAAATCCTACAACTACAAATTTATGAGGAATTTTTGCAGGAAAACTCATCCAGCTGTTTAAAGCTTTCTGCAGCAGGCACATCCGTAACAGCATCTACTGAGAGAAGCCATTGCTCTATGGAGGCCAACAATGATGTCAGAATGGCTCTAGTGTGTGTGTGTATGTGTGTGAACTCATACCTGGATGTGCTTCTGGATCTGGTAAGTGCTTTGCTGATGACCAGTGAGGGAGCTGACTGTCGCCTCTGGGCCAGGGTCTTCATCTTCTGCACAAGCAAAGAGAGAGAGAAAGGACGACATGTCAATAAAAGAGGTGAATAAAGGAGATTTTTTTTTGCATTTCAGCATTCTCTCTGGCTGCATTTGGATGTTTACTGAGGGAGACCAAATAGTTCAAAGTCAGCACTGCTTGGTTCTGGTTTCTGGCTTTGGTCAACACAGGAAACACATAAGAGGATAGTGACTGAGAGAAAAGGAGAAGTGACAGCAGTGAAGAAGGAAAAGAGGAAAAGAGGAAGTCAGATAACTGGTTAAAGATGGCAGCTGAATGAAGAAAAAAGTGACAGAGGGATGAAGAAGGAGGTTGAAGTTGTGAAATAAGTCGTCTGGCATTGCACAATGTCTGAAAGCCCTCATGTAATCACACTGTAACATGATAAATAGCACGTTCCCTCAGTGAGGTATGACAGGCATCCCACAGCCTTTTCAATTAAACCTATTTACGACATACTGAAAGCATGTGAGCCCTCAGACATGCTGACCCCCCCCCCTCCCGTAAAAGCATACACTACAGTCATTCAATCTGGAGAAAGAAAGGTTTTCAAAAAGTCACAAGTATCGTCAGAAACTAAATTGCTTCCCTTTGTGACTTCAGGGTAACATTCTTCCCATGGAGGGAAGAATTTGACTCATGTTAGTCATACTGACAATAAAGTGAAACACGATGTGCATCATGGGTCACAAGACTGAGAGCTTGAAGAGGAGAAAAGATACATCAACTTGACATTTCTCCAAACATGTAAAACAAGAGACAAACCCAGCCTGAAGCTCTGTGTCATGACCTTCTTCTGAGTTTTTGTCCTTTTATAATCATTTGTTTTGCTTTCCTATCAACCTGCATCGATGTGATGTTCTGATTTCCACTTAAAGTTAAAGCTGCTGTGTGCACTAAGGTTGTCAAAATGATGGATTCTTCAACACTATTCAATACAAATATCATCTCTATTATTCTAATTATTAATATTGTAAAGTACCAAACTTGAAAAAGACATCTATTTCACAAGAAAGGAACGTAGGAGGAGAATAAATCCAACAAAAAATTGCAAGTGAACTCTGCAAATGAATCGTTGTCAACATATTTGTACAATCTAAACAGTGTGCAGGAGTTGCCTGCAATATTTATATATTTAACAATAAGAAATGACCCAATATTTAGTACCTAGGACTTCTATTTTTGTTGCTGTGATTCCAAAACAGGTATCGATATCATTTGATTTTTACCAGACTGTGACAATCCTAGTGTGCACAACAAAGTTCAAATCATGAGCAAAAAAAGAAGCACTGATCCTTTAAATGACTGATTAAGTTATTGTCTCTGTTTCAAAAAAATATGAACAAACACACAAGAATAAACTCTCAAATGGGAAAAAAATAAATGTAATAAAATTGCCATAAGCTGATGTTATTTTACTACAAAGGTATGAAACATCTACCTCATTGACTTTTGGGCCAGTTTCCTCGTGTTTATGGTTTGTTGAAAGCATTGAAGTCTGGATCAGAGTGAGACTTTTATTAGTTTCATGCAACAGGCTGACCCAGTTAAAGTTTGCAAAGTCAGCAATATTAGCAATATTACAGAAGTGATTTGCTTCTGTTTTTCTTGTTTTTTTTGAGACATTTTGTGCAATCAAGGCATGAAGTTGACACTAACAGAGTGACATGCTTGTTTCCTCTGCTGGTGAGAGGTGATTGACAGGAAGCATGCAGCACTGACACAAAAACAATCCACTTGAAGATGAAATAACAACAATGACACTTATTGTGAAAGAACAAAAACATGCCCTGATGTCTCAATTGTGCAGACACCAAGTAGGACGCATGTCTCATTTGGTTTTTCAGACACAGCGAATGAAAGAGTACACACTGAAACAGTTGTCACGATACCAGTATTTTAAATTAAGATATGATACTAGTAGAAAACAAAGGCAACATCAATAACTGTTTGGTTAACATGGAAACAGAAATATAACTCCTAGACACAAAATATTGGGAAATGTATTGTTTTTGAGCTCCGAAAATTGTAATCCATCAAGATTACAAAAATAAATTGGAGACGTTTCAGTAATGTGTTTGCACAATTTAGACAGTGTCACCTCCTCTGCTCTCTGTCTGATTGTAAGAGACGTAAATTTGGGTATTCATGAGATGCCAAAAGGACTTGAGAAACATCGGTATTTGCCGACCAGTGAATTTAAATGATCCACTGCTGCTTTCTCCCTCCCGCTAACGGCATCTTTGGGTTAAAATATGGATAAATATCTGTGTGTTTTTTTTAAAGCGTAGGTACTTTTTGTTACTACAGATCATGAAAATGTAGGTTGTCTCATTATAAAACATGTGATATTGATATTGTTTTAACATTTTAAAACCTTAGTTGAGACTTTAAACATGTTTAATATAATATGATATATAATGTAAGTGCAGCTCAAGGTAGGCTCTCAACTCTGCGACACAAACATCTCAACACAAGTGACTCCACAGGGTGAAGGGAGGCATGTGGAAACTCTACATTCACAAAGCAGAGCTGCACTTTCTCAGCTCGGTCTGACACCTCATTCCTCACAACCTAACAAAGCTGAAAAAACTTCCCAATCCAGGCCCAAGCGCAGCAATAAAAATATGAGCTGCAGCAACATTTTGAGGTATTTATGACACCAAAAAAAAAAAGAAAAAAAAACACGAGCAACAAGCCAAGGTCTGGGAAGTGGTTGAATACTTGTGAAAACATTATGAAAATAACAGAAACTGCATAGTGGGGCCCAAACGTGATGAATCAGGTTGGAGGGATTGGATGGCAACACTAGGAACTACTGTACTGAGTTTACAGAGTGAATATTTGTGGGTTGGTCTGCTTATTAAACCTCAATCACTGGGTATGAAACACTCAGCTCAGCTTTCTCTGACAGATAAAGGCAACACGACGCACAGAACAGAACAGCAGACCTTTGTTTCATCAGAGGAGATTCATCCAAGGTTATAACTGAGGTTTCAAAACTCATTCGTCCACTTTTATTTCAAACTCGTGCAACAATTTTATGCAGCTTTGTGGCAGCTCTCAGCTCACCTTCACCGCTCACACCCTGCCAGCAGAAACATGCAGTTACTCGTTTTAAACAGGCGCTGGATGAGGGCGCTGTTTACTACAACTTCACTGACCAGCTGCTGGAGAATCAGCTCTCCTGTCTTATTAGGGCCAAACCGAGTCAAAGACCAAAAGCGAGGAGAGAAATATGCAACAAATAACTGCAACAATGTGGAGTGCATTGGCTGGAATTTAGGGACTAGAAACCACATTTGAATGACATATAAAGACTAACAGTAACTGAATATAAATCTGATCTGTTGTCTCCACAGCAAGAATTCTGCTCTGTGTTTGCACGCTGACTCCTCTCTGTCTGATTAACTAATTATCGCTATCAGCACATTATCCTCTTTTGTTATTGGCTTCTTTTTGGCTCCACAGCTCAGTCAGATGCAGTGTCATTCAACAAAAGACTGATATGCTGTATGCTGTAGACAAGTAAATAAAGGAATTTATTTCATCGAACAAGGATTTGGAAACTATAGCACAAATCACAGAAGAAGTCCACTGATATGAAGATTTGAGAAAAAAAAAAACAGTTCTCCCACATGTTTGATCTAGACGACAAAAGTCTGAGTTTTCAGAAAGGGGAATTCAAAAAGTGATTTAGAAAAGAAAGTCAAATGGAAACAAATCAAAGAAAATTCTCGATTATTCCTTGATATTTAAATAAAATATGTTAGCGCTCAAAGATCATCTCCAGAAGGGACTTCCACCTGAAGCACACCAACACACACGCAGATTTGCTCAAATATTACAACAAAGTAATCAGGTAATCAAACACAAATTGAATAAAATAATGTTATGAAAAAGCAACCAATCACGAAGCTCACCCTTATCATTTTAAACACCAGACTGGCAGTTCACGCAGAGACATAATAGGAGAATGAAACTTTGCAAAGGTTGTGAATTAAATCAATCAATGTTCTTAAGATGAGCTCAGTGAGAGACTCCGTGCGTAAAGGCGCACACATAGTACACATCCATCTCTCCATCATTGCTCTCCCTCAGAGGAGCGTCTCTTCTACCTTTTTGTTGTCGGGGAGCGCTTTGCTGTCTCCCGTCAGAGAGTCGGACCTCTTCTGTCCCATCGTCCCCTGCTGCGGTGACATGCTTTCCATCAAGACAGTATAGATCCACGGAGACAGTATATTCCCATGGTATGAGAGTAAGTCCAAAGTTTATCCCGCGGATAGGAGTGCACGAGCCCGAGGAGGATCCATGATGGAGATGGAGATCAAACCTGTGCGCTGCTCCTCTCTGTCTCTGTCTCTGTCTGTGTCAGTGTCAGTGTGAGTGTGTGTGTCTGTCTGAGCGCTGTTTGCTCTGAGCGCACAGACTCCGGTCGTCCTCTACTCACTCCGATGTTGTGAAGTGAGCGGGGAGGAAACACGTGACTTCCACTACTGCTTTTCAAAATAAGACCGTGTTTACCTTGATTGTTTCGTGTGTGAGTCCAAGTAGTAGAGTAACACCAAGCATTAAGTCATACCAAGGAAAACAATAATTACGAATTTAATACGAACCAAAAAGAGTTACGTTTTTTTTTAAATGGTGTTACATTTTCATTGGGGGAAAAACAAGGTCATATACCGGAGCAGAGCAGGAAACAAGGTTGCAAATGTGTAAAGGCAGTTTATCCTCCTTGATGGATACAGCAGTGGAGGAGCCAGACTGTTTTGACTGTGGTGGCCTTAAGTGTGAGGTGAGCAAACACACATTAGTATTTATTTACCCTCTCTATCTTCACTCATCATGTTTACTATCTTTACAAGCTATATCCTACAGGTTTTCTATTCCTGTGAACACAACAGGTTGGGGGCACTTATCCGATGAGTCCTTGGGAAAGACCAGAGGCGCTGCTTACCAATATGCAAGGCAGGCTACAGCCCCCCGCCCCCCCCCCCCCCCCCCCGAGGGCTGACAAATTTTGTACCAAAACAGTGGCTCAGAATGTGCATTTTTTTACAATGACGGTAGGATACCTCCCTAATGAGGCCCCATCTGATGATATTCAATGTTGTTCCAATATTCCCATGAATACTTAAGTTGGTCATTTAGAGTTGCCTTTGGTGTCAAAAATGTTTGTTTAACAATATGGCGATTAATGTTTATTAGAGTGCCCCAGCTGACTCTAAAATCGCCACTGGGCAAGACACTTAACCCCAAGTTGCTCCCGCTGCTTCGTTTATGGTGTGTAAATGTGCATGAATGGGGTCGTTAGAGTTTAGGTTTATCCAAGCCATCAACATGACCATGACGTCACCTTTGATTGGATTAGAACAAAAATGTATAAACTTTAAGCAGAAAGAGGCTGAGTTAAGCATTAACTTGCATTAAAACAAATGTAAACATTTAAATGTTATGATGATCTGTTCACCGAAATCAGTTCATCTTGTTTTGTGTCTTTCATTTTGAAAACAGGACTAACTTTCTCTCCTGGTCTGATTTGCGTTACTTGACACAGCTCATGCATCTGAGCATTGGTTTAACTCCTGAGCTTGTCTGTGTACCTACAAGTTGTGTGTGTTTTCATTTGAAGGACCCATCGTATGTTCTCCTTGTCTGGCCGTCAGTAACATATAGAAGCTGACTGTTCATGTATGAGAGGAAAGCAGTTAGCAGAGGGTCCACGCCAGGTGTAAGAATGTACTCTGAGGGCCAAGAATAACATGACTGATGAGGAGGAATGTCCACTCTATTTTTTCTTCTATAAGCATGACGCATGCTTAGGCTAATTTGCCTTATAGCTATAGCTACAGTTACAGTACACCTCACTGAAGGAAAACTGTCAGAGTGGGTGGGGGTGTTTACTTTTAAAAACCTGAAGGGGGAGGAGGAGGACCCACCTCCACTAAAGCTGAAGTCCAACCGCTATGTTTATTATGGAAACAGAACTTGAATAATTGGGATTAAATACTGTTCACTGATTTCATAGCAGATAAATATGACAAAAAACTATTACCAAAATAAATGGAAAATCCATTTGTGAGAATACGGGACAATACCCAATGAGATGACAAATATCCAGAATTAATGGATGACATGGACTCCATATATTCCTGATAATGGATTGAAGGATACCACAAAAGATACCATTACTTATGTTCAAGCTCCAAAAAGCTCAAACTTTGTTTTCCTAATTGCACCAAAGGGTTTGAATAAGACTGAGAGAGATTTTGTCTCATAAGGCTTGAATGAAATAAAAACATTCACTACTTGTGTAAATAGAGCATTTTGTTAGCGCAACATTCAAAAGTATACGGTGGGAAAGCTAATGACAGCGTCTTTTGGAGGCTAACATTTAGAAAGCTAACAGCACCATTCTATTAGAAAGCTACTGTAACAGCGTAATATCTTATTAAAGCTAATATTTAGATTGATAATGGTTAGAAAGCTAACAGCATAATATCTTCATAATATCTTTCTAAAGCTAAAACTTTGAGTGATAAAGGTTGGAAAGCTAATGGCAGCTTTTAAAAGTTAACGTTTAGAAAGCTAACAGCACCATTCTGTTAGAAAGCTAATGTAACAGCGTAATATCTTATTAAAGCTACAGTAACATTTAGAGTGCTAATGGTTAGGCAGTTAACATCAGCTTACTATTTGAAAGTAACTCTTAAGAAAGCTATATGGCATACAAAGCAAAGATGAGGAAGTAAATGGCAGTATGGCTATAGCCTAACATGTTTAGTTAAGGAGAAGACAGCTAATGGCAGCAAAGGAATAGAAAGCTAATGATAAGGAAGCTAACCACAGAGTAGTGTTAAATATCTAAGACGCAGAAGGCTAATGGCAGTAAACAGTAATAAAGCAACATTCAAAGTCAATGCCATCGCATTAAGTTTAGAGTGCTATATCTCTAAGATAGATGACAGCACCATACTGGTAGAAATGTTTTGAAAGCTAACAGCAGGATGTGGTTTGAAAACCAGCAATTAGAAAGCTAAATGCGGCATACCGTGAGAAAACTGAAGTTAGACGGCAAATCGCAGCACACCATTTAATGCTAACGATTAGACATGTAATGGCAGCATAGGCTAGCGTTAAAAAGCTAATGATTAGGAATCTAATGACAGAATCGTGTTAAAAATCAAACGGTGAAAAGGCCGATGGCAGCGAACTGTTAAAAAGGCAAGATTCAGAGTAAATATTTGGATAAAGTTAAAATTAAGTAAGTTGAATTTGAGACTAAATCACAAGATCACTCCCCACAGCAGCCTTTTGTACACCATTGTCTCCTCTGCACAATCAAAAAAGGTATGCAACAATTGTTTCATCTTATCTGTCCCCTGAAATATGCCATGCATGTGATGATAAGAAAATTGATAATAGCTCTGTCACCCCTTTGATCACTTGACAAGCTGCATGAATCAACAGCCGAGTCAAACTGTCTGCAGAACTGCTTCAACTACATCATCCTTTCATCTAACGTCCAGTGTGGCTGAGAGTCGCATTTTGTGCTTGAACTTAAAATTGCACTTCATGTTCTCTAGATTTAGGGGTGAAATGACTGCTTTTGTTTCCTGCAGTTTGTCCAGAGTAGCCAGTCTGGAGACTAGATGGAGGGTGTGTCAGAAATGTGGTTGGGAACGCCGCTGGTTGACCACGTCTGCTACTGCATGGCGCTGTTTTTGTTTCTACCTCTGCATTGTTCCACTCTGTCACTGGAAGACGCCGGGGTTGCAACAATAAAAAGTCTGACTCGCAGTGGGTTTTTCTTTTGGTATCCACAGCAAAGCAACACATCTCTTCATGAAAACAAAAAATAGGAGATTTCTTCAACCCCAAAAGCCCCAAAAAAGGCCACACACGATTCTCAGACAGCAGCCAGCAGTGTTAGAGAGCAGTGAACTACACGTAACTAGACAAGGAATTAAAATACAGCTTGAAGATAGTTCATATCTATATTTCAACATGAATTAAAAAGGTTGGATGTTATATCCGAACTGCATACAATTTGGGGACATAAACCCCTTTTTTATTTAATGTATGCTTCCCCCTTTTAACATTTTAATTTTAAATTCAAAAGTTCACTACTCTTGTAGTACAGCAGGGTGTATGTTTTCATATTTGTAAACACACCTGGCTGCTGATCGGGTTAAACCTCGGAAACATATCGTGTATACAAATGCAAACATGTTCTAAAATCCCATTTCACACTGTTTTGGGTAAATATGTCAATCAAACCAGCATCTGGTGTGCAGCATTCCCAGATTAAACCTTGCATGTGCATTTAAATGTTTAAAAGCAAATGTAGTGTGATAAAAAAAAGTAGGGTGTTAGTAATTGCTAACAACAGAAGCAAAGGGAACAACAGGCATTTTTTGCAATATAACCCAATTAAAGCGCAAATTTTAGCTGATGTGTTTTTTTTTCTATTATATTTTGTTATAACTTAGTTCAGCTCATAAATTGTCAGTTTGATCTTCCGCATAAATAACAAATTTATTGTTTTAAAGTTATTGGCAGCTTGCATATCTCTGCTTCTGTGACACTAGAAGCCAAACACACAAAGATTCTGGTCATGCCTGAAAGGATTTTCTGCACAGAGTGACTTCATGTCAGGAAGGAAGGATCTCCTTCAGAGATTCTCCTCTCAAATTCATGACAGAAAATCCATATCTGTCCTTGTGAATTTCATCTGACATTTCCTACGAAGTGCTTCTGATAGAGAATGTTTTTGTTACACCTGAAGAGTCAGACAAAGAAAAGGGAGAAAGAGAATATCAACCTGAATGTCGAACAGTCGCTTCTAAAGAAAGAAAATGAGCTGTCCTGAGGCCTGACAGGAGCGTATTCTTCCATGTGCAGGGTTTACTGTTGCACTTTGCACAGTAAACAAATGATGGAAAGCATCTTCACACACACAAGCTGATTATAAAGACCGCTCTACTCTTCCCTCCCTCCTTCTTTGAAAACAAACACACGTGAAGAGAGAGCGGCCACAAAGACATGATGAGTAGTTTTGGATATTTGGGACGGACTGTTGGCAGGAAGTTAGGAGCGCAGACGGATAACAGAGATGCTTCATGCAGACGGTGAGTTTGTGAGGCCTCCTCCGTCACCCCCGCTGCCGCCACTGCCACTACTTTAAGAAGCCAGACTTCTCTGTTTCCTGAACCAAAAATAAAGCCCCACTGTTTCCTCTTTTTCCCTGAGCAGCAGAGGTTTCTGGGTGACAAATGTTTGAGGTATGGCTGTTATTCTGGAAAAAATGACTTGTGGTTTGGAAATAGTTTGGGAAATTAATTGCGAGGCAAACTCTGGCCACATGTGTTAAGTTGTGTAAGACTGTAGTTTGCGGTTACTCCTGCAAAGAAAAATATACTTTAAATGATCTGGCCTTTTCCTCTCTGCTCTGTCTGTATTGTTCAAAATGTAATATATAAATCACTTAATAATCTGACTTTTTAACACATCAATTCAATCTTCAGCAGTATTTATTCAAGCAAAGGTATTAAGCAGCTGAGCCATGCAGAAGCAGCTGACACGCAATGCATCCTGGTACATGTAGGCGCTGTCGCCAAGCCTTTGCATGCAGTAGAGCTCAGCTTTCTTTGTCTTTATACAGCAAACATCTACAGCAATTCATCACTCAAAGTGATTTTAATGACCATAAACACTCATTGGAAAACACTCCAAATGTGGCTAACTTCTGTGTTAAAATCTTTTATGCAAAACAAATGTGGTAGAGACTTTTCCTTATATGAATCCAACAAAACCATTACACAAAGCTCTCACTATTTAATCAAGACAAGGACAGTTTATTTGCTTAGTGCTTTTCCACTACAGGGCTATTCAATGTCCTTTACATAAGACCCGTTAAGCACTCTGAATTGCAAACATTTGGAGTATTATGTTCCATAAATAAGGGGGCTCCTGCAAAAAATAGAAAGTGAGTATTTGCCCTGATTCCGTCCCTCATTTGTTTACTCGTCTTGGGATTTACGGATCCATCCTTTAGGCTCTCCGAGTCAAACATCAGGGTAAGTTACACAGAACGAGAAGGCGGAACATATAAGCATCACTCGCCTACACAGTCAGCGCGTCTCTGCCTCTCTCACTTTGTCTAAACATTGTGGCAGAGGAGAATCAGGTGGTGGAGACGTGTGGAGGAGACAGACGGAGGTGAGGCAGACGGAGACAAAGCCTGCGGTGGGAGGGAGGGACTCAGGTGGAGGAGAGGGAGGGACGACGTCCAGAAAACTTCTTCAGTGTGTGAAGATGGAAATAATGAATAATGTGGACACAAAACCTGCTTCAAGTGGTTTGAATTCCTCCTCCAGAAAACCCTGACAATGTCAAAATGCCCGACAGTTCTGCATTTCTTCACATACAGTCCCACTTCAACATCATGATTTCCTGAGAATTGTAAAATACATGTTTGTTTTCTTTGTTTAAAGTCAAATTGGAAAGGTTTCATTTGGCTTTCAGTTTGATTGATCCAGGTTTTAACTGCTAAATTACAACCAGGGCTTCTTAATTAGATCCCTGTGACTTAAAAGCAGCTAATTCTGGGAAAGTTTATACAACCTGTCATCCTGTTTTGTAAGAAAGTTCAACCAAAGTTATTTCCAGGAACTGTAATTCCAAATCTCATTGTCCTTCTTTTGTTGCTTTTATGAAAAAAAGAGCCGAATTTGCCTGAAAATGCTTACATTCAGCTAATTTGTTTGCAGGCTTAAAAAATGTTTTGGAAGTGTAATTGGTTTCTCTGAGAATGTTTTCAAGAGATCCAGGAAGTTTGAAAGCCAAGAGAAATAGAAGGAAGACATTTTGAGGTCAGGGTGGATGGTCGGGAGGGACTACACAATCTGACACAAAGTTCTGCATTGATCTAATCAAACAAACGGTATGGGCTAAAGAACGATTTTGGTTCCATGCAATTTATATAGAAGTCAACACATTCGATCTTTTTGTAATCACCTGAAATCTTGTGTGAAATCATCTTTGACAGAAATTATACTGAATTTTCCCATTTTCAGCGGCGAACACCAAAAAAACAGCTCTGCATGCAAGACGTTTAAAGAGGTACATCATGTGGGAGCATGTGTGATGTTTTGAATCGGGGGAATCAGCCTGTGAGTCTCAACTCGGCCAACATTTTCTGACACCTCCAGGTTGCCATAAGGCCCACCCGTCTGAGACAGACAGACAGAAAAACAAACAGACAGGCGATCATCAGTCAGTCAGACAGAGAGATACTGAGACAGAAGTCAGAGAAACAGACGGTCTGAGCCTCGCTGTTGGCCCGTTACATCTGCTCCCCTGGTGGGCACACACTCACACACACACACACACACACACACACACACACACACACACACACACACACACACACACACTCACACTCACCCCTCCTCCATCTTTTAGACCCTCTAACCCTGTTAATCTGATTAGCTCAGTCTCCCTACAGTGAGGGATGCTATACTGACACACAGGGACGTGCGTGATTATGCTTCATCTTGTTGTTGTTGTTGTTGTTATTTTGACTGTGTGTCACTGTGTCAGATATGCAGCAGTGTGGGTTTGTGCCATACAGGTTCGCTTGGTCTATGTATTAAATTACATACTTTAAAGAATAAACATATTTTAAATTACAGTCATATTAGATAAGTTTTGTTATGCGTTACTTTTACATCATATAGAAACATTATTTTGCTTTGATTTGATCCATTTAAACTCATAATCAAAGACAACGCAAACACAAAAAAAGGTTGTATTGTCCTCTCTGTAATTGCAGCCATGGTCATCTGGCCTTTGGGGGTGGGGTCCCTTAATCAAAACATTTTTGTGTCCTTAAGTATGCGTGTGTGTGTGTGTGTGTTTTGGGTGTACATTTGAAGGATGCAGCGGGACAGGTCGGGTTATTTCCTCGGGGGGGGGGCTGATGGGGCTGCTTAGTTTCAGTAGAGAGGGGTCGTGCTGGTGTCAGCAGCAGGTTCAACCCAACAGGGTTTCCACGTGAGAGCAGCAGGGGTTCTATGTGAGCGTGAGAATTTGAATCAACCAATCAGACAGCATACAAGCTATTGCTGCCATTTTTGTAAGTTGCCTGTGAACAATAACATTCAATTGAGGGAGTTTATTTAATATCAGTTTTATTAGATATTCAAGCATGAAAATAAACATAAAAAAAAGAAAGTGTAAACCTTTTATGGTCTTCCCACCAAAGAGTAAACGTGACATACAAGCTAATTGGTTCATCAGGAGTGTAAGTGACACAACACTACAAAGTGTGATAACAAAGACACGTTTTTCAAGATTTGCACATGAGCCACATTTATATCTTGACCTTACGACCTGTCAGGATGCAGGAAACTCCACATATCTGGAGTGTTTCCAGCGGGGGGGGGGACGGGACTATATTTTGATGGATCATCAAGTAATGCAGGTAATAAAGTGAGATGTCAGGAGGTCGACATTAAACTGTGGATCCTCTTTTCATCCTATCTATGCACCTGTATCTTTAAGGTTGCTTTGGTTATGACTACACAAAAAACACCTGGCAATTGTCCGTTTTAAAGTCGGATGATGTACTTGATTTGTAGCTTGCAGCCCCTCCTTCCTTTGTTTTCTTCTTCTTTGGTTATTCATCCCCCCCCCCCCCCCCCCTCCCCTCTCCTCTTTTGTTAATTCCCTGTGGGAAAGGTGGGTTTCCATTATTTTTATTCATATTCAGCCTTTGGGGCGACTGTGGCCCAGTGGTAGAGTCGATGGTCTCTCCCGCTGCAGCACCGAGCTATTTACAACTCTTTTTTAAAATTCTGTCCTATAGCGGACTCTGTTGCTTCATCTCCTACTTCCGCTTAATTCTTTTAATGTGTTCTCTTGCCTCAGGAGACCACATGAACAACCACATCAGGATGATTGCAGGGGCGGTCCTTGTGAAATTCTCCAAAAATGTTTCGGCATGCATATGTGAAAACAGCTAAGCACAACTTCTCATCATTCCTCAGCAGTCTGTGTCTGAACTAAATACTGAAGCGGACTCACAGTCCCGCAGACTGACTCTCATGACCCCGTCAGCTAAACAGTGACATCTCCAAACAGAGGTCAACTTCTTAATTATCTCCAACAGGAATCAGTCACGTTCCACCTCCATGAGCGTTTACACACTTTAACAACACTGTGCAGCTACATAAACAATGCAACAAACACTGTGAAAGATTGTTAGCATATTACAGATGTTTTACTGATGATGTTCTCTGTTTAATCTGTGATTGACAAAATGTTTGTATTCATCGGCACTCAGTGGAACACAGATTTGTTGATGTAATCACAGTGGATCATCACGCTGCCAGGAAAAACATTTTCATTCATCTTTGGTATTTTTTGTCTGAAGTTCTGAGAGTTTTTAAAACAAAACATCAGGGGGAAAAAAGTCACATCAGAATCCATACACTTATTTTGTGTATATTCGGGGGGGGGGGGAGAGAGAGAGAGATCCCTTTGTGTAGGGACTACTACAGGTCCATGAGTGGTTGTATCAGCCGAGCAACATTTTTAAGAGAACAGAAAAAATGTATTTCAATCTACAAAGTAGTCCAATTGTCCCTGCAACCTGTCAGGCCTGAAATGTCAGCGACAGCTCGCAGCGAGGATTGCTCTCTGACAGTTTGACCTCCTGTAGTGGATCAGTGGGCGGTCAGAGGTAGCATGCAGGAGCTCCTTCTTGCACGTTTCTAGGTTTTCGGATGTTTTCATGAAACCTCTGAATGATGATTTTTTTTTTTTTTT
This sequence comes from Labrus bergylta, assembly GCF_963930695.1. Classification (NCBI taxonomy): domain Eukaryota; kingdom Metazoa; phylum Chordata; class Actinopteri; order Labriformes; family Labridae; genus Labrus; species Labrus bergylta. The sequence goes on from NC_089207.1 coordinate 9,834,990, forward strand.
TTTGCCTATTGGAAGACAATATTCTACTGAACAAAGATATGCATGGCGGTGCCTGAACAAGAAACATCCTGCTGAAGTAATCATACTTTATCATAATTTGTGAGTCTGTTTCCGAGTCCATTTATGAGGATGAAGTTTGGGGGAAAAAAATGTGGCTGTTTGAGTTCACACATAAGGCAAATATCAGGAGTTTTTCAGAGGTAAGTGTGAAAGCCCTATTTGACCTAAAGGCAGGGTTGGTAACTAGCATGATTTTAGCATTCCCTCAGTGCTCCGTCTGCACCCACCCCCCCTCCCCTCTGTGCTCCCTCAAAAGCCACGCCCCTCAACTTACACGCACGAGCGCTGTTGCTCCAGAAGCGGACCTCAGCTCATCGCTTACATTGTGTAGACACTACGTCGTCTCATGTCTCATTCAGCGGTAAGAAAATTCACAGTATAACTCTGTCATGTCACGCTTTGAGTGGCACCTTGGATCTCCATGAGTAAATCCCCAAGTTCACGTAATTTGGAATGGTCTTTTGCAGAAGTCCTTGGGAAAGTGTCCAACTGCTGAAAGAATGACTTTTCGATTATTTTGGGGGCAGCATAGCACTCCTTGAGTCTCTCCCATGCCTTATGTAAAGCCAGATTTGGGTTGCTGATATGTACGGAACGTATGCGTTTCACCTGTTTTCCAGATTCTTCCCAACCATGAGATCTAATTCTTGTGTTGGCATAAGATGAAATTCGTGGCAGATATTGGTGGAAGTTTTTACAGGCTGCTACAGATGACAATTTTCTTTGTTCCTTTTTCAGAGCACATGAGTTATTAATTTCTGTCAGGACCTCAAGGCGATTTCAACCAAAATCTTAATAAGTGTATCTGGAGAAAATTACCAACCCTGCCTTTAAGCATAGACTAGTATCAGTGAGGTCGGCCTTTGGTAAATGAGAGGTGTTTTGGAGCATGCAATGATGCAGGTCGCCTTATTGGAAATGCTGACTCTACCTAACTTAAAATCAATCTGATCGGTGAAGAGGTGGAGCTGAGGGGGTCGATAACTACTAGGCAAAATGAAGATGGATGAATTTTTTATTTTTTAAAACAACCCTAATACAACATTTTTTAATGGGCTCTTGTGGGGCTTCTGCAGCCGGCCTCAAGTGGACACTCTAGGAACTGCAGGCTTATGTCATTGTGCACTTGCTTCATTTTTCAACACTGGAGGTTTCTTGACTATCTTATCTTTCTTTTTTTTTAAATAAGAGTTTAGCTCTTTTAGGTCACCATTTTAATGTTGTTTAAACTCAGAGGTATTTAAGATTTAATTCTGCTGTTTAACTATTATTATTATTATTATTATTATTATCATCATTACTAACATTGTATTATTATTATTATTAGTATTATTATTATTTAGCATCAATATATCATATATCATATATATATACATATTTACTGTACATTCTATATATTTCATTATATTATTATATTAGTCTATATTATATAACATTTCATTATATTACACTATATTGTTCATATTGCACTATATTATATTATATTATACTACATTATATTATATAACTGCACTCTGCATTACTGTGGTACAACACTGCCTTTCTTCTCTGCTGTTTTACATTACTTGCTGCTATTTTTTCCTTGCATATACTCCTATTTTTATTTTTAGTTATCTTATCTATTCTGTTTAATGTGTATTTAGCTTTCATGTCTGTGCTGCTGCGATGCCCAAATTTCCCCTCTGGGGATCGATAAAGTATTATCCTATCCTATTATTAATATTTCATTTATCAACATTTATGCAATCAATCAAAGCGCCCCCTGCCTCTGACCAGACAAAGGCTGCTGATATATGCTCATATCCTGTCCATCAGTTAAGCCCTCAGAGGGGATTTTAAACCTCTGACCTCATCAGACCTGGCAACACAATGTCTGACAGCTTGACAAGGTAGAGCAGATAATTAGACTGTTACAAAACATCGCCTCATTCAATATATGAGGATAACTTCAAGTTTTAATGTTCAGCTTGGAGGTAAATGTTGAGTGAATTTAAAACATTTTTTCCATGTGTCTGTGATGGTTAGTCAGTGATTTCTCTGGTTGAAGCACTAAATTCTCCACAGATTCATTTTTAGTTCAATTTTGGACAAAGCTACAACCTCCTGCCTGTGTTTATGGAAAAATATTTTCACTGAGCATTTGTCACTGTTGTTGTTAAAGATAATCAGTGTCTGATAGAAACAGACACCGAAAGAAACAGTCAGCTAATGATCTCTTATGAGATCATTCTCTTCTCTATCAGAGATCTTCTCGATGAGATCTCTTATGAGCTCTTAAAAACTCTGAAAAACGAGATGCTTTACACAAATCAAACTTTGTGCAATTGTTGCAAACCTCTTTCATATAATCAATCGACTAATCAAAGACATTTCATGTTTAAAATAATATACCAACTTATTTTTGATCCAAGTCTGAATCAATCCCATAATTTGTGAATTCATTTTACAGTCCAAAGTCCAAACTTTTTTAGAAATTGAGTTTGATTGTTGAACACAGATTTCTTTGACTTCCCAATTATCTTAACTTCAACCAAGCTTTAGCAGCTTTCAAATTACTAAAATACACTCTTTTTTGTTTACCTATGGGTGGATTACTTTTATCTTTCGTACCACTAACTCCGTAACTCAATGGCAGCTCATTACTGCACAGTTACTCTGATTTTAAGGAATGGAAAATGCATCACTTTTAACGTGCCATGGAAAAAAGTCATTAAGACATTTCATAAAACAAACAATGGAAAATCTTGAAGCACAGATATTTTAAGTTATTTTTTTGTGTTGTAGCAACAATGACATTGATGAGACTCTGATGTGCAGCCAAATGAACTTTTATTTGTATACAAGTGGATCCGTTTTCAGAGCAGAACCTTCAAAATGTCACAGAACAATCAGAGATATGTTCCTGTTTTTACTCGTAAACATGCACTTCTCTGTAAATACATGATGCCTGCTAATTCTACTGAACTTTTACACTGCGTTCAAACTTTGTTGGCATCAGGGCTGCACACAGATTATAACACATTTAATTGTTTGCTTTCCTGTTCTGCTGTCATTGATAACTATTCTCTCACTGTTGTTTCTTTTATTCGTCTTGTTGCAGCTTGTTATTCTAGCACTGAAACATTTGTTGTCTATCCCTAACTGTGGTGACCAATTTTAACAAACTGAATATTGTGTAAAAACAAATCCACAAAGGGATGAATGCGGAAGCTATTTGGGACGCGTGCTCAGGAATTAGTCCATTGTTGTTGGAAATCTCAACCCGTTTATTTACACGACTCAATGATGTCCAAACAGGATGCTAAAAGGACGTCCCGCTGCGTCCACAAACAAAATAATAAACAAATCGGTTACAACAAATGCTATCAGGTAGATCAAAAATGAGCCCTGTGTAAAAACATTGCAATGCCCCAATATATATATTGTGTCTGGGTGATATTGATATACACAAACTTCCCATGTGTCTGTTCCAAAAGCAAAATTAAATGGAAAATGCATAACTTCTTATGTGCTCTGGAAGAACTAACAAAGCCAAATTGTAAACCAAACAACGGAAAAAAAAACCTTCAAGCAACAGATTCTTTCAGTTACTCGTCTGATTCAGCAACAACTTGACATGATTTGACAAGATGTGCATCTCAATAAACATTTATATGTTTGAAAGAGCGGATCTGTTTCTCGCTTAAAATACCTCTAAACAACATTTAATGAAATGGCAGAGTGTCTTTTAATATTGTGTTTGAACGCATAACAGGGAGAGAGGAAGAAAGAGAGAGAGCCCCCCCCTTAAAGACACAAATCAGCAGCGTTTAAAGGAGAAGATGAGAGTGTTTATGTACACTTCAGTCAGCAGCCTCTGCCGTTTATCACATCAGTGCGTGTGTGCGTGTGTGTGTGTGTGTGTGTGTGTGTGTGTGTGTGTGTGTGTGCGTGTTGTAAAGTCCATCTGCCTACGTCTGCCTGTGTATGTGTGCATGGTGTAGGTGTGTTCTTTGAGACACATCAGTCAGCGCTCTCTGCACGGCGTCGTCGCGACCCTGTGTAAGTGTGTGTGTGTGTGTGAGTGGCTATCACCACCAGTCGCTTCTTATCAGCCCACCGGAGGTCAGGGGTCAACAGGTCAGAGTCTGCATTCCTAGCAGAGGGAGGGGTCACGATGGAGCTGAGCTCTGTGTTGGTGGTGACAGTGATGTATTTTTGATTTTCTTATGAGATTAATAATACTGACTGCTGCATTATGAGCGTCATCTCCTTGACGACAAACATCATTAACAGCCAGTTACTGAGAGGTCAAGGGTCAGTGGTCAACGTTCAAGGACTGTCGAGGCTCACATGAGTGCTGAGACTGAAAGTAACACAGACAGCCTGAAGAGGCACTGAGACAATTAAATCAACGAAACCTAACCATGAGAATACTTGAGCGTTCAATAACGCGACCATTAACAGCAAAATCAGCTTTAAGTATTTAAGGATGTTCAATGTTGTTGACGTGATCTTAAACTTGTGCTGCAATGTTTTTGTTGTTTGATGCAAAACCTAAACATACTGTTCTCCATGACTGATCTACAAAAAGGCATACTGAGCCTCTCGGTACGTTTCCATGGCACAGTGAGGGCCTGAGTCCATTGGCGGCGCTCTTTGTGCTCGCAGCACCCATGACCTCAGTTTCAGAGCTCTTCTCATTGTTGCTTATTGTTGCTGGGTCACAAAATGTAACTTAAGCTCCCCTCTGTAGTGACTGTAAGGTCAGTTTTAATAGCTGAGGGGGTTTTTGAGGACGCTGAAAATGAATTGGTTTTGTATTGATAATAGACACCGCCCATTGTCACAGGCCCTTGATTGGACCTATATAAGCACCCGGGAGAATTAGGTAATTGAAGGAAAATTGTCCCACTCTGCTGTTGGAAATATGCCCCCTTTCAGCTAGTTACTACTTGACCTTCTTCAGGTTTACCTATTACGTCAGTAACGTTATCAAGTGACAAACTGATTGGTCAAACCCTGAAAACAACATCTTTAACTTCTTCAGCTGGCGTAACATTAACTGTGTCTCCTCATCTGTCCAACACGACGTGGTTCTCACTCTAGCGATGATACCTTGGTCTTGTTTTCTTCCCGGCTACCGTCTACGTATTTATGTTTTTCGACCTCCAGGTCAAAGGGCGGTGCCAGAACTGTGATGCATTCTTAGAACGTCTAGGCAAGTTTTCATGAATACAAGCGAGAGTAAATCAAACCCCAACAGCGGCAGTAGCTCAGTCTGTAGGGACTTGGGTTGGGAATCGGAGGGTCACCAGTTCATGTCCCGACATGGACCAAGTCCAGAAATTGGCCTGGTAGCTGGAGAGGTGCCAGTACACTTCATGAGCACTGCCAAGGTGCCCTTGAGCAAGGCACCTAACCCCCCCCCCCACCAGCTCAGGAGCGCCCACTGTGGGCAGCCCCCTCACTCTGAGACCTCTCCATTAGTGCATGTCCATAGGATCCTGTTTGTGCATGTGTGTATATTTCAGCCTATGTTTGTGTAGCATGTTTACTAGACAGAGTGTAAAAACAAATTTCCCCTTGCAGGATCAATGAAGTATAAAATTATTATTAATATCTACTTTAAGAAATTGGATTTGTGTGATTTCAACCGGACTAAAAAAAATAATCCACTTTATAACATCATGTAAATGCACTACGTGTGTCCCCTATCTGTAAAATGTAAACACGCATGCAGTGCTGCTGCCGTCACAGATACCCCGACACGATGCACGAGGTATACGCTCTTTTAGAGAGGGTTAACTGTTTAACATTATGGCCACACCTACTGGGGCCACTACTGAGCGGATGTGCCGCAGAGTTCATTTTGAGTGTCCAGTCCTGCAGTATGTGCAGTGTCCTGAGAAACACATGTAGGTGAGACCATGAGCTTTCATTTCATTAGAAGTTACAGTCACAGGGCTGCTCATGCAGACTGCATACCACTTTGACACCCAGATGTCAGAGATGTTGTCAGAGAAAGATGGATTAATCCCCAAAAGGTCACATCTTTTATTGATTGGACCCAACTCTTCAGAATACTCGATATAATATATTCAAAATAGCATTGGATGGAGGTTGCACAGCAGCTTGCACAGAGCAGATAGAAAAGTTGCTCTGAGGTAGAGGTGGAGGGAGCGGCTCTGTGGAGTTGTCGTTTGATGGGATCCTATTTTCCTGCAGCTTCAACGACCAGCAGGAAGTGGAGAGGAATAGTCTGGATTTTATTAGAAGGCAGGGACGCATTCATGTGTGTGTGTGTGTGTGTCTGTGTGTACATGTGTGTGTGTTTGTGTGTCTCTATGAGGTTAGATGGCACGTCTTGCCTGTACAGAGCCAGAAATAAACCAGGATCTGGACCAGAATTGCAAGTGAACTTTTTCCATTTTCTAGCCGCAATTAACCCGCTGTTTAGTCACACACACGAACACACACACACACACACACACACACACACACACACACACACACACGGCTCCACACACTGACACAAACCCAGTAATCACATGCTAACTCACACTCACTCACAGAAACAAAAAAAGTGTAAATGGCAGAAACACACACCCTGCTCTGTGCTTTGAGGGAACGCCTGCAGCTATTTTTAAGCACTGTACAGTAGAAGCAGAGAGAGAGAGCCCCCGTAATTGCTTTATGCTGCACATTCACTCGTGTGTCCTGTCAAAACAAAGCAGCAGAAACGTGAGAGCCAACTGTAGATAACAGGACAGTTGTTGGCCTGACGCCCTGACACACAACCATCCTGCTGTGTCGACATGTGTGTGCACATCTGAATCAAAGAGCGGTCATGTTTTAGACATACATCGTCTTCATTCTATCTAATGTACAAAATGAAATCTGAGGAACTGCAACATTGCCCTTCCTTTGTTTCAGGGTTAGGATTAACCCTTTGAGATCAAGTTGTGTGTCTTGAGCTGTTTGTTGAGAAGAGATGAGTCTGGTTATGGAGGGAGTTTACTCATTCGTGTTCTACAAATAAGCAAAGAACCAGCAGGATGCTTCCAAGACTAAACAACTACAAACTTAGTCAAGATCCCAGTGAACACGGCCGTGGTAAAACTACAGATTCAAAAAGTGGTGTATGGGGATTTTCATCATTTTGCATCTCGGTTGTCCCGAGCCAAATCTGACTTAATACCATAACTATAAAGTCTTCCAAACCACATCAAATCTTTTAAACTGCAGGCAGAGGGGAGGATCTTTTAGCCTCTTTTAAAGTTGTCTACTTGTTGCGAAACTTTGATGAAGAAATGTCACAAAGCAGGGAGCAAGTTCAGTGCAGGAGCATTCAACAGGTGGAGCCTCGAGGCAGAGGAGAGCTTTATGTTGAAACTCCTCAAACCTCAAAAACACCCAAATCACTCGAGACTATCTGTGCAAAAGTGGCTGCATGAGGCAGACATTTTTATGTTCTGTGATTAGTTCAAATGTAAAACACTAGATAGGTGCAATTAAAATTTTGGGGGATATTCAATCCTTATATTGTAGATTTTGTTTTAGTATTTATTTACAGCCTGCGTGCATCAAGAGCAGCTGATCTGAGTTCACAAATCCTCTGTTGTTCTGCATTTTTCAATTTGCACAAAAATGAAAGTCAAAGCAGCTTCTCCTTCTTCACTGTAATCTCAATTTAAGATCACATTTTACGTGAAGTCAAAACTGAAAGTAGTCTGCCATGAAATCAATGTGTGTGTGTGTGTGTGTGTGTGTGTGTGTGTGTGTGTGTGTGTGTGTGTGTGTGTGTGTGTGTGTGTGCGCTCGCGTATGTGTGTGTGTGTTTCTTTGAAGATCGTCATACTGTGGAGACTTATGGACAGTTCTGTTTATTCCTTGGCAACGCTCCATAAAGGGGCAAAGGGACACACACTTAAACACACACCCTTGCACACGCACACACACACACACACACACACACACACACACACACTTACACACACACTGAAACACACACACATTTAGAGGCACATGTAAACATTCACATAAGTCATTAGAGCCTGTGTTGCCATAGCAGAGCAGCAGCTACTGTGGAGGAGAGATAGCGACATCATATAAGGAGGCCTGGGCTAAAAATAGAGATAAAGAACAGAGCAGCTCATCTTTCTCTTTGTTTTGATTTCTCCTCTCCGTACGTCTTCTGGACTTTTTCTCTCCCCAACCCCCCCCCACCCCCACACAGATTATTTTGTCTTTTCATATATCAAACCCTAATCTCTCTCAGTCAACATGTGGAGAGCCACAAAGCTCCACACTAAAAACAGTTTCTGCTTGAAAGCACTTAGTTACAAAAGCAGCTAAATAAGATTTGATTTACATAAAATATATATTTTTTCCCCCAACTTTGCCCATTTTAGGGAACAGTAGTATATGACATATGCCTAAATGTTGTATATATGACCATATGAGTCTTAAGACAGTACAGCATTTCAGAATAAAAGCCTAGTAAAGATTGTTTCATAAATACTATTCAAAATTAGATGAATTTTTATAAACTATTGAAATTTTGGGATTAATCAAAATGAAAAAAAAAAACATCGTTTGACAAGCTCTACTTGTATTACAAGTGATACAGCAGGAAATGTTTTGGGTTTGAGGTTGAAATTGAAAATGAAATGAGGAAAATAGCCTTTGAAACAGAGGGGTCTAATGAATAATAATGATGTATTTAACAAATAATTCATGAAAAATATCATTTCAAATAAGCATTAATTAGTTTCATGCAGTTTAGTTTGTTGTCAGAGAGAGGAAGTTTACCAGAAATAATACACGGAGAGAAAATCAAGATATGGAGTTAATGTATATTAACTTAGGTTTGAGAGTAGGACTACGCCCAAGCCACACCTCCAATCACCTGACAAGCCCACTTATACTGAGCCATCCCACTCCACAACGTTTGTCTCAGTTTCTTCAACGACCCACCCTCCCTTCCCCCTCCCCTCATCCAATCAACCTCCTTCCTTCCCCCTCATCCAATCAACCTCCTTCCTTCCCTCTCATCCACTGAACCTGCTTCCTCATCCATCTCTTTTTTCTAATTCTAGGCACAGTCTGGGACGTGATCAGCTCGGGCAGAATTACGCTTGAGACGGAACCCCCATCCTGAGTCTCCCTCTGCCTGCAGTCAGTCCGACCTTCCAGACCAGCCAACCAACAACATCCCTCTCCATCATAATCATTACCTTAACATATTTTCTTCTGTCGCACATTCATACGCTCTATCATTAAATATCTTAAACGTATTTGGTCCTTGCTAGAGAAATCAAAACTATCAAAACAGTTTTTGCAAAGTTAGCGGACAAAAGGCCTTTTAGTCAGTTGAGTGTTCTGTATTGATTGATTTTGATACAGTCTCAAGTCTTGTCTCATCTGTGACTGAAATGAGTCACTGTGCCCTTTAGAAAACTCCAGTGGATTCTCCCAGCAGCCACTGGTTCTACTAGGCGTCTATGTGATGGTTGAACTGGATAAACACGGAGTGAAAGGAGCCAACATGGTCCAAACATTTAACACAGCTTAACCAACAACGGTGGAAAGCATTGATGTATTTCTTCCTTTTTTATCTTTTTATCTTGCAGACCATCTCTTTGCATAAAAGCTATCAAAACTTTAAAGCTTTTCCTGTCAGCAGAACAATTGACCTCAAGATTTATCTGCAAGTACAGACTCCAACCATCGAGCAGGACTGATACCAGTCACCTCTGTTCTCTGTGTAAGAGACAGACACAAACTCAAGCTTCACCAGGATGCTGACATTTTGATTTAAACCGGAGAAATAGATTATATGTCATTTTGTCTTATCGGGGCATCGAGACAGTCAGCTAGATGACATTCAGCTGGTATAAATAAAATAAGGGGAACTGTTTGGTTTCATGAAACTGGTACAACAGGAAGCTACATGTGGTATCAGAAAGCATGCAGCATGCATCTTAACACAAGTGAGGGTTTAAGCTCTTATGCAATTGTACATAAATGATGATACGCGTTTTAGATTGTTGTCCTATAATAAACCCTGATGAGGCTCTAAAGATCACAGAAAAAAGGACACAAACTGCATGAGAAAGAAAGCTAATGAGAGCTGCATTCCAACAGTTGTACGATACAAGTGATATAATACTAAACGATGCGGTATGAAACAATTAAAATGATATGAGACAATTGGTGAGAGACAATATGAACGATATGATACGAAACCAACTGAGTCACAGCTGCCTCATACAGTACATTACAAAATGGTGCCATACCCTAAAATGCCATGCCATTCAATAGCAGCATGAAAAGATGCAATATAAAACCATATAATGCCATTACATATGTTGATGATGATGATGATATGACGCGCCAGGTTGACCTAAAGCATCATATTTTGAGATGTTTGGTCTCTAAGCAAGCTGCTGTTTTTGATGACTTATTTTGAGAACAGACAGATCACTTTATTTTGTTTTTCTTTGTGCTGGAAAGTGAGATCTGAAAGACAGATATCTCCGCACACTACAGGCTGTGTAACCATTTCAAAACTATAACTGAAAAAACAACTTCAAATATTCAATATTTGACACAACTGAACTCTACCTGCTTCTTATCCATGTTTGCCTTTATGACACAGATTCTTTCAACTGATTATCTTCTCAACATAGCAAATCTGTCCAATTTGTTATGTTTAAAAGGCAAACATTAAAGTCTGTGTGCTCTCATGGAGCAACAGGAATATGCTGAGAAGTTTCCAAAGCTTGCTGCTGTGTTGTCTGAGAGCGTCTGACCTGAACCCTTCTCTGCTATGAAAAACAACATTTTTCCTGCTGCGTCCCGCCACTTTTTCCTGCGAGTAATAAAATATAGGATTTACAATACTGCCTCGACTTCTTCACCGTTGAGATTTCTGATTCCAGACAACATAAAGGCTTATAGATGAATCACTTACTCCGATGTGTAAGAGAGCTTTTCCTTTCTGTTTTGGTCACATTATTCACACAAGCTCTGGTTAGTTTTCCTCTATAAAACCTTTGTATCTATTTGTTGAGAGTGAGCTTTTTCCAGCTTCCCATAGAGAAAATTTTCAGATATTTTCCTGTTTCTATAAGCCTCACTGCAACCAACACTGTGTTCAAGTTTCCCACACTCTGTTATTTCTGTGTATCTGAGTTTGAACTTCAAACAGCGAGGATTAAAATAGGTCGACTCATGTTTTTGCACCAGTTCCCACTTAGAAACCAAAAAGAAAAAAAAAACAAACCTAATGACCAAATTACTTTATGGACGACTTAAGTTTGCACACAACTTCTCCAGACTCACGAACACACACATTTACTCAAACACACAAACACACACATTTACACACACAGCAGCAAAGCATAAAGTCAGAATCTAATCCTCCATCGCCTCTTACGCTCTGGAAACAATCAGGACGAGCTCATCCACTGCAGAGCTCTCAGAAGATCAACCCCTGATGGGAGAGCTGTTGTGTTGGGTGTCGTTGCGATAGAAACACACACATTGAGTGACATGTTGTTTGGCCATACACTCGCAATCCTCAGTCTCTAAACTGCACTTATCATCACTGGAATTTTTACAACTGTTTGAATCTGGAGAGTGTAGGCCTGATATGAAACATACCCGGGGCTCTAGAGAGAGGGCTTTAGTTTGAATAATATTCCTGTCTTAATAAAATCACAAAAAAAATAATTCAATTGGCAGGTTCTTCTCCACATCCAAATATAAAATGCATTTTTTCTGATACAGATGACACTTTAATACTCGGCCGGTGTAGAGTTTCAACCTAATTCTTCAACAGAAGACTTTAAAAGACCCACATTTAAAAAAAAAAAGAATTAAAACTTGTATAAAGTTTATCAGAAACTTAAGTTTATACATGCACGGCTTCTGCCTCGCTTTACAATGAACATAAAAATAGAATAGAAAATAGGTACCAGAGTGAAGTAAAGTCATTTTATAAATAGAGAACAATATACGAAAAAAAAAGTGTTAAATAAAAGTCTTATAGACGTATAAATTATCATGTACAAATAGTCAGGGGCCTTTCCAAAGGGGTAGGTATGGGCCCCCCTTGGATTTGTACTGGCCACCCCATGTGCCACCTCAAAATCCTGAACTATGATTGGCTATGAAGGTAAATAAATACTTGGCTGTCACTCTTCTATTTGGGTTTTAAATAAGATCTTAAACAAGTACTTTGTAAATGGTTTTCTGTTCCAGCTTTTAGACTTCATATGCATAACTCAATCTTTTTGTATTTTGTTTCAAGACTTTGCAGATGTTTTAATTCAGTGTAAGGTGGGTTCCTTGAACAATCCCTTTGGGGTTTATTTTGTCCCACCTGTGCATTTTGCATTGACATGTCTTGTTTCGTCTGATTTTATTCTTCATGTTTCAGTAACTACACATTGATTATAAATTCAGCTCACCCCGAAAATTTCTCCTAACTTTCAGGAGTTGTAACAAATAACCAAAAGATTGACTTAAGGAGTCCCACTTTAGGGAGTCATGTGAGTGAGAGGCAGCTTGCCAATGTATTAAAATCATACCAACACATAATCGGAAAGTACACTTTTAACACCTCTTTCTTTCCACCAGTCGCAGTATGTTTACTTTTGTTAAGATTCCCCATTGTGTTTGTTTTGAAATTTATGATTAAATTTATCACTAATCACTAATTATTACTAAATAAAGGTGCAGTCCATCTATTCTCCATCAGGCTGTTCTCAGTATATTCGTACATGTAGCAGCAGAGGGAGCTACCTCTCTCACTGAAGTTGTAAAAGTTCAACCCGCCAGAGGCCATCACATCAAAAACTTTATCCCCTTCTGTCCTTTCCTCCCTCCTTAACTACCACCCCTTTCTTCCATCTCACCTCCTCCATCGTTCTTTCTCTGTGCTGATCCCCATTTTCCTTCACCTCCAGCTCTCTAACATGGGAACGTGGGTCACTGGGACATAATCCCTCCTCTTACAGCTGGCCTAATACCTCCTGCCGCCACACGGACTTCACAGACTTCACAACCTGCCGTGTCATGACCAGCGTCTGAAGTCTAGGAGTCTTAATGCGGCCTGACACTGAATCCCTCACTCCTGCTCTCTCCTGGTGAAGCAAATCTCTGAAGATGGTATTCAGAGAGCCGAGCCAGAATGGCCACCCATGAGGGGAAATCTCAGGAAATGCTCTCATTTTTCAGGAAACAGACAAGTCTTTGGCCAGAGAGAATGAAAACTGAAGTGTTTTTGGTGTAAGCGAAGTCACCCCTCTTGTGAAAGAAAGTCATGAGTCAAGTCATTAAGGGCAAGTCCAGGTCAAGTGATCCATCGTTATCAAAAAAGATAAGATAAGATTTGATAAGACTTAATCCTAAGTGGAGACATTCAGTAATTAGGGTTAGTACAGTGACTCTTATGTCACTGAAAAGATGGTCTTCCTTTAAAGACCAAGGGCCCTATTTTAACGATCCAAACGGCGCAATCTACAGCACAGGGCACTGAGAGATATTGGGGCGAGTCGGACTAGATTTTGCGCACAATCAGGGCACTAAATAAGGTGCAGGGTGCAAAGATGTTGGATCGAGGGTCTTGGTTATGCATGGATGTTTTTTCTGCTGTAACATGAATCAAACCAATCAGAGTCAGGTGGGTGCACTACTGGGCCTGCAGTGTGGAACATTTCTATTTACTTTTTTTTGTAGCAGATTTCATTCTTTTACCAAAACAGACGGGGCTGCGGGCTGCAGCACATCATCAGCTGCGGCTGGATGTGGGCTTTAATTGAAAATACTGATCTTGACCTCTTGCTGCTGTGCACACAGTCTGAACACTTCACTACACTTGTTTATGACTTAATGTTGACGTCAGCCAATTATGCGATACAGAGGTTAAATTTTTGTGTTAACTGATTACAGTCGGAGGGCTTTGCATTCAGCCTATTCTATCCCCCATCGACAGCGACTATGGAGCTATGAATGAATGTTGTCGGGGCATATTGTGAAGAGAGCATTGCAAGCTAGTTATTTAAATACACCTCAGAGCATCGCTATCTGTGTGTCAGAGCTTCTCTTATTGTTAACAGATAACGCTTTTCTCAGCTGTCATGTATCAGTTACACAGTCCGAGTGTTGTTGTTGTTTTTCTTGGACGGGGTTGCCTCCAAAATGTCGCACCCTAAGATAAATGAAGTCACTAATGTACACAGAAAGCACACAGGACATTGTATGAAATATGTTGATTGCAGATTGAAGTTGTATCCACTTAAATCCCACAACATCAATAACATTTGTGCCTTTTCTGATGTCAGAGAGAAGCTAGCCTACGTACATTAAAAAGAAGGCTTAAAAAGAAGACGTTATGAAACATTTTGTATACTCGAAATCAAAGAAGTGTGGACTTTAAATATTTATTCTACTGCTGCTGAAATCCATGGCTAAATTCTCTAATGCATGCGTAATGGACGCTGAACAGGCTGTTTTAAGAGTCTATCTGGGGGCTTGACTGAGTGGTACTCACAGTTATGTTTGAGGATCATAATCAAATGTGAGTGTGTGTGTTTCTGTGTATTGTATGAAAGTTAGATCTGGATTTCCAAAGATCCTTTAATGTGTCAATTTGTGAAGATCTCAAGAAGACTCTGGAGGGACGCACTGAGGAGACAAAGTACCAAAGACACACACACACACGAACACACACACACACACACACACACACACACACACACACAGTACATGCATTAATCAGTCACGTGCATACCTTCATGACTTAACATGACTGTTACCCACCTGGACCTTCACCAACACACACACAGGGTTTAATATATATACACAGGCACCATACATGTCTAAATACATATACAGTAAGGCTGATTTGTTATGACTTAGGGACAGTAATGATACACCTTCAAGAGCCAGGAGATAACTTTAATGATACACTGAGCGTCATGCCTTCTGAACTGAAAACTCTTCAAGTGTGTGTGTGTGTGTGTGTGTGTGTGTGTGTGTGTGTGTGTGTGTGTGTGTGTGTGTGTGTGTGTTGATAGCGGTATTACTGATAGAGCATCAGAACCCAGGCTCATAGCTTATAGGGCTGTGTTGAACACAAACAAACCGTCGTTCCCCAATACTACACATAACACACACACTCCACCCTCTGAGTCACACAACCTTCCTTCCCTGTGTGCCTCCTCCTCCTCCTCCTCCTCCTCCTCCTCCTCTAGCTGCACAAATATGTCAATGTTTTGTAGTTAGAGAAATAAAGGGACATTTTCATTGTATTCCTCTTTTATAAAAAGATGTCTTTTTGAGTTTTAGACTCAAATTACAAATGATATGTTCTTGGTATTTTTCCATTACTCATTTTTTAAGGTTTTATTTTGGGGATTTTTAAGCCTTTATTATAGAGATAGGACAGTGGGGTCTGAAATCAGGGAGACAGAGAGAGTGGGGAATGACATACGAGAAAGGAGCCAGGACGTCGGATTTGAACCCGGGCCGTCTGCTTGGAAGACCACAGCCTCTGTACATGGGGCATGGGCACCAACCTTACGCTACCAGTGCTCGTTTTCAAAAGCATGTTCTATATTTTTAGATTACTTTCATTATTATCATTTCTGATCATTTAAACAACACTCTACCATCAACAAAACAATATTCTGCCATTTATACAATGACACTTACTGAAAAGCCTTTTCAAACACTTTGTGTGTCTCTCTTATGAGAAAGAATTTCACACCGTTACTTAATGTTGCAATATGCTGTGCTCATGGTGGATTAATGTTGAGTCTTTGTAGTATAACAAAGACCTGCTCTTTTTGTGTCTTCACATAACATAACATTTATTAAGAATATGGGCTGTACATATAATGCGTGACTGATTTAGTTAATAGGTATTTGCTTAATTATTCATGTAGAAGTCTAAATCTATTTATTTGGACTGCAAGTTTACTGCTACTGATGCTTTTAGTTGCAGGGGGCTGCACTGTGCAGCAGCAGCCCCTCAGCCTGGTTTTGAACAAAGAGCCAGCCGGGCGGTCTCACTCCACAAAAACAGCATTCCTCTGAGTCTGTCCGGTCTGTGGGCCACCGCACGTGATGCCACCTGACTTCCTTCTGTACACTCAGACTCACGCTTCTGTAATCCCATAGAACCAACTTTTCTATTATTTGTGTGCACAAAACACGGCCACCGATTGACCGAATAACTTCAAACACACAAAAAAAAGAAAACGAAAATGCTTCGTTTTTCACATCAGACAGAGAAGGAGGGGAGTAAGAGAAAATGACACACTCACACACACACACACACACACACACACACACACGTTTCATGGTTCTTTTCACTGCTCATGTGACCCCTGACATTTAACGTATGGCATGGAATAAAATAAAGAGTAGGTCATGCAGGGATTACCCTGTATTTAGATGACCCACAATTTATCCTGAGATGAGAAGGTCGAGTAAATCTGGTCAGATGACCTCATGCGGTCGGATGTATACGGTTTTTATAAGCTGATAAATACTGACATCAGCCGTAGAAAGCATGAAAACCATCTGAGTTTGGAATGAGTCCATGTGAGTGATTTATCAAAGGAACATAAAAGACATAAATGAAATGTAAATGTGACAATAAAACAGAAACAGTTTGACAGCCAGAGTTTCTTTCTAAACACACTCAACTTAATAATTGCACTAATGTTGAGCTGGCTGCTGAGCCGCTCTTAAAGAAGTAACTGTGGAGTTAAACCGCTGCTAGAACTGATCATAAGCAGACCTCTGCACGGAGAGCTGAGGTATCTCCGCCACACGTGCCAAAACCGTTCCCCCATCAGGTATCACTTCATTCTGAGAGTCTGTTGTTGACTCTAACAATGAACAGCGTCAGCAATGTATGAGAAGACCATCATCAAGTGTTTAAAGTACAATTTATAACAAGAACACCAGCTCTGTTTTCTATTGACACACTTTTAGTAGACCACAAACAGCTTCACATAAAGAAGTCCACCTCTGCTTGTATCCAAAACACTGTTTGCATCCCCCTCCATCCTGTATTGCAAGCCCCTGAGGACGAAATTATAAAACCCCAAAAATTATAAAACCCAAAAAGAAGAAGAAAAAATTAAAAGATCCTGACGTACAAGTGAGCCAACGTGTGTGTTTTTGTTAACCACATCTGCATGATGTGTTAACATAGAAATAAGGTTTGTTTATTTTGAATGCCAACACACTTTGTAATAAGAATGATGTCTGTGACGTATGGGAATCACAGGGGAGCTCACGATATCATACAAAAAGAAACAAAACGATACTCTATACATGGCCCATGATAATGATAATATCGAGAAAGAGATATTCTGACAATTGATCAATTGTAAGACAGCACTGTTGGCCGAGTGGTTAGGGCACGTTTCCCCACTCTCTCTATCCCTAACGTCCAACTCTATCCATTGTCCTCTCTCTCCTATAAAGGCAGAAAAGGCCAAAAAAGAAATCTTTAAAAAAATACTTTACAGTATCTGACTGACCGATGAATACTGCCTCTAAAGTACAGGATCATGAGTGCCACTGTGAGGAGTCATGAAGTCATGGGGCGGCAGTAGCTCAGTCTGTAGGGACTTGAACCCGAGGGTCGCCGGTTCAAGTCCCGGTGAGGACAAAGGTACAGACCGAAGTTTGGAAATTGGGGTTGTTGTGAGAGTGCCAAGTCACTTCCAGGGCACTGTCAAGATGCCCTTGAGCTATGCAACAAACCTCCAAGAGCTCTGACATCTCTCCACTAATGCATGTCCACAGGTCCTGTTTGTGCATGTGTTTAATTTGAGCCAATGTGTGTGAGAAGCATGTCTCTCAATAACAGAGTATGTAAAAAAAAAAATTTTTAAAAGGATTGTATTGCATTAGTCAGGAACACTTTATGCCGTATCCATATTTTGTCCTCTCTTTGGTGTTGAAAGGCCTTTCCTATATATTTCAGATTTCAGGTTTCACTACCTTGAATTTGGATATACAGTTAATTGCTTCCAACACAGAAGCATTTGTGGACGTATCTAAAAACAGGCCAAGTTTCATACATCTCCAACTTGATAAACGATGCTCAGAGTAAAGAGAAATATCAGAGGACATATCAGGTGAAGCTACATTTTGTTATTTGGAACTTTAGTTTCACTTTAACTTTAATTTGTCTGTGCTGTCAAAAGGACAGAGATTTGGCTTGCTTGTAATCTGTAAATATTGTTTTTATATGTTTAAAGGAAGCAAAACATAGAATTATAAGCCTCCTAATATATCAACTTCGCTCAAGCTGCAAGCAAGATTAAGAAGCAGAAACTATTTGCCAATACATATAGCAGCATATAATGAATATGAGCAATGCTGTATGGTTTTAAATAAGTCATCTTGACATTGCAAAGCTGGGAAAAAACATGGCAGGTTCAGCTGCGTCCAACACTAAGGCAGTTTGAGCTTCTGGCAGCATGTCTCAGACCTTCCTCGCACAGCTCAGCTCTTTCCAATCACATACAAATCTCTTTAGGTCTGCTGGCTTTAACAGAGGCACAGTGAAGTGGTTGTAATAACGATTTGTATCTGCATGAAAAACACACATGTCCAAGGTTTGTGTTTGCTATCTAGAATACAAACTGGGAAAAAACATAAACAGCAACCTCGAGAGCAGCAGCCTTCAGAAGTGCCAAAAAAAACTGCAGTTCCTCCAATAGCCACTTGGTGTTGGTTCTAAAAGTGAGTAAACCCCCATAGACTTCCATTTAAAATGCCAAACTTTATAGAAGTGATAAACTGTTTACAGCCTTGTGCCAAAAAATCCAAATTAGTCCGTGTTTATGACTTCAGAGGGTTTTATTTTAATATAATTTACCCAATTAAATTAAAATGACGCTCAAATTGAAGCTAATAAGGCTTTGAGTGGCATGAGAGTTAAGCTAGCGGTATTCTCGGTGAAACTTCGGCCAAGATGAGCATCTGATCTTGACCTCTAGGCCAGAGGTTCTCAACTGGTGGGTCGGGACCCTGAAGTGGGTCAGGACCCTGAGGAGCCTTTGTCAGTGGGTCTGCGAATGTGTGCCTGGAAAAAAAGTTGTGTAAGAAAGTCTGTGATGCGCTTTATAAACATGTTTGTTTTGTGCAGTTTCTTGGTTCTGTCACATGTTTTTTACCGACTGAGGTCTAAAATGCAGATTTTTTTAAAGTAAGTAAATCTGATTGGTCGGAAAATAGACAAAATTTGGGTCACGTTTTTTGACGGAGGAGTTTGTGGCGAGGGACCACTGCTCTAGGCGATCCAACCTCCAATCAAGAAGGACACCTCTGGGTTAAAAAATATGATAAAGATAGTGTGGGCTAAAATGCCAAGACAAGAAAGTAGTCCACAGACCAACAGGTCCACATCGTCTTTATAGTCGATGATAATAATTCAGTTTTCAGTGGATCATGTTATGTGTATATGCAAATAACATGCTTGCAATTTAAATTCCTCCCCTCCCCCAAATGTTGTTGTCCAAAAATGATTTCAAGTCACAATCTGACTTTTTGCATTTTACGTTGGCCCATTTTTGTATTGCACTCAACATCATCAACTCCTTCTTTATCAGGTATTCAGCAATAATCGGCCATATTGTTTAAAATATATGAATCTGGTATTAATCTCAACACGCCTTCTTATGAGCTTTATACTGGTCATCACCAAGCACTCTGCTCTCCAAGGTTACGCAATCATAATTCATTCACTCACTCACAAGCTTATACACACCATCACACACAACTTTGGGAATCAAGAATATTTCTCACAGAGAGCTCCAATGGGGATTTAATGAGTTTTCCAACACTTCTGCATTGACGTTTTTGTGACTGAGTCAAGTCATATTTCATTCCTATTTTGTCAGTTCTTCCACTCAAAAAATTCAACAAGTGTGTGCAACAAGTGTGAAAGCACATTCTGGTGAGTCCCTGTGAGGCGTTCAGTGAAATTCCCCATCTTTCCCTGATTCCAAAGGATTTAAAGCACACACTTTAAATCCAGGAATGTGTTTATACGCAAAGTACCGACATTATCAAGAGCAATATAGCAAAAGTCAAACTCACTTTGACATTGGAAAACTCCACACAGCTCCCAGCTCTTCCCCTGCTGTTGTCCGCCAGTTTGTCCTCCATCCCCACTAACATCTCCACGTCTGAAAACCTCCGTCCTCCTGTTGGCATCGTGCAGGTCCTTAGATGTGTGTGTGTGTGTCCTTAGTGCCAGCCTCGTCCAGCTCTGTCTCCTACTTTACTTCCTCCTCCTTTGGTGTCAGGGACTTCTTTCCCTTTTGTGTATCTCCTCTTCTTCTTCTTCTGGTCTTCCTCTCAGGTTTAGAGCTGCCCTCCTCCAAACCTGCAGCAAAATAGATCCATTTTGAGGAGCAAACAGGATGAAATGTTTCATGAAAACAAAAGAAAAATGGAAAATTATGACAAAAAAAGTCAGATATTTAAAAAACTTTATTCATGTGCTCTCAGCCTTTCTGCTCTTGCCTGTCTGGCTTAGCAAGGTGTTGGGTCCTGTCCTGTTGGTCATCTCCACCCCCTCCCACTACCCAGTCGTTCCCTGCCCAGACAAGCTCGTCTGGTCCCATTGGCCAGTCAGGTGGAAGGGGGCAAACAGGGGGAGGGGCTGAGGGCGAAAAAAAAGAGGGGGAGGAGGAGGAGGTGTAAGTTGAAATGGAAAAAGGGGGGCTGACAGCGTCCTCCAAACTGTCACAGAGCGGGAAAAGGATCTATGTGTTTATCTGTGATCGTTCATGTGTGAGTGACGGGGAGAAAAATGGGAATGTTTTTCCTTTAAAGTAGATCGTCCTCTCATGTGTGACAGAGTGAAAAATCTGAATGAGCTTTTTAAGATTATAAGGGACATTACTCTGTTGACAAAAAAAGTTTTTCTCATAAGTAAATTGTCCTCCCTGTCCCAAGATCCAGGGGTCAACATGAGGGAGAGGACTGGTAGAGACAACTACATGTCACCCTAAGCCTCTTATTTGATTCTGAGACGAACCACACTACCAATGAGCCTGGGAAAAAGTGGGAGCTTTGCAGCTTTTAAGAGCTCAAACTGAATGGAGAGACAAACAAAACAAGCAAAAATCAGAAGCCTGAAACATTGAAAAAGGCAAACAAACTGGAGTCACTGATACAATAAACGTTTTGTGTGTGTGTGTGTGTGTGTGTGTGTGTGTGTGTGTGTGTGTGTGTGTGTGTGTGTGTGTGTGTGTGTGTGTGTGTGACAGACACTGTAATACACATCGTTGCTCTTCTCCATCCACCACTACCCCAATATCCTTTGCTATTCAAATGCACTGTTCTGATGAGAGAGTGGGTGGCATTGTGCTAAGCAATGTACGGAGGACACACACACGCATGCATACACACACACGCACACACACATGTGGGGCGCCGATTGTAAAGTTGCGCACAGTACAAATAACAACAACATTTCTCCACATTTAACCCTAAAACATCACTTTTTATTCATTGTGAAATTTGTTGTATTTACTTTTGTGAATAAAAATGTAAGATAATTTCATTGGCAAATATAAATGTTAAATATTATATCTAAATGTTGAATGTTTTATCAAAATGTTAAATGTTATATATAAATGTTAAAAATACATGTCCTGATTCTAAATATTTAGCTACGTTTCTAAACATTTAGTTTACATTCTAAATATTTAGCTAAGATTGTAAATATTTATAATCAAAGCTAAATATATAGAATATAAACTAAATATTTAGCAACGATTTCTAAATATTTAGCTAAGACTCTAAATATTGAGCTTTGATTTCTAAATATTTAGCTAAGACTAAAAATATTTAGCAACAATTTTTTAAATATTTAGCAACGATTTCTAAATACTTAGCTAGGATTTCTAAATATTTAGCTAAGACTCTAAATATTGAGCTTTGATTTCTAAATATTTAGCTAAGACTCAAAATATTTAGCAACAATTTTTTAAATATTTAGCAACGATTTCTAAATATTTAGCTAAGTGATGGCGCTGTGGAAGATCCTGTGTCCGACACCGAAGAAGTAGTGCTTTGAAAACCCTAAATTGCGGCCAAAATAGCCCTTCCAATATTCTCCGCTAATTCGTTCTACATTTTCAAAATCCCGCAAGTCTCCTGTAGGAGACAATGGTTGGATCGCTTCCTCAAACTTTTATTTTGGTGCTTCCGGTGGGCGGTAGAGTGGATTTGCATATTAGCTAAATATTTAGAAATCGTTGCTAAATATTTAGAAATCAAAACTAAATATTTAGAAATCAAAGCTAAATATTTAGAAATCAAAGCTCAATATTTAGAGTCTTAGCTAAATATTTAGAAATCGTTGGTAAATATTTAGAATCAGGAAATGTATTTTTAACATTTATATATAACATTTAACATTTAGATAAAACATTCAACATTTAGATATAATATTTAACATTTATATATCACATTTAACATTTAGATAAAATATTCAACATTTAGATATAATATTTTACATTTATATTTGCCAATTAAATTATCTTACATTTTTATTCACAAAAGTAAATATGACAAAGTTCACAAATATTTCTCTAAATGTAAATAAAAAATGATGTTTTAGGGCTAAATGTGGAGAAATGTTGTTGTTATTTATCGTGTGCGCAACTTTACAATCGGCACCCCATATGTTACACCATCATGTAAATATTAATGGACGAAGCCTGAGTGACGTCAGCCATCTGTTCCTGCAGCGGAGTCCGGAGGCTCATCGGCAGCTGCCACAGCCATGCTGGTCATGCTGTCTCGGCCTAACTTTCAGTCCATGTCCCTAACAGCACGCAAGCTCAAGTCGCATTGCGCATGATCGCCCACTGCTGTCCACATTGAATAAATTAAATATAGCATTCTTTGCTCTGTGAATTTCAGTTCCCCCTTTCAAACAGTAGCCTATCTAGTGCTTCTGTATTGACGTTGGACAAACTGATGTGTGGTGATTTGTAAAACAAACTAACAAGCTCTGTTGAGTGTTGAGAAAGGTGAGTGTCAGTGCTGTATAAAGCCCCCTCCTTCCTCGTTCTTCATCTGTCCAGTGACAGAGAGGAAAATAGAAAAGGGCGTCGGGATAAAAACGGCGTGCCTCCAAGTGCTGCGGCAGTTAGGACACTCCAATCATCAACTTCAAACAAGCAATATATTAAGGCTGGTTTTGATGCCGACGCTAGCTAGCGTCGCATGCTGTCAGGACAGGCTGTTATATGTAATCTTTATGGAGTATAGTGTTTGTGACTTTCTTATTGTTCTTAAACATTTGTGTTTCGTGTGTGGACCTGTAGAATAAACCAATAAACTACAATTAACTTATTCAAATTGATAAAATAGAAATAGGACAAAACATTGTATAATTATATCTCAGCCTATTGTAAATCAGTGAAGGGTCATATTGAATGAATATGCTGGGGCGGCCATTTTGTTTACGTTCGAATAGAAGAAAATGATTTGACTGATGCCGTGATGTCGTGTTAATAGAATGTTGGGGAAAAAATTAAATCAAAGGCATTCCAAAACTCTGAATCATCAAAGCCATTTAGAATCTTCATTCTACTATAAGTAAACACAAGGACTCACCGACTCAGTACTTAACTGTTCAAGTCTGAGACAACCACAGTTCACAGATCCAATCTGAGATTCAACATTGTTAGAAGACACTTCAGTAAGAACACAAACAGTTCAACAGCTAAGTCACTGTTTCATCTAAGAACAGTAATGGAGCACTACAGATCCCAGAGAAGGGCAGATACGATGGAGATGGGGGCTCTTGAGTTCAGAAACTCAATGCTAGGAGCCAACAGCAAGGGCCGCCAACAGAGCCACAACAGGCAGCATCCTGCTCAGCCAGAATCTCACACTTTCCACCAAAGGAGGGAGGGAGCTTCTTGGCAACACCAGTGGCCCAAACAGGATGGACCCCATCGCCCATCGCATCAAGGACACCCACCCCAACGGCAGGTGGTTGCAGACCTCAAGAATGAGGTACAGGGACTCAACTTTCTTCTAAAACAGGAGAAGGAGCTGAACAAAGCAGGGTCCGACAGAGATATGCTCGGCAAGAACATCATCCAGGAGTCGGAGGAAAGATTGAAGATAGAGCATGATGGGAGACTGGAGAGCAAAAAGGAGATCAGAATTCTCAAAGACGAACTCAAGCAAGTGAATTCCTTATTCTCAATGCAACAGGACATGTCAAATGACTTCACCAAAACCAAGGAGGAGCACATAGGTGTTATTGCAGCACTTAACCAAAAGCTCCAGGACACAGCCTCAAGTGACCCAAAGCTGGACCAAGACCTTAGAGCTGAAAACGAAGCGTTGGTGAAAAGGCTTAAGAACCTGCAGCAAGAAACCTTTAGCAGAGACATTAAAACTGCTAACCAGACACGGGCCTTGAAGAGCCAGCTGGAGGAAATGACAAGTAGATGTCATAAGCTGTCCTTCAAACTGACTGCAAAGGAGGAGGAAAATCAGAACCTGCAGAAGAAGGTGCAGGACCTCCAGAAGGAAATGGAAGAGGTCACACATCAGCATCTGGAGATAGTCACGGGTAAGGTGCTGCTGGTTGACTACCTGACTGAAGAGAAAGAGTCTCTGCAGCAGGAGATGAAGGTCCTCAAAGAAGAGGTCTTTAGCAGGGATACATTAAGTGTACAGCAGCTGGAGAGTTTGAAGAGCAGCTGTCTTGAGCTGTCCTCCAAACTCACAGCTCAAGAGGAGACCAATCAGGCACTGCAGAACATGGTAGAGGACCTCCAAATGCAAGAGGAGGACCAAAGGTTGAGGGCTGATGGCCTTGAGAATGAACTGGAGGTGGTCAGGCTTCAGCATGTGGAGTCAGCCAACAAAGATCTGTTGTTCTCACAGGCTCTCACAGAGGAGAAATCATCCCTACAGGGCTCACAGAACCAGCTGCAAGAACAGACCAGCAGGTGTCTTGAGCTGTCCTCCAAATTGACAGCAGAGGAGGAAACCAATCAGGTGCTGGAGGAGAAAGTGGAGGTGCTTCAAAATGGAATGAGGCAACAACCGAGCAAGCAGGAAGAGATCTCTCTGTGGAGGAAAATCAAGAAGTCCTTCACTCCAGCATCCCGCCGCCAATTCAAGCAGCAGAATAAGCAGATGCTGGAAAAGCTGTGACAACCCCAGCCCCTCCTCAGTCCCCTCTCCATCCACGTCCCACAACACACACAATCCCCCAACACACTGGCCACAGCAGGCCAAGCAGTCACAGTGGAAACTGTAAAGTCCTGATTGATAGAAGTCCTCTTCTTTATATCAGTCGGGACTTTCCATGTTTCCACTGTGTCTGAGTGGGTTTTTCTCCGGGTGCTCCGGTTATTCCCACACATAAATTTGGACTTAATTAAAAGATTTGGCACTCAGGAATAAATTGTGAATTTGCTTTGCCTTGACCCTTGACACATTCTATCTACTGACCTGGTAATGCTGCTTCTGGCTTTTTTTTAAAAAAATTTTTATTTTGATTATTAATTTATTTATTTTATTCCACCTTACCTATACATCAGAATATTATTATTAATACTTAATTGTGTATATTTATGTTTTTGTTTTGTTTTTTCACCAATTGCCTCAACAACTATTCTTTCATTTTAACCGTCTACAGAATATGGCAAGGTAGTGAAAGAGTCTTTATACGTGAGTGACAGCAAGGGGTGGGGGATTGTATCTGGGGGTTGGATCTCTTTGTGTTAATGTGTGTAATTATCTAAAATTCAACAAACATAACTTTGAACTTTGCTTACGGTGGATGGTAGAGTGAATTTGCATATTAGCTAAATATTTAGAAATCGTTGCTAAATATTTAGTTTATATTCTATATATTTAGCTTTGATTATAAATATTTACAATCTTAGCTAAATATTTAGAATGTAAACTAAATGTTTAGAAACGTAGCTAAATATTTAGAATCAGGACATGTATTTTTAACATTTATATATGACATTTAACATTTTGATAAAATATTCAACATTTAGATATAATATTTTACATTTATATTTGCCAATGAATTTATCTTACAATTTTATTCACAAAAGTAAATATGACAAAGTTCACAAATATTTCTCTAAATGTAAATAAAAAATGATGTTTTAGGGCTAAATGTGGAGAAATGTTGTTGTTATTTATCGTGTGCGCAACTTTACAATCGGCACCCCATATGTTACACCATCATGTAAATATTAATGGACGAAGCCTGAGTGACGTCAGCCATCTGTTCCTGCAGCGGAGTCCGGAGGCTCATCGGCAGCTGCCACAGCCATGCTGGTCATGCTGTCTCGGCCTAACTTTCAGTCCGTGTCCCTAACAGCACGCAAGCTCAAATCGCATTGCGCATGATCGCCCACTGCTGTCCACATTGAATACATTAAATATATCATTCTTTGCTCTGTGAATTTCAGTTCCCCCTTTCAAACAGTAGCCTATCTAGTGCTTCTGTATTGACGTTGGACAAACTGATGTGTGGTGATTTGTAAAACAAACTAACAAGCTCTGTTGAGTGTTGAGAAAGGTGAGTGTCAGTGCTGTATAAAGCCCCCTCCTTCCTCGTTCTTCATCTGTCCACGCCAGTGACAGAGAGGAAAATAGAAAAGGGCGTCGGGATAAAAACGGCGTGCCTCCAAGTGCTGCGGCAGTTAGGACACTCCAATCATCAACTTCAAACAAGCAATATATTAAGGCTGGCTTTGATGCCGACGCTAGCTAGCGTCGCATGCTGTCAGGACAGGCTGTTATATGTAATCTTTATGGAGTATAGTGTTTGTGACTTTTTTTTTGTTCTTAAACGTTTGTGTTTCGTGTGTGGACCTGTAGAATAAACCAATAAACTACAATCAACTTATTCAAATTGATAAAATAGAAGTAGAACAAAACATTGTATAATTATATCTCAGCCTATTGTAAATCAGTGAAGGGTCATATTGAATGAATATGCTGGGGCGGCCATTTTGTTTACGTTCGAATAGAAGAAAATGATTTGACTGATGCCGTGATGTCGTGTTAATAGAATGTTGGGGAAAAAATTAAATCAAAGGCATTCCAAAACTCTGAATCATCAAAGCCATTTAGAATCTTCATTCTACTATAAGTAAACACAAGGACTCACCGACTCAGTACTTAACTGTTCAAGTCTGAGACAACCACAGTTCACAGATCCAATCTGAGATTCAACATTGTTAGAAGACACTTCAGTAAGAACACAAACAGTTCAACAGCTAAGTCACTGTTTCATCTAAGAACAGTAATGGAGCACTACAGATCCCAGAGAAGGGCAGATACGATGGAGATGGGGGCTCTTGAGTTCAGAAACTCAATGCTAGGAGCCAACAGCAAGGGCCGCCAACAGAGCCACAACAGGCAGCATCCTGCTCAGCCAGAATCTCACACTTTCCACCAAAGGAGGGAGGGAGCTTCTTGGCAACACCAGTGGCCCAAACAGGATGGACCCCATCGCCCATCGCATCAAGGACACCCACCCCAACGGCAGGTGGTTGCAGACCTCAAGAATGAGGTACAGGGACTCAACTTTCTTCTAAAACAGGAGAAGGAGCTGAACAAAGCAGGGTCCGACAGAGATATGCTCGGCAAGAACATCATCCAGGAGTCGGAGGAAAGATTGAAGATAGAGCATGATGGGAGACTGGAGAGCAAAAAGGAGATCAGAATTCTCAAAGACGAACTCAAGCAAGTGAATTCCTTATTCTCAATGCAACAGGACATGTCAAATGACTTCACCAAAACCAAGGAGGAGCACATAGGTGTTATTGCAGCACTTAACCAAAAGCTCCAGGACACAGCCTCAAGTGACCCAAAGCTGGACCAAGACCTTAGAGCTGAAAACGAAGCGTTGGTGAAAAGGCTTAAGAACCTGCAGCAAGAAACCTTTAGCAGAGACATTAAAACTGCTAACCAGACACGGGCCTTGAAGAGCCAGCTGGAGGAAATGACAAGTAGATGTCATAAGCTGTCCTTCAAACTGACTGCAAAGGAGGAGGAAAATCAGAACCTGCAGAAGAAGGTGCAGGACCTCCAGAAGGAAATGGAAGAGGTCACACATCAGCATCTGGAGATAGTCACGGGTAAGGTGCTGCTGGTTGACTACCTGACTGAAGAGAAAGAGTCTCTGCAGCAGGAGATGAAGGTCCTCAAAGAAGAGGTCTTTAGCAGGGATACATTAAGTGTACAGCAGCTGGAGAGTTTGAAGAGCAGCTGTCTTGAGCTGTCCTCCAAACTCACAGCTCAAGAGGAGACCAATCAGGCACTGCAGAACATGGTAGAGGACCTCCAAATGCAAGAGGAGGACCAAAGGTTGAGGGCTGATGGCCTTGAGAATGAACTGGAGGTGGTCAGGCTTCAGCATGGGGAGTCAGCCAACAAAGATCTGTTGTTCTCACAGGCTCTCACAGAGGAGAAATCATCCCTACAGGGCTCACAGAACCAGCTGCAAGAACAGACCAGCAGGTGTCTTGAGCTGTCCTCCAAATTGACAGCAGAGGAGGAAACCAATCAGGTGCTGGAGGAGAAAGTGGAGGTGCTTCAAAATGGAATGAGGCAACAACCGAGCAAGCAGGAAGAGATCTCTCTGTGGAGGAAAATCAAGAAGTCCTTCACTCCAGCATCCCGCCGCCAATTCAAGCAGCAGAATAAGCAGATGCTGGAAAAGATGTGACAACCCCAGCCCCTCCTCAGTCCCCTCTCCATCCACGTCCCACAACACACACAATCCCCCAACACACTGGCCACAGCAGGCCAAGCAGTCACAGTGGAAACTGTAAAGTCCTGATTGATAGAAGTCCTCTTCTTTATATCAGTCGGGACTTTCCATGTTTCCACTGTGTCTGAGTGGGTTTTTCTCCGGGTGCTCCGGTTATTCCCACACATAAATTTGGACTTAATTAAAAGATTTGGCACTCAGGAATAAATTGTGAATTTGCTTTGCCTTGACCCTTGACACATTCTATCTACTGACCTGGTAATGCTGCTTCTGGCTTTTTTTTTAAATTTTTTTTATTTTGATTATTAATTTATTTATTTTATTCCACCTTACCTATACATCAGAATATTATTATTAATACTTAATTGTGTATATTTATGTTTTTGTTTTGTTTTTTCACCAATTGCCTCAACAACTATTCTTTCATTTTAACCGTCTACAGAATATGGCAAGGTAGTGAAAGAGTCTTTATACGTGAGTGACAGCAAGGGGTGGGGGATTGTATCTGGGGGTTGGATCTCTTTGTGTTAATGTGTGTAATTATCTAAAATTCAACAAACATAACTTTGAACTTTGCTTACGGTGGATGGTAGAGTGAATTTGCATATTAGCTAAATATTTAGAAATCGTTGCTAAATATTTAGTTTATATTCTATATATTTAGCTTTGATTATAAATATTTACAATCTTAGCTAAATATTTAGAATGTAAACTAAATGTTTAGAAACGTAGCTAAATATTTAGAATCAGGACATGTATTTTTAACATTTATATATGACATTTAACATTTTGATAAAATATTCAACATTTAGATATAATATTTTACATTTATATTTGCCAATGAATTTATCTTACAATTTTATTCACAAAAGTAAATATGACAAAGTTCACAAATATTTCTCTAAATGTAAATAAAAAATGATGTTTTAGGGCTAAATGTGGAGAAATGTTGTTGTTATTTATCGTGTGCGCAACTTTACAATCGGCACCCCATATGTTACACCATCATGTAAATATTAATGGACGAAGCCTGAGTGACGTCAGCCATCTGTTCCTGCAGCGGAGTCCGGAGGCTCATCGGCAGCTGCCACAGCCATGCTGGTCATGCTGTCTCGGCCTAACTTTCAGTCCGTGTCCCTAACAGCACGCAAGCTCAAATCGCATTGCGCATGATCGCCCACTGCTGTCCACATTGAATACATTAAATATATCATTCTTTGCTCTGTGAATTTCAGTTCCCCCTTTCAAACAGTAGCCTATCTAGTGCTACTGTATGGACGTTGGACAAACTGATGTGTGGTGATTTGTAAAACAAACTAACAAGCTCTGTTGAGTGTTGAGAAAGGTGAGTGTCAGTGCTGTATAAAGCCCCCTCCTTCCTCGTTCTTCGTCTGTCCACGCCAGTGACAGAGAGGAAAATAGAAAAGGGCGTCGGGATAAAAACGGCGTGCCTCCAAGTGCTGCGGCAGTTAGGACACTCCAATCATCAACTTCAAACAAGCAATATATTAAGGCTGGCTTTGATGCCGACGCTAGCTAGCGTCGCATGCTGTCAGGACAGGCTGTTATATGTAATCTTTATGGAGTATAGTGTTTGTGACTTTTTTTTTGTTCTTAAACGTTTGTGTTTCGTGTGTGGACCTGTAGAATAAACCAATAAACTACAATCAACTTATTCAAATTGATAAAATAGAAGTAGAACAAAACATTGTATAATTATATCTCAGCCTATTGTAAATCAGTGAAGGGTCATATTGAATGAATATGCTGGGGCGGCCATTTTGTTTACGTTCGAATAGAAGAAAATGATTTGACTGATGCCGTGATGTCGTGTTAATAGAATGTTGGGGAAAAAATTAAATCAAAGGCATTCCAAAACTCTGAATCATCAAAGCCATTTAGAATCTTCATTCTACTATAAGTAAACACAAGGACTCACCGACTCAGTACTTAACTGTTCAAGTCTGAGACAACCACAGTTCACAGATCCAATCTGAGATTCAACATTGTTAGAAGACACTTCAGTAAGAACACAAACAGTTCAACAGCTAAGTCACTGTTTCATCTAAGAACAGTAATGGAGCACTACAGATCCCAGAGAAGGGCAGATACGATGGAGATGGGGGCTCTTGAGTTCAGAAACTCAATGCTAGGAGCCAACAGCAAGGGCCGCCAACAGAGCCACAACAGGCAGCATCCTGCTCAGCCAGAATCTCACACTTTCCACCAAAGGAGGGAGGGAGCTTCTTGGCAACACCAGTGGCCCAAACAGGATGGACCCCATCGCCCATCGCATCAAGGACACCCACCCCAACGGCAGGTGGTTGCAGACCTCAAGAATGAGGTACAGGGACTCAACTTTCTTCTAAAACAGGAGAAGGAGCTGAACAAAGCAGGGTCCGACAGAGATATGCTCGGCAAGAACATCATCCAGGAGTCGGAGGAAAGATTGAAGATAGAGCATGATGGGAGACTGGAGAGCAAAAAGGAGATCAGAATTCTCAAAGACGAACTCAAGCAAGTGAATTCCTTATTCTCAATGCAACAGGACATGTCAAATGACTTCACCAAAACCAAGGAGGAGCACATAGGTGTTATTGCAGCACTTAACCAAAAGCTCCAGGACACAGCCTCAAGTGACCCAAAGCTGGACCAAGACCTTAGAGCTGAAAACGAAGCGTTGGTGAAAAGGCTTAAGAACCTGCAGCAAGAAACCTTTAGCAGAGACATTAAAACTGCTAACCAGACACGGGCCTTGAAGAGCCAGCTGGAGGAAATGACAAGTAGATGTCATAAGCTGTCCTTCAAACTGACTGCAAAGGAGGAGGAAAATCAGAACCTGCAGAAGAAGGTGCAGGACCTCCAGAAGGAAATGGAAGAGGTCACACATCAGCATCTGGAGATAGTCACGGGTAAGGTGCTGCTGGTTGACTACCTGACTGAAGAGAAAGAGTCTCTGCAGCAGGAGATGAAGGTCCTCAAAGAAGAGGTCTTTAGCAGGGATACATTAAGTGTACAGCAGCTGGAGAGTTTGAAGAGCAGCTGTCTTGAGCTGTCCTCCAAACTCACAGCTCAAGAGGAGACCAATCAGGCACTGCAGAACATGGTAGAGGACCTCCAAATGCAAGAGGAGGACCAAAGGTTGAGGGCTGATGGCCTTGAGAATGAACTGGAGGTGGTCAGGCTTCAGCATGTGGAGTCAGCCAACAAAGATCTGTTGTTCTCACAGGCTCTCACAGAGGAGAAATCATCCCTACAGGGCTCACAGAACCAGCTGCAAGAACAGACCAGCAGGTGTCTTGAGCTGTCCTCCAAATTGACAGCAGAGGAGGAAACCAATCAGGTGCTGGAGGAGAAAGTGGAGGTGCTTCTAAATGAAATGAGACAACAACCGAGCAAGCAGGAAAAGATCTCTCTGTGGAGGAAGATCAAGAAGTCCTTCACTCCAGCATCCCGCCGCCAATTCAAGCAGCAGAATAAGCAGATGCTGGAAAAGATGTGACAACCCCAGCCCCTCCTCAGTCCCCTCTCCATCCACGTCCCACAACACACACAATCCCCCAACACACTGGCCACAGCAGGCCAAGCAGTCACAGTGGAAACTGTAAAGTCCTGATTGATAGAAGTCCTCTTCTTTATATCAGTCGGGACTTTCCATGTTTCCACTGTGTCTGAGTGGGTTTTTCTCCGGGTGCTCCGGTTATTCCCACACATAAATTTGGACTTAATTAAAAGATTTGGCACTCAGGAATAAATTGTGAATTTGCTTTGCCTTGACCCTTGACACATTCTATCTACTGACCTGGTAATGCTGCTTCTGGCTTTTTTTAAATTTATTTTTTATTTTGATTATTAATTTATTTATTTTATTCCACCTTACTTATACATCAGAATATTATTATTAATACTTAATTGTGTATATTTATGTTTATTTTATTTATTTTTCACCAATTGCCTCAACAACTATTCTTTCATTTTAACCGTCTACAGAATATGGCAAGGTAGTGAAAGAGTCTTTATACGTGAGTGACAGTAAGGGGTGGGGGATTGTATTGGGGTTGGATCTCTTTGTGTTAATGTGTGTAATTATCTAAAATTAAAAAAAAATAACTTTGAACTTTGCTTCCGGTGGGTTGTAGAGTGAATTTGCATTTTAGCTAAATATTTAGAAATCGTTGCTAAATATTTACTTTATATTCTATATATTTAGCTTTGATTATAAATATTTACAATCTTAGCTAAATATTTAGAATGTAAACTAAATGTTTAGAAACGTAGCTAAATATTTCGAATCAGGACATGTATTTTTAACATTTATATATAACATTTAACATTTTGATAAAATATTCAACATTTAGATATAATATTTAACATTTATATTTGCCAATGAAATTATCTTACATTTTTATTCACAAAAGTAAATATGACAAAGTTCACAAATATTTCTCTAAATGTAAATAAAAAATGATGTTTTAGGGCTAAATGTGGAGAAATGTTGTTGTTATTTATCGTGTGCGCAACTTTACAATCGGCACCCCATATGTTACACCATCATGTAAATATTAATGGACGAAGCCTGAGTGACGTCAGCCATCTGTTCCTGCAGCGGAGTCCGGAGGCTCATCGGCAGCTGCCACAGCCATGCTGGTCATGCTGTCTCGGCCTAACTTTCAGTCCGTGTCCCTAACAGCACGCAAGCTCAAATCGCATTGCGCATGATCGCCCACTGCTGTCCACATTGAATACATTAAATATATCATTCTTTGCTCTGTGAATTTCAGTTCCCCCTTTCAAACAGTAGCCTATCTAGTGCTACTGTATGGACGTTGGACAAACTCATGTGTGGTGATTTGTAAAACAAACTAACAAGCTCTGTTGAGTGTTGAGAAAGGTGAGTGTCAGTGCTGTATAAAGCCCCCTCCTTCCTCGTTCTTCGTCTGTCCACGCCAGTGACAGAGAGGAAAATAGAAAAGGGCGTCGGGATAAAAACGGCGTGCCTCCAAGTGCTGCGGCAGTTAGGACACTCCAATCATCAACTTCAAACAAGCAATATATTAAGGCTGGCTTTGATGCCGACGCTAGCTAGCGTCGCATGCTGTCAGGACAGGCTGTTATATGTAATCTTTATGGAGTATAGTGTTTGTGACTTTTTTATTGTTCTTAAACGTTTGTGTTTCGTGTGTGGACCTGTAGAATAAACTAATAAACTACAATCAACTTATTCAAATTGATAAAATAGAAGTAGAACAAAACATTGTATAATTATATCTCAGCCTATTGTAAATCAGTGAAGGGTCATATTGAATGAATATGCTGGGGCGGCCATTTTGTTTACGTTCGAATAGAAGAAAATGATTTGACTGATGCCGTGATGTCGTGTTAATAGAATGTTGGGGAAAAAATTAAATCAAAGGCATTCCAAAACTCTGAATCATCAAAGCCATTTAGAATCTTCATTCTACTATAAGTAAACACAAGGACTCACCGACTCAGTACTTAACTGTTCAAGTCTGAGACAACCACAGTTCACAGATCCAATCTGAGATTCAACATTGTTAGAAGACACTTCAGTAAGAACACAAACAGTTCAACAGCTAAGTCACTGTTTCATCTAAGAACAGTAATGGAGCACTACAGATCCCAGAGAAGGGCAGATACGATGGAGATGGGGGCTCTTGAGTTCAGAAACTCAATGCTAGGAGCCAACAGCAAGGGCCGCCAACAGAGCCACAACAGGCAGCATCCTGCTCAGCCAGAATCTCACACTTTCCACCAAAGGAGGGAGGGAGCTTCTTGGCAACACCAGTGGCCCAAACAGGATGGACCCCATCGCCCATCGCATCAAGGACACCCACCCCAACGGCAGGTGGTTGCAGACCTCAAGAATGAGGTACAGGGACTCAACTTTCTTCTAAAACAGGAGAAGGAGCTGAACAAAGCAGGGTCCGACAGAGATATGCTCAGCAAGAACATCATCCAGGAGTCGGAGGAAAGATTAAAGATAGAGCATGATGGGAGACTAGAGAGCAAAAAGGAGATCAGAATTCTCAAAGACGAACTCAAGCAAGTGAATTCCTTATTCTCAATGCAACAGGACATGTCAAATGACTTCACCAAAACCAAGGAGGAGCACATAGGTGTTATTGCAGCACTTAACCAAAAGCTCCAGAACACAGCCTCAAGTGACCCAAAGCTGGACCAAGACCTTAGAGCTGAAAACGAAGCGTTGGTGAAAAGGCTTAACAACCTGCAGCAAGAAACCTTTAGCAGAGACATTAAAACTGCTAACCAGACACGGGCCTTGAAGAGCCAGCTGGAGGAAATGACAAGTAGATGTCATAAGCTGTCCTTCAAACTGACTGCAAAGGAGGAGGAAAATCAGAACCTGCAGAAGAAGGTGCAGGACCTCCAGAAGGAAATGGAAGAAGTCACACATCAGCATCTGGAGATAGTCGCGAGTAAGGTGCTGCTGGTTGACTACCTGACTGAAGAGAAAGAGTCTCTGCAGCAGGAGATGAAGGTCCTCAAAGAAGAGGTCTTTAGCAGGGATACATTAAGTGTACAGCAGCTGGAGAGTTTGAAGAGCAGCTGTCTTGAGCTGTCCTCCAAACTCACAGCTCAAGAGGAGACCAATCAGGCACTGCAGAACATGGTAGAGGACCTCCAAATGCAAGAGGAGGACCAAAGGTTGAGGGCTGATGGCCTTGAGAATGAACTGGAGGTGGTCAGGCTTCAGCATGTGGAGTCAGCCAACAAAGATCTGTTGTTCTCACAGGCTCTCACAGAGGAGAAATCATCCCTACAGGACTCACAGAACCAGCTGCAAGAACAGACCAACAGGTGTCTTGAGCTGTCCTCCAAATTGACAGCAGAGGAGGAAACCAATCAGGTGCTGGAGGAGAAAGTGGAGGTGCTTCAAAATGGAATGAGGCAACAACCGAGCAAGCAGGAAGAGATCTCTCTGTGGAGGAAGATCAAGAAGTCCTTCACTCCAGCATCCCGCCGCCAATTCAAGCAGCAGAATAAGCAGATGCTGGAAAAGATGTGACAACCCCAGCCCCTCCTCAGTCCCCTCTCCATCCACGTCCCACAACACACACAATCCCCCAACACACTGGCCACAGCAGGCCAAGCAGTCACAGTGGAAACTGTAAAGTCCTGATTGATAGAAGTCCTCTTCTTTATATCAGTCGGGACTTTCCATGTTTCCACTGTGTCTGAGTGGGTTTTTCTCCGGGTGCTCCGGTTATTCCCACACATAAATTTGGACTTAATTAAAAGATTTGGCACTCAGGAATAAATTGTGAATTTGCTTTGCCTTGACCCTTGACACATTCTATCTACTGACCTGGTAATGCTGCTTCTGGCTTTTTTTAAATTTATTTTTTATTTTGATTATTAATTTATTTATTTTATTCCACCTTACTTATACATCAGAATATTATTATTAATACTTAATTGTGTATATTTATGTTTATTTTATTTATTTTTCACCAATTGCCTCAACAACTATTCTTTCATTTTAACCGTCTACAGAATATGGCAAGGTAGTGAAAGAGTCTTTATACGTGAGTGACAGTAAGGGGTGGGGGATTGTATTGGGGTTGGATCTCTTTGTGTTAATGTGTGTAATTATCTAAAATTAAAAAAAAATAACTTTGAACTTTGCTTCCGGTGGGTTGTAGAGTGAATTTGCATTTTAGCTAAATATTTAGAAATCGTTGCTAAATATTTACTTTATATTCTATATATTTAGCTTTGATTATAAATATTTACAATCTTAGCTAAATATTTAGAATGTAAACTAAATGTTTAGAAACGTAGCTAAATATTTCGAATCAGGACATGTATTTTTAACATTTATATATAACATTTAACATTTTGATAAAATATTCAACATTTAGATATAATATTTAACATTTATATTTGCCAATGAAATTATCTTACATTTTTATTCACAAAAGTAAATATGACAAAGTTCACAAATATTTCTCTAAATGTAAATAAAAAATGATGTTTTAGGGCTAAATGTGGAGAAATGTTGTTGTTATTTATCGTGTGCGCAACTTTACAATCGGCACCCCATATGTTACACCATCATGTAAATATTAATGGACGAAGCCTGAGTGACGTCAGCCATCTGTTCCTGCAGCGGAGTCCGGAGGCTCATCGGCAGCTGCCACAGCCATGCTGGTCATGCTGTCTCGGCCTAACTTTCAGTCCGTGTCCCTAACAGCACGCAAGCTCAAATCGCATTGCGCATGATCGCCCACTGCTGTCCACATTGAATACATTAAATATATCATTCTTTGCTCTGTGAATTTCAGTTCCCCCTTTCAAACAGTAGCCTATCTAGTGCTACTGTATGGACGTTGGACAAACTGATGTGTGGTGATTTGTAAAACAAACTAACAAGCTCTGTTGAGTGTTGAGAAAGGTGAGTGTCAGTGCTGTATAAAG
This sequence comes from Labrus bergylta, assembly GCF_963930695.1. Classification (NCBI taxonomy): domain Eukaryota; kingdom Metazoa; phylum Chordata; class Actinopteri; order Labriformes; family Labridae; genus Labrus; species Labrus bergylta. Next base: position 9,872,326 of record NC_089207.1, read on the forward strand.
CCCCCTCCTTCCTCGTTCTTCGTCTGTCCACGCCAGTGACAGAGAGGAAAATAGAAAAGGGCGTCGGGATAAAAACGGCGTGCCTCCAAGTGCTGCGGCAGTTAGGACACTCCAATCATCAACTTCAAACAAGCAATATATTAAGGCTGGCTTTGATGCCGACGCTAGCTAGCGTCGCATGCTGTCAGGACAGGCTGTTATATGTAATCTTTATGGAGTATAGTGTTTGTGACTTTCTTATTGTTCTTAAACGTTTGTGTTTCGTGTGTGGACCTGTAGAATAAACCAATAAACTACAATCAACTTATTCAAATTGATAAAATAGAAGTAGAACAAAACATTGTATAATTATATCTCAGCCTATTGTAAATCAGTGAAGGGTCATATTGAATGAATATGCTGGGGCGGCCATTTTGTTTACGTTCGAATAGAAGAAAATGATTTGACTGATGCCGTGATGTCGTGTTAATAGAATGTTGGGGAAAAAATTAAATCAAAGGCATTCCGAAACTCTGAATCATCAAAGCCATTTAGAATCTTCATTCTACTATAAGTAAACACAAGGACTCACCGACTCAGTACTTAACTGTTCAAGTCTGAGACAACCACAGTTCACAGATCCAATCTGAGATTCAACATTGTTAGAAGACACTTCAGTAAGAACACAAACAGTTCAACAGCTAAGTCACTGTTTCATCTAAGAACAGTAATGGAGCACTACAGATCCCAGAGAAGGGCAGATACGATGGAGATGGGGGCTCTTGAGTTCAGAAACTCAATGCTAGGAGCCAACAGCAAGGGCCGCCAACAGAGCCACAACAGGCAGCATCCTGCTCAGCCAGAATCTCACACTTTCCACCAAAGGAGGGAGGGAGCTTCTTGGCAACACCAGTGGCCCAAACAGGATGGACCCCATCGCCCATCGCATCAAGGACACCCACCCCAACGGCAGGTGGTTGCAGACCTCAAGAATGAGGTACAGGGACTCAACTTTCTTCTAAAACAGGAGAAGGAGCTGAACAAAGCAGGGTCCGACAGAGATATGCTCGGCAAGAACATCATCCAGGAGTCGGAGGAAAGATTGAAGATAGAGCATGATGGGAGACTGGAGAGCAAAAAGGAGATCAGAATTCTCAAAGACGAACTCAAGCAAGTGAATTCCTTATTCTCAATGCAACAGGACATGTCAAATGACTTCACCAAAACCAAGGAGGAGCACATAGGTGTTATTGCAGCACTTAACCAAAAGCTCCAGGACACAGCCTCAAGTGACCCAAAGCTGGACCAAGACCTTAGAGCTGAAAACGAAGCGTTGGTGAAAAGGCTTAAGAACCTGCAGCAAGAAACCTTTAGCAGAGACATTAAAACTGCTAACCAGACACGGGCCTTGAAGAGCCAGCTGGAGGAAATGACAAGTAGATGTCATAAGCTGTCCTTCAAACTGACTGCAAAGGAGGAGGAAAATCAGAACCTGCAGAAGAAGGTGCAGGACCTCCAGAAGGAAATGGAAGAGGTCACACATCAGCATCTGGAGATAGTCACGGGTAAGGTGCTGCTGGTTGACTACCTGACTGAAGAGAAAGAGTCTCTGCAGCAGGAGATGAAGGTCCTCAAAGAAGAGGTCTTTAGCAGGGATACATTAAGTGTACAGCAGCTGGAGAGTTTGAAGAGCAGCTGTCTTGAGCTGTCCTCCAAACTCACAGCTCAAGAGGAGACCAATCAGGCACTGCAGAACATGGTAGAGGACCTCCAAATGCAAGAGGAGGACCAAAGGTTGAGGGCTGATGGCCTTGAGAATGAACTGGAGGTGGTCAGGCTTCAGCATGGGGAGTCAGCCAACAAAGATCTGTTGTTCTCACAGGCTCTCACAGAGGAGAAATCATCCCTACAGGGCTCACAGAACCAGCTGCAAGAACAGACCAGCAGGTGTCTTGAGCTGTCCTCCAAATTGACAGCAGAGGAGGAAACCAATCAGGTGCTGGAGGAGAAAGTGGAGGTGCTTCTAAATGAAATGAGACAACAACCGAGCAAGCAGGAAAAGATCTCTCTGTGGAGGAAGATCAAGAAGTCCTTCACTCCAGCATCCCGCCGCCAATTCAAGCAGCAGAATAAGCAGATGCTGGAAAAGATGTGACAACCCCAGCCCCTCCTCAGTCCCCTCTCCATCCACGTCCCACAACACACACAATCCCCCAACACACTGGCCACAGCAGGCCAAGCAGTCACAGTGGAAACTGTAAAGTCCTGATTGATAGAAGTCCTCTTCTTTATATCAGTCGGGACTTTCCATGTTTCCACTGTGTCTGAGTGGGTTTTTCTCCGGGTGCTCCGGTTATTCCCACACATAAATTTGGACTTAATTAAAAGATTTGGCACTCAGGAATAAATTGTGAATTTGCTTTGCCTTGACCCTTGACACATTCTATCTACTGACCTGGTAATGCTGCTTCTGGCTTTTTTTAAATTTATTTTTTATTTTGATTATTAATTTATTTATTTTATTCCACCTTACTTATACATCAGAATATTATTATTAATACTTAATTGTGTATATTTATGTTTATTTTATTTATTTTTCACCAATTGCCTCAACAACTATTCTTTCATTTTAACCGTCTACAGAATATGGCAAGGTAGTGAAAGAGTCTTTATACGTGAGTGACAGTAAGGGGTGGGGGATTGTATTGGGGTTGGATCTCTTTGTGTTAATGTGTGTAATTATCTAAAATTTAAAAAAAATAACTTTGAACTTTGCTTCCGGTGGGTTGTAGAGTGAATTTGCATTTTAGCTAAATATTTAGAAATCGTTGCTAAATATTTACTTTATATTCTATATATTTAGCTTTGATTATAAATATTTACAATCTTAGCTAAATATTTAGAATGTAAACTAAATGTTTAGAAACGTAGCTAAATATTTAGAATCAGGACATGTATTTTTAACATTTATATATAACATTTAAAATTTTGACAAAATATTCAACATTTAGATATAATATTTAACATTTATATTTGCCAATGAAATTATCTTACATTTTTATTCACAAAAGTAAATATGACAAAGTTCACAAATATTTCTCTAAATGTAAATAAAAAATGATGTTTTAGGGCTAAATGTGGAGAAATGTTGTTGTTATTTATCGTGTGCGCAACTTTACAATCGGCACCCCATATGTTACACCATCATGTAAATATTAATGGACGAAGCATGAGTGACGTCAGCCATCTGTTCCTGCAGCGGAGTCCGGAGGCTCATCGGCAGCTGCCACAGCCATGCTGGTCATGCTGTCTCGGCCTAACTTTCAGTCCGTGTCCCTAACAGCACGCAAGCTCAAGTCGCATTGCGCATGATCGCCCACTGCTGTCCAAATTGAATACATTAAAAATATCATTCTTTGCTCTGTGAATTTCAGTTCCCCCTTTCAAACAGTAGCCTATCTAGTGCTTCTGTATTGACGTTGGACAAACTGATGTGTGGTGATTTGTAAAACAAACTAACAAGCTCTGTTGAGTGTTGAGAAAGGTGAGTGTCAGTGCTGTATAAAGCCCCCTCCTTCCTCGTTCTTCGTCTGTCCACGCCAGTGACAGAGAGGAAAATAGAAAAGGGCGTCGGGATAAAAACGGCGTGCCTCCAAGTGCTGCGGCAGTTAGGACACTCCAATCATCAACTTCAAACAAGCAATATATTAAGGCTGGCTTTGATGCCGACGCTAGCTAGCGTCGCATGCTGTCAGGACAGGCTGTTATATGTAATCTTTATGGAGTATAGTGTTTGTGACTTTTTTATTGTTCTTAAACGTTTGTGTTTCGTGTGTGGACCTGTAGAATAAACCAATAAACTACAATCAACTTATTCAAATTGATAAAATAAAAGTAGAACAAAACATTGTATAATTATATCTCGGCCTATTGTAAATCAGTGAAGGGTCATATTGAATGAATATGCTGGGGCGGCCATTTTGTTTACATTCGAATAGAAGAAAATGATTTGACTGATGCCGTGATGTCGTGTTAATAGAATGTTGGGGAAAAAATTAAATCAAAGGCATTCCAAAACTCTGAATCATCAAAGCCATTTAGAATCTTCATTCTACTATAAGTAAACACAAGGACTCACCGACTCAGTACTTAACTGTTCAAGTCTGAGACAACCACAGTTCACAGATCCAATCTGAGATTCAACATTGTTAGAAGACACTTCAGTAAGAACACAAACAGTTCAACAGCTAAGTCACTGTTTCATCTAAGAACAGTAATGGAGCACTACAGATCCCAGAGAAGGGCAGATACGATGGAGATGGGGGCTCTTGAGTTCAGAAACTCAATGCTAGGAGCCAACAGCAAGGGCCGCCAACAGAGCCACAACAGGCAGCATCCTGCTCAGCCAGAATCTCACACTTTCCACCAAAGGAGGGAGGGAGCTTCTTGGCAACACCAGTGGCCCAAACAGGATGGACCCCATCGCCCATCGCATCAAGGACACCCACCCCAACGGCAGGTGGTTGCAGACCTCAAGAATGAGGTACAGGGACTCAACTTTCTTCTAAAACAGGAGAAGGAGCTGAACAAAGCAGGGTCCGACAGAGATATGCTCGGCAAGAACATCATCCAGGAGTCGGAGGAAAGATTGAAGATAGAGCATGATGGGAGACTGGAGAGCAAAAAGGAGATCAGAATTCTCAAAGACGAACTCAAGCAAGTGAATTCCTTATTCTCAATGCAACAGGACATGTCAAATGACTTCACCAAAACTAAGGAGGAGCACATAGGTGTTATTGCAGCACTTAACCAAAAGCTCCAGGACACAGCCTCAAGTGACCCAAAGCTGGACCAAGACCTTAGAGCTGAAAACGAAGCGTTGGTGAAAAGGCTTAAGAACCTGCAGCAAGAAACCTTTAGCAGAGACATTAAAACTGCTAACCAGACACGGGCCTTGAAGAGCCAGCTGGAGGAAATGACAAGTAGATGTCATAAGCTGTCCTTCAAACTGACTGCAAAGGAGGAGGAAAATCAGAACCTGCAGAAGAAGGTGCAGGACCTCCAGAAGGAAATGGAAGAGGTCACACATCAGCATCTGGAGATAGTCACGGGTAAGGTGCTGCTGGTTGACTACCTGACTGAAGAGAAAGAGTCTCTGCAGCAGGAGATGAAGGTCCTCAAAGAAGAGGTCTTTAGCAGGGATACATTAAGTGTACAGCAGCTGGAGAGTTTGAAGAGCAGCTGTCTTGAGCTGTCCTCCAAACTCACAGCTCAAGAGGAGACCAATCAGGCACTGCAGAACATGGTAGAGGACCTCCAAATGCAAGAGGAGGACCAAAGGTTGAGGGCTGATAGCCTTGAGAATGAACTGGAGGTGGTCAGGCTTCAGCATGTGGAGTCAGCCAACAAAGATCTGTTGTTCTCACAGGCTCTCACAGAGGAGAAATCATCCCTACAGGGCTCACAGAACCAGCTGCAAGAACAGACCAGCAGGTGTCTTGAGCTGTCCTCCAAATTGACAGCAGAGGAGGAAACCAATCAGGTGCTGGAGGAGAAAGTGGAGGTGCTTCTAAATGAAATGAGACAACAACCGAGCAAGCAGGAAAAGATCTCTCTGTGGAGGAAGATCAAGAAGTCCTTCACTCCAGCATCCCGCCGCCAATTCAAGCAGCAGAATAAGCAGATGCTGGAAAAGATGTGACAACCCCAGCCCCTCCTCAGTCCCCTCTCCATCCACGTCCCACAACACACACAATCCCCCAACACACTGGCCACAGCAGGCCAAGCAGTCACAGTGGAAACTGTAAAGTCCTGATTGATAGAAGTCCTCTTCTTTATATCAGTCGGGACTTTCCATGTTTCCACTGTGTCTGAGTGGGTTTTTCTCCGGGTGCTCCGGTTATTCCCACACATAAATTTGGACTTAATTAAAAGATTTGGCACTCAGGAATAAATTGTGAATTTGCTTTGCCTTGACCCTTGACACATTCTATCTACTGACCTGGTAATGCTGCTTCTGGCTTTTTTTAAATTTATTTTTTATTTTGATTATTAATTTATTTATTTTATTCCACCTTACTTATACATCAGAATATTATTATTAATACTTAATTGTGTATATTTATGTTTATTTTATTTATTTTTCACCAATTGCCTCAACAGCTATTCTTTCATTTTAACCGTCGCCACAGAATATGGCAAGGTAGTGAAAGAGTCTTTATACGTGAGTGACAGTAAGGGGTGGGGGATTGTATTGGGGTTGGATCTCTTTGTGTTAATGTGTGTAATTATCTAAAATTAAAAAAAAATAACTTTGAACTTTGCTTCCGGTGGGTTGTAGAGTGAATTTGCATTTTAGCTAAATATTTAGAAATCGTTGCTAAATATTTACTTTATATTCTATATATTTAGCTTTGATTATAAATATTTACAATCTTAGCTAAATATTTAGAATGTAAACTAAATGTTTAGAAACGTAGCTAAATATTTCGAATCAGGACATGTATTTTTAACATTTATATATAACATTTAACATTTTGATAAAATATTCAACATTTAGATATAATATTTAACATTTATATTTGCCAATGAAATTATCTTACATTTTTATTCACAAAAGTAAATATGACAAAGTTCACAAATATTTCTCTAAATGTAAATAAAAAATGATGTTTTAGGGCTAAATGTGGAGAAATGTTGTTGTTATTTATCGTGTGCGCAACTTTACAATCGGCACCCCATATGTTACACCATCATGTAAATATTAATGGACGAAGCCTGAGTGACGTCAGCCATCTGTTCCTGCAGCGGAGTCCGGAGGCTCATCGGCAGCTGCCACAGCCATGCTGGTCATGCTCTCTCGGCCTAACTTTCAGTCCGTGTCCCTAACAGCACGCAAGCTCAAATCGCATTGCGCATGATCGCCCACTGCTGTCCACATTGAATACATTAAATATATCATTCTTTGCTCTGTGAATTTCAGTTCCCCCTTTCAAACAGTAGCCTATCTAGTGCTTTTGTATGGACGTTGGACAAACTGATGTGTGGTGATTTGTAAAACAAACTAACAAGCTCTGTTGAGTGTTGAGAAAGGTGAGTGTCAGTGCTGTATAAAGCCCCCTCCTTCCTCGTTCTTCGTCTGTCCACGCCAGTGACAGAGAGGAAAATAGAAAAGGGCGTCGGGATAAAAACGGCGTGCCTCCAAGTGCTGCGGCAGTTAGGACACTCCAATCATCAACTTCAAACAAGCAATATATTAAGGCTGGCTTTGATGCCGACGCTAGCTAGCGTCGCATGCTGTCAGGACAGGCTGTTATATGTAATCTTTATGGAGTATAGTGTTTGTGACTTTTTTATTGTTCTTAAACGTTTGTGTTTCGTGTGTGGACCTGTAGAATAAACCAATAAACTACAATCAACTTATTCAAATTGATAAAATAGAAGTAGAACAAAACATTGTATAATTATATCTCAGCCTATTGTAAATCAGTGAAGGGTCATATTGAATGAATATGCTGGGGCGGCCATTTTGTTTACGTTCGAATAGAAGAAAATGATTTGACTGATGCCGTGATGTCGTGTTAATAGAATGTTGGGGAAAAAATTAAATCAAAGGCATTCCAAAACTCTGAATCATCAAAGCCATTTAGAATCTTCATTCTACTATAAGTAAACACAAGGACTCACCGACTCAGTACTTAACTGTTCAAGTCTGAGACAACCACAGTTCACAGATCCAATCTGAGATTCAACATTGTTAGAAGACACTTCAGTAAGAACACAAACAGTTCAACAGCTAAGTCACTGTTTCATCTAAGAACAGTAATGGAGCACTACAGATCCCAGAGAAGGGCAGATACGATGGAGATGGGGGCTCTTGAGTTCAGAAACTCAATGCTAGGAGCCAACAGCAAGGGCCGCCAACAGAGCCACAACAGGCAGCATCCTGCTCAGCCAGAATCTCACACTTTCCACCAAAGGAGGGAGGGAGCTTCTTGGCAACACCAGTGGCCCAAACAGGATGGACCCCATCGCCCATCGCATCAAGGACACCCACCCCAACGGCAGGTGGTTGCAGACCTCAAGAATGAGGTACAGGGACTCAACTTTCTTCTAAAACAGGAGAAGGAGCTGAACAAAGCAGGGTCCGACAGAGATATGCTCAGCAAGAACATCATCCAGGAGTCGGAGGAAAGATTAAAGATAGAGCATGATGGGAGACTAGAGAGCAAAAAGGAGATCAGAATTCTCAAAGACGAACTCAAGCAAGTGAATTCCTTATTCTCAATGCAACAGGACATGTCAAATGACTTCACCAAAACCAAGGAGGAGCACATAGGTGTTATTGCAGCACTTAACCAAAAGCTCCAGAACACAGCCTCAAGTGACCCAAAGCTGGACCAAGACCTTAGAGCTGAAAACGAAGCGTTGGTGAAAAGGCTTAAGAACCTGCAGCAAGAAACCTTTAGCAGAGACATTAAAACTGCTAACCAGACACGGGCCTTGAAGAGCCAGCTGGAGGAAATGACAAGTAGATGTCATAAGCTGTCCTTCAAACTGACTGCAAAGGAGGAGGAAAATCAGAACCTGCAGAAGAAGGTGCAGGACCTCCAGAAGGAAATGGAAGAGGTCACACATCAGCATCTGGAGATAGTCACGGGTAAGGTGCTGCTGGTTGACTACCTGACTGAAGAGAAAGAGTCTCTGCAGCAGGAGATGAAGGTCCTCAAAGAAGAGGTCTTTAGCAGGGATACATTAAGTGTACAGCAGCTGGAGAGTTTGAAGAGCAGCTGTCTTGAGCTGTCCTCCAAACTCACAGCTCAAGAGGAGACCAATCAGGCACTGCAGAACATGGTAGAGGACCTCCAAATGCAAGAGGAGGACCAAAGGTTGAGGGCTGATGGCCTTGAGAATGAACTGGAGGTGGTCAGGCTTCAGCATGGGGAGTCAGCCAACAAAGATCTGTTGTTCTCACAGGCTCTCACAGAGGAGAAATCATCCCTACAGGGCTCACAGAACCAGCTGCAAGAACAGACCAGCAGGTGTCTTGAGCTGTCCTCCAAATTGACAGCAGAGGAGGAAACCAATCAGGTGCTGGAGGAGAAAGTGGAGGTGCTTCTAAATGAAATGAGACAACAACCGAGCAAGCAGGAAAAGATCTCTCTGTGGAGGAAGATCAAGAAGTCCTTCACTCCAGCATCCCGCCGCCAATTCAAGCAGCAGAATAAGCAGATGCTGGAAAAGATGTGACAACCCCAGCCCCTCCTCAGTCCCCTCTCCATCCACGTCCCACAACACACACAATCCCCCAACACACTGGCCACAGCAGGCCAAGCAGTCACAGTGGAAACTGTAAAGTCCTGATTGATAGAAGTCCTCTTCTTTATATCAGTCGGGACTTTCCATGTTTCCACTGTGTCTGAGTGGGTTTTTCTCCGGGTGCTCCGGTTATTCCCACACATAAATTTGGACTTAATTAAAAGATTTGGCACTCAGGAATAAATTGTGAATTTGCTTTGCCTTGACCCTTGACACATTCTATCTACTGACCTGGTAATGCTGCTTCTGGCTTTTTTTAAATTTATTTTTTATTTTGATTATTAATTTATTTATTTTATTCCACCTTACTTATACATCAGAATATTATTATTAATACTTAATTGTGTATATTTATGTTTATTTTATTTATTTTTCACCAATTGCCTCAACAACTATTCTTTCATTTTAACCGTCTACAGAATATGGCAAGGTAGTGAAAGAGTCTTTATACGTGAGTGACAGTAAGGGGTGGGGGATTGTATTGGGGTTGGATCTCTTTGTGTTAATGTGTGTAATTATCTAAAATTTAAAAAAAATAACTTTGAACTTTGCTTCCGGTGGGTTGTAGAGTGAATTTGCATTTTAGCTAAATATTTAGAAATCGTTGCTAAATATTTACTTTATATTCTATATATTTAGCTTTGATTATAAATATTTACAATCTTAGCTAAATATTTAGAATGTAAACTAAATGTTTAGAAACGTAGCTAAATATTTAGAATCAGGACATGTATTTTTAACATTTATATATAACATTTAAAATTTTGACAAAATATTCAACATTTAGATATAATATTTAACATTTATATTTGCCAATGAAATTATCTTACATTTTTATTCACAAAAGTAAATATGACAAAGTTCACAAATATTTCTCTAAATGTAAATAAAAAATGATGTTTTAGGGCTAAATGTGGAGAAATGTTGTTGTTATTTATCGTGTGCGCAACTTTACAATCGGCACCCCATATGTTACACCATCATGTAAATATTAATGGACGAAGCATGAGTGACGTCAGCCATCTGTTCCTGCAGCGGAGTCCGGAGGCTCATCGGCAGCTGCCACAGCCATGCTGGTCATGCTGTCTCGGCCTAACTTTCAGTCCGTGTCCCTAACAGCACGCAAGCTCAAGTCGCATTGCGCATGATCGCCCACTGCTGTCCAAATTGAATACATTAAAAATATCATTCTTTGCTCTGTGAATTTCAGTTCCCCCTTTCAAACAGTAGCCTATCTAGTGCTTCTGTATTGACGTTGGACAAACTGATGTGTGGTGATTTGTAAAACAAACTAACAAGCTCTGTTGAGTGTTGAGAAAGGTGAGTGTCAGTGCTGTATAAAGCCCCCTCCTTCCTCGTTCTTCGTCTGTCCACGCCAGTGACAGAGAGGAAAATAGAAAAGGGCGTCGGGATAAAAACGGCGTGCCTCCAAGTGCTGCGGCAGTTAGGACACTCCAATCATCAACTTCAAACAAGCAATATATTAAGGCTGGCTTTGATGCCGACGCTAGCTAGCGTCGCATGCTGTCAGGACAGGCTGTTATATGTAATCTTTATGGAGTATAGTGTTTGTGACTTTTTTATTGTTCTTAAACGTTTGTGTTTCGTGTGTGGACCTGTAGAATAAACCAATAAACTACAATCAACTTATTCAAATTGATAAAATAGAAGTAGAACAAAACATTGTATAATTATATCTCGGCCTATTGTAAATCAGTGAAGGGTCATATTGAATGAATATGCTGGGGCGGCCATTTTGTTTACATTCGAATAGAAGAAAATGATTTGACTGATGCCGTGATGTCGTGTTAATAGAATGTTGGGGAAAAAATTAAATCAAAGGCATTCCAAAACTCTGAATCATCAAAGCCATTTAGAATCTTCATTCTACTATAAGTAAACACAAGGACTCACCGACTCAGTACTTAACTGTTCAAGTCTGAGACAACCACAGTTCACAGATCCAATCTGAGATTCAACATTGTTAGAAGACACTTCAGTAAGAACACAAACAGTTCAACAGCTAAGTCACTGTTTCATCTAAGAACAGTAATGGAGCACTACAGATCCCAGAGAAGGGCAGATACGATGGAGATGGGGGCTCTTGAGTTCAGAAACTCAATGCTAGGAGCCAACAGCAAGGGCCGCCAACAGAGCCACAACAGGCAGCATCCTGCTCAGCCAGAATCTCACACTTTCCACCAAAGGAGGGAGGGAGCTTCTTGGCAACACCAGTGGCCCAAACAGGATGGACCCCATCGCCCATCGCATCAAGGACACCCACCCCAACGGCAGGTGGTTGCAGACCTCAAGAATGAGGTACAGGGACTCAACTTTCTTCTAAAACAGGAGAAGGAGCTGAACAAAGCAGGGTCCGACAGAGATATGCTCGGCAAGAACATCATCCAGGAGTCGGAGGAAAGATTGAAGATAGAGCATGATGGGAGACTGGAGAGCAAAAAGGAGATCAGAATTCTCAAAGACGAACTCAAGCAAGTGAATTCCTTATTCTCAATGCAACAGGACATGTCAAATGACTTCACCAAAACTAAGGAGGAGCACATAGGTGTTATTGCAGCACTTAACCAAAAGCTCCAGGACACAGCCTCAAGTGACCCAAAGCTGGACCAAGACCTTAGAGCTGAAAACGAAGCGTTGGTGAAAAGGCTTAAGAACCTGCAGCAAGAAACCTTTAGCAGAGACATTAAAACTGCTAACCAGACACGGGCCTTGAAGAGCCAGCTGGAGGAAATGACAAGTAGATGTCATAAGCTGTCCTTCAAACTGACTGCAAAGGAGGAGGAAAATCAGAACCTGCAGAAGAAGGTGCAGGACCTCCAGAAGGAAATGGAAGAGGTCACACATCAGCATCTGGAGATAGTCACGGGTAAGGTGCTGCTGGTTGACTACCTGACTGAAGAGAAAGAGTCTCTGCAGCAGGAGATGAAGGTCCTCAAAGAAGAGGTCTTTAGCAGGGATACATTAAGTGTACAGCAGCTGGAGAGTTTGAAGAGCAGCTGTCTTGAGCTGTCCTCCAAACTCACAGCTCAAGAGGAGACCAATCAGGCACTGCAGAACATGGTAGAGGACCTCCAAATGCAAGAGGAGGACCAAAGGTTGAGGGCTGATAGCCTTGAGAATGAACTGGAGGTGGTCAGGCTTCAGCATGTGGAGTCAGCCAACAAAGATCTGTTGTTCTCACAGGCTCTCACAGAGGAGAAATCATCCCTACAGGGCTCACAGAACCAGCTGCAAGAACAGACCAGCAGGTGTCTTGAGCTGTCCTCCAAATTGACAGCAGAGGAGGAAACCAATCAGGTGCTGGAGGAGAAAGTGGAGGTGCTTCTAAATGAAATGAGACAACAACCGAGCAAGCAGGAAAAGATCTCTCTGTGGAGGAAGATCAAGAAGTCCTTCACTCCAGCATCCCGCCGCCAATTCAAGCAGCAGAATAAGCAGATGCTGGAAAAGATGTGACAACCCCAGCCCCTCCTCAGTCCCCTCTCCATCCACGTCCCACAACACACACAATCCCCCAACACACTGGCCACAGCAGGCCAAGCAGTCACAGTGGAAACTGTAAAGTCCTGATTGATAGAAGTCCTCTTCTTTATATCAGTCGGGACTTTCCATGTTTCCACTGTGTCTGAGTGGGTTTTTCTCCGGGTGCTCCGGTTATTCCCACACATAAATTTGGACTTAATTAAAAGATTTGGCACTCAGGAATAAATTGTGAATTTGCTTTGCCTTGACCCTTGACACATTCTATCTACTGACCTGGTAATGCTGCTTCTGGCTTTTTTTAAATTTATTTTTTATTTTGATTATTAATTTATTTATTTTATTCCACCTTACTTATACATCAGAATATTATTATTAATACTTAATTGTGTATATTTATGTTTATTTTATTTATTTTTCACCAATTGCCTCAACAACTATTCTTTCATTTTAACCGTCGCCACAGAATATGGCAAGGTAGTGAAAGAGTCTTTATACGTGAGTGACAGTAAGGGGTGGGGGATTGTATTGGGGTTGGATCTCTTTGTGTTAATGTGTGTAATTATCTAAAATTAAAAAAAAATAACTTTGAACTTTGCTTCCGGTGGGTTGTAGAGTGAATTTGCATTTTAGCTAAATATTTAGAAATCGTTGCTAAATATTTACTTTATATTCTATATATTTAGCTTTGATTATAAATATTTACAATCTTAGCTAAATATTTAGAATGTAAACTAAATGTTTAGAAACGTAGCTAAATATTTCGAATCAGGACATGTATTTTTAACATTTATATATAACATTTAACATTTTGATAAAATATTCAACATTTAGATATAATATTTAACATTTATATTTGCCAATGAAATTATCTTACATTTTTATTCACAAAAGTAAATATGACAAAGTTCACAAATATTTCTCTAAATGTAAATAAAAAATGATGTTTTAGGGCTAAATGTGGAGAAATGTTGTTGTTATTTATCGTGTGCGCAACTTTACAATCGGCACCCCATATGTTACACCATCATGTAAATATTAATGGACGAAGCCTGAGTGACGTCAGCCATCTGTTCCTGCAGCGGAGTCCGGAGGCTCATCGGCAGCTGCCACAGCCATGCTGGTCATGCTCTCTCGGCCTAACTTTCAGTCCGTGTCCCTAACAGCACGCAAGCTCAAATCGCATTGCGCATGATCGCCCACTGCTGTCCACATTGAATACATTAAATATATCATTCTTTGCTCTGTGAATTTCAGTTCCCCCTTTCAAACAGTAGCCTATCTAGTGCTTTTGTATGGACGTTGGACAAACTGATGTGTGGTGATTTGTAAAACAAACTAACAAGCTCTGTTGAGTGTTGAGAAAGGTGAGTGTCAGTGCTGTATAAAGCCCCCTCCTTCCTCGTTCTTCGTCTGTCCACGCCAGTGACAGAGAGGAAAATAGAAAAGGGCGTCGGGATAAAAACGGCGTGCCTCCAAGTGCTGCGGCAGTTAGGACACTCCAATCATCAACTTCAAACAAGCAATATATTAAGGCTGGCTTTGATGCCGACGCTAGCTAGCGTCGCATGCTGTCAGGACAGGCTGTTATATGTAATCTTTATGGAGTATAGTGTTTGTGACTTTTTTATTGTTCTTAAACGTTTGTGTTTCGTGTGTGGACCTGTAGAATAAACCAATAAACTACAATCAACTTATTCAAATTGATAAAATAGAAGTAGAACAAAACATTGTATAATTATATCTCAGCCTATTGTAAATCAGTGAAGGGTCATATTGAATGAATATGCTGGGGCGGCCATTTTGTTTACGTTCGAATAGAAGAAAATGATTTGACTGATGCCGTGATGTCGTGTTAATAGAATGTTGGGGAAAAAATTAAATCAAAGGCATTCCAAAACTCTGAATCATCAAAGCCATTTAGAATCTTCATTCTACTATAAGTAAACACAAGGACTCACCGACTCAGTACTTAACTGTTCAAGTCTGAGACAACCACAGTTCACAGATCCAATCTGAGATTCAACATTGTTAGAAGACACTTCAGTAAGAACACAAACAGTTCAACAGCTAAGTCACTGTTTCATCTAAGAACAGTAATGGAGCACTACAGATCCCAGAGAAGGGCAGATACGATGGAGATGGGGGCTCTTGAGTTCAGAAACTCAATGCTAGGAGCCAACAGCAAGGGCCGCCAACAGAGCCACAACAGGCAGCATCCTGCTCAGCCAGAATCTCACACTTTCCACCAAAGGAGGGAGGGAGCTTCTTGGCAACACCAGTGGCCCAAACAGGATGGACCCCATCGCCCATCGCATCAAGGACACCCACCCCAACGGCAGGTGGTTGCAGACCTCAAGAATGAGGTACAGGGACTCAACTTTCTTCTAAAACAGGAGAAGGAGCTGAACAAAGCAGGGTCCGACAGAGATATGCTCGGCAAGAACATCATCCAGGAGTCGGAGGAAAGATTGAAGATAGAGCATGATGGGAGACTGGAGAGCAAAAAGGAGATCAGAATTCTCAAAGACGAACTCAAGCAAGTGAATTCCTTATTCTCAATGCAACAGGACATGTCAAATGACTTCACCAAAACTAAGGAGGAGCACATAGGTGTTATTGCAGCACTTAACCAAAAGCTCCAGGACACAGCCTCAAGTGACCCAAAGCTGGACCAAGACCTTAGAGCTGAAAACGAAGCGTTGGTGAAAAGGCTTAAGAACCTGCAGCAAGAAACCTTTAGCAGAGACATTAAAACTGCTAACCAGACACGGGCCTTGAAGAGCCAGCTGGAGGAAATGACAAGTAGATGTCATAAGCTGTCCTTCAAACTGACTGCAAAGGAGGAGGAAAATCAGAACCTGCAGAAGAAGGTGCAGGACCTCCAGAAGGAAATGGAAGAGGTCACACATCAGCATCTGGAGATAGTCACGGGTAAGGTGCTGCTGGTTGACTACCTGACTGAAGAGAAAGAGTCTCTGCAGCAGGAGATGAAGGTCCTCAAAGAAGAGGTCTTTAGCAGGGATACATTAAGTGTACAGCAGCTGGAGAGTTTGAAGAGCAGCTGTCTTGAGCTGTCCTCCAAACTCACAGCTCAAGAGGAGACCAATCAGGCACTGCAGAACATGGTAGAGGACCTCCAAATGCAAGAGGAGGACCAAAGGTTGAGGGCTGATAGCCTTGAGAATGAACTGGAGGTGGTCAGGCTTCAGCATGTGGAGTCAGCCAACAAAGATCTGTTGTTCTCACAGGCTCTCACAGAGGAGAAATCATCCCTACAGGGCTCACAGAACCAGCTGCAAGAACAGACCAGCAGGTGTCTTGAGCTGTCCTCCAAATTGACAGCAGAGGAGGAAACCAATCAGGTGCTGGAGGAGAAAGTGGAGGTGCTTCTAAATGAAATGAGACAACAACCGAGCAAGCAGGAAAAGATCTCTCTGTGGAGGAAGATCAAGAAGTCCTTCACTCCAGCATCCCGCCGCCAATTCAAGCAGCAGAATAAGCAGATGCTGGAAAAGATGTGACAACCCCAGCCCCTCCTCAGTCCCCTCTCCATCCACGTCCCACAACACACACAATCCCCCAACACACTGGCCACAGCAGGCCAAGCAGTCACAGTGGAAACTGTAAAGTCCTGATTGATAGAAGTCCTCTTCTTTATATCAGTCGGGACTTTCCATGTTTCCACTGTGTCTGAGTGGGTTTTTCTCCGGGTGCTCCGGTTATTCCCACACATAAATTTGGACTTAATTAAAAGATTTGGCACTCAGGAATAAATTGTGAATTTGCTTTGCCTTGACCCTTGACACATTCTATCTACTGACCTGGTAATGCTGCTTCTGGCTTTTTTTAAATTTATTTTTTATTTTGATTATTAATTTATTTATTTTATTCCACCTTACTTATACATCAGAATATTATTATTAATACTTAATTGTGTATATTTATGTTTATTTTATTTATTTTTCACCAATTGCCTCAACAACTATTCTTTCATTTTAACCGTCGCCACAGAATATGGCAAGGTAGTGAAAGAGTCTTTATACGTGAGTGACAGTAAGGGGTGGGGGATTGTATTGGGGTTGGATCTCTTTGTGTTAATGTGTGTAATTATCTAAAATTAAAAAAAAATAACTTTGAACTTTGCTTCCGGTGGGTTGTAGAGTGAATTTGCATTTTAGCTAAATATTTAGAAATCGTTGCTAAATATTTACTTTATATTCTATATATTTAGCTTTGATTATAAATATTTACAATCTTAGCTAAATATTTAGAATGTAAACTAAATGTTTAGAAACGTAGCTAAATATTTCGAATCAGGACATGTATTTTTAACATTTATATATAACATTTAACATTTTGATAAAATATTCAACATTTAGATATAATATTTAACATTTATATTTGCCAATGAAATTATCTTACATTTTTATTCACAAAAGTAAATATGACAAAGTTCACAAATATTTCTCTAAATGTAAATAAAAAATGATGTTTTAGGGCTAAATGTGGAGAAATGTTGTTGTTATTTATCGTGTGCGCAACTTTACAATCGGCACCCCATATGTTACACCATCATGTAAATATTAATGGACGAAGCCTGAGTGACGTCAGCCATCTGTTCCTGCAGCGGAGTCCGGAGGCTCATCGGCAGCTGCCACAGCCATGCTGGTCATGCTCTCTCGGCCTAACTTTCAGTCCGTGTCCCTAACAGCACGCAAGCTCAAATCGCATTGCGCATGATCGCCCACTGCTGTCCACATTGAATACATTAAAAATATCATTCTTTGCTCTGTGAATTTCAGTTCCCCCTTTCAAACAGTAGCCTATCTAGTGCTTCTGTATTGACGTTGGACAAACTGATGTGTGGTGATTTGTAAAACAAACTAACAAGCTCTGTTGAGTGTTGAGAAAGGTGAGTGTCAGTGCTGTATAAAGCCCCCTCCTTCCTCGTTCTTCGTCTGTCCACGCCAGTGACAGAGAGGAAAATAGAAAAGGGCGTCGGGATAAAAACGGCGTGCCTCCAAGTGCTGCGGCAGTTAGGACACTCCAATCATCAACTTCAAACAAGCAATATATTAAGGCTGGCTTTGATGCCGACGCTAGCTAGCGTCGCATGCTGTCAGGACAGGCTGTTATATGTAATCTTTATGGAGTATAGTGTTTGTGACTTTTTTATTGTTCTTAAACGTTTGTGTTTCGTGTGTGGACCTGTAGAATAAACCAATAAACTACAATCAACTTATTCAAATTGATAAAATAAAAGTAGAACAAAACATTGTATAATTATATCTCGGCCTATTGTAAATCAGTGAAGGGTCATATTGAATGAATATGCTGGGGCGGCCATTTTGTTTACATTCGAATAGAAGAAAATGATTTGACTGATGCCGTGATGTCGTGTTAATAGAATGTTGGGGAAAAAATTAAATCAAAGGCATTCCAAAACTCTGAATCATCAAAGCCATTTAGAATCTTCATTCTACTATAAGTAAACACAAGGACTCACCGACTCAGTACTTAACTGTTCAAGTCTGAGACAACCACAGTTCACAGATCCAATCTGAGATTCAACATTGTTAGAAGACACTTCAGTAAGAACACAAACAGTTCAACAGCTAAGTCACTGTTTCATCTAAGAACAGTAATGGAGCACTACAGATCCCAGAGAAGGGCAGATACGATGGAGATGGGGGCTCTTGAGTTCAGAAACTCAATGCTAGGAGCCAACAGCAAGGGCCGCCAACAGAGCCACAACAGGCAGCATCCTGCTCAGCCAGAATCTCACACTTTCCACCAAAGGAGGGAGGGAGCTTCTTGGCAACACCAGTGGCCCAAACAGGATGGACCCCATCGCCCATCGCATCAAGGACACCCACCCCAACGGCAGGTGGTTGCAGACCTCAAGAATGAGGTACAGGGACTCAACTTTCTTCTAAAACAGGAGAAGGAGCTGAACAAAGCAGGGTCCGACAGAGATATGCTCGGCAAGAACATCATCCAGGAGTCGGAGGAAAGATTGAAGATAGAGCATGATGGGAGACTGGAGAGCAAAAAGGAGATCAGAATTCTCAAAGACGAACTCAAGCAAGTGAATTCCTTATTCTCAATGCAACAGGACATGTCAAATGACTTCACCAAAACTAAGGAGGAGCACATAGGTGTTATTGCAGCACTTAACCAAAAGCTCCAGGACACAGCCTCAAGTGACCCAAAGCTGGACCAAGACCTTAGAGCTGAAAACGAAGCGTTGGTGAAAAGGCTTAAGAACCTGCAGCAAGAAACCTTTAGCAGAGACATTAAAACTGCTAACCAGACACGGGCCTTGAAGAGCCAGCTGGAGGAAATGACAAGTAGATGTCATAAGCTGTCCTTCAAACTGACTGCAAAGGAGGAGGAAAATCAGAACCTGCAGAAGAAGGTGCAGGACCTCCAGAAGGAAATGGAAGAGGTCACACATCAGCATCTGGAGATAGTCACGGGTAAGGTGCTGCTGGTTGACTACCTGACTGAAGAGAAAGAGTCTCTGCAGCAGGAGATGAAGGTCCTCAAAGAAGAGGTCTTTAGCAGGGATACATTAAGTGTACAGCAGCTGGAGAGTTTGAAGAGCAGCTGTCTTGAGCTGTCCTCCAAACTCACAGCTCAAGAGGAGACCAATCAGGCACTGCAGAACATGGTAGAGGACCTCCAAATGCAAGAGGAGGACCAAAGGTTGAGGGCTGATAGCCTTGAGAATGAACTGGAGGTGGTCAGGCTTCAGCATGTGGAGTCAGCCAACAAAGATCTGTTGTTCTCACAGGCTCTCACAGAGGAGAAATCATCCCTACAGGGCTCACAGAACCAGCTGCAAGAACAGACCAGCAGGTGTCTTGAGCTGTCCTCCAAATTGACAGCAGAGGAGGAAACCAATCAGGTGCTGGAGGAGAAAGTGGAGGTGCTTCTAAATGAAATGAGACAACAACCGAGCAAGCAGGAAAAGATCTCTCTGTGGAGGAAGATCAAGAAGTCCTTCACTCCAGCATCCCGCCGCCAATTCAAGCAGCAGAATAAGCAGATGCTGGAAAAGATGTGACAACCCCAGCCCCTCCTCAGTCCCCTCTCCATCCACGTCCCACAACACACACAATCCCCCAACACACTGGCCACAGCAGGCCAAGCAGTCACAGTGGAAACTGTAAAGTCCTGATTGATAGAAGTCCTCTTCTTTATATCAGTCGGGACTTTCCATGTTTCCACTGTGTCTGAGTGGGTTTTTCTCCGGGTGCTCCGGTTATTCCCACACATAAATTTGGACTTAATTAAAAGATTTGGCACTCAGGAATAAATTGTGAATTTGCTTTGCCTTGACCCTTGACACATTCTATCTACTGACCTGGTAATGCTGCTTCTGGCTTTTTTTAAATTTATTTTTTATTTTGATTATTAATTTATTTATTTTATTCCACCTTACTTATACATCAGAATATTATTATTAATACTTAATTGTGTATATTTATGTTTATTTTATTTATTTTTCACCAATTGCCTCAACAACTATTCTTTCATTTTAACCGTCGCCACAGAATATGGCAAGGTAGTGAAAGAGTCTTTATACGTGAGTGACAGTAAGGGGTGGGGGATTGTATTGGGGTTGGATCTCTTTGTGTTAATGTGTGTAATTATCTAAAATTAAAAAAAAATAACTTTGAACTTTGCTTCCGGTGGGTTGTAGAGTGAATTTGCATTTTAGCTAAATATTTAGAAATCGTTGCTAAATATTTACTTTATATTCTATATATTTAGCTTTGATTATAAATATTTACAATCTTAGCTAAATATTTAGAATGTAAACTAAATGTTTAGAAACGTAGCTAAATATTTCGAATCAGGACATGTATTTTTAACATTTATATATAACATTTAACATTTTGATAAAATATTCAACATTTAGATATAATATTTAACATTTATATTTGCCAATGAAATTATCTTACATTTTTATTCACAAAAGTAAATATGACAAAGTTCACAAATATTTCTCTAAATGTAAATAAAAAATGATGTTTTAGGGCTAAATGTGGAGAAATGTTGTTGTTATTTATCGTGTGCGCAACTTTACAATCGGCACCCCATATGTTACACCATCATGTAAATATTAATGGACGAAGCCTGAGTGACGTCAGCCATCTGTTCCTGCAGCGGAGTCCGGAGGCTCATCGGCAGCTGCCACAGCCATGCTGGTCATGCTCTCTCGGCCTAACTTTCAGTCCGTGTCCCTAACAGCACGCAAGCTCAAATCGCATTGCGCATGATCGCCCACTGCTGTCCACATTGAATACATTAAATATATCATTCTTTGCTCTGTGAATTTCAGTTCCCCCTTTCAAACAGTAGCCTATCTAGTGCTTTTGTATGGACGTTGGACAAACTGATGTGTGGTGATTTGTAAAACAAACTAACAAGCTCTGTTGAGTGTTGAGAAAGGTGAGTGTCAGTGCTGTATAAAGCCCCCTCCTTCCTCGTTCTTCGTCTGTCCACGCCAGTGACAGAGAGGAAAATAGAAAAGGGCGTCGGGATAAAAACGGCGTGCCTCCAAGTGCTGCGGCAGTTAGGACACTCCAATCATCAACTTCAAACAAGCAATATATTAAGGCTGGCTTTGATGCCGACGCTAGCTAGCGTCGCATGCTGTCAGGACAGGCTGTTATATGTAATCTTTATGGAGTATAGTGTTTGTGACTTTTTTATTGTTCTTAAACGTTTGTGTTTCGTGTGTGGACCTGTAGAATAAACCAATAAACTACAATCAACTTATTCAAATTGATAAAATAGAAGTAGAACAAAACATTGTATAATTATATCTCAGCCTATTGTAAATCAGTGAAGGGTCATATTGAATGAATATGCTGGGGCGGCCATTTTGTTTACGTTCGAATAGAAGAAAATGATTTGACTGATGCCGTGATGTCGTGTTAATAGAATGTTGGGGAAAAAATTAAATCAAAGGCATTCCAAAACTCTGAATCATCAAAGCCATTTAGAATCTTCATTCTACTATAAGTAAACACAAGGACTCACCGACTCAGTACTTAACTGTTCAAGTCTGAGACAACCACAGTTCACAGATCCAATCTGAGATTCAACATTGTTAGAAGACACTTCAGTAAGAACACAAACAGTTCAACAGCTAAGTCACTGTTTCATCTAAGAACAGTAATGGAGCACTACAGATCCCAGAGAAGGGCAGATACGATGGAGATGGGGGCTCTTGAGTTCAGAAACTCAATGCTAGGAGCCAACAGCAAGGGCCGCCAACAGAGCCACAACAGGCAGCATCCTGCTCAGCCAGAATCTCACACTTTCCACCAAAGGAGGGAGGGAGCTTCTTGGCAACACCAGTGGCCCAAACAGGATGGACCCCATCGCCCATCGCATCAAGGACACCCACCCCAACGGCAGGTGGTTGCAGACCTCAAGAATGAGGTACAGGGACTCAACTTTCTTCTAAAACAGGAGAAGGAGCTGAACAAAGCAGGGTCCGACAGAGATATGCTCAGCAAGAACATCATCCAGGAGTCGGAGGAAAGATTAAAGATAGAGCATGATGGGAGACTAGAGAGCAAAAAGGAGATCAGAATTCTCAAAGACGAACTCAAGCAAGTGAATTCCTTATTCTCAATGCAACAGGACATGTCAAATGACTTCACCAAAACCAAGGAGGAGCACATAGGTGTTATTGCAGCACTTAACCAAAAGCTCCAGAACACAGCCTCAAGTGACCCAAAGCTGGACCAAGACCTTAGAGCTGAAAACGAAGCGTTGGTGAAAAGGCTTAAGAACCTGCAGCAAGAAACCTTTAGCAGAGACATTAAAACTGCTAACCAGACACGGGCCTTGAAGAGCCAGCTGGAGGAAATGACAAGTAGATGTCATAAGCTGTCCTTCAAACTGACTGCAAAGGAGGAGGAAAATCAGAACCTGCAGAAGAAGGTGCAGGACCTCCAGAAGGAAATGGAAGAGGTCACACATCAGCATCTGGAGATAGTCACGGGTAAGGTGCTGCTGGTTGACTACCTGACTGAAGAGAAAGAGTCTCTGCAGCAGGAGATGAAGGTCCTCAAAGAAGAGGTCTTTAGCAGGGATACATTAAGTGTACAGCAGCTGGAGAGTTTGAAGAGCAGCTGTCTTGAGCTGTCCTCCAAACTCACAGCTCAAGAGGAGACCAATCAGGCACTGCAGAACATGGTAGAGGACCTCCAAATGCAAGAGGAGGACCAAAGGTTGAGGGCTGATGGCCTTGAGAATGAACTGGAGGTGGTCAGGCTTCAGCATGGGGAGTCAGCCAACAAAGATCTGTTGTTCTCACAGGCTCTCACAGAGGAGAAATCATCCCTACAGGGCTCACAGAACCAGCTGCAAGAACAGACCAGCAGGTGTCTTGAGCTGTCCTCCAAATTGACAGCAGAGGAGGAAACCAATCAGGTGCTGGAGGAGAAAGTGGAGGTGCTTCTAAATGAAATGAGACAACAACCGAGCAAGCAGGAAAAGATCTCTCTGTGGAGGAAGATCAAGAAGTCCTTCACTCCAGCATCCCGCCGCCAATTCAAGCAGCAGAATAAGCAGATGCTGGAAAAGATGTGACAACCCCAGCCCCTCCTCAGTCCCCTCTCCATCCACGTCCCACAACACACACAATCCCCCAACACACTGGCCACAGCAGGCCAAGCAGTCACAGTGGAAACTGTAAAGTCCTGATTGATAGAAGTCCTCTTCTTTATATCAGTCGGGACTTTCCATGTTTCCACTGTGTCTGAGTGGGTTTTTCTCCGGGTGCTCCGGTTATTCCCACACATAAATTTGGACTTAATTAAAAGATTTGGCACTCAGGAATAAATTGTGAATTTGCTTTGCCTTGACCCTTGACACATTCTATCTACTGACCTGGTAATGCTGCTTCTGGCTTTTTTTAAATTTATTTTTTATTTTGATTATTAATTTATTTATTTTATTCCACCTTACTTATACATCAGAATATTATTATTAATACTTAATTGTGTATATTTATGTTTATTTTATTTATTTTTCACCAATTGCCTCAACAACTATTCTTTCATTTTAACCGTCTACAGAATATGGCAAGGTAGTGAAAGAGTCTTTATACGTGAGTGACAGTAAGGGGTGGGGGATTGTATTGGGGTTGGATCTCTTTGTGTTAATGTGTGTAATTATCTAAAATTTAAAAAAAATAACTTTGAACTTTGCTTCCGGTGGGTTGTAGAGTGAATTTGCATTTTAGCTAAATATTTAGAAATCGTTGCTAAATATTTACTTTATATTCTATATATTTAGCTTTGATTATAAATATTTACAATCTTAGCTAAATATTTAGAATGTAAACTAAATGTTTAGAAACGTAGCTAAATATTTAGAATCAGGACATGTATTTTTAACATTTATATATAACATTTAAAATTTTGACAAAATATTCAACATTTAGATATAATATTTAACATTTATATTTGCCAATGAAATTATCTTACATTTTTATTCACAAAAGTAAATATGACAAAGTTCACAAATATTTCTCTAAATGTAAATAAAAAATGATGTTTTAGGGCTAAATGTGGAGAAATGTTGTTGTTATTTATCGTGTGCGCAACTTTACAATCGGCACCCCATATGTTACACCATCATGTAAATATTAATGGACGAAGCATGAGTGACGTCAGCCATCTGTTCCTGCAGCGGAGTCCGGAGGCTCATCGGCAGCTGCCACAGCCATGCTGGTCATGCTGTCTCGGCCTAACTTTCAGTCCGTGTCCCTAACAGCACGCAAGCTCAAGTCGCATTGCGCATGATCGCCCACTGCTGTCCAAATTGAATACATTAAAAATATCATTCTTTGCTCTGTGAATTTCAGTTCCCCCTTTCAAACAGTAGCCTATCTAGTGCTTCTGTATTGACGTTGGACAAACTGATGTGTGGTGATTTGTAAAACAAACTAACAAGCTCTGTTGAGTGTTGAGAAAGGTGAGTGTCAGTGCTGTATAAAGCCCCCTCCTTCCTCGTTCTTCGTCTGTCCACGCCAGTGACAGAGAGGAAAATAGAAAAGGGCGTCGGGATAAAAACGGCGTGCCTCCAAGTGCTGCGGCAGTTAGGACACTCCAATCATCAACTTCAAACAAGCAATATATTAAGGCTGGCTTTGATGCCGACGCTAGCTAGCGTCGCATGCTGTCAGGACAGGCTGTTATATGTAATCTTTATGGAGTATAGTGTTTGTGACTTTTTTATTGTTCTTAAACGTTTGTGTTTCGTGTGTGGACCTGTAGAATAAACCAATAAACTACAATCAACTTATTCAAATTGATAAAATAGAAGTAGAACAAAACATTGTATAATTATATCTCGGCCTATTGTAAATCAGTGAAGGGTCATATTGAATGAATATGCTGGGGCGGCCATTTTGTTTACATTCGAATAGAAGAAAATGATTTGACTGATGCCGTGATGTCGTGTTAATAGAATGTTGGGGAAAAAATTAAATCAAAGGCATTCCAAAACTCTGAATCATCAAAGCCATTTAGAATCTTCATTCTACTATAAGTAAACACAAGGACTCACCGACTCAGTACTTAACTGTTCAAGTCTGAGACAACCACAGTTCACAGATCCAATCTGAGATTCAACATTGTTAGAAGACACTTCAGTAAGAACACAAACAGTTCAACAGCTAAGTCACTGTTTCATCTAAGAACAGTAATGGAGCACTACAGATCCCAGAGAAGGGCAGATACGATGGAGATGGGGGCTCTTGAGTTCAGAAACTCAATGCTAGGAGCCAACAGCAAGGGCCGCCAACAGAGCCACAACAGGCAGCATCCTGCTCAGCCAGAATCTCACACTTTCCACCAAAGGAGGGAGGGAGCTTCTTGGCAACACCAGTGGCCCAAACAGGATGGACCCCATCGCCCATCGCATCAAGGACACCCACCCCAACGGCAGGTGGTTGCAGACCTCAAGAATGAGGTACAGGGACTCAACTTTCTTCTAAAACAGGAGAAGGAGCTGAACAAAGCAGGGTCCGACAGAGATATGCTCGGCAAGAACATCATCCAGGAGTCGGAGGAAAGATTGAAGATAGAGCATGATGGGAGACTGGAGAGCAAAAAGGAGATCAGAATTCTCAAAGACGAACTCAAGCAAGTGAATTCCTTATTCTCAATGCAACAGGACATGTCAAATGACTTCACCAAAACTAAGGAGGAGCACATAGGTGTTATTGCAGCACTTAACCAAAAGCTCCAGGACACAGCCTCAAGTGACCCAAAGCTGGACCAAGACCTTAGAGCTGAAAACGAAGCGTTGGTGAAAAGGCTTAAGAACCTGCAGCAAGAAACCTTTAGCAGAGACATTAAAACTGCTAACCAGACACGGGCCTTGAAGAGCCAGCTGGAGGAAATGACAAGTAGATGTCATAAGCTGTCCTTCAAACTGACTGCAAAGGAGGAGGAAAATCAGAACCTGCAGAAGAAGGTGCAGGACCTCCAGAAGGAAATGGAAGAGGTCACACATCAGCATCTGGAGATAGTCACGGGTAAGGTGCTGCTGGTTGACTACCTGACTGAAGAGAAAGAGTCTCTGCAGCAGGAGATGAAGGTCCTCAAAGAAGAGGTCTTTAGCAGGGATACATTAAGTGTACAGCAGCTGGAGAGTTTGAAGAGCAGCTGTCTTGAGCTGTCCTCCAAACTCACAGCTCAAGAGGAGACCAATCAGGCACTGCAGAACATGGTAGAGGACCTCCAAATGCAAGAGGAGGACCAAAGGTTGAGGGCTGATAGCCTTGAGAATGAACTGGAGGTGGTCAGGCTTCAGCATGTGGAGTCAGCCAACAAAGATCTGTTGTTCTCACAGGCTCTCACAGAGGAGAAATCATCCCTACAGGGCTCACAGAACCAGCTGCAAGAACAGACCAGCAGGTGTCTTGAGCTGTCCTCCAAATTGACAGCAGAGGAGGAAACCAATCAGGTGCTGGAGGAGAAAGTGGAGGTGCTTCTAAATGAAATGAGACAACAACCGAGCAAGCAGGAAAAGATCTCTCTGTGGAGGAAGATCAAGAAGTCCTTCACTCCAGCATCCCGCCGCCAATTCAAGCAGCAGAATAAGCAGATGCTGGAAAAGATGTGACAACCCCAGCCCCTCCTCAGTCCCCTCTCCATCCACGTCCCACAACACACACAATCCCCCAACACACTGGCCACAGCAGGCCAAGCAGTCACAGTGGAAACTGTAAAGTCCTGATTGATAGAAGTCCTCTTCTTTATATCAGTCGGGACTTTCCATGTTTCCACTGTGTCTGAGTGGGTTTTTCTCCGGGTGCTCCGGTTATTCCCACACATAAATTTGGACTTAATTAAAAGATTTGGCACTCAGGAATAAATTGTGAATTTGCTTTGCCTTGACCCTTGACACATTCTATCTACTGACCTGGTAATGCTGCTTCTGGCTTTTTTTAAATTTATTTTTTATTTTGATTATTAATTTATTTATTTTATTCCACCTTACTTATACATCAGAATATTATTATTAATACTTAATTGTGTATATTTATGTTTATTTTATTTATTTTTCACCAATTGCCTCAACAACTATTCTTTCATTTTAACCGTCGCCACAGAATATGGCAAGGTAGTGAAAGAGTCTTTATACGTGAGTGACAGTAAGGGGTGGGGGATTGTATTGGGGTTGGATCTCTTTGTGTTAATGTGTGTAATTATCTAAAATTAAAAAAAAATAACTTTGAACTTTGCTTCCGGTGGGTTGTAGAGTGAATTTGCATTTTAGCTAAATATTTAGAAATCGTTGCTAAATATTTACTTTATATTCTATATATTTAGCTTTGATTATAAATATTTACAATCTTAGCTAAATATTTAGAATGTAAACTAAATGTTTAGAAACGTAGCTAAATATTTCGAATCAGGACATGTATTTTTAACATTTATATATAACATTTAACATTTTGATAAAATATTCAACATTTAGATATAATATTTAACATTTATATTTGCCAATGAAATTATCTTACATTTTTATTCACAAAAGTAAATATGACAAAGTTCACAAATATTTCTCTAAATGTAAATAAAAAATGATGTTTTAGGGCTAAATGTGGAGAAATGTTGTTGTTATTTATCGTGTGCGCAACTTTACAATCGGCACCCCATATGTTACACCATCATGTAAATATTAATGGACGAAGCCTGAGTGACGTCAGCCATCTGTTCCTGCAGCGGAGTCCGGAGGCTCATCGGCAGCTGCCACAGCCATGCTGGTCATGCTCTCTCGGCCTAACTTTCAGTCCGTGTCCCTAACAGCACGCAAGCTCAAATCGCATTGCGCATGATCGCCCACTGCTGTCCACATTGAATACATTAAATATATCATTCTTTGCTCTGTGAATTTCAGTTCCCCCTTTCAAACAGTAGCCTATCTAGTGCTTTTGTATTGACGTTGGACAAACTGATGTGTGGTGATTTGTAAAACAAACTAACAAGCTCTGTTGAGTGTTGAGAAAGGTGAGTGTCAGTGCTGTATAAAGCCCCCTCCTTCCTCGTTCTTCGTCTGTCCACGCCAGTGACAGAGAGGAAAATAGAAAAGGGCGTCGGGATAAAAACGGCGTGCCTCCAAGTGCTGCGGCAGTTAGGACACTCCAATCATCAACTTCAAACAAGCAATATATTAAGGCTGGCTTTGATGCCGACGCTAGCTAGCGTCGCATGCTGTCAGGACAGGCTGTTATATGTAATCTTTATGGAGTATAGTGTTTGTGACTTTTTTATTGTTCTTAAACGTTTGTGTTTCGTGTGTGGACCTGTAGAATAAACCAATAAACTACAATCAACTTATTCAAATTGATAAAATAGAAGTAGAACAAAACATTGTATAATTATATCTCAGCCTATTGTAAATCAGTGAAGGGTCATATTGAATGAATATGCTGGGGCGGCCATTTTGTTTACGTTCGAATAGAAGAAAATGATTTGACTGATGCCGTGATGTCGTGTTAATAGAATGTTGGGGAAAAAATTAAATCAAAGGCATTCCAAAACTCTGAATCATCAAAGCCATTTAGAATCTTCATTCTACTATAAGTAAACACAAGGACTCACCGACTCAGTACTTAACTGTTCAAGTCTGAGACAACCACAGTTCACAGATCCAATCTGAGATTCAACATTGTTAGAAGACACTTCAGTAAGAACACAAACAGTTCAACAGCTAAGTCACTGTTTCATCTAAGAACAGTAATGGAGCACTACAGATCCCAGAGAAGGGCAGATACGATGGAGATGGGGGCTCTTGAGTTCAGAAACTCAATGCTAGGAGCCAACAGCAAGGGCCGCCAACAGAGCCACAACAGGCAGCATCCTGCTCAGCCAGAATCTCACACTTTCCACCAAAGGAGGGAGGGAGCTTCTTGGCAACACCAGTGGCCCAAACAGGATGGACCCCATCGCCCATCGCATCAAGGACACCCACCCCAACGGCAGGTGGTTGCAGACCTCAAGAATGAGGTACAGGGACTCAACTTTCTTCTAAAACAGGAGAAGGAGCTGAACAAAGCAGGGTCCGACAGAGATATGCTCAGCAAGAACATCATCCAGGAGTCGGAGGAAAGATTAAAGATAGAGCATGATGGGAGACTAGAGAGCAAAAAGGAGATCAGAATTCTCAAAGACGAACTCAAGCAAGTGAATTCCTTATTCTCAATGCAACAGGACATGTCAAATGACTTCACCAAAACCAAGGAGGAGCACATAGGTGTTATTGCAGCACTTAACCAAAAGCTCCAGAACACAGCCTCAAGTGACCCAAAGCTGGACCAAGACCTTAGAGCTGAAAACGAAGCGTTGGTGAAAAGGCTTAAGAACCTGCAGCAAGAAACCTTTAGCAGAGACATTAAAACTGCTAACCAGACACGGGCCTTGAAGAGCCAGCTGGAGGAAATGACAAGTAGATGTCATAAGCTGTCCTTCAAACTGACTGCAAAGGAGGAGGAAAATCAGAACCTGCAGAAGAAGGTGCAGGACCTCCAGAAGGAAATGGAAGAGGTCACACATCAGCATCTGGAGATAGTCACGGGTAAGGTGCTGCTGGTTGACTACCTGACTGAAGAGAAAGAGTCTCTGCAGCAGGAGATGAAGGTCCTCAAAGAAGAGGTCTTTAGCAGGGATACATTAAGTGTACAGCAGCTGGAGAGTTTGAAGAGCAGCTGTCTTGAGCTGTCCTCCAAACTCACAGCTCAAGAGGAGACCAATCAGGCACTGCAGAACATGGTAGAGGACCTCCAAATGCAAGAGGAGGACCAAAGGTTGAGGGCTGATGGCCTTGAGAATGAACTGGAGGTGGTCAGGCTTCAGCATGGGGAGTCAGCCAACAAAGATCTGTTGTTCTCACAGGCTCTCACAGAGGAGAAATCATCCCTACAGGGCTCACAGAACCAGCTGCAAGAACAGACCAGCAGGTGTCTTGAGCTGTCCTCCAAATTGACAGCAGAGGAGGAAACCAATCAGGTGCTGGAGGAGAAAGTGGAGGTGCTTCTAAATGAAATGAGACAACAACCGAGCAAGCAGGAAAAGATCTCTCTGTGGAGGAAGATCAAGAAGTCCTTCACTCCAGCATCCCGCCGCCAATTCAAGCAGCAGAATAAGCAGATGCTGGAAAAGATGTGACAACCCCAGCCCCTCCTCAGTCCCCTCTCCATCCACGTCCCACAACACACACAATCCCCCAACACACTGGCCACAGCAGGCCAAGCAGTCACAGTGGAAACTGTAAAGTCCTGATTGATAGAAGTCCTCTTCTTTATATCAGTCGGGACTTTCCATGTTTCCACTGTGTCTGAGTGGGTTTTTCTCCGGGTGCTCCGGTTATTCCCACACATAAATTTGGACTTAATTAAAAGATTTGGCACTCAGGAATAAATTGTGAATTTGCTTTGCCTTGACCCTTGACACATTCTATCTACTGACCTGGTAATGCTGCTTCTGGCTTTTTTTAAATTTATTTTTTATTTTGATTATTAATTAATTTATTTTATTCCACCTTACTTATACATCAGAATATTATTATTAATACTTAATTGTGTATATTTATGTTTATTTTATTTATTTTTCACCAATTGCCTCAACAACTATTCTTTCATTTTAACCGTCTACAGAATATGGCAAGGTAGTGAAAGAGTCTTTATACGTGAGTGACAGTAAGGGGTGGGGGATTGTATTGGGGTTGGATCTCTTTGTGTTAATGTGTGTAATTATCTAAAATTTAAAAAAAATAACTTTGAACTTTGCTTCCGGTGGGTTGTAGAGTGAATTTGCATTTTAGCTAAATATTTAGAAATCGTTGCTAAATATTTACTTTATATTCTATATATTTAGCTTTGATTATAAATATTTACAATCTTAGCTAAATATTTAGAATGTAAACTAAATGTTTAGAAACGTAGCTAAATATTTAGAATCAGGACATGTATTTTTAACATTTATATATAACATTTAAAATTTTGACAAAATATTCAACATTTAGATATAATATTTAACATTTATATTTGCCAATGAAATTATCTTACATTTTTATTCACAAAAGTAAATATGACAAAGTTCACAAATATTTCTCTAAATGTAAATAAAAAATGATGTTTTAGGGCTAAATGTGGAGAAATGTTGTTGTTATTTATCGTGTGCGCAACTTTACAATCGGCACCCCATATGTTACACCATCATGTAAATATTAATGGACGAAGCATGAGTGACGTCAGCCATCTGTTCCTGCAGCGGAGTCCGGAGGCTCATCGGCAGCTGCCACAGCCATGCTGGTCATGCTGTCTCGGCCTAACTTTCAGTCCGTGTCCCTAACAGCACGCAAGCTCAAGTCGCATTGCGCATGATCGCCCACTGCTGTCCAAATTGAATACATTAAAAATATCATTCTTTGCTCTGTGAATTTCAGTTCCCCCTTTCAAACAGTAGCCTATCTAGTGCTTCTGTATTGACGTTGGACAAACTGATGTGTGGTGATTTGTAAAACAAACTAACAAGCTCTGTTGAGTGTTGAGAAAGGTGAGTGTCAGTGCTGTATAAAGCCCCCTCCTTCCTCGTTCTTCGTCTGTCCACGCCAGTGACAGAGAGGAAAATAGAAAAGGGCGTCGGGATAAAAACGGCGTGCCTCCAAGTGCTGCGGCAGTTAGGACACTCCAATCATCAACTTCAAACAAGCAATATATTAAGGCTGGCTTTGATGCCGACGCTAGCTAGCGTCGCATGCTGTCAGGACAGGCTGTTATATGTAATCTTTATGGAGTATAGTGTTTGTGACTTTTTTATTGTTCTTAAACGTTTGTGTTTCGTGTGTGGACCTGTAGAATAAACCAATAAACTACAATCAACTTATTCAAATTGATAAAATAGAAGTAGAACAAAACATTGTATAATTATATCTCGGCCTATTGTAAATCAGTGAAGGGTCATATTGAATGAATATGCTGGGGCGGCCATTTTGTTTACATTCGAATAGAAGAAAATGATTTGACTGATGCCGTGATGTCGTGTTAATAGAATGTTGGGGAAAAAATTAAATCAAAGGCATTCCAAAACTCTGAATCATCAAAGCCATTTAGAATCTTCATTCTACTATAAGTAAACACAAGGACTCACCGACTCAGTACTTAACTGTTCAAGTCTGAGACAACCACAGTTCACAGATCCAATCTGAGATTCAACATTGTTAGAAGACACTTCAGTAAGAACACAAACAGTTCAACAGCTAAGTCACTGTTTCATCTAAGAACAGTAATGGAGCACTACAGATCCCAGAGAAGGGCAGATACGATGGAGATGGGGGCTCTTGAGTTCAGAAACTCAATGCTAGGAGCCAACAGCAAGGGCCGCCAACAGAGCCACAACAGGCAGCATCCTGCTCAGCCAGAATCTCACACTTTCCACCAAAGGAGGGAGGGAGCTTCTTGGCAACACCAGTGGCCCAAACAGGATGGACCCCATCGCCCATCGCATCAAGGACACCCACCCCAACGGCAGGTGGTTGCAGACCTCAAGAATGAGGTACAGGGACTCAACTTTCTTCTAAAACAGGAGAAGGAGCTGAACAAAGCAGGGTCCGACAGAGATATGCTCGGCAAGAACATCATCCAGGAGTCGGAGGAAAGATTGAAGATAGAGCATGATGGGAGACTGGAGAGCAAAAAGGAGATCAGAATTCTCAAAGACGAACTCAAGCAAGTGAATTCCTTATTCTCAATGCAACAGGACATGTCAAATGACTTCACCAAAACTAAGGAGGAGCACATAGGTGTTATTGCAGCACTTAACCAAAAGCTCCAGGACACAGCCTCAAGTGACCCAAAGCTGGACCAAGACCTTAGAGCTGAAAACGAAGCGTTGGTGAAAAGGCTTAAGAACCTGCAGCAAGAAACCTTTAGCAGAGACATTAAAACTGCTAACCAGACACGGGCCTTGAAGAGCCAGCTGGAGGAAATGACAAGTAGATGTCATAAGCTGTCCTTCAAACTGACTGCAAAGGAGGAGGAAAATCAGAACCTGCAGAAGAAGGTGCAGGACCTCCAGAAGGAAATGGAAGAGGTCACACATCAGCATCTGGAGATAGTCACGGGTAAGGTGCTGCTGGTTGACTACCTGACTGAAGAGAAAGAGTCTCTGCAGCAGGAGATGAAGGTCCTCAAAGAAGAGGTCTTTAGCAGGGATACATTAAGTGTACAGCAGCTGGAGAGTTTGAAGAGCAGCTGTCTTGAGCTGTCCTCCAAACTCACAGCTCAAGAGGAGACCAATCAGGCACTGCAGAACATGGTAGAGGACCTCCAAATGCAAGAGGAGGACCAAAGGTTGAGGGCTGATAGCCTTGAGAATGAACTGGAGGTGGTCAGGCTTCAGCATGTGGAGTCAGCCAACAAAGATCTGTTGTTCTCACAGGCTCTCACAGAGGAGAAATCATCCCTACAGGGCTCACAGAACCAGCTGCAAGAACAGACCAGCAGGTGTCTTGAGCTGTCCTCCAAATTGACAGCAGAGGAGGAAACCAATCAGGTGCTGGAGGAGAAAGTGGAGGTGCTTCTAAATGAAATGAGACAACAACCGAGCAAGCAGGAAAAGATCTCTCTGTGGAGGAAGATCAAGAAGTCCTTCACTCCAGCATCCCGCCGCCAATTCAAGCAGCAGAATAAGCAGATGCTGGAAAAGATGTGACAACCCCAGCCCCTCCTCAGTCCCCTCTCCATCCACGTCCCACAACACACACAATCCCCCAACACACTGGCCACAGCAGGCCAAGCAGTCACAGTGGAAACTGTAAAGTCCTGATTGATAGAAGTCCTCTTCTTTATATCAGTCGGGACTTTCCATGTTTCCACTGTGTCTGAGTGGGTTTTTCTCCGGGTGCTCCGGTTATTCCCACACATAAATTTGGACTTAATTAAAAGATTTGGCACTCAGGAATAAATTGTGAATTTGCTTTGCCTTGACCCTTGACACATTCTATCTACTGACCTGGTAATGCTGCTTCTGGCTTTTTTTAAATTTATTTTTTATTTTGATTATTAATTTATTTATTTTATTCCACCTTACTTATACATCAGAATATTATTATTAATACTTAATTGTGTATATTTATGTTTATTTTATTTATTTTTCACCAATTGCCTCAACAACTATTCTTTCATTTTAACCGTCGCCACAGAATATGGCAAGGTAGTGAAAGAGTCTTTATACGTGAGTGACAGTAAGGGGTGGGGGATTGTATTGGGGTTGGATCTCTTTGTGTTAATGTGTGTAATTATCTAAAATTAAAAAAAAATAACTTTGAACTTTGCTTCCGGTGGGTTGTAGAGTGAATTTGCATTTTAGCTAAATATTTAGAAATCGTTGCTAAATATTTACTTTATATTCTATATATTTAGCTTTGATTATAAATATTTACAATCTTAGCTAAATATTTAGAATGTAAACTAAATGTTTAGAAACGTAGCTAAATATTTCGAATCAGGACATGGATTTTTAACATTTATATATAACATTTAACATTTTGATAAAATATTCAACATTTAGATATAATATTTAACATTTATATTTGCCAATGAAATTATCTTACATTTTTATTCACAAAAGTAAATATGACAAAGTTCACAAATATTTCTCTAAATGTAAATAAAAAATGATGTTTTAGGGCTAAATGTGGAGAAATGTTGTTGTTATTTATCGTGTGCGCAACTTTACAATCGGCACCCCATATGTTACACCATCATGTAAATATTAATGGACGAAGCCTGAGTGACGTCAGCCATCTGTTCCTGCAGCGGAGTCCGGAGGCTCATCGGCAGCTGCCACAGCCATGCTGGTCATGCTCTCTCGGCCTAACTTTCAGTCCGTGTCCCTAACAGCACGCAAGCTCAAATCGCATTGCGCATGATCGCCCACTGCTGTCCACATTGAATACATTAAATATATCATTCTTTGCTCTGTGAATTTCAGTTCCCCCTTTCAAACAGTAGCCTATCTAGTGCTTTTGTATGGACGTTGGACAAACTGATGTGTGGTGATTTGTAAAACAAACTAACAAGCTCTGTTGAGTGTTGAGAAAGGTGAGTGTCAGTGCTGTATAAAGCCCCCTCCTTCCTCGTTCTTCGTCTGTCCACGCCAGTGACAGAGAGGAAAATAGAAAAGGGCGTCGGGATAAAAACGGCGTGCCTCCAAGTGCTGCGGCAGTTAGGACACTCCAATCATCAACTTCAAACAAGCAATATATTAAGGCTGGCTTTGATGCCGACGCTAGCTAGCGTCGCATGCTGTCAGGACAGGCTGTTATATGTAATCTTTATGGAGTATAGTGTTTGTGACTTTTTTATTGTTCTTAAACGTTTGTGTTTCGTGTGTGGACCTGTAGAATAAACCAATAAACTACAATCAACTTATTCAAATTGATAAAATAGAAGTAGAACAAAACATTGTATAATTATATCTCAGCCTATTGTAAATCAGTGAAGGGTCATATTGAATGAATATGCTGGGGCGGCCATTTTGTTTACGTTCGAATAGAAGAAAATGATTTGACTGATGCCGTGATGTCGTGTTAATAGAATGTTGGGGAAAAAATTAAATCAAAGGCATTCCGAAACTCTGAATCATCAAAGCCATTTAGAATCTTCATTCTACTATAAGTAAACACAAGGACTCACCGACTCAGTACTTAACTGTTCAAGTCTGAGACAACCACAGTTCACAGATCCAATCTGAGATTCAACATTGTTAGAAGACACTTCAGTAAGAACACAAACAGTTCAACAGCTAAGTCACTGTTTCATCTAAGAACAGTAATGGAGCACTACAGATCCCAGAGAAGGGCAGATACGATGGAGATGGGGGCTCTTGAGTTCAGAAACTCAATGCTAGGAGCCAACAGCAAGGGCCGCCAACAGAGCCACAACAGGCAGCATCCTGCTCAGCCAGAATCTCACACTTTCCACCAAAGGAGGGAGGGAGCTTCTTGGCAACACCAGTGGCCCAAACAGGATGGACCCCATCGCCCATCGCATCAAGGACACCCACCCCAACGGCAGGTGGTTGCAGACCTCAAGAATGAGGTACAGGGACTCAACTTTCTTCTAAAACAGGAGAAGGAGCTGAACAAAGCAGGGTCCGACAGAGATATGCTCGGCAAGAACATCATCCAGGAGTCGGAGGAAAGATTGAAGATGGAGCATGATGGGAGACTGGAGAGCAAAAAGGAGATCAGAATTCTCAAAGACGAACTCAAGCAAGTGAATTCCTTATTCTCAATGCAACAGGACATGTCAAATGACTTCACCAAAACCAAGGAGGAGCACATAGGTGTTATTGCAGCACTTAACCAAAAGCTCCAGGACACAGCCTCAAGTGACCCAAAGCTGGACCAAGACCTTAGAGCTGAAAACGAAGCGTTGGTGAAAAGGCTTAACAACCTGCAGCAAGAAACCTTTAGCAGAGACATTAAAACTGCTAACCAGACACGGGCCTTGAAGAGCCAGCTGGAGGAAATGACAAGTAGATGTCATAAGCTGTCCTTCAAACTGACTGCAAAGGAGGAGGAAAATCAGAACCTGCAGAAGAAGGTGCAGGACCTCCAGAAGGAAATGGAAGAGGTCACACATCAGCATCTGGAGATAGTCGCGAGTAAGGTGCTGCTGGTTGACTACCTGACTGAAGAGAAAGAGTCTCTGCAGCAGGAGATGAAGGTCCTCAAAGAAGAGGTCTTTAGCAGGGATACATTAAGTGTACAGCAGCTGGAGAGTTTGAAGAGCAGCTGTCTTGAGCTGTCCTCCAAACTCACAGCTCAAGAGGAGACCAATCAGGCACTGCAGAACATGGTAGAGGACCTCCAAATGCAAGAGGAGGACCAAAGGTTGAGGGCTGATGGCCTTGAGAATGAACTGGAGGTGGTCAGGCTTCAGCATGGGGAGTCAGCCAACAAAGATCTGTTGTTCTCACAGGCTCTCACAGAGGAGAAATCATCCCTACAGGGCTCACAGAACCAGCTGCAAGAACAGACCAGCAGGTGTCTTGAGCTGTCCTCCAAATTGACAGCAGAGGAGGAAACCAATCAGGTGCTGGAGGAGAAAGTGGAGGTGCTTCAAAATGGAATGAGGCAACAACCGAGCAAGCAGGAAGAGATCTCTCTGTGGAGGAAAATCAAGAAGTCCTTCACTCCAGCATCCCGCCGCCAATTCAAGCAGCAGAATAAGCAGATGCTGGAAAAGCTGTGACAACCCCAGCCCCTCCTCAGTCCCCTCTCCATCCACGTCCCACAACACACACAATCCCCCAACACACTGGCCACAGCAGGCCAAGCAGTCACAGTGGAAACTGTAAAGTCCTGATTTGATAGAAGTCCTCTTCTTTATATCAGTCGGGACTTTCCATGTTTCCACTGTGTCTGAGTGGGTTTTTCTCCGGGTGCTCCGGTTATTCCCACACATAAATTTGGACTTAATTAAAAGATTTGGCACTCAGGAATAAATTGTGAATTTGCTTTGCCTTGACCCTTGACACATTCTATCTACTGACCTGGTAATGCTGCTTCTGGCTTTTTTTAAATTTATTTTTTATTTTGATTATTAATTTATTTATTTTATTCCACCTTACTTATACATCAGAATATTATTATTAATACTTAATTGTGTATATTTATGTTTATTTTATTTATTTTTCACCAATTGCCTCAACAACTATTCTTTCATTTTAACCGTCTACAGAATATGGCAAGGTAGTGAAAGAGTCTTTATACGTGAGTGACAGTAAGGGGTGGGGGATTGTATTGGGGTTGGATCTCTTTGTGTTAATGTGTGTAATTATCTAAAATTTAAAAAAAATAACTTTGAACTTTGCTTCCGGTGGGTTGTAGAGTGAATTTGCATTTTAGCTAAATATTTAGAAATCGTTGCTAAATATTTACTTTATATTCTATATATTTAGCTTTGATTATAAATATTTACAATCTTAGCTAAATATTTAGAATGTAAACTAAATGTTTAGAAACGTAGCTAAATATTTCGAATCAGGACATGTATTTTTAACATTTATATATAACATTTAACATTTTGATAAAATATTCAACATTTAGATATAATATTTAACATTTATATTTGCCAATGAAATTATCTTACATTTTTATTCACAAAAGTAAATATGACAAAGTTCACAAATATTTCTCTAAATGTAAATAAAAAATGATGTTTTAGGGCTAAATGTGGAGAAATGTTGTTGTTATTTATCGTGTGCGCAACTTTACAATCGGCACCCCATATGTTACACCATCATGTAAATATTAATGGACGAAGCCTGAGTGACGTCAGCCATCTGTTCCTGCAGCGGAGTCCGGAGGCTCATCGGCAGCTGCCACAGCCATGCTGGTCATGCTGTCTCGGCCTAACTTTCAGTCCGTGTCCCTAACAGCACGCAAGCTCAAATCGCATTGCGCATGATCGCCCACTGCTGTCCACATTGAATACATTAAATATATCATTCTTTGCTCTGTGAATTTCAGTTCCCCCTTTCAAACAGTAGCCTATCTAGTGCTACTGTATGGACGTTGGACAAACTGATGTGTGGTGATTTGTAAAACAAACTAACAAGCTCTGTTGAGTGTTGAGAAAGGTGAGTGTCAGTGCTGTATAAAGCCCCCTCCTTCCTCGTTCTTCGTCTGTCCACGCCAGTGACAGAGAGGAAAATAGAAAAGGGCGTCGGGATAAAAACGGCGTGCCTCCAAGTGCTGCGGCAGTTAGGACACTCCAATCATCAACTTCAAACAAGCAATATATTAAGGCTGGCTTTGATGCCGACGCTAGCTAGCGTCGCATGCTGTCAGGACAGGCTGTTATATGTAATCTTTATGGAGTATAGTGTTTGTGACTTTCTTATTGTTCTTAAACGTTTGTGTTTCGTGTGTGGACCTGTAGAATAAACCAATAAACTACAATCAACTTATTCAAATTGATAAAATAGAAGTAGAACAAAACATTGTATAATTATATCTCAGCCTATTGTAAATCAGTGAAGGGTCATATTGAATGAATATGCTGGGGCGGCCATTTTGTTTACGTTCGAATAGAAGAAAATGATTTGACTGATGCCGTGATGTCGTGTTAATAGAATGTTGGGGAAAAAATTAAATCAAAGGCATTCCGAAACTCTGAATCATCAAAGCCATTTAGAATCTTCATTCTACTATAAGTAAACACAAGGACTCACCGACTCAGTACTTAACTGTTCAAGTCTGAGACAACCACAGTTCACAGATCCAATCTGAGATTCAACATTGTTAGAAGACACTTCAGTAAGAACACAAACAGTTCAACAGCTAAGTCACTGTTTCATCTAAGAACAGTAATGGAGCACTACAGATCCCAGAGAAGGGCAGATACGATGGAGATGGGGGCTCTTGAGTTCAGAAACTCAATGCTAGGAGCCAACAGCAAGGGCCGCCAACAGAGCCACAACAGGCAGCATCCTGCTCAGCCAGAATCTCACACTTTCCACCAAAGGAGGGAGGGAGCTTCTTGGCAACACCAGTGGCCCAAACAGGATGGACCCCATCGCCCATCGCATCAAGGACACCCACCCCAACGGCAGGTGGTTGCAGACCTCAAGAATGAGGTACAGGGACTCAACTTTCTTCTAAAACAGGAGAAGGAGCTGAACAAAGCAGGGTCCGACAGAGATATGCTCGGCAAGAACATCATCCAGGAGTCGGAGGAAAGATTGAAGATAGAGCATGATGGGAGACTGGAGAGCAAAAAGGAGATCAGAATTCTCAAAGACGAACTCAAGCAAGTGAATTCCTTATTCTCAATGCAACAGGACATGTCAAATGACTTCACCAAAACCAAGGAGGAGCACATAGGTGTTATTGCAGCACTTAACCAAAAGCTCCAGGACACAGCCTCAAGTGACCCAAAGCTGGACCAAGACCTTAGAGCTGAAAACGAAGCGTTGGTGAAAAGGCTTAAGAACCTGCAGCAAGAAACCTTTAGCAGAGACATTAAAACTGCTAACCAGACACGGGCCTTGAAGAGCCAGCTGGAGGAAATGACAAGTAGATGTCATAAGCTGTCCTTCAAACTGACTGCAAAGGAGGAGGAAAATCAGAACCTGCAGAAGAAGGTGCAGGACCTCCAGAAGGAAATGGAAGAGGTCACACATCAGCATCTGGAGATAGTCACGGGTAAGGTGCTGCTGGTTGACTACCTGACTGAAGAGAAAGAGTCTCTGCAGCAGGAGATGAAGGTCCTCAAAGAAGAGGTCTTTAGCAGGGATACATTAAGTGTACAGCAGCTGGAGAGTTTGAAGAGCAGCTGTCTTGAGCTGTCCTCCAAACTCACAGCTCAAGAGGAGACCAATCAGGCACTGCAGAACATGGTAGAGGACCTCCAAATGCAAGAGGAGGACCAAAGGTTGAGGGCTGATGGCCTTGAGAATGAACTGGAGGTGGTCAGGCTTCAGCATGGGGAGTCAGCCAACAAAGATCTGTTGTTCTCACAGGCTCTCACAGAGGAGAAATCATCCCTACAGGGCTCACAGAACCAGCTGCAAGAACAGACCAGCAGGTGTCTTGAGCTGTCCTCCAAATTGACAGCAGAGGAGGAAACCAATCAGGTGCTGGAGGAGAAAGTGGAGGTGCTTCTAAATGAAATGACACAACAACCGAGCAAGCAGGAAAAGATCTCTCTGTGGAGGAAGATCAAGAAGTCCTTCACTCCAGCATCCCGCCGCCAATTCAAGCAGCAGAATAAGCAGATGCTGGAAAAGATGTGACAACCCCAGCCCCTCCTCAGTCCCCTCTCCATCCACGTCCCACAACACACACAATCCCCCAACACACTGGCCACAGCAGGCCAAGCAGTCACAGTGGAAACTGTAAAGTCCTGATTGATAGAAGTCCTCTTCTTTATATCAGTCGGGACTTTCCATGTTTCCACTGTGTCTGAGTGGGTTTTTCTCCGGGTGCTCCGGTTATTCCCACACATAAATTTGGACTTAATTAAAAGATTTGGCACTCAGGAATAAATTGTGAATTTGCTTTGCCTTGACCCTTGACACATTCTATCTACTGACCTGGTAATGCTGCTTCTGGCTTTTTTTAAATTTATTTTTTATTTTGATTATTAATTTATTTATTTTATTCCACCTTACTTATACATCAGAATATTATTATTAATACTTAATTGTGTATATTTATGTTTATTTTATTTATTTTTCACCAATTGCCTCAACAACTATTCTTTCATTTTAACCGTCTACAGAATATGGCAAGGTAGTGAAAGAGTCTTTATACGTGAGTGACAGTAAGGGGTGGGGGATTGTATTGGGGTTGGATCTCTTTGTGTTAATGTGTGTAATTATCTAAAATTTAAAAAAAATAACTTTGAACTTTGCTTCCGGTGGGTTGTAGAGTGAATTTGCATTTTAGCTAAATATTTAGAAATCGTTGCTAAATATTTACTTTATATTCTATATATTTAGCTTTGATTATAAATATTTACAATCTTAGCTAAATATTTAGAATGTAAACTAAATGTTTAGAAACGTAGCTAAATATTTAGAATCAGGACATGTATTTTTAACATTTATATATAACATTTAAAATTTTGACAAAATATTCAACATTTAGATATAATATTTAACATTTATATTTGCCAATGAAATTATCTTACATTTTTATTCACAAAAGTAAATATGACAAAGTTCACAAATATTTCTCTAAATGTAAATAAAAAATGATGTTTTAGGGCTAAATGTGGAGAAATGTTGTTGTTATTTATCGTGTGCGCAACTTTACAATCGGCACCCCATATGTTACACCATCATGTAAATATTAATGGACGAAGCATGAGTGACGTCAGCCATCTGTTCCTGCAGCGGAGTCCGGAGGCTCATCGGCAGCTGCCACAGCCATGCTGGTCATGCTGTCTCGGCCTAACTTTCAGTCCGTGTCCCTAACAGCACGCAAGCTCAAGTCGCATTGCGCATGATCGCCCACTGCTGTCCAAATTGAATACATTAAAAATATCATTCTTTGCTCTGTGAATTTCAGTTCCCCCTTTCAAACAGTAGCCTATCTAGTGCTTCTGTATTGACGTTGGACAAACTGATGTGTGGTGATTTGTAAAACAAACTAACAAGCTCTGTTGAGTTTTGAGAAAGGTGAGTGTCAGTGCTGTATAAAGCCCCCTCCTTCCTCGTTCTTCGTCTGTCCACGCCAGTGACAGAGAGGAAAATAGAAAAGGGCGTCGGGATAAAAACGGCGTGCCTCCAAGTGCTGCGGCAGTTAGGACACTCCAATCATCAACTTCAAACAAGCAATATATTAAGGCTGGCTTTGATGCCGATGCTAGCTAGCGTCGCATGCTGTCAGGACAGGCTGTTATATGTAATCTTTATGGAGTATAGTGTTTGTGACTTTTTTATTGTTCTTAAACGTTTGTGTTTCGTGTGTGGACCTGTAGAATAAACCAATAAACTACAATCAACTTATTCAAATTGATAAAATAGAAGTAGAACAAAACATTGTATAATTATATCTCGGCCTATTGTAAATCAGTGAAGGGTCATATTGAATGAATATGCTGGGGCGGCCATTTTGTTTACATTCGAATAGAAGAAAATGATTTGACTGATGCCGTGATGTCGTGTTAATAGAATGTTGGGGAAAAAATTAAATCAAAGGCATTCCAAAACTCTGAATCATCAAAGCCATTTAGAATCTTCATTCTACTATAAGTAAACACAAGGACTCACCGACTCAGTACTTAACTGTTCAAGTCTGAGACAACCACAGTTCACAGATCCAATCTGAGATTCAACATTGTTAGAAGACACTTCAGTAAGAACACAAACAGTTCAACAGCTAAGTCACTGTTTCATCTAAGAACAGTAATGGAGCACTACAGATCCCAGAGAAGGGCAGATACGATGGAGATGGGGGCTCTTGAGTTCAGAAACTCAATGCTAGGAGCCAACAGCAAGGGCCGCCAACAGAGCCACAACAGGCAGCATCCTGCTCAGCCAGAATCTCACACTTTCCACCAAAGGAGGGAGGGAGCTTCTTGGCAACACCAGTGGCCCAAACAGGATGGACCCCATCGCCCATCGCATCAAGGACACCCACCCCAACGGCAGGTGGTTGCAGACCTCAAGAATGAGGTACAGGGACTCAACTTTCTTCTAAAACAGGAGAAGGAGCTGAACAAAGCAGGGTCCGACAGAGATATGCTCGGCAAGAACATCATCCAGGAGTCGGAGGAAAGATTGAAGATAGAGCATGATGGGAGACTGGAGAGCAAAAAGGAGATCAGAATTCTCAAAGACGAACTCAAGCAAGTGAATTCCTTATTCTCAATGCAACAGGACATGTCAAATGACTTCACCAAAACTAAGGAGGAGCACATAGGTGTTATTGCAGCACTTAACCAAAAGCTCCAGGACACAGCCTCAAGTGACCCAAAGCTGGACCAAGACCTTAGAGCTGAAAACGAAGCGTTGGTGAAAAGGCTTAAGAACCTGCAGCAAGAAACCTTTAGCAGAGACATTAAAACTGCTAACCAGACACGGGCCTTGAAGAGCCAGCTGGAGGAAATGACAAGTAGATGTCATAAGCTGTCCTTCAAACTGACTGCAAAGGAGGAGGAAAATCAGAACCTGCAGAAGAAGGTGCAGGACCTCCAGAAGGAAATGGAAGAGGTCACACATCAGCATCTGGAGATAGTCACGGGTAAGGTGCTGCTGGTTGACTACCTGACTGAAGAGAAAGAGTCTCTGCAGCAGGAGATGAAGGTCCTCAAAGAAGAGGTCTTTAGCAGGGATACATTAAGTGTACAGCAGCTGGAGAGTTTGAAGAGCAGCTGTCTTGAGCTGTCCTCCAAACTCACAGCTCAAGAGGAGACCAATCAGGCACTGCAGAACATGGTAGAGGACCTCCAAATGCAAGAGGAGGACCAAAGGTTGAGGGCTGATAGCCTTGAGAATGAACTGGAGGTGGTCAGGCTTCAGCATGTG
The DNA here is from genome assembly GCF_963930695.1 of Labrus bergylta. NCBI lineage: Eukaryota > Metazoa > Chordata > Actinopteri > Labriformes > Labridae > Labrus > Labrus bergylta. The sequence continues at coordinate 9,916,719 of NC_089207.1, forward strand.
GAGTCAGCCAACAAAGATCTGTTGTTCTCACAGGCTCTCACAGAGGAGAAATCATCCCTACAGGGCTCACAGAACCAGCTGCAAGAACAGACCAGCAGGTGTCTTGAGCTGTCCTCCAAATTGACAGCAGAGGAGGAAACCAATCAGGTGCTGGAGGAGAAAGTGGAGGTGCTTCTAAATGAAATGAGACAACAACCGAGCAAGCAGGAAAAGATCTCTCTGTGGAGGAAGATCAAGAAGTCCTTCACTCCAGCATCCCGCCGCCAATTCAAGCAGCAGAATAAGCAGATGCTGGAAAAGATGTGACAACCCCAGCCCCTCCTCAGTCCCCTCTCCATCCACGTCCCACAACACACACAATCCCCCAACACACTGGCCACAGCAGGCCAAGCAGTCACAGTGGAAACTGTAAAGTCCTGATTGATAGAAGTCCTCTTCTTTATATCAGTCGGGACTTTCCATGTTTCCACTGTGTCTGAGTGGGTTTTTCTCCGGGTGCTCCGGTTATTCCCACACATAAATTTGGACTTAATTAAAAGATTTGGCACTCAGGAATAAATTGTGAATTTGCTTTGCCTTGACCCTTGACACATTCTATCTACTGACCTGGTAATGCTGCTTCTGGCTTTTTTTAAATTTATTTTTTATTTTGATTATTAATTTATTTATTTTATTCCACCTTACTTATACATCAGAATATTATTATTAATACTTAATTGTGTATATTTATGTTTATTTTATTTATTTTTCACCAATTGCCTCAACAACTATTCTTTCATTTTAACCGTCGCCACAGAATATGGCAAGGTAGTGAAAGAGTCTTTATACGTGAGTGACAGTAAGGGGTGGGGGATTGTATTGGGGTTGGATCTCTTTGTGTTAATGTGTGTAATTATCTAAAATTAAAAAAAAATAACTTTGAACTTTGCTTCCGGTGGGTTGTAGAGTGAATTTGCATTTTAGCTAAATATTTAGAAATCGTTGCTAAATATTTACTTTATATTCTATATATTTAGCTTTGATTATAAATATTTACAATCTTAGCTAAATATTTAGAATGTAAACTAAATGTTTAGAAACGTAGCTAAATATTTCGAATCAGGACATGTATTTTTAACATTTATATATAACATTTAACATTTTGATAAAATATTCAACATTTAGATATAATATTTAACATTTATATTTGCCAATGAAATTATCTTACATTTTTATTCACAAAAGTAAATATGACAAAGTTCACAAATATTTCTCTAAATGTAAATAAAAAATGATGTTTTAGGGCTAAATGTGGAGAAATGTTGTTGTTATTTATCGTGTGCGCAACTTTACAATCGGCACCCCATATGTTACACCATCATGTAAATATTAATGGACGAAGCCTGAGTGACGTCAGCCATCTGTTCCTGCAGCGGAGTCCGGAGGCTCATCGGCAGCTGCCACAGCCATGCTGGTCATGCTCTCTCGGCCTAACTTTCAGTCCGTGTCCCTAACAGCACGCAAGCTCAAATCGCATTGCGCATGATCGCCCACTGCTGTCCACATTGAATACATTAAATATATCATTCTTTGCTCTGTGAATTTCAGTTCCCCCTTTCAAACAGTAGCCTATCTAGTGCTACTGTATGGACGTTGGACAAACTGATGTGTGGTGATTTGTAAAACAAACTAACAAGCTCTGTTGAGTGTTGAGAAAGGTGAGTGTCAGTGCTGTATAAAGCCCCCTCCTTCCTCGTTCTTCGTCTGTCCACGCCAGTGACAGAGAGGAAAATAGAAAAGGGCGTCGGGATAAAAACGGCGTGCCTCCAAGTGCTGCGGCAGTTAGGACACTCCAATCATCAACTTCAAACAAGCAATATATTAAGGCTGGCTTTGATGCCGACGCTAGCTAGCGGCGCATGCTGTCAGGACAGGCTGTTATATGTAATCTTTATGGAGTATAGTGTTTGTGACTTTTTTATTGTTCTTAAACGTTTGTGTTTCGTGTGTGGACCTGTAGAATAAACCAATAAACTACAATCAACTTATTCAAATTGATAAAATAGAAGTAGAACAAAACATTGTATAATTATATCTCAGCCTATTGTAAATCAGTGAAGGGTCATATTGAATGAATATGCTGGGGCGGCCATTTTGTTTACGTTCGAATAGAAGAAAATGATTTGACTGATGCCGTGATGTCGTGTTAATAGAATGTTGGGGAAAAAATTAAATCAAAGGCATTCCGAAACTCTGAATCATCAAAGCCATTTAGAATCTTCATTCTACTATAAGTAAACACAAGGACTCACCGACTCAGTACTTAACTGTTCAAGTCTGAGACAACCACAGTTCACAGATCCAATCTGAGATTCAACATTGTTAGAAGACACTTCAGTAAGAACACAAACAGTTCAACAGCTAAGTCACTGTTTCATCTAAGAACAGTAATGGAGCACTACAGATCCCAGAGAAGGGCAGATACGATGGAGATGGGGGCTCTTGAGTTCAGAAACTCAATGCTAGGAGCCAACAGCAAGGGCCGCCAACAGAGCCACAACAGGCAGCATCCTGCTCAGCCAGAATCTCACACTTTCCACCAAAGGAGGGAGGGAGCTTCTTGGCAACACCAGTGGCCCAAACAGGATGGACCCCATCGCCCATCGCATCAAGGACACCCACCCCAACGGCAGGTGGTTGCAGACCTCAAGAATGAGGTACAGGGACTCAACTTTCTTCTAAAACAGGAGAAGGAGCTGAACAAAGCAGGGTCCGACAGAGATATGCTCGGCAAGAACATCATCCAGGAGTCGGAGGAAAGATTGAAGATGGAGCATGATGGGAGACTGGAGAGCAAAAAGGAGATCAGAATTCTCAAAGACGAACTCAAGCAAGTGAATTCCTTATTCTCAATGCAACAGGACATGTCAAATGACTTCACCAAAACCAAGGAGGAGCACATAGGTGTTATTGCAGCACTTAACCAAAAGCTCCAGGACACAGCCTCAAGTGACCCAAAGCTGGACCAAGACCTTAGAGCTGAAAACGAAGCGTTGGTGAAAAGGCTTAAGAACCTGCAGCAAGAAACCTTTAGCAGAGACATTAAAACTGCTAACCAGACACGGGCCTTGAAGAGCCAGCTGGAGGAAATGACAAGTAGATGTCATAAGCTGTCCTTCAAACTGACTGCAAAGGAGGAGGAAAATCAGAACCTGCAGAAGAAGGTGCAGGACCTCCAGAAGGAAATGGAAGAGGTCACACATCAGCATCTGGAGATAGTCGCGAGTAAGGTGCTGCTGGTTGACTACCTGACTGAAGAGAAAGAGTCTCTGCAGCAGGAGATGAAGGTCCTCAAAGAAGAGGTCTTTAGCAGGGATACATTAAGTGTACAGCAGCTGGAGAGTTTGAAGAGCAGCTGTCTTGAGCTGTCCTCCAAACTCACAGCTCAAGAGGAGACCAATCAGGCACTGCAGAACATGGTAGAGGACCTCCAAATGCAAGAGGCGGACCAAAGGTTGAGGGCTGATGGCCTTGAGAATGAACTGGAGGTGGTCAGGCTTCAGCATGTGGAGTCAGCCAACAAAGATCTGTTGTTCTCACAGGCTCTCACAGAGGAGAAATCATCCCTACAGGGCTCACAGAACCAGCTGCAAGAACAGACCAGCAGGTGTCTTGAGCTGTCCTCCAAATTGACAGCAGAGGAGGAAACCAATCAGGTGCTGGAGGAGAAAGTGGAGGTGCTTCTAAATGAAATGAGACAACAACCGAGCAAGCAGGAAAAGATCTCTCTGTGGAGGAAGATCAAGAAGTCCTTCACTCCAGCATCCCGCCGCCAATTCAAGCAGCAGAATAAGCAGATGCTGGAAAAGATGTGACAACCCCAGCCCCTCCTCAGTCCCCTCTCCATCCACGTCCCACAACACACACAATCCCCCAACACACTGGCCACAGCAGGCCAAGCAGTCACAGTGGAAACTGTAAAGTCCTGATTGATAGAAGTCCTCTTCTTTATATCAGTCGGGACTTTCCATGTTTCCACTGTGTCTGAGTGGGTTTTTCTCCGGGTGCTCCGGTTATTCCCACACATAAATTTGGACTTAATTAAAAGATTTGGCACTCAGGAATAAATTGTGAATTTGCTTTGCCTTGACCCTTGACACATTCTATCTACTGACCTGGTAATGCTGCTTCTGGCTTTTTTTAAATTTATTTTTTATTTTGATTATTAATTTATTTATTTTATTCCACCTTACTTATACATCAGAATATTATTATTAATACTTAATTGTGTATATTTATGTTTATTTTATTTATTTTTCACCAATTGCCTCAACAACTATTCTTTCATTTTAACCGTCGCCACAGAATATGGCAAGGTAGTGAAAGAGTCTTTATACGTGAGTGACAGTAAGGGGTGGGGGATTGTATTGGGGTTGGATCTCTTTGTGTTAATGTGTGTAATTATCTAAAATAAAAAAAAAATAACTTTGAACTTTGCTTCCGGTGGGTTGTAGAGTGAATTTGCATTTTAGCTAAATATTTAGAAATCGTTGCTAAATATTTACTTTATATTCTATATATTTAGCTTTGATTATAAATATTTACAATCTTAGCTAAATATTTAGAATGTAAACTAAATGTTTAGAAACGTAGCTAAATATTTAGAATCAGGACATGTATTTTTAACATATATATATAACATTTAACATTTTGATAAAATATTCAACATTCAGATATAATATTTAACATTTATATTTGCCAATGAAATTATCTTACATTTTTATTCACAAAAGTAAATATGACAAAGTTCACAAATATTTCTCTAAATGTAAATAAAAAATGATGTTTTAGGGCTAAATGTGGAGAAATGTTGTTGTTATTTATCGTGTGCGCAACTTTACAATCGGCACCCCATATGTTACACCATCATGTAAATATTAATGGACGAAGCCTGAGTGACGTCAGCCATCTGTTCCTGCAGCGGAGTCCGGAGGCTCATCGGCAGCTGCCACAGCCATGCTGGTCATGCTGTCTCGGCCTAACTTTCAGTCCGTGTCCCTAACAGCACGCAAGCTCAAATCGCATTGCGCATGATCGCCCACTGCTGTCCACATTGAATACATTAAATATATCATTCTTTGCTCTGTGAATTTCAGTTCCCCCTTTCAAACAGTAGCCTATCTAGTGCTACTGTATGGACGTTGGACAAACTGATGTGTGGTGATTTGTAAAACAAACTAACAAGCTCTGTTGAGTGTTGAGAAAGGTGAGTGTCAGTGCTGTATAAAGCCCCCTCCTTCCTCGTTCTTCGTCTGTCCACGCCAGTGACAGAGAGGAAAATAGAAAAGGGCGTCGGGATAAAAACGGCGTGCCTCCAAGTGCTGCGGCAGTTAGGACACTCCAATCATCAACTTCAAACAAGCAATATATTAAGGCTGGCTTTGATGCCGACGCTAGCTAGCGGCGCATGCTGTCAGGACAGGCTGTTATATGTAATCTTTATGGAGTATAGTGTTTGTGACTTTTTTATTGTTCTTAAACGTTTGTGTTTCGTGTGTGGACCTGTAGAATAAACCAATAAACTACAATCAACTTATTCAAATTGATAAAATAGAAGTAGAACAAAACATTGTATAATTATATCTCAGCCTATTGTAAATCAGTGAAGGGTCATATTGAATGAATATGCTGGGGCGGCCATTTTGTTTACGTTCGAATAGAAGAAAATGATTTGACTGATGCCGTGATGTCGTGTTAATAGAATGTTGGGGAAAAAATTAAATCAAAGGCATTCCAAAACTCTGAATCATCAAAGCCATTTAGAATCTTCATTCTACTATAAGTAAACACAAGGACTCACCGACTCAGTACTTAACTGTTCAAGTCTGAGACAACCACAGTTCACAGATCCAATCTGAGATTCAACATTGTTAGAAGACACTTCAGTAAGAACACAAACAGTTCAACAGCTAAGTCACTGTTTCATCTAAGAACAGTAATGGAGCACTACAGATCCCAGAGAAGGGCAGATACGATGGAGATGGGGGCTCTTGAGTTCAGAAACTCAATGCTAGGAGCCAACAGCAAGGGCCGCCAACAGAGCCACAACAGGCAGCATCCTGCTCAGCCAGAATCTCACACTTTCCACCAAAGGAGGGAGGGAGCTTCTTGGCAGCACCCGTGGCCCAAACAGGATGGACCCCATCGCCCATCGCATCAAGGACACCCACCCCAACGGCAGGTGGTTGCAGACCTCAAGAATGAGGTACAGGGACTCAACTTTCTTCTAAAACAGGAGAAGGAGCTGAACAAAGCAGGGTCCGACAGAGATATGCTCGGCAAGAACATCATCCAGGAGTCGGAGGAAAGATTGAAGATAGAGCATGATGGGAGACTGGAGAGCAAAAAGGAGATCAGAATTCTCAAAGACGAACTCAAGCAAGTGAATTCCTTATTCTCAATGCAACAGGACATGTCAAATGACTTCACCAAAACCAAGGAGGAGCACATAGGTGTTATTGCAGCACTTAACCAAAAGCTCCAGGACACAGCCTCAAGTGACCCAAAGCTGGACCAAGACCTTAGAGCTGAAAACGAAGCGTTGGTGAAAAGGCTTAACAACCTGCAGCAAGAAACCTTTAGCAGAGACATTAAAACTGCTAACCAGACACGGGCCTTGAAGAGCCAGCTGGAGGAAATGACAAGTAGATGTCATAAGCTGTCCTTCAAACTGACTGCAAAGGAGGAGGAAAATCAGAACCTGCAGAAGAAGGTGCAGGACCTCCAGAAGGAAATGGAAGAGGTCACACATCAGCATCTGGAGATAGTCACGGGTAAGGTGCTGCTGGTTGACTACCTGACTGAAGAGAAAGAGTCTCTGCAGCAGGAGATGAAGGTCCTCAAAGAAGAGGTCTTTAGCAGGGATACATTAAGTGTACAGCAGCTGGAGAGTTTGAAGAGCAGCTGTCTTGAGCTGTCCTCCAAACTCACAGCTCAAGAGGAGACCAATCAGGCACTGCAGAACATGGTAGAGGACCTCCAAATGCAAGAGGAGGACCAAAGGTTGAGGGCTGATGGCCTTGAGAATGAACTGGAGGTGGTCAGGCTTCAGCATGGGGAGTCAGCCAACAAAGATCTGTTGTTCTCACAGGCTCTCACAGAGGAGAAATCATCCCTACAGGGCTCACAGAACCAGCTGCAAGAACAGACCAGCAGGTGTCTTGAGCTGTCCTCCAAATTGACAGCAGAGGAGGAAACCAATCAGGTGCTGGAGGAGAAAGTGGAGGTGCTTCAAAATGAAATGAGACAACAACCGAGCAAGCAGGAAAAGATCTCTCTGTGGAGGAAGATCAAGAAGTCCTTCACTCCAGCATCCCGCCGCCAATTCAAGCAGCAGAATAAGCAGATGCTGGAAAAGATGTGACAACCCCAGCCCCTCCTCAGTCCCCTCTCCATCCACGTCCCACAACACACACAATCCCCCAACACACTGGCCACAGCAGGCCAAGCAGTCACAGTGGAAACTGTAAAGTCCTGATTGATAGAAGTCCTCTTCTTTATATCAGTCGGGACTTTCCATGTTTCCACTGTGTCTGAGTGGGTTTTTCTCCGGGTGCTCCGGTTATTCCCACACATAAATTTGGACTTAATTAAAAGATTTGGCACTCAGGAATAAATTGTGAATTTGCTTTGCCTTGACCCTTGACACATTCTATCTACTGACCTGGTAATGCTGCTTCTGGCTTTTTTTTAATTTATTTTTAATTTTTAATTTTAATTATTAATTTATTTATTTTATTCCACCTTACCTATACATCAGAATATTATTATTAATACTTAATTGTGTATATTTATGTTTATTTTCTTTATTTTTGGTTTGGTTGAAGACTTCTTTTAATTCCTGGAAAACTCTGACTTTTCCGGTAGGCCTATATTTTTTTTTGTTGCTCATATCCTCCCCAAAATGATGTATGACCACAAAATTGCAAACATAAATATGCACAGAATTATGATCTCTGGCACATGAAGCATATTATTTATTATTTTTAGGCTCATTTTCTTGATCTATAACTTGATGAATTCCACAGGCTGCAAGACATCACCAAGATTATAGCAAAAAAACATGATAGTAAATTAGTATTTCCAAATATTTTATACCATTCCATTAATCCTGCGCTGGCTCTGTGCCTCCTCCCCACTCAGAAAACATCCCAGTTGTTGTGACGAGCCATAAACTGCAGGAATCAGGCATTAAGATAAGATATTCTGACAGCATGTGATGGCTTGTCTAACACCATCTCCGGACCATCTACCCCTGCTTGTTTAGGTTCAAGATGTTTATAGAAGAAATGTGTATGGAAGGATTATGTTCTCTCTGTCGTCATGCTGAAAGAATAACAGAGATGTAAAACTTGGACGGAGGTTTACTGAAAAATGTAAATATCCACACACTGTTAGCTGTCCGTTAAAACGCAGATGAACTATAAAATGATTCCGATCAAAAGCAGTTAGATGCATGGGAAACTAGGCTCATGAAACATATTCCAAGTGCACATTTAAATGCAGGCACTTGTACAGTGTGTTCCTACTTAGCATCAATATGACATGGCACACTTAAGAGTCATGCATATTTATACACACATTGCATATAAAGGCAGCAAAATATTACTTAAAGGCAACATTTCTGGTCTTTCTTGCAGCAAAGTGCAGCAAGGTAAGGGTTTATTAATTCAAATAAATGTCCAGCTCCATCACAAGAGTCGTTCATGAGCTCAACACATTGAGTGACAGGCCAACCTTTGGTCTGGGGTTTTGGATTTGACTAATTGGATCATGGCTCACTCAAGCTTTATAATACCAAATGCACAGCTGACACAGACCCGCGGACAATGAGTTGATAGCAGGCACAGCGATACAAGAAGTCTAATTAGCATGTGCTAGGCTGCGTGATCAGCATTCAATGAAATGTCTTTAATCCTTCTGATGAATGAGCACCTGACATCTGGTCCACATACATTTACAAGCATGCAAGAGAGCCAATCTAATCTCTCTCTGTCGTGTACAGATTTATCTAAGATACATTATTATAATATAAATGATGAAAGTGCATCACAGACATGTGGTGGGCTTCCTCTGTTAGCGCCATGCAGGAGGCCTGAGTGACGTCAAACAGGCTTTATTGGCTGTGGTGTGTATGTGACTTCAGGGGCTCTCGGAGCCTCAAGCGGACCCTTGAAGAACGGCAGGGTTTTGCACTTCTGCAGAGGCTTCATTTTTGAACGGTTGCCGCTTAGTAAGCACATGTAAATCAAGCACAAGTTTAAATGAAAAATGATTCCCTCGAGAGATCCATAAAGCTGCTTTTCCATCAACAGCTTTTCTTATTACATTTTGACAAATCGCATGCCTGGCTTCCCTTCTTATCGAACATACTTCTTAGAAGGAGAGTGTCTCTTTTTTTTGATGGATCTTCATCAAAAGTGTGAGTGGAAAACAGCTCTGACTGACAGCTGATGTTTCCACCACCTCAGGTTAGTTTGTGATTTGAAGCCTCTGCCAAGGAGTTCAGTGAGTGATTGGACATCTGGCACGAGGCCTGGAGACTCCTCGTCCTCTCCACGCACCCTCTCCATCTCCCTCACTCCTCATCTTCACATCTTTGCACGCCCTTCATCTACACTCTCTCTCTCGCTGTGTTTTTTAAGAAGGTCGTGTAAAATCTTTTTTTTTTCAGAATCCCTGTCTCCTCCTAAAGTGTGTTTACCCATCGGAGATATTTTATGCTCACTCTAATGAGAACAGTAAATTATAGATCTCTCCCTGTGGCATCGAGTCTACTGGGAGGGACGTTCTCTGTCCACTGACCGCATGGTAAATTTTAGCATAGTTCACAATATTTCATCAATTACATGCTGTGGACATACTGATTTAAAGGTTTCAATGTTGGACTGACCCGCTCTATAACTTCAGCTGACATCAACCCGCCCACAGACACAGACAGAAAGACACTCCTTTAAGATATTTTATGCATTTTTAAGATGATTAGGTGGTGTGCTGTACAGGGTCATGCATCAAAATGATAAACCTTCAGAGAATTTATATTAAATGTCAAAGAGAAGTTGTCTAGTCAGTGTCTCAGATAGCAGATTCACAGGTTAAAGGTTAAATGTTACATTTGTGGTTTCACGTGTAGCGTAGAATGGGGTTTGATATTGATTTGGGGATACTGACTGGATAACTCAGCACTAAATGCCATTCATTAGTTCCAGTATTAAAAATTTCTAAAAACAGTTAGTCCCTATAATTTACTGTGGATTTTTTTTAGATTGTACTGATACTGTACAATGCAAAATGATACAACCCAAGGTGATATGAAACCATACAATACATTCAACCTTTATTTATACTTGAAAGATCATTGAGGGGCAACCCTCATTTACAATGACATCGAGTCATTACAGAAATAATTAGAAAACAGACATTAAATCAAAAAAGAAAAACAGGAGACAGATAAATATAAGACTGCTAAAATCAGTCTAAAACAAGTCTAAAATGTATTAAGGTAATTAAGAGAGTACAAAACTGCAATAAAAAAACACACTTATGTAAAACAGTTACAAACAGAGGTTGGGAGGTTTAAAATCAGGTTTCTAAAATGCCCAAAAGGTTAAAGTTAATTTCCCTCAAGAAGATGCTGTATGTATGTCTGCAAGAGTCCGGTGCAGAATAAGAAAAAGCAGATTTTCAAAGTTCCAATCTGATACAATATGAAACCATATGATTCAGATAGTAACGGAACAATGCTACACCATTAAATGAAACTAGTGTTTTTAGCAAAATGCTAATTTGCAAAATCTGTCCACGGGAGGCTTTTAGAAACAACGGAGATAAAGATAAAAAGGGTAAGAAACTGAAAACACTTCAGTTATAAATACAGTGCAGTTATGAATGCAACAGGAATAAAATACAGTTACAAAGAGACAAGACAGCAAAAATATACAACAGACATTTGTGAGCTCATGTACGTTTAGAGCCGTTTTCGCATATGCACTCCAGATAATATCTAGATATTTACAGGAGGACTTCTCCGGAGATTATCCCGACGTTCACATATGCTCCTCATAGCAGGGGACTTTCCCTGTCAGAGGGGAGGGGGCGCGGGGGGATTTCCCGACGTATTGTTCGTGTTGTTGTACGTGTTGTTTCTCCTTCAGCCATGATTTAGTACCTTTGCAAAAAACATTCAAACAGTGTAGCATATTCAGTTCAGTGGGTAGACCATTCCATAGATTAGCTCCAACAACAGAGAAGGCTGAATGTCCAAATGAGGTTTTTCGCATTGGAATGCAACAGTTACCGCTTAGTGAAGCGTGTGTGTTGATTCGACTTGAATCCTGACGTCCTTTTACAAATTCATCAAACAGAGAAGGTGCCAGACCATGCAGACATTTAAACATTCATTTGAGGTTTGCAGTAGCTAATGAAGCTTTCAAAGCTAAACATGCTGTGTACCTCTAATATGCAACAAGGTTGCCATGAAGATTACATTTCCTGACATTGTACTCGTCATTTAGGTCAGTCCCTCTTGGAAATCACGAGTTAACTGAGAAGTTCAGACTCGTTTGCTTTGGCCTGACAATGCCAGGCTAATGTTCATAAAATCCAAACGATACACTTTATATTCTAATGGCTGTAATGTTTGGAGATACTTAACGCTTTGGCTAACTCTGCTACGATGGGATACTTTCACACCTAGGATTCTTTCATCATACCTTTTATCATGTAGATATTGAATTTAAACTGTGATGGAAATTAAACGTCTTCTTAAAGGAATGTCTTCTGACCCATCTGTTTCTTCTGCCCTTTAATACATTTCTGTAGCAAGGTCAGATAAGATTGAAAAACAGATATACTGAAATAACATTTTATTGGAGGCCATATTTTTTTTTTTTTTTGCTTTTCAGTGACTTTTAAAGATCCCAGATATGTTCTGCCCAAAGACATAAATGTATAATCACCTGGCTTTTTTTTCCAATTTTTTTCTTAGCCTAATTTAAGCTGGAAAGCCTTCAAACACGATGTGATGATTAAGCCAGTGACAAATGACTCTGTGGGTGAAAAAAAGATAATAATTGTTTTTTTTGTTGTTGCTGGAAGCAGGTTGATTGTAGAGACGATTTACTGCTGTGCAGTAAAAATGTGTCACAGTCAAAGGAGGGGGATGCTGAGTAAGAAGAGAAACAAAAGGTTAAAGGTGAGTCACACTAGTAGAGCAGATAAAGGCGGACAGCCACACAGAGCGGGATGCAGACGGACGAGGGGTAATCACTCGTTTGTGTGCATGACTCAGAGGAAGAGAGGACGACCTTTCATGTCTGCTGACGGTAGCAGCATATGACCACATCGCATTCACTGTAACTAATCAACTGCTTAATGCCCAATGTGTTTAATATCCTCCACAATTCCTGCTACAGCATGATGGTTACAATTACACAAAGTCTCATGAAATACATCTAATGACCACAACCTTTTGACAATGCATTTCATGGTAGGGGTATAAAAATAGGTTGAGGTTATGCTTGTACCATAGATGCGATGCGAATGAAATATGCACAAGAAATGGTCTTTCTTACACATTGATAATGTTTGAAAAGTACACTATTTGGTACAAGTAAGGTTCTAAAAAGAGGATACTGGTTTGGGTGGAACAAGTTCCTAGATTGGTACCAGTCTTAAGAGCGTGGAGGAGATATCAGGAGACCATCAGATACATTAGGAGAGATGGACAGAACCAAGGGTAACAGGACCGGTATCTGCTCCTTTGTGGGAGGAGGAACAGGAGGGGCACTGCTAGAGAATGACCTCCAGCAGGCTTCTGGTGTAACTCCTTGAGGTTGGCATGAGAACACCAGAATAGGCAGGTCCGCTATTGGCAGCATGCTCTCTTCACAGATGAGAGCAGACGGTACCACGGCATGACTAGGAGTGACTTGTGGCTATGGCCTCTCCATAGTATCTGTCGTCACTTTCATTTACACCAAAGATGGTGAAATTGATCCACATTCTCGCTTCTTTCTAAATGGACAGATTGATCTGTGTTATACTGGGATACTTAAGTGTTCTTTTCATTTGTTGAGTAGTGCATTATTATAAAGTATTATGGCTGAGTGTGTGTGTTTTCAGTGAATAAAACTCTGGTATATGAAGGCACTATAACATGTATTTTTTGTTATCTCCCTCTACCTGGCTTCTTAGCTTATTCAGAATTTGACAGACAATGATTGATTTGTGTTGACCAATGACTAGGAGTCAGGATTGTCGAACACAGCTCCTCCAGATCTATGGGCGAAGCTGTGGGACCATCCAACAAGTCGTTTTGGTGCAATACACTGGCCCTTTAAATCAGCTGCAGAGCTTATTAAGTGAAATTACTCTAAACGCTGTGTTGAGTAAGAGTAAACACAGAGAGAGAAAGAGGGCTTGTGTTAGTCAGAGTTTAGCATTTAGCCTTTAAATGTGACAACCCTGACCACACACTGCAGCTATACACTATGTCTGGTTCATGAAGTTCCCAGTTACCGATTGGTGGATTTTATCTGGGGAGTGAATGCCTGTTGGCTTGTACATCTTACATAGCAAAATCATGCAGAAAACCAGCTGTCATTGGCTGTTGAAAAGAAACACAGGTCTTATTTAAATGGAAGGGAGACGTGTGAAAATTTTGTATTGAAGTCAGTTAGCATACAATTTTATTTTGGGTTGTAACATTCTGTGGCCACCTCACAAGTTGTAAATATAAAGATGTTGTTGATCGTCGACTGTCAAACTAAACAAAGTGTTCGTTTTCTACTTTAGTTCTCCTCTCTCTTGGCTTGGTTGGCTGCGCTCCCAGCAGTTGTTTCTTCTAGTTGCCCTGGCTGGAAGCAGAAGAAAAGGAAGCAAAATATTTTTCATTGTATGTTGTGGGATTGTTTGGCTGACCTTGCTGTGCACCAGACCTGCAGAGCTGAGGAGGGCAGAGGAGGGTATGGAAGTAACGTGAGAAAAAGAGCTTTGGCACCAAGAGGGTGGAGGGCTGGAAATACTGTAAAGTTTGCTGTTTTTTTAACCAGGAAAAGAAAAAGATGTGTTGTGCTAACACTGAGGGGGCTTTAGGTGTTGGATACATCAAAGATCAGCTCTTGTAAAAGCATTTCTTTCTAAATTTTAAAACATGTTTCTACTGCAAAAACCTTCCCAATACATTTAAAAGGATCAGATTGGAAAAAACTCCACTACAAGTTCCTTTAAAAGTGACGTTTATTATGGCTCTTTAGTTCATGAAGTTAGCCAAATTCATTCTCTGAAAATTCATGAGCAACTCATGCATGCAGACATGACCGCATATTTGCAAAGTCGTCAAACTCATTTCTATTTTATTTATTTTTGTCCAGATATCAGTGCAACATCATCAGTCTTCAGAATCTGATATCTAAGATGTTGGACTGACAGAGTCTTCATGCTGCAGGAGCCAGAAACAGACATGTCCACAAAAATGCAGACTCGTCCATTATTTTGCCATATCGATGTGAAAGCTCCTTTTGGATGTGAGATGAACTTATGACCGACCCCGAGCTCTCTGAGCGGAGCAGAGATGGTCAGACAAGCAAGAATCAAGTCTCCTCAGCAGGTAAACATTCCTGAGATCTGGGCTTTGTGTGTGTGTGTGTGTGTTTGTGTGTGTGTGTGTGTGTGTGTGTTTGTGTGTGTGTGTGTGTGTGTGTGTGTGTGTGTGTGTGTGTGTGTGTGTTTGTCCGTCTGTGTGTGTTTGTGTGTGTTTGTGTGCGTGCGTGCGTTAAAGAAGGACGGGTAAGGATGAGTCAAGGGGACATTCATCCAGTCCAGTGTGTCTGCTGTCAATCAAATGGACATTGTGACCCTAAAGGGCTAAGTTTATCACAAGTTTGCACAAAAAAAGAACCACAGATGTGACAGTATGGCAGAAAGAAATCCTTTTTCCAGACTGCGTTAGCACTTATATTCACTCCAGGTGTTTTACCTGTGTCATATCTTGGACCTTTGTAATTCCATGGACCAATACCATCCTTTCTTTTCTTCATCTGTCTTTGTAGATCTGTGGAACCACAGCATTGCCAGATGTCACCTAAAATAAATGCATTTTAAGAAGCAAAATAGCAGCAAAATGAAGTCTAATGGCACACTTGGGCAATCCGTACCGCTTCTTAGCATACTTCACCCCCAAAGTCCAGTTCGACTAGTGTACAGTAAGTGCTCCGATCAGTGCTTAAGCAAGGTACACTTACTGGCACAGTTAAAAGAGGTGTGCTTTGGCACGGTACAGTTCATGTACAAGCACAAGAACGGGTACACAGCGTAGACATGATGTATAATCGATCCCCGCCTCCCTAATCGAGAAATCCCAGAGTGACTGTATCTGACTGAAATGACTCAAAGTCTGTAAAGTAGCTGTCGTGATGACTGTGAGCCAACACACAGATGTTTGCAAAGATATGTTTAAATAACGAGGCACAGCACACTTCAAACCGCAGACACTCTGCAGCCAAGCTTGTGGTTAGAACCACAAAGCTGCAGCTGAGAGATGCTTTTATCCCGAGCGGCTCACAGGTGTCTTTATGAATAAGCATACTGACACAGTACAGAGGGAAGGTACATAGGAGAAGGCACTTATTATACTGATTTGGCTTGAGTTGCTTTCCAAACACCGACATTCATGTTGTGTTTTTACTTTATTTTAAGTGCAGAATAAATTGTGAAACGGCTGTATTCGCCTTACGACATGGTTGATACCGTCTTCTACTGACATTACACAACTTACACTCATTACACAATCATTTTTCTCTTTATCTATGTCATGTATTTAAAAAAAGAGTTCAAATGTCCTCCTCTCTTTCATAGAAATTATGAAGCTCTCTGATGAACTCATCGCTAAAAAGAAATTGCTCCATCAAAAAGGACAGAAAAAAGGCATTTTCAAACTGGAGGAACACTTTTACAGTTTTTAGAATAGTTGTAGGATTTATTTCATGTTTGAATGTGTGGACACCAGGAAGAGTATTTGCTACTTTGGTCGTGGCTGATAAGGATCCAATAAATAAATCCTGCCCCTGTTGATTGTTCTTGAACTGCCAAGACTAAATTATCTTAGTAAAAAGCCAGAGAGAGCTGAAAGATTTTTACTGCCTCCAGTATATTTACAGTTGTATTAGTACAAACATGACAAATGACTCAATGTTTTCAGCAAAATTTGGAATCCGTCTAAGTAAATTTAGTCAGCCTGCAGCCATTTGTGTCCTTCAGGATTTGCTGAGTTCAGGTTTCATATGACAGGAAACGGATCTTGTTTTAATGGTGAAGTTTACTGGAATCACTGTTTACATTGTCGGGTAAATACACAGTTTTGTACTCCAAATGCAGAAATATAAACCTTCAATATTCCCAGGTAAAAAGCGTCAGCTGCAGAGAACAGTTGAACCCTTGACCTCCATTGTTTTAAAGCCTTGTTCATCCACAGGGCTGACGCACCACCCGTGACAGTGTTGATATAGTGATTATTGTTGGAGATAGGAGTGATCTGGTGTGCGTTTCAGAAATACCACACACCAGTTTTATCAGCACGTGATCAGATTTCTGAAAACTGGAAAGTCCATGTTGTTCTTGGAGGTGAGTGAGGTTTGGCTGGGCTCATATCAGGCTGTACAGAGTATTATCTTGAGAAGCTGAGACTAATCTTACACTCACATCTTTACCCGAGAGAGAGAAAGAGACACGGGAGGCGAGCACTGAGGTTTACCAGGCTTCCTTTTTCTCTCCCTAAAATAGTGCTGTTGACATACCTTCAAGCACACATGTCCATCCATAAAACAACACGCATGAAAACCTACACATGCACACTGTCCCACAAACCTACATCTCACCCCAATCGCGCCCTGAATCCCAGGATATTTATCGTCCAGATAAAGAGTTGAAGTTTTTCCCTCTCAGGGGAGCTTTAAAATAAGAGTGAGTAGTCAGAGGTGGAATATGGAGTATGGCCTTTAGTCAAACAAGGACAGATGAGCTGAACAATGGAGCTGTGCAGAGAAAAACATTTCACGATATCTCAGCTTCAGAGGGTTCCAAATGCGACCTGTGGCTCCTTTTCCGCATGTCATTCCCTACTCTCTCTCTGTCCCCGGTTTCTGACTCTGTCCACTGTGCAAGCTCTAAAGCAAAGGCATTTAAAGCCCAAAAAGTATTATTATATTGAAAAAAAGGCATATACAAAATTGCTGCTTCCTTTTGATTCATATTTTAAGATTTGGTCCACTGGTTGGATATCCTGGCATCAACAATCTCAGAAAGCCCCGGCTCCAATCTGAGGATGATTTCATCTCTGGAAGCAACAACCATTTTTTCAAGGCCAACATTTGCCAATGGTTAACAATAAAGGTCTTCTGGCAAGAATTAAGTATTGATATTAAATTAAAGATAAATATAACCTAACAATAGTTTTGAAGCACTAGCTAAACACATTTGCATACTTTTACTTAAGCAACACACTCGACCTACTGTATATCTTTTAAGTGAGTATGTTTACATGGTAAATGGTAAATGGACTTGAGCTTGTATATTTATTTTCTAGTTTTCTGACTACTATCACCGCATGTCACACCATGCATTTACATACTGATGGTAGAGGCTGCTGTATGTAAAGTGACCATCAGAAGTAACTTATCCCATTCAGACGTGTACATATACAAACAACGATGCAGCAGGAGCAATTTGGGATCAAGTGTCTTGCCCAAGGACACATCAGACATGTGGCTGCAGGAGCTAGTGATCGACCCCCGACTCTAACAACTTAGCCACAGCCGTTCAAATTCCCCTATTGACAAAAATATGATAATTTCCTCCATCACTGCTTACATTTACAGGCACGATTGAAGTGCACTTTCTCTTATGCTCTACAGGTCTTTTTTTTATTTATTGTGATTGATTTGATTCCATCTCTAATCTTTCCACTGTCAGAATGTAAAATAAACATCCCTGTACAAAGGTCGGTTTATAGGAAGTCGATTGGAGTTTGTTGAGTTGAGATTTTTTGTTCTGCTTTGCAGCCTTCCTCGCTGGATGTGATATAAGACAGATGCAGCATAAAATCTGTAAAGAAGGCTCGGGGCTGTTATAGTTGATTTACACCAAACCATTTTTTTTTTCTGTCATGTCGGGGGGAAGGTGCGTAATTCTTCTCACTCTGAACGTTTTACAGCTTTTGGTAGTGAATGTCAGGAACCTGAATTAAACAATGAGGAAAGACCGAGGATATGAAGGAAAAGTTGCCAAAAGATTCAGTTTTTCCAGGACGTGACTCAGAAAATGTGACTGTTGTTCCATTGTTTACCAAGCGTATGCAACAGCTGATAATAATCAATGGAAATATCATCTGGACCTATTTCAGTCTGCTATGTAGTGACGGTATGTGCAGGGAGTTATCACTAGATGTGTACTCAGATGCTGGCTGTATGAAACAATTTGTTCAGTGAAGAATGGTGCAAGGTTTACAAGATTTCACATTTTATTTGTTGGTGTTTAAGCAACAGCAAGCACAGAGAGTGCATCAAAGTCTTCCAGCTGAACACAACAAAGACTTAAAGACTCAAAGACTTATTTTGTGCATTCAGCTGAAATGCACAAAACCCGAACTAGAGATTCTGATGTAGGTAAGTGTATGTAGCTATGGACAATGCATCTCAGAAGTCATGATAGAAGAATAGAGAGAATAAATAAAAATGTGCTCTACCGCTTGAGAAATGGATCTGTGTTCTTTGGTACTTCAGGTACGGGTTTCTGTCAATGGGCCCCACTGTGAGTTTATTTCTCCCTCATTGTTTTCTGCCTTGTTTTTGGTCAACATGTCAGAGTCACTGAGTAGATTTACTCTTACCTGAGAAGAGCATCATTACACCTAAATCAAAGGTTGAAAGCTTAGTGTCAACTCCCATTAGAATACAACGACCCTTAGCATGAAATGATCCACAAAGGCTTACCTTTATCTCTCTGTTCACCTGACAGTTGAGAGGTGAAATCCGAGGTTGGCTTACAAAAGTCATCGACCCTGCACCTCTGGAAAGCTTCAGTAACACGACTTCTTGGTTAATAATAAAGGTTTGTTTTCTCCAACACACAAAATGAAAAGTCAGCTACCAGGGGGGGCTCTCAATCAAAACAATAACAAAAGATGACGTCGAGGCTGGCAGGGAATCATGGGAGTGATTCTCTCTGCTACTCCAAACCCAGCCCGAATGAAAATGAACTTTGAATCAACAGTAGTGAAGACGAACGGACGAAACCGACCTGAGGAAGAGAATGCGTTTACTGACGATGTATCCGAGTTCATGACGTTTCTCTCATAGAAAGCACCTACAGTGTGGCAGCTTTCAGTAGCAGCTCTCACTTCCTTTTCCTTTTGATGTGACATCTGGTGTTTCCATGGCAACAATAAACACGGGCTATTAGAACGATAAAACCACAGATTTCTGTGGCTTTGATAACTGTTGGAAATATTGGAGCGTACTCAACTAAAAATATACAACATACATTTAGTCAATCTTTTTTTTCTTTGGACATTTTAGTATAAAGAGTCTACATTTTACACCTTTAAAATGCAGCTGCTATGACAACAGCCCAGCATGGTACAATGAACAAATAACTATGAAACAGAAACTGGGATTCAGGGTGAGCTCTGTAACTTCGATTTTTTTTTTTCTTCGTCTAAATTCCTCTGTTTCTTCTTGTCATGATCATTTTCTTTCTCCTCCCACCTTTGGGTGCTCCACACTTAAACAGAGTGACCTGTAGCTTAACCTTTTGTTGGAAATCCTCCACGCTCTTTCATACAAACACAACTCGACATAATCCAGTAACATCTGACTCCATATATCTCTCTCGCTGCAGTTTCCATTATTATTAAAGCCTTGTTGGATTTTATGGACATTATTTCATACGAGACATTGTTCAGTTCTAAATCTTTACAGTGTTATGCTACAGAGTGTTCCTGACCTCGTTTTAACAGCAGCAGATTCATAGTGTAGGTGCTGCAGAGCTGACAGATGATGGAGAGTCTCATTAATTTAATTTATTGTCACCATCATCACCCTGACAATTGACTCTGGCTCTGGCTGTGTGAGCATAAGCTAGCTAACTGGTGCACTGCCAAGGGAGTATTAGCATTCCAGGTTAAGAAAGCTAGCTCATAGCGCTAATGAGGCCAATTTTTTTTTCTGCACAGGACAAAAGAAAATATTGTAAAAGATAACAATGAGTGCTCCGGGGTTCAGAGCTGCAAAAGATCAGCTGGAGAAGAGGCCAAGAGTCTGGAATTACTCTCTGAAAGTCAGACTGAAATCAACAAGATGATGAGAAACGGTAATTTATTAACTGGTTGGTAAATGGACTTGAGCTAGTAAAGAGCTTTTCTAGTCTTCTGACTACTCAAAGCACTTTTACACCGCAGGTCACACCTACACATTCACACACTGATGGAAGAGGCAGCTTTGTAAAGTGTCAATCAGTATTAGCTATCCCATTCATACAGAATTATACGCCGACATAGCAGCTGGAGCAACTTGGGGTCACTGTAAGTTTCCCCCACAAGGACACACCGGACATGTTGCTGCAGGAGCTGGGGATCGAACCTCCAATCTTCCGATGTAGGGACAACTGACTCTACCAACAGAGAACATTTCTTGTATTGTAAAATGACTTTAGACACTTAAATTAAATACCATCCCTTTGCATGTAAGTGATATTCCAAACATGATAATTAACTTGCTTTGGGGGGAAAGATTGGTCCATGCATTATTTTATAACTGCTATAAAATCTCAAACATTTTAATTATCCAACACATGAGACAACTGTCTGTGACCTGTGACACCAAAAGTCCAACAATGCTGATGTATTATTTTGGCTAGAACAAAATGAACTTCAGCGAAACGTAACCCAATCACAATCATGGCTTGGTTGTAGGTTGTAAAAGGAACGTGATGACAGTCAGTCATATCAAACTTTAAGAACACAGCATACAACACTTCGCTGTTTGTCTACTGACACTGACTTCAAATTGTTGCTTGCATCTAATTTAAAACAGTGCTGCTTGCTTGTTGGTCATACACCTATACACACTCTCTGTACATGGCTAACTAGGTCTTTGTTAAAGGTGGGAAATTGTTGTTAAAACAGAATATCTGTCAAAGACGAGTCAGCTGTTTGATCAAACGTCTCTCTCTCTCGTCATCCAGTCAACCCAAGGTCTTTGTAGGAGAGTATTACACCGACCTTAAATCTGAGCTGAAGTCATGAGGCATGACTGAATTAAAAACAACAACGTAAAAAAACAAAGAATGTGAAAGAAAAGAAAACATAATTTCAGAGTAAAGCTCTGTTCAGCAGCTGGGAGGAGCCGGAGTTGTTTTTGGCAGCGCTGCAGTAATCCACCCACACCGACCATTAATAAACAGCTGGTTGATCATTGAGCGCAGGCCAATAACGTGTCAGAGCAAATGGGTCAGAAAATTTCTCTCACTCCATTTCTGCCTATTCTGGGTGACTGGTTTTATTAAATCTATCTGATGCATAACGATGTCAGATTTAAAAAAGAAAAAACTGAAAAAATTTATTCCTGGTTTGTTTTGCGTTCAGCCGATTAGAATTCCTCCTCCTGCTGAAAATCCCTTCACTGAATTGAATTGGACTCTTCTCTGTTGTTTTGATGTTGGTTATTTTCTCATGAATAACTGTCAGTCGTCACAGTCAGACTCTGACAGCGATCAGATAAGAAGTCTTTAGTCTGAATTGTCTCCCTCGGTTTGATAAGGTTTGTGTTGTTCCTGATTCTAATCCAGTAAAAGAGAACGCAGCATCTGCAGTTAATAATGAATAAAGCAGAGAAATACAGAAGAAGGAGGGAATAACTCATCTGACGCAGAGTGCAATGAACTCTTTTGAACTCACCATTAATCAGATTTTTCTTTTCTTTGATTTCATTTCAGGTTTTTTTCCGTTAAATCAAATCAGTGACTTCTTGTCCATTTCTACCAGAAACCTCATCAAGAGTTCAATGTGTGTGTTTGGATTTTATTGATTATCATAACTATTAGAAATGTCATTTACAGTATGTTTCCATTCCTCTGTCCACTTTAGGTCTCTGGTGATGAGTATGAACTCAGCAGCATGGAAAGCCAAGGTTTCTCCATCACGTGCTCGGACTGAAAAGGTTCACAGTCAACGACATCCAAAACGACAAAAATATCTGTTTCGTTCAGTCCAATGAGCTTCTTTATATTGACTGATTGATTGACTGATTGGAGTCTGGAATGCAGTGCACCTGAAAGAAAATACAAAAAGGCTCATCTTGTAATGGTTCCTCCAGCCCATGATCTATACACACCAGAAGATTGGCTGAAACAGTCTTTTAAACGCTGTAATTAATTAATCAGAAATCTTCATTGCACTCCAATGCTAACTTAATAGTGGATTTTCAAGCGGTCAACAATAAGTGCAACTGACAAGTTGACTTTATCATAGTGATGGGAATAGGCCTTATTGGTGTAATTATTTCATAATATATTACATTATATACTATTAAATAATTAATACAAATTAATACCTTTTATTTCTATAATATATATTTGAGTTAAAAGGTGGTAGGATTAGATAAGTTTAAACTTCTTCCTACTCCTTGTCGAGCATGTAAAGTTGTGTTTATATTTCATTTGTTTTCAACATATTTTTAATTAAAGCATTTCTTTGTTTGTTTTTTGTTTTTTACATGTTCGAAATAAAATAAATCAAATCAAATGAAAGGTGTAGGTGATATTTTGTGTGTCTGAAGTGACCTAAGGAGCAAAGACTTTAGCAGGAGTGTTGTTTGCATTTATTTAGTTTTTTGGTTTAAAGGTTATAAAATAGTAAATCAATGATTGTTGGTTATTGGATTGCTGCTCTGTACAGTAACTCTGTAAAGCACCTTGGTTGCTCAATGTATGAATAGGGCGAGATAAATTAACTTGCCTCGTCTTTTTTTGTGAGCCATCAAATTTAAAGGAGTTATTTTGACCCTCTGAGCCCATTTTCTAAAAGGAAAAATACTGAAAATATGTCTTCAACAAAAAGCTTAAGCTTACAAACCTTAACCCTTTTTACAGCGACATTCACTAAACTATGAGCATGTGTTGCATTTCATATGAATCATTTTCAGCTCTTCTATACTGTACAAGATGGCTGAACTAGTTAAGTCAGTCTGTTAGGGTTCTGGGGGTCTTTCTCTTTTACAGTTGGTTGGTATTTGGTTAATTAGAATCAATTAGGCGGTAAATTAAACGCTCTGGTCTGGTTAAAATCTCACTTATTCTCAAAGGCATGCTGGTTGATGATAATACCCCGACCACTGACCTTTACTGAGACGTTTGCTCATTGCTCTGAGTCTGCTTCAAATCCTGGCTCTAAATATCAAAGCCAGTGAGACCGTTTATAATTACATTGTACTTCTTTTGTTTCTGAAGTTATCATTCTTTATTCATTCTGTTTTCCGCATCATTGTGTTTTTCATAAACTATTATATTTTTTTGTCACACACACTTTGTCCCCAAGCGCTTCTGACACCTGAGATTAGTCTCATTTATTTCCTTGTTTCACATCAGCGCTCTTTAACCGAGGAGACCACATCACACAGGTCCACGTGTCTCTGTGACTAAGAATGAAGCAGAGCGTCGACCTCAGGCGCTGAAAGTGAAGCTGCTGATTAAAGAGGAGATGGAACCTGATGTATGAACTGACCTCACACTCCCACACCTGGAACGCAGTTCACCCTCAGCAGACAACGTGCAGGTTTGTGTGTGTGTGTGTGTGTGGGTGTGTGTGGGTGTGTGTGGCCTGGGGACACCACAGCAAACAGTTGCAGCGAGGCGTGAGGTCAATGACTCAAGTCTGCTGAAACCCCGACGGTTAGTGACTATCCTCTACATCTCTCTTTGTGTGTGTGTGTGTGTGTGTGTGTGTGTGTAGTTCTAATACCATATGATGCTGCTATTGCTTTTTGCCTTTATTTGATAGGACAGTGTATAGAATAGGAAACAGGAGAGAGAGAGAGAGAGAGAGTGGGGAATGACAGGAGGGAAAGGAGCCACAGGCCGGACTTGAACCCAGGTCGCCCGCTTGGAGGACTACAGCCTCCTAAAAGGGGCTCGACCTAACCGCTAGGCCATCTGCACCCCAAAACAAATCCACCTTTAAATATCTGTTACCATCAAGAGAACTACAGACACAAACATGTATGACAAGAGGTCGGGTTGGGGTCAGAGGTCGGGATTCCAGACAGTGTTTATAGAAGTAAGCAGCATATTACACAAGATTGCATTTTGGTTCCAGACGTTCTGAAAATAACAGCAGTTATTTTTAGAAGAATTTGGTGCTCTTTCCTTTTATGTAACTCCAAATCAGTAGGGAGAAAGAAACAGCAACAATTGTATTTTGTAGTGATAACACCAGACAAGCTGTCCTGAATCAGAGTGTGAACATAACACAGAAGGCTGAGATTTAGCCAACACTGATTCTTTTGTTCTCCTGAGCCGTGATTCATGACCGTTACATACGTTTGTAGATTTCACTATATTCTTAGCTTAATGTTTATCCAATTTAAGTCCACGTTGCAAATATTACGTCCTGGAATAACTGCCAAACTTATCCAGATAAAATATTTTCCCGCCTTAATTCCACCCTTGTTGCTTCATCATGATTAATGTCAGTCTGTATGACACATTCCTGATGTGTCAATAGACGACTCAGTCTCAAGGCAGTCACAATATATTAACCACAGAATTTGGGTACATAAACAACGACAACAACCTCCTAGCCTAGCATTTCCTGGTGGTATGCATGCTATTTCTTCCGCCCATTAAGCTCCCTTTCACCTAGTATGGAGGCTTTTGTTCAAAGCCAAAAGTCACATTTTTCATTGAAGCCCAAACAATGATTGTATTTGTTTGCTAGATCAAAGGTCAGAGGTCAAAGATATCTCTATTGTCCTCAAAGGGAAATTGGTTTGCATCGGGACACATAGCATATACAACACTAATAGACAATCTGCAAACATTTACTACATAAATACATAAGAGTCCCGTAAACATCATCCAGCATCCAATGAAAAGTTCAGTGTGCGACGAGCAGCAAGAAATAAAAATGACCTGCTATTCAAAAACAGATAGCAGCAGGAACAAAGGACACCTGATGTCTTTTTGCCTCCCTACAGGCATCTATACGGTCAGCCTGAGGGTAGAAGATAAACTCAGTATGGAGAGGGTGATCCGGACTCTGCAGGAGAGAAGTCACCTCTCTGACCACCTGCCTGTTGTAGAGGTCCATAAGCTGGATTTGAGTCCTCCCAGAAATCCTGCGCGCCACTTTAACAAGACTACCAAGGCTGTTTTCATTGGCTAATCAAACTGTTACCATTTCACATGTTTCTGACACTTTTTGCAGTATGACATGGAACCAGTGCTCCTGGGTGAAAGTCTGGTATTTATTATGCCTATCAGTTGACCCTTAACCTCCACACTATACAGACCTATTTAGCTTGTTATAATACCTTTCCTGACTTCCTCAATGCCTTTGAGTTGCAGGGCATGAAATATCCAGAAGTACTCAAAACTTCAGTTTGAGTACAATTGTTTGCAAAAAAACAAATTTAGGTACATGTTACTTCAAAACCACTTCAGGCACCTCAATGTGACTGTTTTTTAATGGAGCTGCACATTGGTCATAAGTGCTCAATGTGGCCAGTTAATCATCATGTTTGAAGTTATTATTTAGTGACAATACACACAGTGACGATGTCTGAGTGAATTAACATCTAAAGTGTGCTAAAGGTAACTGTCAGAGATAGAGGCTGGTGGAGGAGCCTCTGTGAACACCTCCAGAATCTTGACCTTAAATCAAACCGCCTGCGCGTCAAACATCTGTCAGAGTCGTGACAGGAGGTGCTGTCAAATTTTTACATTCCGTACAAGTATGAATTAAAACTGTCATGCACACATCTCCGGATTATTTTTTTTTTGCACAGTGAAGATGAAGTGATAACAGCAGAGATTTAAAGGACTGCATGCTGATATGGGAGTTCAGTGTATTTACTAAATTAAAGCAACTATTCTTCAGCTTCCTCGTGCTCTAAAGTCTTGCTGACAGCCCGCAGCGTGCAACACACCCTGTTTGAAAAATTGCTACAGAGAATATTTTCCCCGAGAGGCAAAGTAAGGTGATACTTCCCTGCGATTCTTATCTGAGTTTAAGTGACTTATTTGGAGCAAATCTCCGTCAAGACAGATGAATTTGTTTCCAACGCCACACGTGAGTCGGGAGGCCCACGCCTGCAGCAGAGAGAAATTGAAACACGTTGGAGGTAATTGTTTTTTGGAAGGCCCTCCCTAAACATGTGAACTTTTCCACTACTGAAAAGAAACGAAGAGCTCAGCGGTGAGATACTATATTCAGAAACAGACATCATATCCAGAATCAACAACGATGATGATGCACTGGGACAGTACTCTATAATTAATTCATTTGAGGTCTGCGCAAGAATCGATTGACTCACACATGCTGAGATGAGACGAATTAGGCGTTTAGTTATTGATGTTGGGGTTATGATAAAATCTTTGACTCACTGATGAAAATGTTCTGTATCTGTAGCGTCACAAAAAGCAATAAAAAAGTCAACACAACATTTGTTTTAGTTTATAATCAGCTTGTAAAATGAATGTACCTCTGCCAGCACATCACAAAGAAGTGATGCATCAGTGAGCGGCAGATTTCATCAGAAAAGAATCAAGAAAACAAGACGTCTTGGACAGCAGCTGGCCTCAAGCGCTTACAAAAGACGGGCCTCCTCCACGCTGCTGAAGCGACCTTGACCAAAACGTGACATTCCTGCCAGCCGTCGAGCAGAAGTCTGTCAGGAGACGCTGTGGATTTTCTCTTCAGGGATCAATACTGTAAGTACAACGTTTATATTTGTCTCGCATTCCTGACATTATGAGCTCTGGCGATCATAAAACGTGGTGTAAAAATCTGATAAACAAGCTGCATTCCTGCGGAGAACGCAGTGGGAGAGCTGTCACACGAGTGACGAAGACAATGCAGCTGCAGCCCCCGATACTTAATTTGTTTTATTGACGGGAAAAGAAGGAGTCATCCCACACCAAGTATGGTAATAAACCCCTCAATATGCTCATCTGTCATATGCTGACCTCACATGTGTGCATTCACTTATTTATCTGTGAACTTTTTGAACCCTCTTACCTTCAAATAACTCCAGACTCAAAATGTGTTGTGAGTCTGCAAAAAAGGCTTCAATATAACCGAGCCTTGCCCAGAGAGATCAGATTCCCCTTTCGACCTTTTGATTATTCACTATTAATGTTTGCAGTGATGAAAAACAAAAGAAGATGGCTAAACACGGGGCGCAGATGGCCGAGCAGCTAGGTTCCGCCTCATGGAAAACCACATTCGGCCTGGGTGTCTTTTCCTTCAGAGCATCACATCAGTGGAATGTAATACCTCAATTAAAGTCGAGAGTCAACATCCTATCATTCATGTAAATATAATGTTAACAAAATGGCTTATTGAGAACCAACAATGCCAACACTGCTGCTGCACCTACTCTTGGTAACTTTAACTTTATCATGTCCTTTGTCAGAGATTATTCGTTCTTGTTCCTCAAAGTTGTATTGTATATATCTGTGTTTGTTGTAGTTGTTTTTTTTGTTTGTTTTCTTTGTCTTTACTAATAAACATAATGTTAATGGGTTACATTTAATTCTATGACGCCAAATAACATCTGGCAAAGGGACTGCCGATGAAAATTTGCATTTCGGCCAATTCGGGTATTTACATACCGTCTGAATGTTGATTAATGTACACTGTACCTTTTCAAATAAAATAATAAATAAATGTATAGAGTTCTCCTCCAACATACAGCCCGGGTTTGAATCAGACCTACATCTCATTTCCTGCGTGTCATTCCCCACTCTCACTGATTTCCTATTCTATCCACTGTCCTTTCTAAATAAGGGCATAAAAAGCCCAAAAATTTATCTTAAAGTGATGAATAAACATGAAAGAAAGATAGGTTAAAATGGGTTGTTAAGGACATGAGGAACAGACTGCACCTGTGGTTTCTTGTCTCCAGTAGATCGCTAGCTAACTTTAGCCTCAGGGCTAGAAAGTTTACCATTTGCTCTGTAACACTTTCAGCAGCTTGTTTCTCTGTAGATTTCTACAAAATCTTTTGTTGTCCACATGTTGGATATTATCTGTTGCCTCGTTGAGTGTGTAAACATGCAGAAGGTTAAAGACTTGATTTGTACAGTCCTCACATTACCAGAAAATCTGGGCCAAACATTGTTATCAATAACTAAATGAAACCAGATTGCCGCTGATTTCCTGGAGCGGAAATTGTTATGAATCTTACCAGTACTCCTGTAGTCTTAGCCTGATTTAAGGACTATAACAGCTATTACAGCCAGAGTATTTTGCTCATGAAATCTCATACAAACATAGACATCATACAAACTTCAACAACACTGCACTATTATACACTAACTTTGAAGCATTGGATTAGCATAGTATGCTGCACTAGAGCGTCCATAAGGTAAAACTCACACACAGGCAATGAAAAGCAGAAGTCTCAGATCTGGATGGAGTTTCATTGGCATGGAGGACAGAGCTTTCTGGCAGCAGGAGAACCACAGACAATCCCACTGCAGGGCACACAGCTGAAATCCCTCACTGACTGGCACAGCTCTCTGATGGCACTGAGCCGTAGACCACCACACGTCCTCTTCAAAGAAAGTCCCGAAACAGAAAATGCTTAGGTATCAGTCACGCTGGCTCTGCTGCGCTTCAAACTCTAGCTTAAAAGCTTTTGCAGTTAGCTGAATCCGCTTGAAGCCAAAGTTTGTTTCTTTCTCTTTAAAAAAGTTGTCATACCAGTTTGCACTCCCAGTTACTTTCAAAAGTATCCAGTGGTCATGTGTAGCAATTAAGCCCAATGGTTTAAATGACTTCCTATCTGTAAAGGTGTGCTGCGTGGAAAATGTAGGTCAACTTTTATTCAGTGTAGTAATGAGGTGATGGACATTTTGAAGGAGCAACAGAAATACTTACATATTCAATACTTTCACTGTAGGCTGAAAGCTCAACTATTGTGCTGCAGCTAGTAGGAGTGCAAACCCCACAAAGCAACAACAGATGGTAGAGCTACAGAGAGGCGCAGAATTGCACTTTGTAGTCGAAGCTGAGCACAGTATTCTCTCTGAAAAACACAGCCAAAAATGAACTGCGTCTAATATACCAGTGCGACCTGTATTCTGGATTTTACAGTAAGCCCGATCTGATTTTCATTGATGATACTACCGACATTTTCACACAAAACTTCTATTCCGAATTTTTGTCCAGGACAAATATAAAATCGTTCAAAAATGAAACATTGTGAAAACAAACTGGCTCATTTTTTATAGTATGTGTGAATTAAACCTTGACTTAGCACTTTTGAAGCGTGAATCACCACAATGCAAAAAGAGAGAAACTAGTGAAGATGTGAACCGCCAGGAAATACCACAAATACTCATAAAGTCACTTAAGGTGCATTACCAGTGTGTTTCAGTACAGAGGAAGTGACAGAGTCCGTGACCTGAATTATGCTGAGCTGTGAAGGTGTGTAGGCACTGTACTTTACGAGGGAGAAGTCAGGTTAATATGACATTTATGAGGAGTTGTTCAGATGTCCAGAGATGCAGCTCCAGGAGAAAAATGTTTGTGTTTTTCCCGAATGACTCAGAAGAGAAACATGCCTGTGTTAGTTTGACCTCTTTTTTTAAACCCATTGTACTGTATGTCATCACTCTAACTAACAGCAACCCCTGTGTTGTTACACTGACTTCTATTCTGTGTGACGCTGCACCGTCTTAAACCTCAGAGAAATTAGTTAACTGTAAAAGAAACAGTAATCACTTCAGCGTTGCACAGTTTGCCCTACTTTCTGTACAGGAGAGAGGCCTGACTGATTAGGAAACCTCACAATATTTTTCTGTTCTACTTCAAGTCAACCTAGACAGCTTAATGTGCCGACTCCTGTCCCAGATCAGCTCCATGAACACCACAGGCATGAAGTCACAGATGTGAATAAAAGGGAGTGTTGTGGGGGGTAAGAGGAATGAAAGTTAACAGGGAAATGGAGCAGATGGAATTCAGTTTAATTGAGAAGAAGGGCGTCTGTATGATGAATGAATAGGACTGATGAGGCTGCATTGATATATGTACGATTCATCGAAAGAATATTTTGAATTGATGAGTAATAAAGCGTATTCCATGCTTTTAAAAAGTAACTCATGGGTCAAACATATTAAGCTAAAAGTATTTCATGAATTTGAAAAAGTTTGCTATTTTTATGGATCGATGGTTGTCATAATAAGATTGAAAAGGCTGGATATACCAACATCATGAGTGGTGCAGGGAAAATCAAAAACAGCAGACAGAAGAAGAAGAGGAAATGCCCGCACACTTACTCAATGCCACAAAAAACTTCAGTGGATCACAAGTTTACAACAAATGGTCTTCTAGTGATAATTATTCTTAAAATTGGGGCTGAATCCATTTATATTAATTTGTTCACCAATTGTCTGATTGGCACTATCAGGCAGGTGAGGTCCAACATTCAAAACACCACTAACAATCAGACCCGGCGCAACAAGGGGGTTAAAGGGCGCTTTGGCCCCTCAGTTATAGTTTTTGCCCCCTCTGTTTGAGCTTCCAAAGAAAAATGGAAAAAGAGCCATGGGAAAAACTACAAAAAACAAATAATTTGTTTTGCCCCAATTCAAGTGACTTTGTTTAGCTGTTGTTTCAGAACGACAGACAGCGTTGTTTTATGTGTTTCAGAGGGATTTTCCCAAGAGGCCTTGTCCCAGCAGGCTCTCAAGCAGACAGAACTTCTACCACACGACGTCCCTGACGCCCAGCCACAACCTTCAGACTGTGTCGTCCCCACAACTACTCAACTACAATCTTAGAACAGAGGATCATTTAAAGTTCTTATTTCTTGTCCCTCCACCTCTCTCTTCACTTCAGTCATTTTATCCTAGCTCCAGGTCTGCTAACAATCGTATTAATCTGTGATCAGTTTCGTAATCTTGCAACAGGAAGCGCCAGTTGAGTGCTCCAGAAAAGAAAAAAAACTCCCAATCCTGCAATAGTTTTTAATTAAAGACAATCTGTGACTTAACTATCTTGTAAAAATCTTTTAAAACAAGAGTCAAAATCCATTTTCATACAACCCCATAAACCTCTGTATCAATACTGCAGCCATGCTCTACTTTCCTCTCCCTGTTTACCCAAAGTGTTGTTAATCTTCATTGATAGCGATGGAACAGAGACCCATATGGTTTTGATTCCAGGGTGGTTTCTGTTGAAGTGTTCAGCTTGAAAAAAAATAATAACAAATTAAACCCAAAATGACTAACACATTTCAGATACGCTTGGAAATGATCCCTTGGAGGATTCGATGCTACAACAAAAACGACGACCAAAGTTCACCGTCGTCTTTGTGGAATGTTTCTCAGTGCATCAGTCCGTCTTTCACCTGGAGCTGGTTTTCACCTCAGCGTGAACACACAGGAGGTCACGTACATCTCCAGTGGAGTCTGACCTCATCATCATCTGTGATATAAAAATCATGTATGGAAGTATAATGCTTGAAATCTGCGCTATGTGCAGCAGATATGAAGTCATGTAAAACATCTTCACTTTACTTCTGCGGATGAATCGTAAAGCTAAAGTTAAATTAACATAAAAACACATCAAGGGCAAAAGAAAACATTCCCAAATGTGGTATTAATTCATAGTTTCATGTTCCTGAAGAGCACATGTTATTGATTACATTCTGAGTTTTAATTCTAACTTTGTCAAACATGTTGGGTTCTTTTATTTGTACACACATCATGCTGTTTGTTTCACTTTCTGCCACTTTCAGTTTGGCGCAACATCCAGAGAGACCAAATAAAAAACAAGAAGAAGAACATAAACATTGTAAAAGGGAAATATACACTTCAGGCATTTTAAAGGTTTTAACCTTTAAAAATGTGTATTTATCACTTTGTTCATCAGACAAATTCCTGTGAATAACATCGGACATTTAAAGCTACCAAAATATTAAACATCAATTCCACATCTCAAGTCATGACTCAGGCAACATCAGGTCTTAAAACCCATTATCACCAAATTTTAAATGTATGTAATCTATATTTTCATACACACTGACACACATTTGACTGTTTGGTTTGTGACAGCATGACCTTTGAACTTATGTGGAATGTGCAAAATTGTACATGTGAATACGGCAGAAATCCAGTATATCCTGTGTAAATGTGTCTCTGAGTCATGACTGTTTACAACGAGTGAGAAGCTCGAGTCCCGCTGGGTGTGTTGTTGTCAGAGCCGTGTTTACATGGACGGGACGGCTGACTCCTCCCCTTACGTATAAAGCTGTTTTAGTCAAGGACTAGAGAAAAGAAGAACATACTCACTGTTTATTTGGGTGTCACATAAGCGCTTTAAGATCACAGTCATACCGTGCAATGTGAAGTTACGAGATAACCAAAGTGTGCTAACATTAGCCAAATTAAATCAACAATGCAGCCCACAAGCAAATGCAGCTTGAGCCAAGGACAATTTTGTCCACAGCTTGCGCTTGATTACGGCGCTAACCCGAACGCGAGCGGTGACAGATTGGAGGAGAGAGGAGGCTTGAGGTGTCGCCAAACAACAGTTTGTTTTGTTTTCATGCTGGTGCTCAAGGGCGACATCTACTGGATCAAAATTAAATCAAAATAAAGTAATTTAATGAACACATTTTCCTGATGTTATGTAGGGTTCAATAACAACATTTAGACTCTAAAATGTCTTTTTCAGATGCTCAACTGTTAACAAACTACCAATTCTGTTACGCTTTTTGCTCCACTGTAAAACTGACAGCTACATTTGAAGCACTGGCCAACAGGATATATCTGCTGTCTGCTTTGTTAATGTTTAGCTTGCTGCATACTTTAATGGTAGCATATCTTAAAGATCTTATTGTGACCTCCAAAGGCAGAACCTTTATGGGCCACATCATGAACTTTAGTTTGCATCAGGAATTGAAAAGTAAACACCAGCACCTCCAGAGGATGAACTATGTTTATGGACTCAGCTTGTTCTGTTCTTTGGCAGCAAGGGAACAAATCACATTTGGAATCATTCAAGCGCATAAGTGAAGTCACTTTTTCTTTCAGTTCCCCGAGGATCGAATGGTTTACAGAAACATCTGCGGCATGTTGGTGACTTTATTCTCCCTCTCTTTTAGTTCTTCTATCTCTTTCTCCTTCTCCAACCCCGCCCCATCGCCTTTCCAGAATGGGCTGTATTTTATTTTTGGGTGTGTTTCCCAAGTATATTTATAGCTGCATACGTACCAGAGCCACTAATCAACTTGACCACAATCCCAGACTTCTCCAGGAAATGCAGCATGTGGTAGCTTCAGAAAGAGAGCTATGATTGGTTAAACGGGCATAAAAATAACCCACAGAGTAGCAGAATTAAGATACTTCTTTAAAGAGGAACAGATATCTCCTGAGCAGCATTATGGGGTTACAACGACAGTACACAATTTCTGTAGTTTAAACCCTGAAATGGTCCAGGTAGTAAAGCTTTAAAACATGTTCAATGTGTTATAAGACTCACAAAAGTACAAACGCCAACAAGACAAACGTTGTTTTAATTGGTCATAAAATGAAAGTCTGGCAGATTAGACCTTCAACATTTTAGACTACCCAAAAACTGAAGTCTTCCTTCATAACACTGATGTAGATGTTGGTGAAATCAAGCCCTAGTTTGTGATTTTCAACCCTTTGGCAACACCAAAGCGTCGCTCCAAAGTCCTCGTTCATCCAGAGTGAAGTGTTTCAGTGACGGAGATGGGACCTCGGGCTGAATGAGCAGTGTAAGATGATTTTAGCGGTGACACTGTGTGACTCATTTGATGTGAAATGTGCAGTTCTGTAGCCTCAGAGATGACGACCGCGCACACCATTCAGACACAACAAAAGAGGATTTGACTATTGAAGGGGGTCTGTGAAAGGGGGGAGGGTTGAGTCCCAGCTTCTCTCTGAGTCCAAGTGTGCTAACAAGGCAATGTGATGCACAGTATGGTGACCGCCATCGTTGGGCTTCATCACAAACCAATGGGTGACCTCACTGAGACTACATTCCAGTTATACACAGTCTATGGGTACACTAACAGGTCAGTAAAACTCAGTTCATCCTAATGACTACACAGATTAACTTAGATTGAGAGTTTATTTTGCATGATGTCGTTCATTGTTTGTCTTTTTTTTTATTTCTAATGTCCTAAATAAACTTCAAACTCAAACTCAGAATGTAACATCAAGTTTTTGGTTTAGCGCTGCTCCATTTTTTTCTCAAAAAAAGTTTTTGGTCAAGTGGACGTGTGACCAGGTTTCTAACATGGTTTTTTAAACGACCATGAGATAGACTTAAGACAAGAAAACTACTTTGTCAGAAACCAGCAGAGAGATGGACCAGCTTTGTGTAAATCTAAAGATGCAAACTTATCACCCAATTACGTCTGCAACCTTCCCGGTGTTACAGTCTAAATGATGATTTTTCAGTGATATTCATGGTCTTTGTCTTGTTCTTGTCTAGGTTTCATAGCACTCTGGTCTTGGGTATGTCTTGGACTCGTTACTGTGATATTGACTGCAACACTAGCATGAGCTGTGTTCATGTTTAGTAAAAATATCAAAACTGTGACTGGGGTGGGTAAGAAGCCTTAAGATGCTGAGGCAGCAAAACCTCGGGTGTTGTCTGAAGCTCTTTGCTGCATTCATTCAGAGTGCAATGAGAGCAGTTAAAGATGTAACCTCAATCTGACTCATGTTTGGTGGGAAAAACTCAACTATGGTTTTCAACATTTGAGTTGTTTCTCACAGAAAGCATGTTTTTTTTTCCAGTAATGTATCTTTCTCTTAAAGTTAAATGCATGCTTCACAAATGTTCCTAGGCTCATTGTCGCCACAATTTTCCCCTCCCACAATAAAGACCGAGTCAGTGAAACAAACCTAACACAAGGGGGCAAAGTGTAGACTGTATCACAGATACCGTCTAGTAGGAGTAGTAGCATTTTTCAATGAAGTCTGCTGGCGTTTAACTACAGACAGAACAAGATGATTAAGAAGCATGGGCGAGTTTTTTGGATCTTTGAATTAAGGTTGTTAGATTTTTACTAGTATTTAATTCAAGTGTAACATTCTGGTATCCTGACGACCCTAATCTTAATGTATAAAACAACCCAGAAATTGAGGAAAAACTACAGCAAGCTATATCATGTATTGAGATTAATTAAAAAACTGCCTTAAAGCTTAAAATAAAACATTTACCAAGATGTTAATTAAAAAAAAAAACAGCAAATAGAGTCAAATTTAGCATTGCTATGAGACAAAAAGTAAAAAAAAAAAAGTCAACAGATGCATTAGCTCATGTTCTCATCTGCAGCTTATCAACAAAGAAAGGCCACATTGCTTTAACTTTCCTGAGGAAGGGGCAGAACTCTGTGTTCTTTTTCACTGTCAGCAATAAACACATTTATTTGTTGTTCTGGCAGAGCTCTTGTTTCAATGTTTCTGTGACGATCAAAATGAGAATCTCGATCTGGGCGTTCACTACAGAAAATGGTCCTCTCTTCCAAAGTGGCACAGATGTTCCTGCTGCCTCTGTACTTTATAAATATAACATAGCATTATCAGAGCTGTGACGTCCAAGCATTCCTCCCTGCATTTTTATAGCTTCTTGTGTGTGTTTGTGTTTGTGTGTCTGTGTGTGGGGGCCAATACACACACACACACACACACACACACACACACACACACACACACACACACACACACACACACACACACACACACACACACACACACACACACACACACACACACTGCAAATAAATTCACTGAAAACAGTAGAATAAAAAACAGTTGTCTTTTTGTAGAGGTTTCAGCCTTGATTTAATTATTTTTCTGTTCGAGGCCGCTGCAATAGTCAGATAAGAGTCCCTTCTCATTGGGCGATTGGTTGTCCCAGCAACACCAACTGCATACCCCTAGTGAACACTCATTTCACTTTTTGCTAACTTAACACTAACACTGCCATTTTAGTAATTATACAACAACAATAAATGAATGAAAATTAAAAGAAGTCTTGCTCAGATCTGTGTAACATCATACTTAAACAGAAGGTCAGCAACAATAGAGAGTTTATCCAGATCTTCATGCTAAGCTTTTAGTGCAAGTGATCATGCTGCAAAGACAAACTGCATGGCTTAGTGAAGAGGAAATGTGTGTTTTTATGATACTAAGATGTAATCTGTACAAAAATATGAATGCTATATTCATTTATTGAATAAGGACAGTGCATGCTTATCAACATATCACCAATAAGCATCAACGTAAATTTGCTGGAATTAGCAAAATAGTCCTAAAGTAAGTTCTTCCAAAATATTTAACAGATTCAAATGTCTAGAGTATTTTATAAGAAGTCTAATTTCATTATAAATGTCACATGGTGTCAAAACCTGTTTACAATGTCCAG
Organism: Labrus bergylta; assembly: GCF_963930695.1. Taxonomy (NCBI): domain Eukaryota; kingdom Metazoa; phylum Chordata; class Actinopteri; order Labriformes; family Labridae; genus Labrus; species Labrus bergylta. The sequence goes on from NC_089207.1 coordinate 9,953,440, forward strand.
CACAGCCTTCATTATTCTTGGCTGGAAAGAAAAATCAGGTCAGAAAAGCAGCGGAGACTTTAAAAGAAATTAGCAACCCAAATGACTGAGATGCTAATTCATACTAGACCGCTGATAGAAAAGGAACTCTGTGTTTGCTAAAATGTGGAAGGACATTTGCCCTTGAATTATTTTACTTTACAAATTGCAGGCGCGGTTAATTCGCATGCAATTAAAAACGCAGACTGCCTCTGTGATTATTATAAATTATCAGAGGTCCCCAGTTAATACTGATTCTCTGTGAATAGGGATAACGCGGGGCACTTATGAGGCACAAATCAAATGTGATTTGAAATAAATAATACAAATAATAACCGATGATCACTGAAGGCACGTTCACATGAATGGATAAGCTCTGACATTCAAAGTTTCTGCAAGGTGCCAGTTTGCACAACTGTAATGAGGATTTTTTTTGTGTGTGTGAATTATGAGTGCATTCTTGGATTTGACATGTTTTAACCCATTCACTACAATTAATGTGCATTCATATAAGGTTTCTGCATATCTGCCATCCATGCAAACAGCACTATTGCAGACATTTTAATGTAGTTTTCCAAGCCAACACATTAAACTTGTTTTAGGTCTATTAGTGTTTTAGACCATGGTGAACTTTAGATCTGAAGGGCCACAATATTTCAATACCATTCAAATTCAACATCAGCCTGCAGAATATTTCTCTGATGTGCACACAGAAACGCAGCAACAGTCAGCCAAGGCAGCCAACCCTGCTCTAAGTTTCCCAGGGAGCTTTGTTGGACGATGACCAGCAGATGTTCCCCATACATCTCACTGTACGTCCTCTGTCTGCTGTCAGCCTCCCACCGGCCAAAGATAGACACAGATGACATGGTACAGTATCCTCCCATGCCCTCATTCACATCCCAGTTACATAAACAAAGCGCCCTTCGAGAGCCCCTACCATAGTTGGCTGAACGGCGATTGCACTCAGACGTACATCTTGCCATTACACAACCTTCAAGCTTGGCAGGGGCAGCAGAGAGAAGCCCGAGGCCAGGCTTTAGACGTATCAAGAAAGTCTTCCTTCCTTCACTAAATGAAATCTGAAAACCAGGGCTCATGGGCTGAGGCTCATCCCCAGGGGGAGGAGAGTCAGCTGAGCCCTTAGGACTCCACCTGTCCGTGATCTCACAGCCCCCTTCACAACTATTATTATTCTAAGATGTGTCTAAATCAATAGACTGTATAAAATATGGATGGTTGCGTCACCTATTGGTTTCTGAAGAGGCATTTTGAAGCTGAACGTTGGCGGTCGCCATATTGCAAATGTTCTTACATAACTTTGTAGCTTGATCTAAAGGCAACTGGACTTGGTTGAAGATCTTGAAGACGTTTCACCTCTCTTCTGAAAGGAGTTTTAATGCAAGATCATGTACTTTATTAAAAAATAAAATACAATTGCAACTAATTATACCTCCATGTCCTCCTAAAATCTGCATTTTGGGTAGCAATTGTTGTCGAAACAATTTACTATTTATGTAACTAAATGAATTTATCCCTTATATGTGCCTTCAAGCCATATCAAGCCTTAAGATGCTCCATTCTGTCTTTAGTGAAAATATGAATGTTATTTAAAGATTTTCTTAAACTTGGAAATCTGACTACCCGATATGCAACACACTGCTTCCTGCCAGCAGCCTTTGGTAAATATGTAAAGCTAAAGATCAGGAAAGACAACTTGTGATGCATCCTGTGTCTGTAAATGTCATTGCAGGCCTGTTTTCACAACAGTAAAGGTATTCTGGATCAACCATGGATTCCAGGTAGAGTAGGGAGGCTCTTTAGGGTTTTTGTTTGAAGTTTTTTAGAATGTAGATCACTGAGTGGTCGTTGTAAGAATGTGATTTCCACCAGGGCCGCCCATATTGAAAATTGTATCCATTCACAGAACTCAAAAGCATTGTGGATAAAAGAGCCCACGAAACGGCACATGTTAGGAGCTTCTCATGTTGTGTAATGTTGTTATTAAAGGCTTGGAGTGGGCTTGGAAACAAAAGGCATTCTTCAGGTTTATGAGGCCTGTGAATAGAGTTATAGAGTCAGTGAAGGCTGGGTTTTCTGTAAAGCTACCACAAGTTACATTCCTCTGATACTGATCTATTTGCTATTTCACTGATCATACAGATATGGGTGGATGCAGGTTTCAGCCCTTTGTATGGATGTTATTGAGATAGACAGTAAGTGAACTGGAACCAGAAGTTTGGTTTCGAGGTTGGTTACACTTTCTTTATAGAGTGAGGGTGTACATATGAGGCATATACAGTGAAGGACACGATCAAGAGATAACTTGTACTGCTTTGTCCAAAGGGAGCCCCATAGTCCCTCAAGGAGCTTTAACAACAAAAAGACTGGTTACCCTATCCTCAGCTGTTTTCACATCTGCTCTTCTGAGACTTTCTTGAGGATTTCAGGCAAGAAAGGCAAGGAATTACAAAGAAGTGGCAGGCAAAGCAACAGAGTCAGCTGTACAAAGATATGATGACAATATTTGACTTCATATCAATATTATATTTAGTTCAACAGAGTCACAATATCAACAAAAGAGCGGAGAAGAACACATTGGTGCACAGGTCCCGTGCATACACTCTGTAGCTGTGCACTAATCGCAGGGAATAAACGTCATCACCCCCTCCAACTCACTCCGCTGGAGGTGAATTTTCCTGACCATATCCCTGCTGTGTTTTCACATCAGGTCACTTGGTCTTTTTGCAGAGAATATACTACAGGGGGCTGGCAGGAGAAACTCTGACCCCGTAAAGTCAGAGTGAAAAATGTGTCTGTTTGCGTTCGTCCCTGAAAACACAGGAGTGTTGTGCAAATGTGAAAGCTCTATTAGTGAATATGACACCCACGATGTATATTTCCCATCATTTTCAAACTAATTTAACATTACGTAAAGTTGTAAATCATTTCAATGATCCTTCACTCCTTGATTTTATTTCTAAATTCTTGGTCAAGTCAGACCCTTAGCCATGAAAGTCAAGTGGAGACTCAAGCAACACAAACAGGCTGTGTTGCGAAGGTGTGTGTTTGCATTCTTTGATCTCTCGTGGAGGTAAGCGCTGCAGGTTGCGTGCGCTGGACCTAAAACATGATGAATACACAGCCGATTCAACCTCAGGGCGAACGGGACTCACACAAAATAGTGGCTGCTATCAAGACACGGGCTCCTGTTGCTCTTTTAAAGGAAGAATGCGCAATTTTTCACACTTAAATGTAGCAGAAATCAAGTATATCCTCTGAAAATAACTCTGTGAGTCATGACTGTCTACAATGAGTGTGACACCCGAGTCCCGCTGATGTTTTCCGAGCCATATCTACACCGTGTTGACATGGACGGGACGGCTGGCCGGCTCATCCTCCTTGTGTATAAAAGTTGATTAATTGAGTGACTAGAGAAAAGAAGAATACCATACTGTACTCACTGCTTATTTGAGTCACATAAGCATTTTTAGATCACGGTCATTTCGTACAAATTTACATGCAGTGTGAAGCTACGAGCAAAATGAGGGGGCTAGCATTAGCATGCTAACACAACAATGCAGCGCTGAGTTGTTTTGGTTCCATGCTGGTGCTCAAGGGCGACATCTACTGGATCAAGAAGTCGCATATCCTTCCTTTAAGTACATCTGTCCTTATCCTGCGTTGACGATTTAAAATTCCTGCCTTGAAAAAAGGTTTTGTCTTTTTGCTGTTTTTCAGTGAAAGTGAACGTCACAGTGTTTCCGGCGTGTTTGTTGGTAAGTGCTTAATTTTCCTTCTCTGTTCTTTTCCTTTCCTTTTTCCCGCTGCATTGTGGAACGGTTTAACAGAAAAGGGGAAAAGGACTGGATATTCTGGAGACAATGAGAGTCTAGATGCAATGGCAGAGAATTGGAAATCAACAGTAGCTCTCCAGCTTAGCTGTACACTTTGTGCAACACCTGTTTTACATTTCAATCCATCTCTCCATGTGCTTCTCAAACACAAAAACACACACTCACACACATGTCCCATTACTGTGCACATTTTTTAAACCAATTTAAAGCTTTTAGCTTGGAGTCACACATGAATAAAATGACTGCAGAGGTCAACTTCTGCCACCACTAATTTGGGCTCAAAGAAACAATACGTATGTTAAAAATTAAGGCCAATCCGGTAAATAACTCTGCAATGGACGATCTTCATTATCACTGTTAAGAATTGAATGACCAAACAACATAGAAATGCTGTTACAGATGTTTTGTTAAACTGAAGATATCTGAGGGTATCCGAGTTGACTCTGTGGAGTTTCAGACGCTTCTGCTATACAAAATGAATTGCATTTAAGGTTTTAAGTTATTGCCTCTCCCTGCTGCTCATGTTTTCCATAAAGTTCCCTGCTGTCAATAGTTGAATAGGTGCTAACCTATCTGAGTACCCACCATCTCCAGGGACAGTGGTGGTCCCCAGTCTAGGGCACTCTATTTCAGGGGTTGCAATCCCAAAAGTTTTGGAACTTTTGTTTTAGACAACTAATAAGGCACATCCCTGACTGGACTTTAGCGGTGAAGCGTGCTTGGGGATTGCGTCGTGTGAGTACGCCCTAAAGTGAGGTTACAATTGGCAAACAATCCCTTTCAACACTCCAGGGGTCCCCCTTACATCAACTTTAACCCTGACCATTTGTCCATCACATGCCATATGTTGGCTTCTGTTACATAACTTCATTAACCCAACAACAAACAGTGTTCTGTTTCAGAAATACATTTTAATTGGCCCATTTCCCATAAACAGTAAGCCAGCATTCTTTGTTGTTAATAGGCTTTATGTTTGATGTATATGCAACACAAGCAGTCAAATACAGCCTGTTGCCCTGAGTTTAACCCTGGCTATGATGTGCTGTTATATCATCTCTGAAAAGACATGAAGGCATGTTGTTGTCTCTCAGTTGTGTTGTTGCTGTTTGTGCGAACAAGTCATCCAGATCCAAAGCACAGCACAGACTGTTTGCATACATCAAAACAATTAATACAGCCAAGTCACTAATTAGTGGCGAATTAATGAAGCCATATTTTTGTATAAACAAACACAGAGTGCTACTTCCTGGGAGAATCACAACGTGTTCTCCTGTGGCCTTTCACCAACACAACCGCGTATCATCACTTACAAAAACCTTACACAGCGATGTTAACCGCAAGGTAAATCCCGATAGGATACGAGACACAATACATGTCCCTAATAATTCCCTAACTCTAATTCTAATTCATTTCATAAGTGCCACCAAGAGGAGTCATGAAGTAGTGACACAGTGGATTCAAATTTGTGTGGAAATCTGTATATATAGCACCATATTTTTTTAAATAAAAAAAAATGTATACCATACTAGGTATCAGCTGTTTGATGTATCACAAAGGTCAGGAAGGTGATATATTGCTGTATCTATATTTTCTCCCACCCTTAATCAACTACCATTGATCTAAAGCAACCTAAATGTTTTATCCTAGATCATAAATCCATTTTAAAGTGGGTAAATTGCTGTTAAAGACCTGTACTTATCGATATGTTTAATTTTAGTCTCATATTCCTTCATCCATCACCCATCCATTTTCTTCCTCTTATCCGAGGTCGGGTCGAGGTGGCACAAGGCGCAGTCCGTCAACCCAGACATCATTCTCCCCAGCGATGTTTTTTTTCCAGCTCCTCCTGGGGGGATTCCGAGGTGTTCTCAAGGTAAGCGCTGCAGGTTGTGTCTGCTGGGCCTGCCTGTTGGAGACATATTCCTTCAGTGGATTTAACATTTCCCCATGGAAGATGGTAAAATCCATAACAATTCTATCAGCACTTGGCTTAAATGATTGATCCAGGTGGCAATAATTATTTCAAAAAGCCAACCAGCCACATTTTTTCTATAATCCATGAGTCTGTAATAAATGGAAGGAGTATCAACCGTGTTAATCACCTTAATAAAGAATCCCATGTGAGCCGACGCAGGGAGACGTATGTGTAAAGAGTTTGAAGGCTGAGAATAACATTTAAGTGTAATAAATAAGCATTAATTGTATAAAGACATTAACTGCAGCAGAGGTTTATAAAGCAGTCATGGGTTGGTACAGTGCTGCAGGCTCATTCTTAGTGGCTGCTTTAAGAATCGGTTGTTTACTTTTACCTGCTCTTTTGTAATGTTAACAGACAAAAGGTATTAAGGTATTTTACCTGCTTTTTGTAAAGTGTCTTGAGATAACACTTGTTATGAGTTGACGCTATACAAATAAAATTGAACTGAATTGAATTGAATTGCAGATTTAAATACAGCTGATTTAATCGCTTATGTTGCAGGAAGTATGTAAGCAGAAAGAATCAGGAGACAAAACTTGGTTGGTGGTCAGACGCTTAAACAGAGCCCAGCAAGCACTTATAAACACACATGATGGCACTAAAAAGTACACACATGACAGAGCTGGAATTCTTACTCTCTGTAGGGGAATAGTTAAAACAGAGGTTTATCATTAACATCTTCATGGTAATATCTTTATTTGTGTCAATGTGCTGTTGCAAGAATTCACATTATTCAGCCGTATAGATTTTTGAGATATCAGCATCAAAGCTCCAGTGAGGAACTTTCAGTTTGTGTTGATTTTGGTTCCCCGTGTGGATAAAGCGGTACATCTGTGTACTGATGTACACAATGTGGAACAAAAGGCCCTTTGGAAGATTTGGGGTTTAATCAACTTATCTAAATATATCTCCTACAGGTTTTTTTTTAAGGTGTAAAAAAAAAAGAATGACATGTAAAGATACAAGAAAATGTAATTATGTTGAAGATGATGAGCTAATTTTGTTCCTGTAATGAGTGGCATTTTGTCTCTAATGGAACACTAAATATGCTCAAAGGAGCAATTGTGCAAATAGGTTAAGACAAAAGTTACCATGCAGCTGTTTTCATGGGACAAATTGGTTTAGGAAAAGCTTCAGATCCAGAGACGGCAGATCAAGGACTTCATTTAAACACAATTCTCACAGCAGCTTTTATGTTCCTGTAGAAAGCCATTCTGTAAGCTCCCCTTCTCACCATGAGGCTGCCGTTTCCTAATTTAACTATTTTGGCTTTCAGGGTCAGCAGCGTCTCATCCCAAAACAAACTCAGCTCACCTGACACTTCTGAACGCCCACTGAAAAACAGTCATGAGTTACTTTGACAACTCCAGTGAATCTCATGACTCTTGTATAACCGCTGTTTCATTAATTAACATCACTTTCGTAACAGATCACCTCACAAAGTTAAAAGAGCTGCAAGAAATAGAGCAAGGGATAAGGCCATGTTGGTGTCATAAAACACCATAAAAACAAACATTTATACCTTTGTTGTCATTTGTTTTTGCATTTTAAACAAAATATTCTCTGTGTATTCCTCACTCTCTTTATCTCACTCTCTACCTCTCTTTCTTCTCGCTCTCTGTCTGTTCAGCTTGTTAAAAATGTCACTTCACAACATCTATATGACCTGATACTTTCCCCTCCAGCCAGAGTCTCCGTTGCCTGTTGTTTTCGTCTTCACAGACGCGCCCAGCTTCGTTGACTTCATTTGGGAGGTGCAATGTGTCATGTTTAATCTAATCAAGCAGCTTTTTTATTGCCAACATTCACATATACTGTATATACCAAATTTTACAGTAGATCCCTCGGGGAAGCCATCAACAAGACCACAGAACAAAGAAAGAGAAGATGTGGAAGAGTACAAAATGTACAGAAGAATGAAGAGATGACACCATAAGCTGTGCAGAATGTTTGATATACATATTGACATGAACAGAATGATAAACGTGTAAGAATGATTGTTTTTATCATACTGTGATTACATTTTACTTTGCATTAAAAAGCCCCGTTATGGGGAATGAACAACAGATTTTAAGGGCAATTTGAGGGCAATTGTAGGAAAGAAAGAGAAGATGGAGGGAGGTTAATTTAAGAAAAAGAAATTCAGTTTGCAAGATAAAAATGTGTAAAATCACAAGATTAAGTGATACATTTACACAAATTTTTCTTGAGAGAAATCTTGCAACTATAAAAAAAAAGGAAAGAGAATTTACATTTTTGGCATTTTGCTTAATAAACGAGCGCAATGAGTCATCAATTATTAAGGAACAATGTGGCTAGTTGGCTTATTTAATAACAGCAAACAGATCGATACCTGGAATGATTATTAAAGCATAAGCACAAAGACAATTTTGATGGACTTTTTACTCTACTTGATGGGGTAAATCCATCAATTTAATGCCACTTTTATCACCAAACTACAAGGTTCAACTGTGTTTAGAAAATCTATGGGAATGGAAACATTAGCTCATCAAGACAATGTCAAGTTTTGGTAAAGGTTAGGATTAGGTTGCGATGTGGTTATGGTGTAGGTGAGGGTGGATTATGTCTGCTGAATTTTTTCTATTTATTTCTGCCTTTTTTGTTGGACAGTGTATAGAGTAGGAAATTTGGAGAGAGAATAGGGAATGCCATGCAGGAAAGGAGCCCCGGGTCAGACTTCAACCCGAGCCGCCTGCTTGGAGGACTGTATAGTCTCCATACCGAGGGCATGACCTGACCGCTGGAACATCGCTGCCGCCAGTCTGCTGGAATTTTTTGAAGTGATGTTTAATGCAAGTGAAGTTGCTGTTGGGTGTGTGTGGACACATTCAGTCTGATGTCTTCATTAACGCTGTTTCACAGGCTGTCAGGCTGTTTCACTTCAACCACCACCCATCATGACTTTTTACTTTAACTGTTACTGTGGTGGATGGATGGGTGGGTGAATGGATGGATGAATGGATGGATGGATGGATGGATGGATAGCTAGATAGATGGATAGATGAATGGATATATGGATGAATAGATGGATAAATGGATGGATGAATGGATGGAAGGATGGATGAATGAATAGATGGAAGGATGGATGGATGAATAGATGGATGGATAGATGGATGGGTGGATGTAAGAATGGATGGATAAATGGATGGGTGGATGGATAGATGGATGGATAGATGGATGGGTGGATGGATAGATGAATGGATGGATAGAAGGATGGATAAATAGATGGATGGATGAATGGATGGATGGATTGATGAATTGATGAATGGATGGTTGGATGGATGGATGGTTGGATGAATGGATGGATGGATAGGTGGATGAATGGATGGGTGGATGAATGGATGGATGGATGGATGGATGGATGGATGGATGGATGAATGGATGGATGGATGGATGGGTGGGTGGATGAATGAATGGATGGATGGGTGGATGAATGGATGGATGGATGGATGAATGGATGGATGGGTGGGTGGGTGGGTGGATGGATGGATGGATAAATTGATTGAAAAACCTCATTATTACGCTATGATTACAATGAAGGCCTACATCAATTTAAAAAATGTAGTTTAAGATACACTTATGGGTAAGATATGGATTTAATTTAATTATCATTGTTTCATGTAAGGCCAGCTGCAGTTACTCCCTTTCCAAATATTCTGTTTCGTGCAAGTATGCAAGCTAAAAAAAACACATGCAAACATGACCTCTCCTATACCTTCTTGCTGTATTAAATTAGGCTTGTGCTTTTTTGTTCTGCATGCAATTTCCTTTTCTTTCTTCGCTGCTTAACGCCACCATTACAGAGCAAACAAAGCCACACGCACCTCTTCCATTCAGATATCCTGAATTGACATCACTTCTTCGGTATTTCCCTCTGTCCATAACTCTTTACCTCATCCACTCTTTCATTTTGCTCTTTAACATGCATTTATTTATTATGTACCTTCTGACACAACTCAAACAGTGATTACATACATCTGTCAGCACACAGGTGTGTTTTAAGAGACCTTCACATGCCCTGTGTCTCTAAAACATCACTCTAAATAACAGAGGGATTTTAACATGCAGGTAGGAGGGCAGGGAAATGAAGCACGTGTGCCCCGTCATTTAACTGACACATTCAAAGGTAATTACAGGGATATGTTTCATAGTTTGACCTAATTTTACTGGTAAACATACATTTCTACATACCTACATTTCATTTCATTTTTGTTAACCTAAAATTTTCAGGTAATTTAAGGTTTACATTTCACAGTTTAACTTGAATACTGCACTTAATTACAGGGATATATTTCTTTATTTGCTTTAACATGATGAATATCCTCTCAGCAGTCCTCCAACAGCCTCCTGGGTGTGCATGCTACAATTATTACAAGAGTCGCAAAATGCCACAACTGTTTTACTGTAAAAGCCCCGGAGGTGAGGGGGGAGCGCAGTTTAAATTTTCAAAGGCTTGACAAGTGTGAAAAATGTAACATTGTGACCCTAAGTCACAGCACTTGAGAGTGCTGAGGCCTCGTGTCTCAGAGAACAGGAGGGGTTTCTGTGAACTGACTCTTCCACCTCACACAGCTTTTTCTAGAAGTGCCATTTTTCTTCATAGTGCAGTCAACATTTATACATCGTCTATATTTGCATGGATGATTATCACATTAAACAATGGGAAAGCTTTCTGGGGCCCAGTCACATGTGGAGGACCCATGGAGGTAAGTGACAGCATGGTCCATCCTACTTTAAAAGAACAAGGACCACATTTTATTTCCCACCAAAATACTCACCATCACCTTTGTTTTCGGTAATGTTAGAGGGCAAGCTGGAAGTGAGTAAAAACTGGTTTGCTGCAGTTGCTCTGCTTCCTTCCTTTTGTCAGCTCTCTTTCCAATTGGCTATCATTTAGTTCCAATCGTGACAGAGTGTGAGCCTGTTGTCCTTGGGGTTCCCCCAAGTTCCAAAACATGATATCTAATCTGTATGAGTCAGTTTGATAACTTTAATTTGAAATCTGAGCGGCTCAGACATTCCTCTAGGCTGATTTGATCACTCTCAACATTCCTCATACCACAGGAAAAATCTGGCATGATTATCTTTGGAACCATAACAAAATCGAGATATGGAAGGGGAGAAGATCGGCCTTATGCTCTTATAGTGTTAACCCCCTTTAGACTGTTTAAGGCTTACAGTGTGGTTTCAAACTTAGTATACTCCCTCTGCATCCAGGATGGGGGGTTTAGCATACTCAAAGTTTTTCTTTTACCTCTTAGAAAACTTTTCCCAAAACTGGGTTTGTAAACTCCCATGTAGTCCTGGAGAAATGTGTTTTGAATTTATTTACTTATATATACAAGATGGCTGCTGTATGAGTTCTCCTTTCCAGAGCTGATTCAGCTTTACTAACAGAGAAGACTAAAACCATTCAACATGACCTAAATGTTCTTAGCGGGGGATTTTAGGTGATCTACCTGGCTGACATTTCAGCATGACAACATTTGTGAATCTTTGCTGTTGGCTCTACATCACCATTAAATGTATGAATGCGTGCAATTGGCAGCCCGGTGGCTCAATGCCATGTTAACAGATGGACTTTAGTGTGTTGACTGCTCAGCCAGGAGAGCTCTTTGGCTGTCATCTCCAATACACCCATGGAAACCAGAATAACTCTGCAACATAGCCAAGACAAGAAAATACAAGACAAAGTGAGGCAGCTTAGTAAATAGCTGTGTCACGGACATCCCAAGATTTCAACCACAATCTGTTAACGCAGCAGACTTAATTCTTCAAAAAAAAGTGTTGAACCCATGCAAGGTATGACAACTTTAAAGCACACAACAGTTAGTCTTAAATTAATCTGTTTAAACACACAGGGACTTTGCACTTAAGTTTTTAAAACCTAGACTGTTCAGTGAATAATATATTTTTATGTAGATGAAAGGTTTGCTTGAGTTTCCTTTGAATCTATTAGAACTAGAATAAAGTTGTGTCCAGCTGCAGCCAATGGCCATATTTACTTGCAGCCCTACCTTTGTTTTTTGCATATGTGCCTTGTAACCTCAACGCTTCCACTGAAGTATTCGCTGCCACGTTATTTCTACAGAGACCAACTAGTGCTGTAGTGTCTGAAATAAACCCAGATTTCAGGTGCTTAAACCGAGTTTGAACATGCAAACTTAACCTTGTAGTTTTAACTAAACCATAAGTTTTGGAGTCTTGACCTTACCCAATACTTTTTGGTACCTAAACCTAACCAAATTTCAACCATTACTCAACATTAACCACAGGACATGTGCCTGTACACTCCAACAATCACATATGTCTACAAGAACTTCCTTCAGGATTAATAAAGTCCTATCTTATCTTATCTGTTCTTATCTTAAGAAGTTTAGGAGTCATGGGTAGTTAACATATTCAGATATTTAGGTACGATAGCATGCATGGTAATGGAAAGTAAAGGTCTACCAGATTAGGTTTTGATACAATCTACATGTACAAAACCTGAAAGGAAACTTTTATTTTTTTCTGATAATGTGTGATCTACCTAGCTGGATATTTAAAGCTTATATTTGAGTATTTCAAAATCCCAAACACACTGAATGTTGGTGAAGTGGTAAGGGATTGGTGGTACATGCAAGAAGGTTCCTGGTTTGAATCCCTGATGTGGAGTTTGCATGTTTGCTCCGGGGTATTTCAGCTTCCTCTCACAGTCTAAAGCCATGCTCTTTAGGTTAATTGCTGACTCTTAATTGCCCATATGTGTGAGTGTGTGATTGGTAAAGCTTGTTCCTCTCTATGTGTCAGACCTGTGATGAACTGCGGTCGCCATGACTGAACTAAAACCTTATTCAGTTTTTCATTTTTTAAATCACTTCTCTAAGCCATCTGGTACAAATATTTGATTCTCAAGGCAAATACTTTGTTTACAAAAAAGAACAACTCTCTGGAAGACTATGAGGTTTTTGAAAATAGAGGTGATATTAACGTAATCCGAGGCCAACACAATGATATGCAGATGAAGTTGAAGCAGTTGCAGTGGAGTTGCTTTGCATTTTGATGTCTTTCTGCTTTGTAAGCACTATTTCCAGTCTCACCACCACTTCAATCTTAAAAAACAATCAGAGTGAACTAAAATCAAAGCTTCAGCAACGGCTCTTTGTGGACTTTCATCCTGTATGTTTTGTTTGAGCGCATCAGGGTGTGCAGTCCAAGTCTCCAAGCAAGAAGATGAAAGACAACTTGAAACTGTGGCATGTCTTTTTCCAATGAGCTCATCGAAACACAGACAACACTCATTCAGTCAGCGCAGTTGGGATGGGAGGACAGAGGGAGGCAGTGAAAGAGGAGGAGGATGAAGACTAACAGGGGTTGAAGCATCTGCTAAACACAACGGAGGGGGCAAAGAAAACGACAGCAGGGCCTGGACATTCAGCACCTGTGTGGTTTTCTAGGCCATGTATGGTGCTGAGCAGGGAGTTTGGTTGTGTATTAGGAATCACAGGAAGCAGCCAACCACGGTATAATTAGTCATGGGGAAAAATTAAAGCCAGACACCAATACATTTGAATATGATGTGTTATTCATTACTTGTAATGAGATTCATGTTTCACTCTGATCTAACAGCCAGATGGACATCTGATACGTGACACCTTCTATTTATGCAAACATTTGATCTCAGTGTTGTAAGTCAGCAGAAACAGTGTAAAAGATCATTTTGAGTCATGGTTTTGGGATGCCATTTAAGCTGGTCAGAGGGTAGTTTTTGCAGCATTCAAACAAAAGCAGATCTATAAAATAAAGCTGAATAAGCATCCCAACCACACTCAAAGCACACAACAAAGACAGCGTATTTACCGAGTTAAGTTTTGACAGAAGCTTAACTTCAAGATGATATAAACATTGTTGGGGGTAGTTACTCAGAATAAGTAGTCTGGTATTATTTAATAGGAGACATGGACGGATCGCTTCTATTGTTTCATGCTATGGTAGCATTTTTGGACAAGGTAGCACATATTGAAAGAACATCGGGGGGTAATGTCAGCAGATTGTGTTCCATCAGTGATCTGGAAATAAACTGTAAATCTTAATGGACGAAGCCTGAGTGACGTCACCCTTCTGTTACTGCAGGGGGATTCGGAGTCACATCGAGGGCTGCTGCCAGGCTGGAAATCTTGTCTCAGTTTAACTCTCATGTCAACCTAACGACGGGCTGAGAGCTGGAGCTGAGGTGGGTTTTAAGCTGGTATAGGCCTACTGAGTATACATTATACTTCTAAATCTCCTCTGATTCACACTATTGATTGATTGACAGTATACAGTAGGATGCTGCATTTCCTAGGATGATGAAGGGATGACCCTCCCTACTCTGTGTCTAATTGGCTAACGCATGAGGAGTCTTATGTCACTGTTAGTAACAGAGGCCGTTCATCCTCCGCTGGACAGGACACTTGGGGAAAAATTAAGAGTTTGCCCACTTCTTCAGGCACCACTACACCACTGGTTACAACGCACCCCCTGTCAATTAGGTCAGCTACGCGCCTTATTGTGAATAATGCTTATTCTTCATTAAACCAAAGCAGACGAGTCCAAAAAACATCGCCCCCTGTACAGTGTGTGCCGATCCAGACATGAGCTAATCAGACCAATTTTGTTTTTTGAACCAGGCTAAAAACATTTTTTATTTCTGCTCTAATAAAGGGCTTTTCTGAATGGGTGTGTATGTGACTTTCAGTGATTCTGCAGCCAGCCTCAAGTGGACACTCGACAAATTGCAGGATTTTTCACTTCCGCATCAGCTTCATTTTTCAACACAGGATGTTGCCGCTTGGTTCCAGACTGTTTTTACTGCATACAGTTACGTGCGGCCCTGTTCTCTCTCTCTCTCTCTCTCTCTCTCGGTTTCTCCCTCTACCTGCTGCACACCTGTTGCCTTCTCCATGATTCTCCCTCCTCCTTAACCTGCTGCACCCCTGAGTGAAATCTGTGCTCAGGGAGGACTGGTGTTTAGATGAGCCAGGTAGAAGAGTCAGGAGCACACACACTCTCGCTTTTGCACCCCATTTTTATAGTTCCCCCTATTCATGTCTAGATTGCTGAGTTTTGTTATTTTAGTTTGGGCTGGAGATCACCGGTAATCCTTGTATGTTTTCAGCCTTGGTTTAATTCATTTTGGTTGAGGAGGCCGTAACACATGTGCCAAAGCCTGCTGATATCTGATTGGTCAAGACAACTCAGATTACAAATGTTCTACAGACAGAAAACAGAAAACTTCACATACTTAATCCAAACCTGGAGTACAGATTACTTCTATATACAATTGCAAATAGAGATTAGCTTCATGGTTCATCACCTTATGGTTACACCACCTTATTTTTATTTTTTATATGTAAATACATGCTGCTGTTTTTATCCTGCACTACAACGAGCCAAATGCAACGAAATTTCGTTCTTATCTGCACTGTAAAAGTTTGAATGACAATAAAGAAAGTCTAAGTCTAAGTCTAAGTCACTAAATCCTGGGCTTCTGTCTGCCGAGGGAGGATGATGTGAGGTTACTTTCCTTGATGAATTAACAATCAACAATCCACCATCTGAGGCCCCGCAGGAAACACATTTAGAAGAAAAACAGTATGTCTGCCAGCTGACCATACCAGACAGCCACCCATGGACTCCTCTCTGTGGAGTTTGTGTGCTAATCAGCTTCTTCACTTCTCTTTTTTTTTCTTCTAAGAGAGGAAACCGAGATACCGAACCATCATCTGATGTTCCTGTCGTGCTCTCGGGGTGTTAGATAAGTGTTATATAACTTTGACTGTTGGGGAGTTAGATAACCATTTAGAAAACTTTGGCCAGATTACACGGGGTAATTTGTGAGTGTGTTGACAGCACACACAGGCTATCACTGTGTTTATCAAACATGTGACCCCCCCCCCCCGAAGAGGAAGTCTTATTTTTGGGGGGTTTTATCACATTATCCAACCGCAGGTGCTCTTAGAAAACTCTCCTTGAAGGTAACCACATGACACAGATCATTATGAATTAGCCTGATGGTGACCTCTGTGCAGAAGATCCAGCTGTGTTTATCTGATAAAAGATGTTTTTATATTTCAAGAAAAGACAGAGTGTGCTCCTCTTTGTGACTACTGACTGTCTCAGAAGCTTTATAATTAGTTTTTTTCCCCCCTAATTGGTTTATCACATGTACAAACGTTGACATGCACCGTAATAACACAAATAATTCAATATTTAACTTTTTGATGACTTGACGCCCTTATTTTGTCGCACAGAAAATATTCAAGTATTTTGCAACACGTTTTCAGTGTAAGATTTGTAGGGGAAAAAAGCAATTTTCCTCTTTTCCATTTCTCCTAAAAAGGTTAAACCAGTGACCTTTTTCACTTGCTTTAAGGCACTTGAAACTATTTTTATCCTTCTGACCAACAGGCCCACGTCTCAGGTTTGGTCCTGTGTCTCATGCGTCTTGTTTTCCCCTCAGGAGGGTGACAGAGGCAGGTATGCTTCATCAGTCATCAGAAGATGCTGGCGGCTTATTCAGCCAGCCACTCTGTAGAGCAATTATAATGATCAGAGAGGAAGTTCGCTTTCTTTGCTTTCCTCCATCCTCACAACATTGCTGCTGTGCCAAGAGCGCAGGAACAGGGGACAAACCAGGTTAGCGTGTCCTCTGTTCACAATGACCTAAAAGATAATATCCCTCTGAGGACGGCCGTCATTGGTTCGTTTATTGCATCTTAGCACAGCTGAGTTATGAACTGCTGTAGCTTAACATGCTGATCTGACAACTTTTGACTGTCTCATATGGGCAAGTGGTTCTCTTGGGTGATATCATGGATTTTATAAAGAATGGACAGCAGAATACCTCGACTCAAGTGAAGCCAAAAGATTTACAGCTCCCCCAGCTGACGGGCTGCAGTAAAGATCATAAAACCCACCTCCTTCATGTTAACAGAGGGAACATGGGTCAAACTAAAATCAAAATGCATGTGGACACTGTTTGCACTGATTAGCAGATAACAGCAAAAACAGCGAGAGAACCCACATTGAGCTTATATAGTCATAGCTCAAATGGACACAATTACCTGTTCTGCTGAGGATGGTACCCACCTGAGGGATTTTTGCAGTTTTATCTGTAAGTTAAATGTGTTTTTCCGCTAGCTTAAGCAGCATGATGACGATACGCTTCCACCCAATCCTTACTGCGCAGATTCTGGTTGCAAATTCTTAATATGCCAGCTCCCTTCACCGGGATATTTTGGTTTCATTCTGTTTATCAGGAGATGGCTGAGGCATGCTGTCCATCTGTATATACAGTCTACATTAGTCTTGAAACACAGTCTTGGACTAATTCAAAGTTTAAACAACTTTGAGCATCATCATTACCGATCATCCTAAGGGGGATGTGAATGTCTGCATACTTTATTTTAAAAACTGGACAATTGTGTTGAAGCATTTCACTTAAAATCCCACAAGTCAGCCTTGAGGTGGTGTTACTGGAAAAATCATTTATGTGACCAAAGTCAGTAAGATTCATCCTCAAATGTACAGTAGTTGTTGAGATATTTCATTCTGGAACAAAGTGCTCGACTGACCGAACAAATGACACACAGTGCACATCCCTAAAGCCACGCTCACAGCATGAGGATCTGAGACTGTCTCCAATGGTCAAATTCCGAACACAACTGAGCTGCATGTACCAATCAGTGGATCCTTATTTACTCAAAGACAACAAATATGTCAGCCTGAGTTTGGGAGAAATGTGCACAAGACATGAACAATGTAATCTGTTGAAAGTTGCAGTTGTGAAAACAAGATTGGCCTTGGGTGTAACCTCACTGAGTGAACACAGCTTGAATAAATAAGCAGAAACATTTGATAGCTAATATGATGATGCCAGACTGAGTGGAAGATGTTTTCACTGAACAACCAAAAACGACTTAACTGTTATTTCATTTTCTTGACATTTTCTGAAACCAGTTTCAGGTAATTTGCTGGTTCTGCTGTTGCTGTGTTACTTTCTTATATAAAGCACTTTGAGTAAACCTGCGTGAAGTGTGCATTACACACACTTTTCTTTTCTTGGAGTGAGCTTGCTTTATTTGCATGCTGGGTTCTCACTCTGAGGCTTGCGGTCAGTTCAGACCACTTAAAGATGAGCAGAGCAGGGTCACCCTGAGACAGTCAGGTTTGGTTTTGAAGATGAAGTCATGCAAGGCAGCAGGGGCCCTGTGGTTTCACATTTGGGTCCGTCTTTTTGAGAGGGATAAAAAGAAGTGAGGATTAGAGAGGAAGACAGGAGTGTGTGGGTGGTAAAAAAAAAAAAAGGTTCAGACGAACATAGAAGAAGGAAAAGAGGACAGGGGAGAGTTAGGGAAGGAAATGGGGACAAATGGCGATACAAGGAAGTAGGGGACAGAAGGTCTTCAGAGATAGAACAAAACATGAGGGAAAGGTGACAGGGTTGTGAAAGGATATTAACATCCATATTTACAGCCTGGTTCAGAAATATGTTTTGGAATTTATCGACACACAGGAGGGGTGTATTCTGCTTTTTTATTCATCTGTTTTGAAGATATTAAAGATAAAAGTTGTGCATTTTGCAACATTATGATTTAAATTCAAGATCTACTAACGCTCAATATTACTAAGAGATACAAAAACATAATTTTTTTTAATTACCTCCCTATTAAATATTTTTTCATATGGAGATCAGCACACTAGCAGTAATATGTGCTATCCAAGTCATTTCTAAGGTTTAGTTTACATCCAAAACAAGTACATATACTACTTAAGTCCTTTGTAGCTTTTTCAGGGAAAAGAGAGGAAGAAAAGGGCGGCAGGGTTAGAAGAAGAGTGAGGCCAGGGGAGGGGAGAAAGAGGGGAAACTTGAAGGGAATAGGTAGTCTGAAACTGAGTCTATTTTTGGATACCTGATTTGATCTCAGGTCGGTTCCAGCCAGCACCAGTCATCCTCAGTTAATCATCATCCGTCTGGACGCCGGCACTCAGAAAGGCCCGGAAGAAATCTGTGCCAGTCCGCTAATCACTCCACCTCTAATGAAAAAGTCTGGGGCAGCTGTACCAACCCTCCAGGATGACCACCATGTCAAAAATCCTACACCCCGAGGTGTTTGCTACACCGCCGACTCACCTTAACATCACAAGCCTCTACTGTTGCTCTTACACGGTGCTGTGACTCGGCAGAATCCGATCTATATCAGTCTATTTACAGCCGAGTTAAGCATTAAACTCAAAAGGAGGTGAGCCGAGGAATGCCAATTGTGTTCCTGTTGATCAGGTGTGTTGTAATCCTGTGGTATCAACAGTCAGAGCCATCCCTTGAACTTTGTTATCAATAGAGCTTAAAGCCAAAGTCAACTCCTTTTGTGTGTAAAATTCCTCAAAGAGTAAAAAGCACTTCTCATGATTGCATCATTACTGTACACACATGAGAAAGGACTTTCAAAGAATGTGGGCTGACAGAGAGGGCCTGTGCCATTTCGTCTTTATTACAAAAAAGCACGCCAGATATGTCGGGCATGTACGGGTGAATTACAGATTGGGATTCTTTTGTCATCTCAAGGTTTAAATGAGGGATTACCAGAACATGAGAGCTCTGGCAATCGAGGAATGTGGTCATACAGGCACCGATTGGGGCAAAGTGTGTATTATTACACCCTGAGAATCGGGTTCTGGTCATTCGGCATCACGTTTCTGACCTAGATTCTCTAGGTGATGTTACATTATACAGGCAGCGGCCCCTCGTTCCACGTGGTGAAGCAAAGTAAAGACAAACAGGGAAAAAGCCACACTTTGCTCAAATATTTTCAGTGTCAGGGAGATTTTATGAAAGCAGTCATGCAGTGCTTTTCCAAAGCTTTTCTTTACTGTCGTCATTCTTGAGTAAACATACGGCCAGTCAAGTGGTATTTCAATGTAAAGTGGGCCGTCTGTAAAGCCTTGAACGCATTAATACCGCAGGCTCATTTAATCATTCTATAAACAGTTGTTCTGGCATGTGTAAGATGATATCTGCAACATCTCACGTTTTGACACAAGCTTCTAACAAAGACGCTGATGATAGCATTCACTGATAAGCCGGCCAAGACAAACACAATGACTCTATTTCAAGATCATGTGCACGTGTGGACACTTACTGCGTTTC
The DNA here is from genome assembly GCF_963930695.1 of Labrus bergylta. Lineage (NCBI taxonomy): Eukaryota > Metazoa > Chordata > Actinopteri > Labriformes > Labridae > Labrus > Labrus bergylta. The sequence continues at coordinate 9,973,484 of NC_089207.1, forward strand.
TCCTTGGCCTATCGATCTCATTTTCATTATTTTCCACTTATAATCAACTCCTGCTCGTGCTCAAATCCCGGATATCTCCAACACCACCTGTTGCCTTGGTAACAGATTGTTTAACAGGATGATGCCGGCAGGCGGTCGTTTTGTTGTGCACAGATGAGAATCAGTTCCATGTGTGGACATCCGTGGCGAGGCTGCAGCGAGGGACAAGTCATTAGTGTCAGTGTAAACAGGGAGGGCTCGATCCGACCGCCTCGTACTTATTCTCAGACTAATGGACACTGAAGGCCTTGGAAGAGAATAAAGGAGAACTCACATTGGTTTAATGAATGCAAGAATTCCAACCAGTTCTGCACGCTGGAGGCCGTTAATACAAAACTAACAGAAAGCTGTTATCAAGGCTTCCTAATGTATGCAAATGTAACAGCTGAATTCATCAGGAAACAGCTGTTATCATGTAAAAAGTCTTTGGCTGAACTTTTAGAGAAACCAAGATGACCTCCTAACCAACTTTTCCATCCATTGTATTGGTTTTTATGAAGCACGGCTGTGAATCATTCTGCAGTCATTGAGGCATTTAAAGGAAGCGATGGACAGCATCATTAATACTGTCAGATAATCAGACAGAATGCCTGTTGTACTACTCGCTGGATGATGCCGTTAAAATGTATTTACAAGAATAAAACATGTGTATCTACATCACAAGAAAGGGAGATGTCACCTCAGTTGTTTGATAAAAATCAATGGAGATATTTATCTGTCTGGTGCTCTTACAGTAAACAGGAGGGTGTTATAGGCACATCAAATAGGTGCAGGGCCGTGCAAAAACAGCAGACTGAGTAAGAAGATAGGCCTGCACACTCGCTCAAAGACCACAAATTCACAATTACAACATTTCAACCAGAGGTCTTCGTCAGATGGCAGTATTTTAACAAACGGGGGGCTCCCATATATATAGATTTCAACTCCAAAATGCTGATAGGCATCCAGTTTGTTCCCTGAGATACATTGGCATCAAGCTCGTTAAACCTCCCAGAAGAGAAGGAGATTTAAATACTCTCTTACTTCAAAGAGAGAGTTTCCACATATTCACTTTCCAGACTTCAATACCTAAAGGCTTTATCCTGAATATCACATTAAAAATTTCCTCTAAGCAATTCTCATTAAAAATGTCCCAAAAATGACTGTGGTGATTTGATAAACAAAAACATTTGTGGCATTTGAGTAAGTGTGTCTTCCTTATACTGATAACAAGGCCACACAAAAAAAACACAAATATGAACTCTTGAAAAAAGGAGTGCTATGCATTACAAAACTGTCCATTCAGACATATTTTTTTGCAAGAAAAGCTGTGGATTTGAACATCAAAATAGATTTATCTGCTCATTTTTAGTATTTTATATTCTACATTGGGATAATTCAATAATAGAGGCCGAAGTCACACAATGTCAAAGGTATAAGTTACATTCCTTCACTGCTGTGGGACAGCGGGGGAGAAGTATTTGATGCAACCGGAGAAGTTAAAGAGTTTTATGGATATATTGAAAATCTATTTGACCTTCCAAAAGTCGAGTTAAGTGTTTATTTCACAGGTCACACGTTTCTCCAGGTCCTCCTCTTTTCATGTAACGACATCCTGTGAAGCAACACACCTTCAGCACAATGTCAGTGTGTTAGGAAGAAGGGTGAGCTGACAGGCTTTTTATCAAACAGACAGAAGTGTCTGTTTACCACGGCGCGTATCCTGCTGTTGATCTTTTCATTGAAGTGACATCCATCCCTCTGAGTCAAACATACAAGTACACACATGCTGGACCATGTATGCATGTGCGCTGCCGTCACGCTGCAGAGCAATGTGCCTCAGCGCTAATGTAGCTCATGTCAACGCAGGAAAAACAAGTGCAGAGCCTGAAGCTGGCAACCAAAGCAGTACACTCTGAAATTAACACGAAGGGACGTCTGCGGGAGTCATGTTAGCCGTGTTAGTGATTACGCCAGAGCCAGTGGGTGATGAAGGCCCATTTATGAGAACATATGAAACGTGACTGGCAGAGAGCGGCACTTGGAGGGGAGAATCAGACAGAGGGGGCAAGGAGGTCAAATAAGAGCCTTGAGAAATCAAGAGGAAAAAGGGAAAAAGATGATGATAGACGAGAAAGGAGAAGAAATGCAAAGGGTCCTTCAGAGGGAAATGTGAGGGCGGCAACAGCAGATAAAGGGATGAGAGATGAAGCCAAGGCTGGAGAAACACTGATAATTATATCCAAGGATGTATAGAAGACAATAAAACACTTATTGACACTTAACTTAACTGTTTCTCGCTTAGTTGTTAAGTGTTTTCACGAGTGTCCAATGGTGTCAATCAAACTAAAATGCTTTGTCGTCTGACCCAGCAGTTGTGTTGCAGGTTAAAGTCAAAAGCCATGGAAAGAAAAACCAGCTGTCATGATTAATTAGGATATCTGATCCGGGCTTAGGACAAATATTTTCGCTACAAATGGCCCTGTGATGCCTCACATGCTAGGCATTCATTTGTTTCTATTGTGAGCAACTCCTCTGGTCTAAGCGTGGACTTGAAAGAGAGTTCATAAAAATAAAAAAAATGTAACTTCAGTCGCTTTCTAACTTTCTAACTCTGTTAAAAACGGAACCTTACATATTTGATTGTTGCATATTTCTCACAACAGCAAAGCCATGTTATATTTTTTTGACTGACTTTTGTTGCTGTGTTACACAATGTTGGCCCCGAGTGAGGAGACAACACTATTTATGATTGTGTAACTACAAATCTAACATTTCAGGAAGTCATTCTGTCAGCCGTTTCCCCTGCAGCTTCCCCAGATTACAGGGTCATGAGTGTGTTTGTGGCGCTGCGCCACTTTTTTACCGCCACATTAGCCTTTCATCACCTCTGACAAGACATTCACCCAGGTGTTCCTCCACGGTCACTGTCGCGGTTTACCGAGGATGTGACTGACAAGAGGGCGGCCCCGGCTCTCTGTCAGAGGTATAATCATGGCTGTGGTTTTTGGCAGCTGATGGCATTGCTGTCATTGTCCACAGTGACACACAGTGAGAGGGCTGATAATAGAGACTCAGTGTCTGCCAACAAAGAGGGCGGGGGGGGTGAGAGAGGAGGAGAGCTGACAACAGAGAACAGCAGTGTTCCAGTAATATAGACGTGACAATGTTACTGTATTTATGCTCTCCAAAATGATTTAGAAACACCTCTGTCGCCTTTGTTTCTTATGTCAGCACAGTGCCAAGAATTACAAGTTGGTTATGAGTCAAACCTTCCAGGAGACAATGAAATACATGTTATACAGTAGGGTTGCCAATTTTAGTCATTTTTTCTTAACACCTTAACCATCAGTTATCGATTAATCATTCATAATTAATGAGCTACAAAATGCGCGACTTTTTCTCAGTTTATGTTTTATTGAAAGCATTTAAGCAGCAGAGTAGTTACTTGAAACATTAATTCATTAAAAACAATCAGTTTGAACTAATAAAACAACAAGATTCTCTTTCTTTTAAATGTATTACTGTCCTTCTTTAACGCCGCTGCTAATAAAACAATGCCAATCGAGCAGCACAACACACTTCATTCTTCTGGTTTGTCGGCGTATTAGCATTTCTACACGTTCAGGAGTGAGTTTGGAGCTCATAAAATATGATGATGGTAATGACGATGGTTTTTGTTTGACGACGACGACTTATAAGATGGTTTCTATACTGATTAGAGTTCTCAAGAAAGGCCGTCGATGTTGTGCTTTGCCTCTGGTCACTTCCTGTCAGCACCTGTGTGTCCAATCGGACTCAAAGCTGATCGTTTGCTCTTACTGACGTTGTTCGCTTTTGTTGCCAGATCCTTCCTTGTGTTGTACTTACTCTCTGATGTACGACGTTTTGGATAAAAGCATCTGCTAAGTGAATTGTAGGATTGTAAATACTCTACTCACCATAACATATGTAAGGCCTAGTCATTTTTATTTAGACAGATGAACATAGTCTGATCTATGATCAGGGCTGAGTCATGTGCTGCAGAAAAAACTCTGCTGACCGCTTCATTTTCTCCATACGGCTTCTTCCTTTAAGGCCCTGATTAATCATTAACATCCCTATTATACAGAATCAACACTTCCTATGACTCAAGACATTGTCTACAAGTTCAGTGGGTCATCTCGCTGTTTTCACACGAGAACTCCTGGAACTTTCTTAAGAATTTCAGGACAACCTGCCCATGAAATCTTTCTGAGTTGCTTGTTCACACATGTCGCTAACAGCGTGAAGTTCTCCCTGTTGGATGATGGTCTCAAGAGGCAAGACGTGACATAAAGGAGATACTATAATGTTGTTTTATTCTAGTTTATATGAATGCTACATGCATTTGGATGTATTCACAGTATCAATGAATGATTGCAAAAAAAACATACTGGTGAGCAGAAAAAGAGGATGAATTAGCTTAATAACATGCATGAGGATTGCACTGGTGGCGCGGCGGTCGTGTGATATCAACTCAAGCGTGCATGTTACAAGGCCAGCAGGGGGCCCTTCTTTACGTATCTGGGGTGATTACACTCATTAAGAAGTTTAAGGAACAATTTATATAGAACTCTAGACTTGCAGACAGACCTGAGTCACATGACCCAAACAAGGACATGAGATTGGACTTGTGGCTTCATACAGTCTCATGTCACTCTGCAGACTTCTGAGCCTCATCACATCCGTACAGTGTAATGAAATCCTGGTGTGAATCATAGCTTCAAAAGGCTTCTACCTCCATCACTCATCTGTACCACTCATTTTTAAAATATGTTTTTTTTTTGTTGTTGTATAATTTCTAGTTTTAATTCAAGTCAAAGCATCAACCAGTGCTGAAGCAGCAGTCCCTTTAAGATCCTAAATTGATAGTCAGAATTCTGATGCCACGTGTTATGAAATACTGAGAGATTGAGATACTGATTCATTTGTCATTTTGTGAGACATCAAAAACAGTATCTTTATTAGAAATGGACTTAGACTGGGGTGCGGGGAGCCTAGTGGTTAGTGTGCATGCCCCATGTACGGAGGCCTTAAGGGCCTAAAGGCAGGACGCAGTGTGCGATGTGCTTGCTGTGGGGTAGGGCAGAAGGGGGGTGCACACGAGCAAAAGGCTACAGCGTACGTTGCTAGGTGGCTTTAACAATAGTCGGGAAACTAGCTACTTTTTGGATGCACTGTCCACTCTGTCCACTTTTCAGAAGAAAGCTTTGATCTTTCTTCTGCTGACAACGAGAAGATGGGCAGCAAAGAAGTAGAGGGCGTGTGATCATGAATTACTCAGGGAACGGCATGATTTGGGTAAATCTTAGGCTCATCCGGTAGCTGCTGCAGCTCTACAACAACCGCTTCACAAGCACGTCGACGGTGACTTCACGGAACGAGATCGGCAGGGCACATACAGTCTGGCAGCGCGCAACACATAGACAATGAATGGGTTTGATGGTGGCACATAGCACAAACCATATCCTACCTGAACGGCCTTTTAACCCTGGAGAGCAGATGCCCCCGTTCAAATACGACCTGTGGCTCCTTTCCCACAAGTCGTTCCCCCCTCTCTTTCTCCCAGGGTTTTGGACTCTATCCACTTTCCTATCCTTAAAATAAAGGCATAAAAAGCCCAAAAATAAATCTTTTAAAAAAGAGAAAAAAGATTGACTTAGACTGCCACAAAAAAACAAACTTAAATCAATAAACTTTTAGTGTTTAATGTATTAAACCAGAAAGCAGGCTTCAAACCACAAGTTGATTAAGTGATGAAGTTATTAATGTGTGAACATGAAGGATCAGTACCTAGAAGCCGTCACAGTTCCCCCTGCACACATACAATATATTTCAAGGTGCCGAGATGGAGGCCAGAAAAGACGCAGCTTTAATGGTAATCTTGAGCCAACTTGGACTTGCTGCTTGAGTGCAATGCCAACTTTCCTTTCATTTGTCTGTTCAGTCCTGGCTGAGACGAACACACTCCCGCTTCTGCAGGTGTGTGTGTGAGTGTGTGAGAGGTGTGTGTGTGTGTGTGTGTTGCAGTACAGTAAGAGTGAGTGTTTACTGTAAATCCAAAGCTATTTAAAACAACAGTATGATGAGTAACAGAGTCTTCGGTTTTCAGTTTCACAGGAAAGCAGAACTCAGTAAACAAATATTGTGTTTAAAATCCCCGTCTTTTGAACTTCTCAGGTTTTTTTTAAATTTATTTCCAGGCAGCGCTTTGAAGCAGCTCAACACTTTTTACAGGAAAGAAAGGATTCCCGCCAACAAGCCCAGGTGTGTGTCCTCTGACAGCTCCTGCCCTAAGAAGGGGATAGGTGGACCTGATGATTCAGGGATTCTGATGTATGTGGCTCTTTGTTACTAATTTATTCTTGAAAATATGTCAAAATTTTGAAAGCAACAGTTGCTGCAGATATTCAACAGAGTTTAAGTGCTACTTTGCTTGACATTTGGCAATATGACAAAAAAAACAGACAACTCCGCAATAGGAAGAAACTCCACAACAATGGTTGCAGGGCGTGAAAACCCTCCAGCCCTCCATCCAACCATCCATCCATTTATTTGTCTTTTTTTTTTCCACTTCCATTATCGGGTCATGGTGGCCAAACAATTTAGTTCAGACCTTTTTGCTACAGCAGTGTTTTCCAGCTTGTTTTCTAAACCCTCTGATGTCTGAGAGTTTCTCAATATAAACTTGTTGTATGCCTGTAAATAAAGTGTGGAAACAAAGTCACATTTTTGCAAATCGACACAGTGGTACTTCAGCCCATGGTCCTCCACACAGACCTGATTCTGGCTCTTTCTTTTGCAGCTGATTTTCGGCTTAAAATTCAAGTGGCGTCACCCGAGCAGCTGTTCCTCCATCTGATTGATGCAGGAATAATAAAGGTTGGAGAGCGGGAACTCTGTGAATGCCAAAGACCTGATGGTGGAAGGTGAATCATGACTCCTGACAGATGTCACCTCTTGGCACAAAGAAATGTGTCAGCAGTTTGTGTCATCGTCAGTTGGATTTCGAGGCCTTAAAGGAAAAAGACATCCTGCTCCACTAAGGAAGAAGTTACAAGGGGAGATTTTTTTTCCTTCATGTCTTAAAGTGAACATCAAATGTCCTGCTTTAATGTTTTGGTATATTGTTTAAGTCTATCTTTAGTTCACATTTGCTAGTAATTAGCTTAGTTATACATAGCAGGCAGGAGACATGGATCTGATCACAAAATTTCCAAAAATACATGAAGCTTAAATTAAGATTAGAATAAATTAGGAAGGAACAGATGACGCTCTGAAAGTAATGTCTCTGTGTATTCTTGGAAAAACAACAATTCCGATTCTTCCTTCCCGACAATCGCAGGGTCGCTCCCAAGTCAAGGCTGCTCGGACCCGATTATCTACCGAGATTATCTTGCAGTGTGAGCGGTACAAAGATCCAATCTTAACGTCCCCGATCTGCCCGGCGATCGTCGGGGACGCTCCGACTTATTTCAAACATGTTTCATATTTAGAATTTAAAATTGCCAACGCTCCGTCACGGTTTCACTCGTACAGTGCGAGCACGTCAATCACAAGGTCTGGTCGGGTGTCGTAAACGATTCAGTCGTACAGTGTGAGCTGACATGCCACCCCGACTTTTATACAATCAGGGAAAAATTGCACAGTGTGAGCCAGGCTTAAGGTGCTCTGTAACTCAGCATTCTATCTTTGGCAGAATCTGGTTACAAGTAACTTTTGCCAATAAAAATGAATAGCCTCTAGGATTTAGAGGCTAGACTTTTACAATTATTTTTCAATCGCTCTGGTACTCTTATGAGTTCACACAAAGTCCAAAAAGTTCATCCTTGGTGGTATCTAACCATGCAAGTCATTTTGGGTTCCAGTGCTTCAAGACATTTCTGAGGAAGACAGAAGTCTTAAAACCTCGATAGATGGATGGATGGGATGAATGAGAATTGTGTGTCTGTGTTGTTTTTTTTTTTTTTGTATTTGGTCTTGTGATAAGGTAAATCAGCCAACACCGACTTTGCCTCCTTTCCAACCTCTTCACCCCTCCTATCGCCCACCCAGGAAGACCGGGGCTCTCACAGCCTAACTCAGTCCCACCACAAGACAGATGACAGGTGAAGAAAACACACACTATCACACTTGTATATGCTCTCTCTCACACACACCGTCAGAAGTATCTGTCTTTCACACACACACACACACACACACACACACACACTCCCATGTAGATTGGAACCCTCTGAGTCGACCCCCGCCTCGCCCTGAGAAATGTGCCATATCGATGCTGAGAAGCAGGTCAAGCATTCTGTGAGTGCAGCAAAGTGAGATAATTGCAACAGAGACTGCTCAGGGCTTACTATTAACCCCCCCCCCCCCAAAAAAAAAATATATATATATCACACAGGCTCCGCCCCCTTTTAGACCCAACTACTCCGACTTGCACAACAAAACAACCAGCTTTCCCAAAGACATTCTGATGTACAAGGCCGAGTGACTGTGGTGGTGAGCTGATTGTGTTAAGGATGGACAGGTTATGAAATGCTCAGCGACAGAGCGATTAACTAGTCGGGCTAACGAGCTGCCTGATTGGTCTGATCTCTTGCTCTCTCCCAGCCTTTCTCGATCCTTTCCCTTGATGTGGCTCTGTGTGATGTTCGACAGCTTTTAGGTCACAGAGGCGACATGGCTGGTCTTAAAAACACGCCAGCTTTTCCAGTTAGTCCCAACGACTGGTACCTCGTCCCTCACCGCCACCTCCAGCTTCTAGTCCTGTGAATCAAAGGGAGGAGGGGGTGAGGGTGCAAGGAGGCATGACCAAGTGTATGTGTGAATGAGTGCAAGTGAATGTATGTGTGAGTAGGTGCGAGTGTGAGAAAGGAGGGGAAGGCGGGTGACTGAGAGTATGAAGGGTTCACAAGCAGTATCCATGACTTTGGATTGTTTTTAATGAGGAATTGTTGGAGCCGCTGTGGCCTAGTGCCCTCTTTTTAGGTGAAATGTATGCCACTGGCACCGGTTTGCTGGAGGATTAAAACCAAAGACTTTGATGTCCACTGAGAAACCTCCTTCTGAAAAGGAAATGCAACAGTCCTGAAACAAATACTACCTTTGTTACACATCATCAGGTTCGTTAAGCCAGCTTTTAAGTTCTATTCATAGTCATCAGACAAAAATGCTTATAAGAAATCCCAAGTGTTCAGAGTGCTGGTGGCTGAGTGGTTTGGGCACACGCACCGTGTACGGAGGCTGTAGTCCTCAAAGTGGGCGACACCCGGTTCAAATCTGACCCGACTCCTTTCCCGCATGTCAGTCCCCGCGCTCTCTTTCTCTCACTGTTTTCCGTCTCTATCCACTGTCCAATCTAAATAATCACTAAAGCCAAAAAAGATACTTAAACAATACACAAATCATTGAAGCAGCATGTATGAAGAAAAAACAATCTCCCCTCGTAACGTCCTGCTGAAACGAGAGAATGAAGACAAAAGACAAGGAAAAAGCAAGATAGGTAATTTTTATAATCTAATAATTGTGCCGCTTTGCATGATGTAATAAATTGATGCAGCCCCTCCCTGCAACAAACACATTGGCAACCCAAGATAAATTTGTCAATAAGCAACTTTATTCATAATTCCTAAATCAGTCTTTAATGGCGAGTCGTTTCACAAACGCACATTCACACACACCTATGCCACAAAACAGTGGCATAGGTTTTAATTTGACTTCGTTCCACCCGACTCTCCAATCCTGTCACTACACTAGACGGCTCCAGACCTAAAAGGATGCTGCTGAAAGGGCCCCTAGCCCTTACAAAGTGCCCAAGGCTGTCAACTGGAACTCAGTAACCATTCTGTATAATGGGTCCATTTAGAGTGAACAAATATGGAACATTCCCCTCCCCCGAACTGAACATCTTTGTGCATCATGTGTATCGATGTGGTCACTTCACATTTTAAAAAGAGCAGTCCTGTGTCTGTCTGTGTCAGCTGACCTGGATCTAATTATAACCTCTACTCACAGAAAGATATCTACCAATGAAACAAGGAGTCTGACTTCAGAGACATGATAATTCTAATGGGCCTGGGCATTAATTATAATAATGAGATTGACTTACAGCTAGCTATTTTTAAGGGCTAAACATATCTCTCACTCATGGACCATGACTCCTTTTTGTATGATAGCAGGTCTTTCTTTGACCAGACAATGAGATAAAGGAAAGTTTAAAGGGACTGTCATTTACCATTCCCGCTGCGATCAAGTCGCCTGGGGGTTCGCCGACCACTTAAAGCCAATCCACGAGTCTCCAGGTTCGTGCATGACCTTTCCTTGTGTTTTTTTTTTTTTTAACTTTAATTCACAATGTCACAACCCAACCTGAAAAGCAGGAAGAGGATGTTTTCACACCATGTGCACAAAGTCAATGGGTCAGAGGGGCTTCTTCAAAAATGTAAAGGACAATAAGGGGCACCTTATTGCTGAAGTAGCATCAGTGGTGAAGTGGTAATGAACTTCTGGTCTAGACCTTACATGAAACAACTTCATTGATTCTGACAAATGTCCAATAGGAGACACTTAGAAAGACGACATTAAAACCCATGGTGCAGGTCCGTGTGTCTGAAACAACCATGCAAAAAAATTAAGTTGAGTGTCATATATTTATCTTTTTTGTCAACATTTTATTGTTTTTTGTACAAAAAACTGTGGTTGAAGTTTTTGAAGCCAGGTGATGCCGGTTGCCGTATTGAAAATGCTGTCTTAACCTAACTTTCGACTTTCAACTTAGTAACAGGCAAAGAGGTGGAGCTGAGGCGGTCCTGACAAACAGCTACAATGCTCCCACTTGCAGTCACATCAGTCAAACCCCCGAATTATGCATAACCATGATCTTTCAGAATGTCAAGACAGAAGAGTTATAAAGAAAAATCCAACACCCAATCCAGTGTGCTGACAAGACATGAACTATTCAGATCAAAATCGATTTATTGTTTTTATTTTTTTAAAGATTCATTTTTGGTCTTTTTGTGCCTTTAATTGAGAGATAGGACAGTGGATAGAGTCAGAAATCAGGGAGAGAGAGTGGGGAATGACATGCGGGTAAGGAGCCACAGGCTGGATTCAAACCTGGACCGCTCGCTTGGAAGACTATAGCCTCCATACATGGGGCGCACGCACTGACCACTGCGCCACCAGCACCCTTTGAAATTAATTTTTTCACCATCTGTCAACATGTTTGTTTCTGCTGTCAAAATGGGAATTTGAATGTGCCTTTTTGGGGGGTTTAGGGCCAGCCTCTAGTGGACGCTCAAGGTAAATGCAGTTTTTTTTTATACTTTTGCTATTTTCTCAACACCAGAGGTTGCAGTTTGGTTATATATGCCATGGTATAATCACATTAGAGTTAAAAATGTATGTCTCACTGTTTTTCTAGAGTTTCTTCACTGTAAAAGACATTCATGACAGTTTCCTCAGATCCTCTTTTTAATTTTGTTTAAATCAAAAGTGATTTATCCTATTATTGCTATGTGTCTGTGGATGTGTGTTTGTGTTCAGGGGCTAAACAGCATATCAATCTGATACATGAATAACTCTTACTCTAAGGTTATACTCTGACCAGTGGGTGGAAATCATAGGAAGGTTTTTTTTAAGTTAATCCTTAAAAACACACGTCATCATTTCTTGTCACAAGACATAACTCACAATAATTGATTCAGGAAACAGCTGAATGATAACAATTATGCAAACAAAGACATCAGGAGAGAGCTAACAAGACTACACAGCTTAATTAGGAGCATCATTAACGAGTAAATGATTTGATAAGGGTTTTGGGGGGGTGGGGGGTGGGGTGAAGGAGGGGTATTATTCCTCGGAAATACAAGGGAAATCCCCTGAGGATGGGAAGTGACCCACATTCTGGAAGAGGAAAGATGGGGGGGCAACCCCCATTCCACTAACTGGCACCCCCATATCCCCCCTGGGCGGCCCGCTGATTGGTTCATTACCCATAGTAAACACATCAGCTACCCCCAACCCTGGTACATACACACTCACAAAAACACACATATATACACACCCTGCCCCCATTCCAGTCAGTCTATGATCATCCTGCCCCCTTGAAGACCGATGGCCAGATTCCTTCAGTGCCCTAATGATATTCATGCATAACTCCACACTCGCTCTATCTGCAGGAATTCAGGGAGGAAATATTCTTTTGTTTGACCAGAGTTTACCAAAACTGTTCACAGAGAAGGAAATAAAACATTTATTTTGCAATTTCTTAATCTAGAAGTAGTTATAAAATCATGTTTTCTATTGAAGATCTTTTACACGTGCTATATGTTGCCACCTGGCCTGTGATGAAGTAAAGATTATGCTTATTTACTTTTATAAATTTCACAGAAAATATTCCTAATACCATCCATATTACACTTCATAACATACACAGTTAACGTTATGGAAATTCATGTTTGACATCCACTCATTTGGTTGGTTACTTGGAGTCTCTTTATTACATCCAATAATACAAATTTAGCACCAAATAAAGATGGAGAATTGGATATAGATTTGGATTTATAAGTTATTTTTTTCAGACATGACCATTCTTAATATCAAATATCAAATCTTTTAAATACCCTGTTGAGTTTTATGTTGGTATTTTGCATCTATTTTTACAAATAGAGGACTCATTAGAGGCTTTTTTCATGTATTTTGAAGGCGTATATGTGGTTTTTTTAGATCTATATGACAGTTATGGGCAACATTAGTCATTGTCTATTGTCTTATATTTGAAGTGTAGAAAGTGCTTTGGGCTTATGTGTGAACTGATCTTGGTTGCTTTCGTGCCTCCCATTAACAGACAGGTGAACCTTATACCTGAGGGTGTTTAGACACCTCACACCAAGGTTGTTTACCTTCAGTTTAGATCAACACCAGGTGCTTTATTCATTTGGACACTACTAGAGAGGTGGGGGGTGTACTGTTAAATCTCATGTATTTCAAATTCTCCTTCAGGGTTGCATCTGTAAAAAGAAATACCCCTCCTGATGTGCTGCACTTTGGTCCAGACCCTCCAGGGATTTGGATTAACGTTGTCTGAAGGTTAAAGTTTTGGCCGTGTTGCATGCAAGATGATTTGACTTCACCATCTGATGTCTGTGCCTCTCTGCCCTCCATTAGCTGTCACTCCTGGTTACTGCTGCTTCGAAGGGTGGCTGGCCATTGTCCTCAGGCGGGGTGCTGCTGGCAGCTGCGCTCAGATGGAGGAGAGAAGCGACATGCTGCTGTTAGGAGCAACATGATTGGTTCAAATGGAAACAAAAGAAATCTATCACACAAAGCAAAATACAAGAGAAATGTAAACAGTGATTAATGACAGAAATTACACATTTTAAAACAAGAAAACAATAAGGAACGTACAAAAAGAAAACACAAAACTGATTTAAAAATGGTTCTAATGATGCAAGCACTCTTTGATTTAGCTTAATTTTATAGTAAAAACACTTAGACATATTAAACACATTGATACTAAATAGGTTTTCCATGCATGTGTAAATCGACCAAATATCAATACACCATCTCCTGTTATAACTAACCCATAGAGCCAAAGACAAACTGGATATTTCCAACAAGTGGAGATGTTCTGTAGGGTGAATTATAATGCCAAATGAGCATTTTTATTCATTACAGACTGTTTATAATAATATCTATCTAAAAACGGAGTCTAGTTGCACTTTTGAACAGCCTGTGGAGGTATTTTCCACCTGAGCTTTGTGAACCCATCAGCTAACTGAACACCTGTGTGTCAGCCTCTTTGCCTCAGTCTTTGGCGCCACCAGGTGTTCCCAGAGGAGACTGTATCATAAGGTCTCAAGAACATGTTCATCAATACTTTAGTGCAGGGATGGGCAACTTTGTTCACAGCAAGGGCCACATTCATTTAATTCTCACTGCCAGAGGGCCAAATTGTGGGATACAAAAATGATTACAGTCAATTATGTCTCAAATTTAACTCAACATATACCAGTGATCAAATATTATTATGGATATATTTCTGGTTTTCATGATTTCATGGCAGATTTTGTCACATTTTCTTCATGTTTCCAATTAATTGATATGTAAAAATTGACCTGAGGGCCACGTTGAGGGTTGATGGGGGCCGCCAGTTTCCCACCCCTGCTTTAGTGTTTATCTAGTCTATGAAACTGAGGTTGAAGCAGAATATTTCTTAGTAAACAAATGACAAGAGGACAATCAAAGTCATAGTGTTAGTTCGCTAGTTTTTTAAAATGTTTTTCCTTCCATGTATTACTGCATTTATTTTACTACATCTTTAGAGTCGATATTAACTAACCACTCACAACCGTTTGCGTGGAATATAAAAAGTTTTAATCTTCTGTCTAATGTGATGAATGTTATTATTTATATTGTTTTTTTTGTGTATTAGAGAAGCACAGAACATTTTGTGGTGCAGTGTGCATTGACAATAAAGACATTTATTTATTAATTCAAACTGCAGAGGCAATGTGGTTAGAAAAACAAATAAGAACAGGGTTGGTTTTACATATTAATGTAGCCTTTATAGATTAACAAATAATGGCTTCGTTTATTGGCTCAAAAAAGTAAGTACTTAGATCTGTTAAACTTAGATTTATTGTTAGAAAAATTGCATTTAAAAAGCCTCAAGACGCAGGGCAAATTTGAATAATAAAAACATGACAATAAGGCAAGACACAACTCATCAGACCAAATATTTTAAAGGCTGAACAGAAAAACAGAAAGCCAGTTATTAATCGAAACATGATTAGATCTTAGATCATCTTTGATTATTCCTCCTGGGCCGTGAATGCATCACGCAAGTTAATCACGTGACAAAGACAACAAACAGACCGACCGACCGAGCGATCCTCTGGTTCTTTGAAACCACGCAAAAAAGTATTTTTCTAAAGACAAAAATAATGGACAGAGGCGACAACCCCAGCGCCGCGATATGTGGGTTATGTGGAGAGGCATACGCTCTGCCTGGTAGGATCTTTACATGTCATATCTAAGAAGTTTAACTTTGATTAAACCGTGTGTGAGCGGAGTCAGGAGCGGACTTGTGCGCTAGGTAGCAAACCAGTGTCAGCAGCTAGCTGTCCGGGTGAATTAACGAATGTATCAGGCAGACCCAGAAATAATGTATTTATATAAAAGATGTTAATTTACAACTCATTACCTTTACAATATTTCCCGGACGTTATGATTTTCTTCTGGGATTGTTACGTAAAGCGAAAGCTGTAAATCAAAACTGTTCATCCGTGACTGTGCGTTCATTTGGTGTCCGAACGGGTAGGAAACGGGAGTTTGCGAAGGTGAAAACCATAAAATAAAATGAAAATAAAGAATATAAAAACATTGGTGGAGAAAACTTAAGTACATGGCGCACAGTGTCGTCGAGTTGAATGACTTTGACACCATATTGAGCGGAAACAAAGCGGGCTCGACTGAAAAAAAAAAAAAGGGACGTTCAAGGTCAAAAACTTGTAGTCATTCAAGCGTTGGAGATCGACTTTTGGCTCATTTATATGTTGAACTACAACCTTCAAGTGTTGTCCATATAAACTAACTAAGATAAGTGAATTAAATTGCCAAGTACCTTCTCAATCTGTCAGTAGTCAGTACCTACTATCCGTGCTGTATTTTTTAAATTTATTTTGTTTAGCTTTGTTTAAGAAAAGTAATTCATTTATTTTGTTTAGCTTTGTTAAATAAATGTTAAATAAAAATGTTAAATAAATAAAATAAAAATGTTAAATAAAATAAATGTTTTGTTTAGCTTTATTCAAGAAGAGTAATTAATTTATTTTGTTTAGCTTTATTCAAGAAGAGTAATTAATTAATTTTGTTTAGCTTTATTCAAGAAGAGTAATGCACATATACAGTCAGGTAAACAAAAAAAAACAATATCACAATGTAAATCAAGTAAAAGGCAAATTAAATAACTAAATAACATACAGTAGCCTTCATAAAGGAAAGTACAAATGAAAGACAGTAATATACAGAATATAAAGTAAAATAAACCAATAAAGACATTTAAATAGTGAAATCATTATTTAAATAGAGGGGGAAAGGTTTTATAATAATGCAGACATTTGTTATATTTTCTGTTGTTAATTAAAAGTAGTGATTTCAGTCGGGACTTTAACTCTAGATTAAAAATTGATTCAATTAATCCACGCTCGTTTGTTTTGATTTGGAGGCGGACGTGACGTGACGATTTACGTTTAATTTCGCACAGCATTGTGGGTGGTAAAATACAATTAATTTCCTGAAAGCACGCATCCGATCCATACTGCATGAAACCCGGAAGTTAGTATCCATACTGAAATGTTCAGTACACTGAGGTGGACCCAAAAAAATGCATACTGAATGACCACGAAGGTTCAGTATACTGAAACTCCCTACTGAATAGTACGGACTGCCTACTGAACTGTGACAATTCGGGAAAGGGCCATAGTGTTGGAAATTGGTGGAAGTTACCATATTCTGAATTGAAGCCTGTGAATGCGCCTTAGAACGCACCGAGCACACCCTGAACACATCATTATCTCAGACCAATTCAGTTTTTAAGAAGTGAAGTTTGCTGCCTTGTAGGAAATTGCTACCATATCACGATAGATTGGCAGAGGCTATCTGCGTCCCCTATGAATAACCCCAGGAGAACAAAATGACTTCACTACTCACTGTTGGGAGCAAGTTTTGTACTTTGTTATTATCGAAGATTTTGTTTCTCGATGGACATTTTTATCCCATCAAATTATGCTCCCAGTTCAGAATCTATTTACGACACCACTACTCGCAGAAGGGGACGCATATTTTTAATGCTCTATAATACAACCTTCATTTAAGAATTTAGAGAAAGTATTTCTTGATAGACAAAAAGGCCTTATCAAATATGCTCCAGTCCCTGAACTGGACAGAACGTCATGGTAGTACATCTCGATGGGTTGCACCTTTGTTAAACTATGGAATGCTAAATGCTAGTTTGAAGCTTGACTGTTGCCAAGCAACCCAAACATTCTCCTCAAAGAGACGCTACTCTTGATTGGTTATTTGATTCATGTCTGATGCATTTTTAAAATACTAGAGACAAAGAGGGAGCGATAACAGACACTGATCAGACTCACATTTATGAGATGAGATTCAACTTTATTGTCATTACACAGATACAAGTATAGAGTAACGAAATGAGGTTTGGCATCTCACCAGAAGTGCAATAAGCAGAAAGTGCAAGAGTCTGTGCTATGTACAGTAATTACTAAATTTACAGATGTAGACTAAAAAGTGAATTATTGGGTATATATGGCTGGATTAATGGGATGCTATAAATATAAATAAATGCTATAAATATAAGTGTATTCTTCAGATTATAATATACAAATTGAGGTGCAGTGAGCATGCTATACTAGTTTACAGATAATATACAGAATATGGACAAATTTTACAGGTCGATAACTTATTGAGGTGATATGAACAAACTATAATACAATAATACAGGTGGATGAGAGATGTGTGTGTGTGACCAGGAGGAGTGGTGGGGGGATGATGGGTGAGAGGTGATGTGCAGGGTAAGGGGGGTCAGCAGGGGGGCGGAGTTCGGGAGGGAGAGAGAGAGAGAGAGACAGAGTTAAGAGTTCGGGGGGGGGGGGTAGAGTTCAGTAGAGAGACAGCTCTGGGGAAAAAAGCTGTTCCTCAGTCTGCTGGTTCTGGTCCGGAGGCTTCTGAAGCGCCTACCGGAGGGCAGGAAGGTAAACAGTCTGTGGGCAGGGTGGGAGGAGTCTTTAAGGATGCCATGAGCTCGCCGCAGACAGCGTTTTCTTTGGACGTCCTCAATGGCAGGAAGTGGACACCTTGTGATGCGCTGGGCAGTTTTTGCCACCCGCTGTAGCGCCTTACGGTCTGTGACAGAGCAGACCAACAGCATGTTATTTAGGAACATCTGAATATTATATTGTCATTGATCTGCCATGAAATTGCCTTTTCCATGAAGTTCATGCCCCTATTTGAATCAGTCCAAACTGATCAGGCCAACTCAATACATATTGTACATTTTGATTTATTGAAAAATGCATTTCTTAATGTTACAAAACATTTACTCAAATATAAAACAATTGTATTTTTTGTAGCTAGGTAAATTAGCAGATCAACTGAATCATAATGCCTAACGACTAGTTTGAACTGGTTCGTACCAAATTTATGTACCGGTACTTGAATCGATTTTGTGTTTTATTGATTACATTATTTCTTAAAACACATTGAATTGTCACAGGTGAAAGTCATACAGCTAGGTTTAGATATACAAATCTTGATAATTATTTTTACAAGAACATTTTCAAATGATTCCCAAACATCTTCGTACAAAGTCGGACAAAATGACAGCAATGATAATTCTTTACTTGTTTGAATCCTTATGCTTTCAGTGCTTTCCATAGTGTGGGATTGCCTTGTGCTTTTAAAATAAACAAGGAGGCAATGGGACAACATAATCTAGAAATGTACCTGCCTATGGTTTTGCACGCATAGATTAAACAGGAATAAATGCAATGCATTATTCCTCCCTGTCCATTATGTACTTTTTCTTTATTTTTTTAGAGGATGAAGTCGACGGCAACCTCCCTCGTGTGCTTCTATGTGGCCACATCTACTGCACATCTTGTCTGCTGTCCATTGAATGTGACAGTACCATTAGCTGTCCAGACTGTGAGGTAAATCATCTGTGATCTCACTCCTCCAGCTGGAGAGGGAAACATTTGTGATTTACATTCAAATCAAGGCTGCAAATGTTGAATTTGTTGGAACTAAATGGAACAAACCATCTCACTTTTCAGGTTGAATCGAACCTCCCTGAAGGCGGAGTGAACGCTATGCCAGAAGATAGCCGGATCATAGGCCTCATCTACACTGCCAAAATGAACAAGTTGAAAAGGTAAAGTTTGTTTTTGAGTGTCACACTGACCTAATTTGAAGTCCTCCTTGTTATATTTTTCAAAGTGATGTAAAAGAAAAAAATAGTGTTTACTTTTGTTTGTAATCCCTTGAAGCGATCGCTGTGAGAAATTCAAGTATCGCAGAAGGAACAAGTTAGTGTCCAAGGACGTGGTGCAGGTATGCTTTGTGTATCACAGGGGTTGTGGGGGGTAATGAGAGTTGTAAAGCCACAAAAGTTAATACTTATATTCAATTAGTCTCAAGCGGTTAAAAAAGCTAAAATTATACTTTGATCAGATTGCTCAAAATGTGTAATTTGATTATTCAGCCAGTGGATGTTGTGAAGACTGAGAGGGCTGTGGACGAGGCGTTGGTACAGGGAGCAGAAAATCACGCTCTTCTAGAAAACATCCATGAGGTAAAAAAACCGCTAGACGCCAACTCCTGCACACACCTTTTAAAACATCAATCTTTAAATGATTTATTCCTTTGTGAAAAAAGAAGAAAAACATCCTCAGTTTCATAAAAAGTAATCACGGCTCAAAATGTGTTCTATGTTTCATCGACAGACCCTGAAGACCGGTCTGGAAGAACAAGTAAAAAGTGACAGAGCTCGTCTAGAGATTGAGATAAAGCAAGCAGCAGACAAGGCTATACATGCTGTTCAAAAGTGGTATGGCTATACACACTTCAACATTATTAAACTACTGTGGGCAACTTTTGTATGAATGTTTTGCACTCTCTGTGAACAAAGACTGTCATGTCTTTTAGGGCGTTTTCACACACTGATCAAACGAACCAGACTTTGAGGCAAGCATACTCTGATCTGGGTCCTGGTCCCTAGTGTGAAACCACCCTTATTTATCCTGTCCTGCACACTAACAAATATTCTCTGAAAAAGAGAAATCACCTTGCTTGAGTTTGAAAACTGCCTCTTACTGTAAATGTATTTTATGGGAAACAAACAGTTCTGGTCCACGTGCTACAAATCACCTCATATGAATCGACAAGCACTAACAGTTTTATTCACTTGAAAACTACCCTAAAGCAAGTGTCCTGTTTGATTGAAGGTGTTGGAAGTATAAAAAGTGACAAATATTTTTACGATTGTATTTCTTTGTTGTCAACAGGAAGGATGTGCAGTTGAATCAGCTGTCGAAACTGGAGGCGCGGTTCTCTAACAGCCAAGCAGAGCTGTGCTGTGTCCAGGAGAGGATCAGGTCTCTGGGGATCGCTATGCAGATGGCCCGAGAAGTACGCAGAGTTCCCTTCCTTGTGAAATACTGCACCCTGGATAAGGTAGGAAATTCATTCATCCAGAGTACAATGCACAGTCAGAATCTATTTAATAGAATATTGTATGTAAATCCAATTTCTGTTGAATTGTGTGTGAAAAGTGTGTGTGTGTGTGTGTGCTTGATAGGTTTTGGAGACGTTGCAGGCTCCTGTGGACAAGCAGTTATTTGATATGGAATGCATTACTATGGGCTCTGGACTGAGGTTTGTCATAACAGCAGCAAGTGCGTTACATCAATGAAGCGTTAGTGTGTTGAAAAGACAAGCGCTGGACGGCCGCTGTATGCGACACTGCGTTGCTTTTTATTGCATGTTTTATATTTTGGATTGTATTTACTCCATGGAGCAAAGAGGATATTGGTGCAAGACACGATCCTTAGGGGGAAAAACTACGGGGAATATAATTTGGAAAAGAGCCCTTGCGACGTCAACAGCGCCTGTCTGAACAGTTAAATATTTTCAATTGAAAAGTTTGGAGGGGCCGCACAAAAATGGCAGAGCGCTCGTAAAAAAATGACCCTGGTGCTTTGCTTTTTTTTTCCGGGCAGCCGCCTGTTGCAGTGAATCTCTCTCCTCGTAGAAAACAATTGAAAAAAGATGTTGGCTCTCAGAAAAAACCAACGCGAGGTGGACATCATGCCTTAGGGAGACAGAAAAAGAAACGTGTGCATGCTGTGATTTATTTTTTTTGTACTAGAGATGCATGAAGTAGAAGAGCCTTACAAACCTGAGTGTCAAGCTGTGATTCACACTAATGGTTTTGATTTGTGCTTATGTTTGTTTTCAAGCTATATTTTCCAGCCAGAGAGTCTAAACCAGAACCTGGTGTTGTCTCTGAAAATGGATACAAGTTATCCAAAACGGTGAGTCTTATTGGCTCTATAAGAAAACACACTTGTTTTTATTCATGATGACAGAAAATAGTGCTGCTGCATTTTTTGATTTCTTCGTCTTCGAATTGCCACTGCTGCCTACTGCAGGTTTTTCTTTAGTTTTTCTTTCGTCTTTCTTTTACATCTAAATAATAAGTGTACATATATCTAAAAGACATTCTTCATGTACAGTTTATGGCACGTGTCATACGTCTTTTGAAAAAAAAAAAAGTCCTTATGCTTCTTTTTCTCAGCTTGTCTAGGTTTCCACCAAAAGGCGACCAGCCTGCAAACTCCAACAGGAAGTCCTCCTTGCAGCATGCAGAGACTGGGAACAGTAACAATATCTCACCCAGACACAACAAGCCCCTCAGGCCACAAAAACAGGACCAGGGGAGTCCGAGAGCCAAATGCTCATTGCCACTAGCGTTCTCTTCAAGCCAGAGACCTCGTCAGAGAGTGAACCTCTCCAACCGCAGCTCCCCCTCAGACCTCAGAAGTCCAGACGTGATCGTGGAGGAGATTATAGACGAGGGAAAAGGGCATGGTGTGTGTGTGTGTGTGTGTGTGTGTGTGTGTGTGTGTGTGTGTGTGTGTGTGTGTGTGTGTGTGTGTGTGTGTGTGTGTGTGTGTGTGTGTGTGTGTGTGTGTGTGTGTGTGTGTGTGTGTGTGTGTGTGTGTGTGTGTGTGTGTGTGTGTGTGTGCGTGCTCCTTCTTGGCGCCCTGTTTGACTTTTTTTGAAGATTGAAAAGAAATGAAATATCTCTTTTAAATGCTTTCTATCTGTGTGCAGCTCACCCACCCACTGGCCCTGAACTGGCTAATGACAAATGGAGAATCCAAAATAGAAGGAAAAATCTGAATCAGATTACCGGCAATAAGAGAAATGGTGGGGAGAAATTTAACACAAGTCCTGTAGTTGAATGTTTCTATAACTAACAATGTAAAACAAGAAAAACAACAATCTATAAACTCTCAAAACTCTGAAAACTCTTACCTCTGTCTCCCTCTCTTCTTTTCTTCTTACTCTTACCCCGTTCATCCTCATATTCCTCGTATGTCAAGCTCCTTCTTTTCATAAACTTGTCTTTTATTGAACCCGGAAACCTTCACCAAATTAGATTTTCTTTAGCCTGTGCATGTTTTCTCCCCCTCTGCCTCCTTTCTCACTTCATCCTTTTTCTCCTCCCCTAACCTGCTTTGCTCTTCCCTCATTTATGCCCTTGGCACCTTTCCTACCAACCCTATGATTCCTTTTTTCTTTTCTTCCCTTCTCTCCTCCCTACTCCTAACTATTCTCTTAATTGGTACTTATATTTGACACCAACATTTCCTCCCCCTCTCTTCCTTTTCCTGTTTTACCGTCCTAGTCACCCAGTGGGTTGTGGTCTCCCACATTTTGAACCCAAGTCACTTCTATGTCCGCTACGTGGCTGAGAAGAGGGAGAGCGAGTTGCTCTCCAGGAGGATTAACCACTTCTGCAGCAGGGAGAGTTGTCGCTTCACTTCCCGTGACAGAGTGGAGACTGGTATGTGTGAGTGTGTGGCCTCCATGTGATGGAGAAATAAGGAGAATTTGGAACATCCTTTAATCAATAGTGGTGGTTAGAGACTCAATATTTATCAGTACATACCAACAATCCTCTGTGAGTGGAGTGGAGTTATTTTTTTTCTCTCCTGCTCTTCAGGCTCCCTGATCTTTGTGAAGCAGAGGGAGGGACTCTGGTGTCGGGCCAGTGTGGTCGCACTCACACAGAGCGGATGTGCCGAGTCTGTTAAAGTCTGCCCAGTGTCCCAACTGGCCAGCATCAGAGTCTTCTTTATTGATGGTGGCCAAACCAGAAGCTTCACCATACAGAGGTACACACAATATTTTGACTCATTTTCTTTTTGCTGCCCTTTTCTTCATTTACAGCGTGTTTGTCAGTGGAGTGCTGTAAAGAGGCTGTAAAACACCCTTTGTTCTTTTTTTCCCCAGTGAAGAGGGATCCTCTGAGTCGTCACTAAAGGCAGTCAACAACCATCTGAGGAAGGTGTGTGAGTTTGGGCAAGCAGAGCTGGGTCAGTTTGCTCCTCAGGCCATCAGGTGCTCATTCAAAGACCTGGTCCCATATGACTTGGTAAGACCACTGAACTTTTAAATAGATTATGATCTACTTTTCTAAAATACTGTATTTGTTATTATTTTCAAAACAGTATTGTTGCGCTTCAAACACAGCATTTCAGAAAATAAAAGAAACATTGCAGCATAAATGATCTGTGTGATGTTATTTTAAGACGGATATCTCAGCGATGAAACCAACACAGAAACCAGATTTTACAACTCAATCATATCATTTAGAAAACAAATAAGCAAAAGTGTTTCAAAGTTAGGTTTAAAGTCACATATTCTTCTCCTCATCAACCAGTTTCAATCAGTCTCAGAGTTCCCCAAAACATGCATGTGAAGTTTCTTGTTCTAAATCCACTCTGATTCTATATTTGATCATGCCTATAAACCCCTCTATTTCAGCCCTGCTCAGAACAGGCTGTTTTTGTGTCTGTACCTTTAAATGTGACCACACCCCTCTCTGGAAGGGGCTTGTGTGGCTCTGGGTTTCTTGCTCCATGCCCTATTGTTTACGGTGAGAAGGCAGACTCAGGGCAGAACAAACACCTAGCTTTGGGAGTGTCAACCACCTGGGGGAGGGGTTACTACCCTTTGTGATGTCATGAAGGAAAAATCTCCAAACGGCCTGTTTGAGCACACACTTTCTGAAAAGTGGAGCAGGCAAATGCAACGAAATTTCGTTCTTATCTGCACTGTAAAGTACAAGTTTGAATGACAATAAGAAAGTCTAAGTCTAAAAGACGGAGAGGATGGACTTTTCTCATAATTGGGGGGTTTGTAGATGGACTAAGAAAAACATTTTGCATAATATGTGACTGGTTTTTAACACATCTGCTACTTTATGGAAAAGTCCTGTGGTGCTACTGTTTCTTAAACAGGTTACTATCTCTCCAAACATTAATTCAATATTCAAAATATGTCCTTGTACTAAACTGGATAACAGAAAATAAAAGAAAACACAATGCTATTTTTTTAAGGTAGACAAAAATACTTTTCATTTTGCCTGAGATTCTCTTCCTCAGCGGGCAGGGCAACCCGTTGAAGGGTGTGCAAAGCAGAAAATAATTGTTTGCTAATTTTAACCTTCTTGATTTTTTAGACAAATAATCAGAAGGTCGGAGTCAAAGGTTTCCTTTTTGATAGAATTACTGTTGTTATTTTTTTACATTAAAGGAAACAACATATTTTTGTTTTTGTGAAGTAGGGTTGCATTTTAAAATGTTAATTAATGTTTTGCAACAGAAGTAGGTAGAGGTGTGTGTGTGTGTATAAACTGTGTTTTTACTGAGCGTCTGTGTGTTTTTCTAGTCAAAGGGCTGGACTGAGAAGGCACAGGTGGAATTCCGCTCTGTGGTTGGCTCTGCGGCAGTGGAAATGCGTCCTTTGAGTCTGGACAGAGACTCTTTACTGGTGGACTTAAGAAAAGCTCCCATGGACCAGTCGAGTGATGTGCCAATCTCTATCAGAGAGTACCTCGTCTTCATTGAAGTGGCCAGGTGAACGCGAGTCTCTGAGAGTTAACAGAAAAATGTTAAATATTCACCAGATGTAATCGGATAGTGAAGAGCATTGAATTGATGAAAACAGATACTCTGTAATAACAAAGCCCAATCATGAAGTGGTCCTTACTTTGGCTGTTTTTATATTTTGCACATAGGTTTTATTCTCCAGTGTCTCTGGGCAGGAAGCCCCTATCGTACTACCCTCCTGTGTATCCCAAGGTCAACAAAGAGGTCAATGCTGTGGTGTCTCACATCAACAGCCCTGCTGACTTCTACATCCAGCTGGTGAATACGCACATAAAGAGACAGACATGCACTTTGGACAAACAAGGCTCAGATGCCAGGGATAATTATAGGTTAACAAAAGAAATAAAACTGTGTGTGCTAAGAAGGGAAAATGTGGTAGTGTCTAAAGGTCAGCATGTTGATGATGTCCCAGGCTGATATTTAAGACACTACCTCTGTGTTTTTACATTTATTTTTGTTTTGTTTTTCTGTCTCGACTGTAATTTAACCTCCCCACTTCTCCACCAGGCTGACAACATGGAGTTCTTTTTGCTGTCAGCGAAGCTCCAGGAGTGTTACAACGCGTCAACAGTGAGTGAAGAAGATGACCTCAAAGTCTACTGCCCTGTGATAGAACAGGCGTATGTCGCCCGCTTTGAGGACAAGCGGTGGTACAGAGCTCAAGTCGTAGGTGAGGGTGTGTCAATGAGTGTGTCACTGTTACAAACATGTATATTTTACATGTACGTATTTCTTATTTTCAGAACAATACTAATAGTGTAATGTCAAAGTTTTTTAAGCAGAGCGTGGGTGCAAAGCTGCTCCCTCAGTCAAATAAGCTCCAGCTCATCATAGTCTGCTCCTATAATTTATAACTTTAGATTGATATAAGTTGCTTGTACATATAGTGACTTAAGTAAAGTAGCTGAATACTCTGAAGTAATATTTTGTGTGTGTGTGTTTGATCTAGGTCTTCCTGGGGGAAGAAAAGTGGAGGTGCGCTATGTGGACTTTGGCAATAAGACAATCTTATCTGTCAGTGATTTGAGGAAGATCAAGGACGAGTTCTTTGCACTTCCTTCAATGGTGAGTAAATCATCTTGTGACCGATACTTTTCACTCTTGACACCTGCTGTGAGTTTCCTGTAATGATGAGATCACGCTTTTCTTTAATCAAGCCGCTTTGTGGTGCAGACTGGCTGTTAATTTCTGAGAGAAGTTCGGTGACACAAAAAAACGGCCAACATCAGTAACTTTACTGTTTCCTTAAGAAATTTTCAACTTTATTAATAAGTTAAGTTACATTACAACTACTGCCTAATGTAACCCTAAGAAGTTCCTTTGACATAAATCTAAATTATTTCTACATTTCACTGATATGATTTGTGTCTGCGTCACAGTTTTCCTAATGTCTGATACTTTGATACGCTTTGATACTATGTGTATTCAAACAATATAAATCAATTTTTTTAGGATTTATTGTATGGGAGAGTACCGTAGCTTTAAAAGAAAGAAGTTCTTTAGTCATGCCGATCTCTGGCCATGCAATTTCAAAACGTTTTGTGCCTTCATTGGAGAGACGGGACAGTGGATAGAGTTGGAAATCAGGGAGAGAGAGAGAGAGAGAGAGAGAGTGGAGAATGACATGCAGGAAAGGAGCCACTGATCGAACCTGAACCTCGGCCGCCCGCTTCGAGGACTACAGCCTCTGCACATAGGCCACACAAACCAGCATGAGGTCCACGGTGCTCATGAGAGCCGTCTCTAAATTGCACAAATACACTGGGAAGATTTTTTGGGTAATTAAAAAAAAAAAAAACCTAATATAAGGTAACTAGGACTTGTATTTTTGTTGCCATATCTAAACAGTTAAACAGGAAACTCTGGTATCATTACATCCCTAACACCTGCGCTTATTAATGAGAGCAGTTTTCTTGCATGTTATCATAGAGAAAAAAGTTTTCTAATAATCCCGTTGCGCAAAATTTGATTTATTTTTGTACAGCAATACCCAATACTGGCTGCCTAGTATTTGTATTTGTGATGCTGTTCTATCGAGACAGGTATCGATATTGTTTGTTTTTACTAGAAACGTATAGAAGTTGACCCTGATGTGCGTTTGAATTTAGTTTGGTTTAGTCAGTTGGAAGTCTCTTTTGCTGTCCAGGCTATACAGTGCTGTTTGTCAGATGTGAGACCTGTGGATGGAGAGAGCTGGACTGAAGCCTGCACCGACAGATTCATCAGCCTGGCTCATCAGAAACTGGTCACTATTGTTGCCACAGGTAGTGTTTGCATGTGACTGCAGGTTTATCAAACTCTGAGCTTCTTTTTTTCTTCTTCAAATTCAAATTAATCAAATTCCCTTTTTTGTTCTCTGGGTTTATTTTTTCCCTCTCTTCATCCCTGTAGGACCGGTCCTTAAGTCGAAGCCTCTGCCAGTCAAACTGTTTGAGAGCGGTCTGAACGGGCCACTCGCTAACATAGCCGAGCTGCTGGTCCAAGACGAGCTCGTCTGCTTCAAAGAGGAGTAAGAATGGCCTCTACAAGTGCTGAGGAAAAAAAGCCACTATTATATATGTTGATCTTTATATGTATGGTGGTATTAAGAACACATGTAATTTTGCAGTCCGATATGAGAAGGCAGAGCAAGGAACAGTTATCTTCTCATCAGTAATGTCATCTACAAATAGTCAGAGTCATGCTTTAGGAAAAACAATTCCTAGTTTGGCTTTGTGTACTTTCTTATTGTACTATTATTTTATCTAAAACTCTCTACTCTCCCTCTCCCTCGCTTTTCATTTCTCCTCTTCTTCATTGCACGTTGTCGTCATTTCACCTCTTGTTCTCTATTCACTGTCGCCTCTTATTCCTCTTCTGCCTCTTTGCAGACCTAAGTCAGAGAACTCCAGGCCTGCGGGTGATGACTCCGCCATTTGGGACCCTCCACTTGAGCTTGATGCGGCTCCAGAGGGCGTTAGTACCCCGGACCAGAATACCAGCGGAGAACAGAATGTGGAGCCGGTGGAGTTTGAGCCTCAGCTGAAGCTTCCTGCCAACCTCAAAGATCTGAAAGTCAGAGTGAGCCATGTCAGTTCACCGAGCAGTTTCTACGTCCAGCTCACCCAGTACGACTCTCAGCTCAAAAGGTCAGTAGGACACAACGGTTTACATATCCTGAAGGTACACGCTTGTAGTGAAGTACACAGTATATGCTTTGAACACTAACTCCTCCTACTTCAACTAAAACAACTACCAACCAAAGGAAAAGTTTGCAGTTTCCAGCATCTTAAGTACTTTAATCTACTTATTCTGCCTCGTATTTTTGAACATCTATACTTCATTTTATTTTATTTTTTTAGAAGCGTTAGCGGGGGAAATTAGATTTGAGTGTCTTCTTGGACTGGAGAATTTATGATTTTAATTTTTCCCTGTTCTTCCTGAGATAACAGAAAAAGTTATGATGCTGATTATTTGATGCAGATCTACACACTTTGTTAAGTTTGCTTGGCTAATATTTTTGCTGTAATATTGTTACACACATCCCTACGTGTTTGTTTTAATTCTAAAACAATTAGCTAAATATGAAGGGGGTCATTTCAACAAAAAATCTAATCTAAAAAACTAATCTTTTTTACTTACTCTTAAACATTTAAAGTAACAAGAGCATATTCTCCTGGCTTCAAGATGTTTGAAGCAAATTAAAAACTTTGATTATTTCTTGTTTGTTTTTTTTACAGGATGTGTGAGCTGGTAAGGAAGGAGTGTGCGCTCATGGAGTCCGACGATGATGCGGTGTGGAAGGCAGACGTGTACTGTGCTGCTCAGATTAACGGGGTTTGGGAGAGAGGGCAGATCTGCTCTGACATCACATCCAGCAAGATTGCAGAGGTAATAAAAACCTTTGCTCCAAAAAGTAGAATTTGCTTTTCTACATATCAACTTTTCAGCCATTCAATGCCAGCACATGAAATGTAAAGTTGTTTGTTTGATTTTGTTTCTGGTGTATTGGACATTATTTGTCCAGATATGTGAAAAAACAGGCATAAAGACAGACAGATTACTTCCCTTATAGGTGATGTTTTAAAATGTTTGCTGTCTCTCCCCATCTCTCGGCCGGCTGGTACCAGGTTCTGCGCTGTGACCATGGAAACAAGGTCAAGGTCCACGCCAGCAACCTGCGGACGCTGCCATCGTACTTGATCGGTTCTCTGGCGCTGGAGTGCACGCTGACCGACATCAGGTAAAAACTGTGACAATGATGAAATAAAATAAAAAGACACGCACATCCCTCAGAGGGTGGCGGATCATAAAAACAACAAAAAGGTAAGGAGAGAAAAACAAGATCTGCACACCTAGAAGCTCCAACATGCTCTACCTCAGAATAAATCCTTCAGACGGGAGCTTCTCGATGTGCAGATCTTGTTTTGCTTTCCTAAAAGCAGTCACAGTCTCTCTCACACACACACACACACACACACACACACACACACACACACACACACACACACACACACACGTCTTCAGTCGTACACTAACACACATACATACAGCATGTATAAAAGACACAAACTTAGAGCAACGACCAGATTTGTGGTTTGACAATATCAGGGTTTTATTTTGAAAATTGGAAAGTTAAAATGTTCAGTATGTTTGATTGTTTTTTTTTATTGAATATGGCATATCCTAATCCATATTTAGTCTCTTCATTAATATTGAATTGTTGTTCTTCTGTTGTCTGTATGTGGCAGTGCTGATAATAAACAATGTCCTTAAAAGGTGTTCACACTAATTGTTTAAACAGTGTATGCATGTATGAAACTCTTTCTTCTTTTTCACTCTTTTATTATTCACTCTTTTATGTCTTTGACTTTTTCCTCACTCCCCTTTCTCTCTTTCAGGCCAGCAGGGGGCCGATCCACCTGGACCGCTACAGCCTGCGATTTAATCTCCTACTACCTGACCGGAGCCTCGGCTGTTATGACCATCAAGGTCCTCTCTACCTGCTGATATTTCTGCCTCATTCTAAATGATCCGAATGCATTTTTTATGATGTATAGTTTCTCAAAGTAGATGCCTTACTTCAGTTACTCCACCTCTTTATATTCCTCCCTCTCCTCTATGCGACTCTTTTCTTTGTTGCTGTGATGACCTAGTTCCTTCTCTTGTCTTCTAGGAGCTGACGGATGAGCGTCCACAGCCCGTCATTCTGTTCTGCTCCAATAGGATGGGACAGTTTGTCAGCATTGCAGACTTTCTGGCCAGTGAGGGGCTCGCCCTGCGGGAGAGGAAACCCAGGTCTGGTTGTGTCTTGTTTCTTTTAATTCACAGATCTTAAATGACATAAGCAGCCTGTCTATACCGTCTAAATGTAATTTTTCTTCACAACCACCTTATTGGGCTGCTTCTAACGTTTTCTTATGTTGTTCGAAATTTGAACTGAATTCTTTCAGTGTTGTGTTTTCCCTGAAGTAGTATCAAATTTCTGAAACAACTTGTTTTATTAGTAAGGATTTTAGAGCCTTAATTCTTCATTTTCAACAAGCCATTCTTTGAGCCAATACCATTTGTTTTCTAATTACATTTTCTTCTGGGGCAGGGGGCTGATGTGCCCCATGTACATCTGTAGTCCTCCAAGTGGACTGCCCGGGTTCAAGTCCGACCTGCGGCTCCTTGCCCGCACATCATTCCCCCCCCTCTCTTTCCTGTTTTCCTTCTCTATCCACCGTCCTACCTACACAAAGGCAAAGCCTTGAAGTACACTCCATTATCTGAAGTGTGAATCTGTTTTCTTGCAGAGACGCTGAAGATCAAAAGCCACAAGAGGCTGATGCGCCGTCTCCAGTGAGCGTGAAACAAACTGGTGGTCCTGATGGAGACAAAAAAAACACACCATCAGCTTGCAGCCTTCTTCCTATCCCTGATCAGTCCTCCCTGGTCAGCGGTCCGACCCACCCAAAACCTGCCCCCCGGATCATCATGTCTGCTGAGAAGGTGATGACATCACACTCTCTGTAAATACGACAACAAATGCAAACGGTTCTGCATCTTGTCTAGTAATACATTTTGTTGGGTGCGAAAGTAAAAATAAAAACCAATCCGTAACCACCAATCTGTAACACATTTTTAATTGTCAGACCTCTCAGATCAAGGTCTGCTTTCTGTCCCCAGAGTGAAAACTTTGTACAGAGAGGTGGTGTTCAAGTTTTAATGAACCATTTTCTGGGAATGTAATTAATAAAGACTTTTCTGTTTTGCCAGTACCAGCTATGAAAACTAAATGTAGGACTTAAAAGTATGTTGCCCTGAAAGTAATGCTACAGAGTCATTTCATTCACCTGTTTTATCTCTTGAAGCTGATTTTATCTTCTTTATTGTTTTACTCACTTCTATATTTTTGTAAATCACTTTCAAAAATACTTTTTGTTGAATAAACTAAAAGTGTTTGTGAAAATGTGTGCAGTAATTATCCATAGCTCAGGTTGTATTCTTTATGTGTGTGTGTGTGTGTACAGGTGAAAACTCAGTTGTACCAGCCCCCGGAGCTGCCATGCCTCGGTCACATCCAGACTAGTGTTTCTGCCATCGGAGAGGACGGCATCATTTACGCCAGAACGCAGAATGCAGGTACAAATCAGAGCACACCTGTTTGTTCAATAACTCTTGATTGTAATTGTGCTTACAACACGCTTTACTCAAACTCAAGCAGCATCCACCGCTTAACAATTAAAGTGCAACCAATTTGACCCACGACCCTAATGTGGAAACCAAACGAAGACATTCTTTGCTCAAAATAATTTCACATAATTATCGTCAGTAAAAGTCAAACTTAGCTGCCTAGCCACCTAAAGCATTCAAAAAGACGCATCTTTATCAGCCATCTTATTTTAATTTTAGAGAGGGGGAATGGCAGATGAAATAACAGTGTATTCTGTCCAAACTGTGTGTGTGTTTGTGTGTGTGTGTGTGTGTGTGTGTGTGTGTGTGTGTACTGTTGGGTTCAGAGTGTCAGCTGGAGCCGCTCAGGGAGAGGATTCAGAAGAGCATGAAGACTTTGCCCAGACAGAAGCCCTACACCTGGAAGTCGGTGCTGGGCTGTGCCGTCATCGGATCGGACATGTTGTGGTATCGAGGACAGCTGCTGGAGGTGCTGGGGGGACACGTTAAGGTCAGGAACACAC
The DNA here is from genome assembly GCF_963930695.1 of Labrus bergylta. Taxonomy (NCBI): domain Eukaryota; kingdom Metazoa; phylum Chordata; class Actinopteri; order Labriformes; family Labridae; genus Labrus; species Labrus bergylta. The sequence continues at coordinate 10,005,444 of NC_089207.1, forward strand.
ACACACACAAAAACACACAAAAACCAATCCTCTCCCAGTAACTTTGGACGGAGCTTTCAAGAACTTTTTAAATAGATTCAACAAATATCCGTCCATACATTTTCTTTTCAAAACATGTTGATATCTTTTTTTTTTTATTTATTACTCATCATTATTTCTGATTTCTTCTATTGAGTAGACTTTAATTACCAACATTTGATTGATGGATATATGAAAATATGGAGATAGAGATTGGTTGGTAGTTATAAACAGTGCGATTATTGGGATTAGATTTATAGATCAACAGAAATAGATGTAGATACAGCAGCAGTACCTCAATATGTTCAGAACCTGTCAACTTTAGTTCTATGTTTGACCTATACGACCCATTTAAATTCATCTTTGTTCATCATCTGTGATGTGAGAACTTCCTGTTTCCACTTTATAAACAGATTCAATATTTTATCATCGAGGAGCCTTTAGCCTCTTTCTCCTGGTTTACATGATATGATACAACTTTAACATTTTGTTCGCTGCCTGAAGCAAACCAAAAGCTCTTTCTGCTGATGTGGTGGAACATATCTGTAAGTCTGAAGAGTAAATCGTTCTCTGTTTGTGTTTGTGTGTGTGTGTGTGTGTGTGTGTGTGTGTGTGTGTTATCAATATCAAAGGTACAATACGTGGATTACGGTCTGGTGGAGAACATCCCGGTGGTCCATGTGTACCCGATGCTGCTGTGTGACGATGTTCCTCAGCTCTGTATGCCCTGCCAGCTGCACAGCATAAACCCTGTAAGTGTGTCAAGAGGATCAGCTAGCGCCTAAATATTCTGGACAAAGAGAGAGTGAAACAAAGTCTTGGCGTGAAGGTTCATTTAGAAGACTTTCAGAGCAGTCAGCTTCAGCTTCTGGGGCTTACGCTCCCCAAAGTTTGATACCCTCTTTATTGATATCACAAAATGTTTACTCTTATTTAAGAAGAATTCAATGATCACTCTCATCTCTCTGTCTCTTCAGGTTGGTAGTCGGTGGCACCTCGACGCTGTGGCCTTGCTGAAGGAGTTGTTGCTGAACCGTTGTGTGGACGTGCAAGTCATGGTAGAATAAAATACTTAACCTTTTTACAGTTTCACACCTGAATACGTTAACTATCAATAGAATAAAAACATCAAGTAAAATACCCAATGTGTAAAGGAGTGTTTCTATCTGTTAGGAGCTGCCGTCTGACCCGAGGGGGCCACTAGCGGTTGAGATCTTCCTAGACGGGATGAGCCTCAGCCAGATCATGTGTCACCACGAACACGCCTCCATGGAGCGCCCAGTTCCAGCACAGAAGGTTTGTGTTCCATCGAAGTGTGTTGTTTTCCTGAAACTAAGAAAATCTGACCAAACGTCATCAATAAGGAGTGTGTTTCTCTGCAGGGACGTGGCATGATAATTCCTCCTCCTCTCCTGGACGATTGGGACATCGACACTGAGGTATTGTTCTAAATCAGCGACTCACTTTGTATCAAACCTTTTCGTCTTTTCCTACTTTTACTTCACTGGATTTTTGGGTAAGACACAAAGAATCACCTCAAAAGGAACCATTCGGGTATTTTATTGCTAAAGAAAGATAAGAAATAAAACTGTCATCACTGAAAGACGGAGCCGTGAAATCAGACGACGTGTTTCAACGACTTTTCCAGCATTGAACAGTCAACCCCGGACTTTTACAGGCATACAGACATTTTAGGGTTGAGTAACCTTAAGACTGATATCGATGTTTTTGTTCAGGGTCTGCGGGACCCAGAGGAGCCGATGCTAGGGCCCTTCATGTACCCACAACTGCCGCAGGAAGGAGAGCACTTCAAAGTCAGAGTGATGCACCTGTGGACCCCAAATGAGGTTACTATGATCTACTGAACAACTTGCATCCATCAAGTATAAGATTATAAATTCAAATGAAGGAGTGGCGTCGATGCTATAATTGAAATAAAGTCATGATTTCAGGATAATGTCCAGAAGATGGATCAGTATTGTCCAATATACTAAAGTATGAATGATGAGGTCCTATACACTCTAGAGTCTTGTTTTCCCCCCTGAAATTCCTTTAAAGCTGCATGGATCATCAGAATCAGATTACTGGGACATTTGAGCTCAAGTCATTATTCATATTGTTGGTACTCCTAATAACATCATCTCTGTCTCTCTGTCTGTCGATCAGCTGTTCCTGTGGCCTTTGGAGGGAAGTGGCGATGTGGAAGTGGACGGAGAGACTCTGGATGAGGCTCTGACCAGAATCAATGAGGACATCAACGGTCTGCCTCGACTCAGCAGCTTCCCTCACGGTAACATGATCATGAGATGGGGAGGGGAGAATAAACGCATTTCAAAAGATTAAATATTAAATTTTTACCTGAAATAATAGAATAGAAAAGAGTATTCACCAAACTAGTATAACTTGATTGTATTAAATTGGGGTTCATGTATCTGTTGTTCGTTGAATTTATAGTTCTTAAACAGATATAAGAAATTAAAGAGAGGTGTTTTTTTTTTAACGGATGGTCAAACGTTTGAGTAGATGTTTAGTGGTAGACAAAACCGAAAATATGAACTGACTTTATGACTGTTTTGTTTTGTGCAGGCAGCCCGTGTCTGGCAGAGTACAGTGACGGGCAGTACTACAGAGCAAAGCTGATCAGGATCACCAGCGTGGAGCCCGTCAAGATCCTGGTCCAGCACGTCGACTTCGGCTCTGACGACACTCTGCCCCTGAGCAGGTATGAACTTCTCTCACAGCAGGAGTATTCAGATACTAGACTTAGACTGAGTTACTTTTATATACACTTACCTAAACCTAGCATCCTGGAGTCACCTTCATCATTATCATAAAAATAAATCGTAAAAGTAAAGGAGATTATTTCCATAAATGTACTCTGAACTTGTTGGTTTGGATCTCATCGATCTCTGAAGCCTCTGGACTCTGGCATCAGGTGGAGGTGTTGTTAATCTGCTAGGTTTTTATCAGAGATTCTGTCACTTCCCAACAGGCTGCGTCAGATGCCGGCAGAGCTGCTGGGCTTTCCGTCAAGGGCGCTCAAGGTCAAAGTTGCCGGCTTCAAGGCTCCAAATGTCAAGCTGGAGGAAGGCATGCTGCCCTACAGCCCCGGCTGGAGCGTGAAGGCTACGATGGCCATGATGGACCTGTTACACAGCAACATCACAGCCTCTGTTGTGGTAAGGAGTCATCATTATGTTTCCCTGACTCTGTGTTGTTACTTGATCTGAAATATGTAGAACTAGTTATGTACAGGGCGCCGGTTTAGCTCAGTTGTCAGATTGTGTGCCTCATGTAGAGGCTACCTCCCTTGACGTTGCCTGTTAAAGTTCATCGTTCCTATTTAAATTTAAATTCAAAGTTCTGCATCTTGAACTTCTAGCTTAGACGTGACTGTTTTACATCGAGGGTCTTGATGCCTTCCTGTGCCCTTCTTCTTGTCTGTTCAGGCGCAGGAACCAGAGCTCACAGTGCTTCTGTACAATGAGGAGGAAGAGCTGGTGCATCTGTCTCTGGTGAGCAGGGGACTGGTTGAACTCGCCTGAAAGCAGAGCAGAGTCGTGCTGTTTTGTTCATATCTTCATTTTGTTGCCGTTTTAAGTTTTTAACTGTCCCACATATTATGTCAACCTTTACTTTCACTATGTTCCTGTAATAACAGAGATTTACTTTGAAGTTTGGCTGTTGTGTTTGAGTGAGCCGCGTTGACTTTGCACTTAGTTTTTTCTGGTCTTTTGACTCGTGTGAGACGACTTGTTTGTGTGAAGGTGAGATTAAATCTTCCAATGCTGGCTGACGTGTCTGCGGGTTTCTTTGAGAATAAATACCTGGAGTTCCTTTGCTGTTAACAATTATTGAAAAATCAATGAATCCCAATAAAAAGGTAACATTTATTTTACAAAACATTTACAGTCAGCTAAGAAAATAAATATGTATTTCACATTTTTACAGAGTCAAAGGAATGTAAACAAACACTTAAAAACAGCGTTATGAAGCAGCTTAAATCTGCAAGCACAGGCAACAGTTTGTGTCCAGCGTCTCGTTATTCTCAGGCCTTTACTGAAAATGTAAACAAGCTCTCATTCAAATATTAAGGTTAACAGGACTGTGAATGAAGTCTGGTAGGAGATCATGCTCTTCATCACTGAAACACTTGAGGTGCTCTGTTGAGTTCCCGTTAACAAAGTGAGTATCCTTCAGGTCTGAGAAAATGTTGAAGCAGTTCAAGTATTCTTTAGCGCCTACACCCTGTTGTCCACGATGACGTTCCCGTCTTTGTCTTTGATCCTGAGTCGTCCGGTCGGGTAGCTGGTCTCCTGCCTGCCGTCTGTGTAGACGGTCTTCACCGTGCCGTCAGGGTACTCTCTCCTCTTGTAGTCGGCCGTGTGGATCTCCCTCTGGCCCGTGTTGAAGTGGATCTCCTTGGTGCCGTCGCTGAGAGAGGCAGCACACATTCACACAGCCAGTTTAGTGTTCATTCAGGTAGAAGTGGTAGAAACTTGAAATCATTAATGAAACTCACGGGTTGACTTGGATGATGGTCCCGTCTGTCAGCACGCTCTCCTCTCGACCGTTGGGGAAAAGGTTTTTGATTGTCTGATCTGGGAAGGTGATTTCTTTGCGGCCATCCGGGAAATGCTTTTCTGGAGTGGAATTTAAAACAGGCAATGTTAAAATGTATTACAACAGAATAATCAGTGCCATGCTGTTTTCAGAATCAGAATCAGGTTTTATTGTCAAGTACATTTACACATTCAAGCAAGACGACTTGGTGTGTTGGTGCTAAACAATTAACAAGGAAATAAAGCAGAACTCAGTAAAAAGGTGCAATGTAGGAGCTGTGTAGTGGACTATGAGAAAAAATCTTAGAGTGCATGTAAAGAAAATAAATTTAAAGTCCAGTGGGCGTTAATGTAACGCATAAAGAACAGTTCAGTGTCAGAACATTTCAGAACAGTTTCTGTGAGAGGGGTGAAAATAAACCCGAGTTAAACAGGTAATTTGACTTCCTACTGATCACTCACCTGTCTGGTTGTTGGGGAAGTGCAGGACCTCGATACCGTCTGGGTAGGTGACGTGTGTAGTCTGTGTTTCAGCGTAGTAGTAGATCTGAGCATGAGGAGCAGAGCCATGAAAAGAGAGTAACCAGTCAGGTGAGAACAGTGCTTCTTATGGCTGTTAATTCGAGTTAACTTCCGGTAAATTAGGTTTCCATTTATCTAAATCGTGGAAAACCTAAGCAAGAGGATACCGCCTCCTGTACTTTAGAGAGCTTATTGAATAAGGAGTTAAACTGCCCGTCTGCCCCCGGCACCTTTATTGTGTAACACGGAGGCTGGCAGGAAAATGTCTGATAAATCCAGGGAGGAAAACTCAGCTGTTGCTGTTCACACATGCAGCCAACTCCAAAAACCTTGGTAAGAGTTTGTGAAAACACCATAAAAAATATCATCTCTTTCCAGAGACTCCTGCATTCTTATTTCTAAAAGGTGCCTCTAATGGAAAATTTTGGGCTTTGGAATTAACAAAAAATAAATTTGCTGAATCTTATTTTTTACACCAGATATGTATTTGTTTTGAGTGTGAGCAGAGAAGGTGTTTGTGGATATTGAACACGGCACCACCACAGCAGCAAGAAACGACAAACACCACAACAGTTGAAGAGTTGAAGCCGGATGAGTTTGAAGTGACTTAAGGTAAACGTCTCACCACTCTCTGGTCGGCTGTGACCTGTTTAGTGTCTCCGTTGAAGAAGGTAACTTTGACCGTCAGCCCGTCGGCTGAAACCTCCTTCTTCGTCCCGTTGGGGAAAGAAATGAGACGATCTCCACTCGCCAGAACTTTCTCAATCTGCGAGGAGCAAAACAAGAACTTGATTAGCAACTTTACAATTCAGGGGTAAACCACTTCATCTCATCTTTGGTATTTCACTTTTTAATGGAAGCTCCACATCTACGCGAGCCATTTTACAAAAGCTGTAATCAAGACACCGAGTAGTAAAGATATCAAACATGTGCTCATATTCAAAGTGACATTCACCCACCTTCCCATCAGGGTGTGTGATAACCTCTCGAGCTGATTCTGGCTCTTTCATCTCACTGGACTCGGGTTCTTCTGGCAGGAATTCTGTGTCCTACGATGAAAAGAAATATTCAACATCAGTTCAGTGACTAACCTCTGATGTAGAGCAGCCTGTCTGGAGAAGCTCAAAGCAGGTAAGGAGGTAAAAATGGAAAAGCAGGGCTGTAACAATTTTACACTACCTGCCTTTCTTTTGGTATTTGTCATTAAATTAAGTACATGTACAATGCATAGACTTGTTGGAAGGATTTAACAGGACGTCTCTTACCGGAGAGGTGTTTGATTTTTCTTGATGTCGCAGCTTCTCCTGGCTCTTGCAGGGAGCTGGCGTTGGCCTCTCTTCTTTCCTCCGGCCGGGCAATGATGACGAAGAGAATGATGACGAAGAGGATGCTGGTATTGATGGTTTTCTCAGGCTGCTCTTCATCGCTGCAAACGATAAACACGACAACCATGGTTACTTGTGGAGCTAAAAAAAAAACCTTTGTATCTATAAGTCCTGATAAATGAAATGTGGATTAAAAAAATAAGTGATGGATCCGAATGTGTTTGAAGGAAGCATCTCTATTACAAAAACCTGCAGCTCCAAAACCCACACATCTTAATCTGAGAGAAAAGGGAAGATATTTCAGTGTAATAAATAATAATCTTGTGATTTAAAACACTGACCTGCAGCAGCCTGACTGCTCTCTCTGCAGGTCTTTCCAGGAGCTGCAGCCGTACTGCTCTGTGGAGGACTGATGCTGCTGCTTCCTCTGGAGTCGAGAGGACTCTGAGCACACAGACAGAGAAGGCATTATTACCTCCTCGCAGCCTAACCATATACACAGACAACACAACGTCGTTTTAAACATGCTTACAGCGAATTTCACTCCTTTGGGCACAGATGAAACGTTGCTGTCAAACATCTTAGGACCGTCGTTACAGCCCTTGTCCTTCTCTGCATTGACCGGGCTTTTCTTCAAGGCGGTGAAGCGGAGCTTTTCCAACATGCGCACCTTAAATAAAAGAAAGAGAAGGTCTCACAAAAGTATGGAGCCCCTGACGTCCTGTAAATGGGTATTCTAGTTCATCTTGTCGCAGTAGTGAAAAGCTTAAACACTGTTCTTAACACTGTGGGTTATATAGTTGCCATGGAGATGAACAAGAAGCTATCATTTAGGAAACACAGTGTAACACAGTGAAACAAAATTAATCTACAGCAAATCAACAACATCACATGCAGTAATTGTTTGATATTAAATCTGAAGATTCTCACAAACATACCACATGGATACATTACACATTTTAGCAGAACTTATTACATATCAAGTCTGCAGAGGCTCCAGCAGGGGGCGCCCACGTTACACAGAATACCAGTCACAGAGTCAAAATACATAATAAACAGTGATCACACATTAACAGTGAATTACTGGTAAATAATAAATAATGATGGCACATTATGATAATTGGGGGAAAGTGGAACGATTAACACTGCTTCATTTGCACAAGATAACGTATAGAATTCTGATTATTGGACGACTTTAAAATACAAGTGTATGGGAGGGATAGTCTTTTAGCGGTTAGCATTCAAAATAAAGACGTCATTAAAACCTCATGATAACACGTATGATATCTGGCAGACTTGTCTTTAACAGGCGTTGAACTTTTTTTCCCATATTCAGATCATATACATCCAGATACATATTACAGGTGTAAAGGGGGTCAACAGGTGATTACCTCATCCCGGAGAGAGTCGTTATCTTTGTTCAGGGAGTCGATTTGCTGTCGCAGTCGGCCGTGTGTGGAGGCCCAGCGGCTCTCCCTCCCCCTCAGCTCCTCCTGCAGGGAGATCAGCTGCTGCCTCAACACCTGGCAGGGAGGACGAGGACGGATTAAAGGGAAGTTCCACCTATTTTAAGATTCCTCTTTACTACACCGGGGTTTCACAGTGCAAGGTTCTTTAGGGTCACAGCTTCTTCGACTGCAATGTGACTTGTTGGACTGTTACCCTTGTCATTGTTTCAATTAGTCATATTCAGGGCACCAGATGGCCTAGCGGGTAGGTTGTGCCCCATGCACAGACACTTTGTTGCTCCAAATTGGTGACATCAAGTCAGCGTGTCATTATCTGGCTCCACATTGAGTACATTAACGACTGTGTATTGAGAAATTAACTGACTTGATTACTCCAATCTCTATCTTTTATCTTAAATAGCTACTTTTTCTTACCACTTGGGGGCAGCAGAAAGAAGCTTTAAAACGACACTGAAATATCATCGACTCTGGAGTTGATATCACAAATTTGATCCTTAACCAAAGTCTATAAAAGACAGTAACAGTTGTTGACTTTTATTTTTATTTATTTTTAAATATGGTACAAGATCTGCACCAAATAACACCAAGTGTATCAGTGTTTTTGCTTCTGATCAGTTTATTATCATACATGTTGTTCCTGCTCATATACCACACATACTGTAACCATTGTTACTATCATTGCAGCTATAAATCTATCTTCTTCATTGTTGTTGTTGCTCTGTTAGTCTCCATCCTTCTTTCTGCATCTCCCTCTATCCCACTTTCTAACCCCAACAATGTCGGCAGACGGCTGTTCATCATGAGTCTGGTTCTGCTCGAGGTTTCTGCCTCTTAAAGGAAGTTCTTCCTCGCCACTGTGACTTTGCTAAATGCTGCCGAGTGCTCATGGTGGATTAATGTTGGGTCTTTGTAGATACTGTAACAAAGAGTACAGTCTAGTCTTGCTCTTTTTGTAAAGTGTCTTTCTTGCGATATCGTTTGTTATGAATAGGCGCTATAAAGAGATGGTTTCTTCACCTGGATTTCTTCTCGTTCCTTCTTGTCGGGGATCGCTCTGGCAGCCAGCGCGTGCTTCTCAAAAAGTTTGCGCTCCTTCTGCAGCTTTCTGTTCTCCTCTCTCTTGTGCTCCTCAAACTTGGCCAGCTCCTCCACCTTGGTCTTCTCAAACTCCAGACGCTCTTTCCTACATAAAAAACAAAAACGAAGTGGACTTTACTTACCGGTACATAGATTAGGAGGAACCAACATTGTTCATTGAAATGGAATCGGGTAAGCAAATAAATGTAGAGTTTAATGAAGTACAGTGTAAAGAAGATTGCCTCAACAATTCCAGAACATTTCTATTTGATCATTGATACAATATGGAAAAATCTCCACATCACAATAAAGCCACAAGTCCAATGTGTACAGAAGCATAGCGCTAAATATAATCAGAGACAGTCAAAGCATAAAACAGGTAAACACAAGAATATATCGGACTGGAAACTTCTGTTTCATTTAGGGGTGTTCGAGGTTATTAAGTGGAGAAAGAATGGATCACCTGAGATTTTCCTGGTCTTTCTCGTTCTCTTGTCTGAGTTTGGTCAGCGCAGAGTTCTCCTTCTTAAATCTCTCGATCTCGATCTCCAGCTCCACCAGTCTCTCCCTCAGCTGTCTGGACTGCACCTGCTGGCCTGGGGGAAAAGGACACAAACGCATTTACACATTTTAAAAATAAAGTAAAAAAAAAAAACACATGTCAAACGAGGAAGCCTGCTCTCTCAGGTGAACTGATTTTGAATTTCAAGACCAATAATTATCTGTTTGTTGTGACTGATTCTGATGCTCAAATTGCTAATATTTGTCCTATCAATGCAACAATTTGGAAGAGGTTATAAATCTATACTAAAATTCTATTTATTCTCAGATAACAGCAATTTCAGAAACATTTACACCTACATCATAACATATATTTGTTTCCTTTGTGAAACATGTTTAACCAGGGGGATTAGATGTATGTATTTTAAGCTGCAATGGATGCATGAATTTCCCTCAGGATCAATAAAGAATCTCTATCTCTATCTCTATCTCTATCTGTCTTCAGTGAAGTGAGACAGGTTATGATTTTTAATAGACAACAATGGTTTGTCTCACCTGTGTCCTCCTCTGCCTTTTTCGACTCGGAAGCAGCAGAAGGAGGTGGAGGAGGGAGCGGTGCATTCTGGGTCTTTGGCTTCAGCGAGGGGAACAGCCGAGTCATGAGCTGGGAGGCAGGGGGAGGCTCCTGATTGGCTGACCTGATAACTGCACCTTTATCCACCTCCACAACTTCACTCACTGCCACCTTCCTCTGCAGAGTCCGCTCTGGAGGTGAAACTGTATTCACTGTTGCCTTGGTAACTGGACTTAGTCTGCCGTCATTGGCTGAGCAGACTGCGGTGTGCTCCAGGTCGTTCCAGGTGTCATTGTCGTCAAACACGACTCGACCCTGCTGCCCGTCTTTGTCCTCTAACAGAGTGGACTCGTCCGCATTGCTGAGGAAGCTGTCACTCTCAGCATCATCGACCTGTGTCACATCAGACGCTGAGTCTCTGCAGCTCTCCTCGTCCTGATATGAATGCTTGTCGTACGGCAGGTTAGACTGTGCAGGGAAGCTAAGGGTGCTGGGAAATGCAGGAGGTTTGCCTGCTACTTCCTGGTACTCAAACTCAGAGCGGCCACAGGATGAAACATCTGAGATCTCGTGGTTGTCTTCCCGTCCAGCGTCCAGTTCCGTCTTTTCCTCAACGCTCACTCTGTTCATGAGTGTATTGTCTCTGATCTTCATCATAAACACTTCTGGGTTCACGGTACCGCTTCGGACTACCACACCAGCACTGCTGCTAACACTAGTGCATCTCCGAGGTGATACTTTGGGAGGGGACTTGATGGGGGTGGAGGAGAGCCGTCGTGGGGGGAGACTCCTGGCAGCCTGCAGCTGGTCCATCTGAAGGACCTGGGAATAAAGAACAAGGTCTTTAAAATCACATCGCTTTACAGTCAAAAAAAAAAAACAGGGGAACAAAATCCACACAATCAAGTTTGTCAAAACTGAAAAATTGGTTTCATTTGAAACAATTTGCACAATTCTGGTCCAAACTGAAGTTTCTGTCATCCTCATGGATAAACAAAAACAACCACGACTTAGCGAGAAATTCAAAGCCTTAAAGTTGCCGCATAAAAAAAGCAAAATAAGTCACAGATAGATGCTACTCAGCTCTATAGAGTGCCATAAACCCTGTTCACATACAAGTACAAATTTGCTCAAGTGTAACTCTGAAAATATGTCTATTGCTGCTTCATAAGGGCATTGCTTACTTTCTAGTAGAAACCAAAGTGGTATAGAAAAAGCAACACTTGGAAGAGGCTTCAAAGACATGTCATGCAATCAGGCAAAACAAAAGTGTAAGAATGAATGAATATTAGATAAGAAAACAGAGAAACGGAGTTAAATAAAGCACCTTCAGGACAAAGGAGGAGTTGGACGAGAAGGAAAGCTCCTCGGCTGCTTGCTCCAGTAGCTCAAACTCTCCCAGCTCCATGTTCTCCACCTGCAGGTCACAATCCCAGCGCTGGAGCTTCTCCTGGAACGACAGCTCAAACGAATCCCGAGGAACTTCTCCTCCTGCTGATTCCACTCTTGAACCACAACTTTTCTCTCTGGCTGCGTCACTTTCAGCTTTCTCTGTCCCTCTCATCGTGCCCACCTGTTTGGTTACAGGGTTCGGCAGCATGTTGTGACCAGCGTTCCTCAAAGCTTGATATGACAGACCCTCTTTTTTGTTATTCTGCGCCTTTACTTGCTCCAGTTGAGGTAGTTTGGTTCCTTTACCCTCGGGGTCACTTTGAATAGATTGTGCTGCATCTGTGTTCTGTCTTTGATGACTACCCAAAACCTTGGTCCAGGCTGTCTTACTTTCAAACTTGGTATCCTGAGGTGGGGGGCTGACACCTTTCAGTCGGTTCTCCTTGTTGAGTGTGGCAGTTTTACGCTGGACAGGAAACCGCTGCACACCATTAGAGACCCCTCTCTGTAAAGCTGTAGGTTCAGAGTTGCTGCGGGGGAGAACTCTGGCCTGTGGTTGTGGTCTGGGGTCATTTTTCACCGCTGTTTTTGGTTTGCAATTGTTGGTAAATCTCGAGAGCCCCTCGCCTCGCTTCAGAAAGGCTCTCTTGGGAGGGGCCTGTGCAGCTTCAGATCCTACTCGACCCTGAAGAGGCAATGATACACAATGGGAAGAAAGTACAATTTGAAGGGTTTGGGGATTAAAAGACTAAATTATCTGAAGCTCCGAAGACTAAGATCATGAAGCATCTGATGCAATAATATGGAGAGGTACTGCATACAACTTAAAGAGTAACTAAACCCTAAAACCACTTTTTTCAACTATAAACCTCTGTATTTGAGTATTAACTAGTGTTATGGATCAATTCAAGTCCAAATCTCGACATTTGAGTACAAAGTATTGAAATTCGCAAAGTGTCTGCCCTTCCATTCGAAAAAGTCTAACGGCTGTGTGGCGTGAATGCCTACATCACCAAACCTATAAAAGCCTCGTCCGACTCGGCGAACTGTGGGGAGCCAAGTGTAGTGGACTGAGTGCCAGACGTTGCTCTCCCGGTGCCGACAACAGGAGGACAGTCACAGCAGCTGCTGCTGCCAACTTGTGTGTGTGGGGCAAAAACTGTATCGTGTTGCGGCTGATAACGGCGCGAAGGGGTGAGTGGGCGAGTTTACCCCCCGCCAATCAATTATCAATGTCATAATGATAATCAGTCTGGATAAATGTATGCATCATATATGATAATACTTAATAACAACATTGGCTATTTTAAGAACTTTACTCTAAAAATTGGTGAGACACATGTTACATCCTCTCACCTGCTGTTGCTGGGCAGATTTCAGCCTCTGCTCCTCCAGCCTCAGCTGCTCCTCCAACAACTCCTCAAATGTCTTCTTCTGACCCCCGATACCGGGCTGTATAGGTCTAAAGACAAAGAGAAACAAACAAGTTGAATGTATGTATTAGACAATTTGTCCAAAAGTCACTCATTCAGCCTCTGCTGCATGATCGGATCAGCTGGTCTCATCACGAGAGTCTTCTTGTTAAACTGGATAAGGAATATCAGAATATTGAATTTACCTTTCATGAAATGCTGTATCTTCTTTTACTGAGGTTTTTTCATTCAAAAAAACGCCTTTCCTCTGTATTAAGGTGTCATCGTGCTCATGAAATTGGCTTAAATCCACACTCTGTTCCTCATCATCTTCTCTGGAGTTCCATGATCCTGTAGGAGACACCCGCAAGGATTTAGCTTCACAACAATGTCAGCAATCTGACGACAGTTAAGGTCAGGCTTGTGCTGGCTGCTGTACTCAAAATACAAAAACTCGACATATTCTCATGTAATCTTAGAATTGAATATTCTCACCCTCTTCCTCACTGTCCACCTCTTCATAGTGTTGACCTCTTTGTGGCTCCATGTGTCTCCCTGCTGATGACAGCTCTGGTTCCTGTCCACAGGTGGCGCCCTGTTGAGCTCTACGGCACTGTAAAGTGGGGTTGTACGGGGTCCCTGTGTAATGACAGGCTTCAGTCACCTCACAAAGTGTAAGAAGGAAATGATACTGTACACACAAAAAACTACAATTGTGGGGAAGCAGGGCAAACAAAAATACACATCCACACAGCGATGGTGGTTTCATTTATTTTTTTTGTACCTTCTGTGCAGTCCGGGGATCCGTTCATTATCCCCAGCAGCCTCTGCTGCTCCTCCTGCAGGCGAAGCAGCTCCTCCAACTGATGGGCTTTTAGCTGCTCCTGCATTTGCTGCTGCCATTTTCTCAACTGCACAAACAGACAAAATTAAACGATCATCCGCCATGTCGGAAACATTTTGTAGTAATTATTGGATTCTGATATCTGTCCCCAAATAGCTGGATTGAATTGGATAAAATGGGGCCAATCTATTTAATTTAACTCTGTGATTAATTCTGTGTGAGTGTGTGCACAACGTCATGCGTCAGCAGCTCGATAAATTAAAACATGACCATTTCTTTTTTTTCACAACAAACCTAAAATTAAAACACTTTTTTGTTTTTCAATTATTGCTTTGATGCAACGTATACACATAAAACTTCCACATGTGCCACATGGTAAGTACTGAGGGTTTAACCTCAAAGGAAGAAGAGCTTGTCTGAAAGCTGGATCGCTGGCTCTTTGTGAAGGATATTTGCATTTGCGGGCGTATTTGCATGGTGCTGGAACTCGAATGGTGCCAGGCCAGTTCCAGTACAAATGGCACATCTTGTAGGTCAGCCTCCAAGGATATAAAGTGTTAGCTTCATATTTGATGACAACTTTGCATTTTCCGCACAACAAATGCTTAAAGACGTGGGGACAGAACTGCAAAATGTTATGATCAACTAGTAAACCAACCAATCAGAGAGTGGTATGGCATCACTCAGGATTGGCCATTAACAGGAGCCCAGGTACCTCCATAGTAACTGAAGAGTCAGATTGGTGCGTGACTGGCTAACACTCTAATACAAAATGTCTTCAGGGGGGGCTTTAAAATACTTAACTAGCCCCCTGGCCGTTGTTTCACAGAACTGTCACAGTGCATTTACCTCACCTCACACTGTCAGTAATTCCATCTCAGTGTTTTCCAACATGCTAATTGCTAGGTGCTTACTGTATTGCACGCATACACCTCTGCCACTATTTGAGTCCTTGTTGTTTGGACTGAGGCGAACTGTACTAATATTAGCCGGTAGAAGTGATGAGTCTGTGTTGGACAGTGTGCGAGCGAGGAGGGGATTATCAAGTAACCAGGAAGCAGTGACGTAACCAACGCAGAGCTCCACACAAAGTGCCAAAAAACTCAAAATCAACCCTCGTTAGAGATATGTGGTGTCTGCTCCACTTCCATTTGTTTGAGACAAGTTCTGATATTTGTCTGTTTATGTTTGGAAAATCAGTAGTTAGGCTGTAAAGTCGATGTATATTTCATCATAATCACAGTGGGAATAGCTGTTAATCACTGATGACACAGGGAAGACATTTAGATATCTTGAAGTGTTGATTTCAGCATTCAATTTGTGCAACTTTAGTTAAAATATCAAGAAAGCATGTATGTTTTTTTTTTTTTTTTAAACAGGCAGGGAACATAAATCCCAGCCCTGAAAGAATCCTGAATGTCTTTACCTGTTCTAGCTTCATCCTTAGGGGCAAATCTTGTGATGTATTTGCCATCTCATCCAAACAGTCCGACTCTCCATTTGTGTTCCTCTGAGGCCCAGGCGACAGACCGTTCACTGGCCCGTCAGCCCCAGTTCTCTGTCCACCAGCTGACCGTGCAGATCCATCCACACCGACACAGCTGCTGTCTGCCGAGGCTGGCAGAGGAGCGAAGTCGGAGGCAAACGAATCGTCCGGCTCAAGAGGAGGAGGAGGAGGAGATCCCACGGCAGAGATGTGGCGCATGGAGCCAGACAAGTCCGGGCGGGGGTTAAGGATCACCCCGGCTCTAGTGCTACTTGGCATCCACCTGGCCAGGAAGTCTGCCTGCGAGTGCTGGAGCCCGGCTGGAGATGACATGATGACCGCGCTGTCTCCTGCAGGTCTCGCTAATCCCGGGGATTTGAGCGACAGATTATGGTGACAAATTAGGGGGTTAATCACACCGTGGATAAACACTGGCACTAACTTAGAAGACGCCAAGACAACTATAAATAGTGACTAGTTTAAATTGCAATAACAGCCGCTAAACGTTGTAAGTAAGTCAACAAGAAAACAAAAGGTTAAAACTGTTAATGAGGGATCATTGGCAGTGTGACACGTTCATAATATGAAGCTAGACTATTAAATAATGCAGATAAACTAACAGCTTTGCATGTCAGTAAGTTTAAAAGGCTTTGGCTCTTTTGGTGATACGTGATTACGTCGCATTAAAAAAAAAAAAAAAGTTTTTAAATGCAGCAATTAAAACGTAGTGACGTGACAGACAAGCTCACAACATTAATAAAAAAAAAAAAAAGAAACACGAGATTTTACCTGTGACATAGGTGAAGAGCGGTGCGACTGGAACAAAAAGCATACGCTATGAAAACATCGCAGAGAAAAGTTTCGAAGCCTGCCGCCATATCAAAACAAAGCCCGCGAGAGTAAGGAAAACGTCGAAAAAATATACCGGGTTGCATTATGGGTAGTGTAGTTCATCCGTAGTTTAAAGTGTCACTTTTTTTCCAAGTAAGTGTCGTGATTTATTTATTTATTTTTACTATCGGAGGTTATTTAGATTTGAACTTGTTGTGTTTTGACTCTTGGATAAGTTTTGATTGTTTTAATGGTAAAAATGTATAATATTATCCGGTTCAACGGCTATTCACAAATATATTTCACAATAAAGGTCATGGAATTAAAAGAAAACTGTGGTAGCGTTGACTTTTCGGTTTTGTAAACTTGAGTACTCGTGAAGGTAAGCTGCTTAACTACACGTTTGTATCGCTTAACCTCAGTATGCTTGAAATATCTGTTCATATTAAATAGCAAAAGACATCAGATTTTATACTGATAGTGAAAGACCGGATGTGTTTTTTGACAGCTGTGATTGGTTGATACGAAAATACCACATTTCGCCTTCGAACTGAGGAGCCGAGAGAGTGTGACGGTACAATGGAAAAGGTCTTATGTGGTGTCCACGGTAAGTCAAACTAAATTAAATGTTGTTAAATAATTGTTACGACATGCAGAGTGAGATATTGTGTTGGGTTTCCAGAGGTTGCTATTTGTTTTATTCCATGAAATGCAGTTTGTTTTGTGCATGACAAGGCATTTCCTCTTAACGTGTACTGTGACGTTTACCTTTGACTCAACGAAACCTAGATGATCTTTTCTTGGGAGCTTCCCCCTGCTGACGTTTAATGGGATGATATTGAATATTATGAGTGAAATATCCTGTTCTCTACATCCCCAAACAGGCTGCTTGTGTCTGCTGAAAACGGGCGTGAAAGATGGACCGAATAAAGGCAAAAGCTTCTACGTCTGCGTTGACAAGCAGGGCTGTGATTTCAGTCAGCTGGCCAGGTATCAACAGCAACCAGTGCAGAAAATGCATTAATACATTCTCTTCATTGGCAAAAATCTAACAGTTTTTCAATTCGAAAGTTATAGGAATGCAATGCTGCAGTCCAACATAGCAGTATATAAATGCCTGGTACCTCTTAGTAAAAGTATTTTAGTTATTATACTGGCATCCCATTATAATCCACCCATAACAGCCATTACTACATGGGTTATTTAAATGGGTTTAACATCCTTTTTTGCTATGCTTAAACATTATCATCTCCCCCCAGCATCTCACCGTCCCACTGCCTCCATCATGAAGATTCAATGGTGGAACTTCAAGCTCTCACCTACAATCTACAGCATCAGAGTCACAGGTGGGTGTGCAGCTGGGTTCAAGGTTGTCTTTATTATCCCTGCGAGAGGGCAATTTGTTTCGCAGTCAGCAGTAAAAACACACGCATGCATACATACAGCCTGAAATGAGCAAACAACATAGAAAGGACAGTAAATAAATACAATAGGTAAGAAACACAACGCACAGTTAGTGGTTTAAAAAGGGGATGGCAGCAGAAACAAATGAGTTGTCCTGCATGCTGGCAGGCTGAATCTGCGGCCTGACGACAGCAACTTAAAATCCTTGGACAAAGGTTGACTTTCTGTAATGGTCCAAAACAACATTAGAGTTTGAGAGTTGGTGCTTGAACAAGATACCTGTCCCTCGTTGGTCCTCTAAATTTGAAGTTTTTGTCCTTTTGCAGGTTGTTCTATCGATGTGTTATAGGTAAAAAGGCAGGCCAGAAGTGGTGTGGAAACGTGCCTTGGAGTGTGGTAAGAGGACACCTTTACAGAATAAAGAATAATTACTTTTAATTATTTATTTCAAATACCTTTCATCATCAGAATATATTTAGTTTGATTCTCTTGTTTTCTATCATTGCAGCCCGAGAAAGAAAATAGAAACCCTCGATCAGACACACATCTACAACCCTCTTGCCTGCCACCTGCCAGGAACCCCTTTAAAGCCCCCGAGAGGACAGATAAGGACTCTGAGAGGAGAAGGATGCAGGGTGGTGGAAGTAATGAGAAAAGAAGCGAGGAGGAAGAGAGTGCGTCAAGCCACAAGGCTAAAGGAAGAGACAGCGATCAGAAAGAAAAAGAGGAGAGTGTGAGAACAGGAAGAAAAGAAGAGGCGGAAAGGAAGCAAAATGTGTCTGACTCTTACAGAGGTGTTCAACTTCCAGCAGGGATGAAGTTAAAAAAGAGAGTTTCAGATGAGGAGAGACACTGTGCTGATGCTAACAGTGTGGACAAAACGACGGATAAGACGCGAAACGAGGATAAAGAGAAGAGCACGGAGCAAGCCGATAAATCAAAGGGTGTTCATACTGAGAAAACAGATCAGACCACACAGGATCCTCACAAGGGCTCACTTCAGAAACCTGCCGATGGAGAAACATCTGTGGTGAAACAAGTCAACCCTTCTGTAAAAGACACTGCTTCTAAATCTACACCCAGTATCAGCACCCAGGCCTTCACAGACTCAAAAACCACCGGGAAACCAACATCTGAGAACCCAACACAATCGGAGCCCAGTCAGAAACAACAAGAAAATGATGATGATGATGATGATGTTGTGGTGGTGTCAGTGAAACCTGCTTCTCAGAAAACTCCTCCTGTTTCCGCCGTGCAAAAGACCCTGACTGCCTACCCGGGATTTAACCCAGCCTCTGTGGTCAAAAGTCAACGGGAAGAGCCCAAAGGCATGCGTAGTCTGCTCACTGCTCAACTCCAACAGAAAAAGGTGCGTTCTTGAATTCTTCATCATTTGATTGAGGGGATGTTTTCGATGTGTCCATTTAATCTGTATCTGATATCCATCTTCTCCGTTGTTTCGCTCCTGTTCAGGCCACTCTGTCCGCGGTGAACTTGGCCGCTCTGCCAGACAAAGGGGAGAGGTTGAGGACTCAGGTCAAAGAGCTGGAGGACGCCCTGGAGTCTCTGAGCCTCACCGCTGCGTCTCAGCCCGGTAACTCTCCCGCTGTCCTGTAGGAAAAGTAGTTATATGAGTTTCTTCTGGATCCATTACTGACCATTGTATCTGTAATGCAGAATCACTTTCAGGTTCCCAGGGTGCAAGTAACAGCAGTGATGCTAGTGAAGGTAGCATCACTACTAATCCATTCAGCAGGAAGGGGGGCACCATCCTGCTCCCTGCCCCACCAGCCACGGGCCCCTCCCAACACCAGGCCTCCAGCAGCTCCCTGGGGCTTCAGCTGAGCCAGGGATACAGCCAGATGTATGGAGGTAAGACATTTCTGCTCGGGCTTTGTTCCTTTAAGATATTTTTAGACCATACCATTTTTCTTTTCTTTTGGAGACCTAATGTTAAAAGTGAGTGTATTTATTCTGCACACTTTTGACAAGAGGAGGCTGTTCTTCCTCTCAAAAACACATATCTTCACACAGTCAACCCCGCCCCACCCATTTCCTCAATTTGTCATTCTTTTTCCCAAACCCCTTTTTCTCTCATTCCTTTGTGCTATCAGCGAACGCCTTTTACGGCGGAAGGATGACCGACAACCGTCTGCTGGCGGTGAAAAATGCCACCTGCGAAGCCATCGACCATCTCCACAAATCCTTAGAGTCCTGCCCTGATGCTGAGGCCGAAGTGACGGACCCGAGGGGCATCAAGGTCACACACTTTTTATAGTTGGTCATCAGTCCTTCACTTAGACCATCTGTCACAACTGAAAAGGCTTTGACACGGCTTCATGGAATCTGCATTTCGATATTTTTAGAATATTGAAAATGATTCACCAAAAATGTAGACGTAGTGCTTTTGTAAATCTAATTCAGAATATAAATAACTTTTAATAAGAACAGAGTACAGGAGATATACATGTTAACAGTTTTGAAAGCTGACATAATCACGGCAACAGTTTTGAAATATAATGTTCACCAATGTTTGGGAGTGTTTCCACCTACTTTTGGAATTTTAATATTTTCCGGAGGAAGTAGAAGAAT